>NC_086368.1:25371877-26571877 GCF_036324505.1 Eleginops maclovinus | reverse complement strand
AGGAGCTATGGGATGCCATATGTACGGCGCCCGGGGAGCAATGTAGGGAACGGTGCCTTGCTCAGGGACACCTCGGTAACACTTGGTCTTCGGGGACTTGAACCAGTGACCTTCAGGTTACCCCTGCCTCCACCACCAACTACTCTGTAGCTGTGGTGTATGTTTATATCTATTTTAGTGAATGTTCTTGTTGTCATGTCCATATGCCATGATAGCACAGACATGTTTTTTTAAAGAAAAGAAACCAATACATAAATCTTTTTCAGATGTTTGTGAAGTTGCAACACCAGCCAAGACAAACTTCTTTTAAAAAGTTGAACTTACTTTTTCACCCGTATACTGTGTACATGTCAAGGAGCCTGTTGAGTGCTCACACTGACCTCTCCCAAAAGCCAAAAGCAGCAGTGAATAAATCACAAAGTAGGGTGCTTTCCAGGATTCATCTCAGAGGGATAAGGGGAGATGGAAAACAACATATAGCAGTGTCTGGTGCCAAGAGCCCCATTCTTGGAAATGTACATCTTGGCCGTCTCACTAGCATCCAGCCTGTTGGAGGATGCAAGAATGTGACAGCATCTAATCGAGAACAGACCTTGATTCTGAACCCTGGTTTGGAGAGAAAACGAGCATCTTGTCAACTTCCAAACTGTGAGATGATGTCTATTTAGAACCTAATAGGGAAAGTATGCTGTCAATTTGTTGGCTTGTGTTGTGTCTGTTTGGCATCATTGTAACATAGTATCTCCATGTTTGGTATTTGAGTATTTTGTGACCTTAAATCAAGTAAATGAGGACTTTTTATTTGATGGAAATTATGCTATGAATGGACTACAGCTCAATTCTCTCTGATTTGTTTTCCTTGCCATACTTTATATCAACATTTCCTTCATGAACGTGCATGTTTTTATTCATTCTGTGACTCTGAATAAGTGATAAAAGCTTGAGTCACGATGAAATAATGTGAGCTTTTGAATATACTGTAACTAGTTAGACTTGGCTCTAAATGACATGATGCAGAGAAAGTGGACTTGTCCGTATAATTAACAATTGGCCCTGCCTAGTTCAGACAGATTTCTTTGTCTTCTATCTCCGCTTTGTTAGTGCAACAGCGTTACAATCTGGACTAAGCACCGCCTTAGACAATTGTGATTAAATTAAAGCAACACAAACCACTTAGGCCTTTATTTCCTTCCGTTGATGATATGATTATGATGAGCCAAACCTTTGTCATGTGCTGGCACAGCGCTAAAACCAAGTGTTTAAATAACTTCAACACATCATATGGCCACCATGTTTGAGGTTCATTGTTCTCTACAAAACTTGAACTTTTCAACAAATGACAGATGGAGTTTCCAACTGAGCATCTATGGCCATGCTGTTAGGCTGTAGACACAACAGTGGTGTTAGTTAAAGGCCAATGTACGAATGCTCATGGCTCACAATGCCATTAGCAATGACAGAGATATATGAACCAGATTTCAGACAATCTATCAGTTGTCACGCTGTAAAACCACAAATGGGAATCATGTGGAGGCGCTGGATAAAAAAAAGTGAGTGGATCACCAAGGATATTTTCTACGTGCCTCGATGGCTTTACTAAATGTTGTACTAATTAACTTGGATGATGTAATAATAAAAATAATAATTCAATTGTTAGCCTTCCAACAGGGCTAGAGGAAAAGTTGCAGGATAATTGTTGTTTAAAATTGACCCTCTGTATACCATTGAGAATTGTTCCAAATTCAATAAAATCTATCCAACAATAGTTTAAAAAAACGATGGATCGTCAGAGTCAGTAAGATACATGCACTGGACAAAATGCTGCTCCAAAAACAAGTAATACTATGACAAAAGCAAGGTGTTTTTGCTTGTAATAAGTACAACAATCTGCCAATAGAAGTAAAAATGTGCTTGGTAAGATGTTCTTGAAATAAGATGGGATACCTAGACAAATAAGATCTTGTAATTAGTTGGGAAAACCTATTTTGAATTACATTTGAACAGAATCAGGAAATGTTTTGTTAGAAAATCAGCCAGAAATGCTGAAAAGATGTCTGTCTTCTGATGTTAGTTGGTGATTTTCCAATAAAAATGTAAAAAAACGTTTCATCTGAGATGCATTGTCTAGGAACAAGACCTGCATTGTTACCCCTTGAGTATTTAGGTCTTATATTGAGTGCAAAGACCAATTTTGAGTAGATATTAGACAAATATACATGGCAAGATTGGGAGTTTTTGTAGTGTGAATGTCTGTAATAAAATGTCTTATCAATGAAGCGTATAGTTGACATTGTTCAGTGTTGAAGTGGTGGCTTGGCCGACAAATTGACCATCCTCAGAGCCATGCTTTTGGAAATGCAATTTAAGGAACTGGTCGGATGATCGCATGACCAGTACAGACGGATATCAACACTTTCAAACCTGCCAGAGAAGACACATCATTTGATTGCAAGCCAAATATTAACACCACCAAGGAAGTGATGTTAGGTTTGTTTTGTCTGTCTGTCTGCCAGAGCAGGATAAAGGAAAGAAATACTGGCCGGGTTTGAATGAAACTTGGAGGAATGTTGAAGAACGGGCCAAGTGAGAAGCCATTAAGATTTGGTGCGGATCCAAATCATGGGCGGATGCACTCATTATTGTTCACTTTTGAGGCATTTGGCAAAACCAACATTCTGTCTCCATTGTATAATGTCAGTTATAGCCTGATAAAAAATACAAGATGTAATTCTAACCGTGATCAGATCTTTTTCCCTGTTGTAACACATGGAGCCTTCCTATCTGGCTTAGACTGGATCGACTTACCAGACACCCATCCTTCCCTCCAGGAAACCTGAGTGCACACACAGCATAATCCTGACCCTAAGGAACCCTAACCTGACCTGAACCCCAACTCCTAGATGCCTTAAGCCCAGTTGCTAGGAGATTTCTTAAACGACTAAACCCTGTATTTCGCAAGAGTGTTTCCAAATGCCTCTTGTTTCTCTGACGTCTTCTAATTAGGCAGTTTTTCTCCCTAGTGACAGTCTGTCATCTGCGGCCCGAGTTTTGTTTTCATGTGCTCCACACAAGCGTCTGTCCCTGTTCAACCATTTAAGGATGATTGCATCTTCGCCACATGAAACAATCGCAGGGCAGAAGTAAAAGCACCATGTCGTTTTTTTTAGATCTTACTGTTACATGGATGAGTGCAGCACACACATAACCTGCCCTGGGCCCGTTTCCACTGTGCAAACACTCGCTTCAGTAGACAAGGACAAGCCGCAACCTTCTCTGACATGACAAAGCAGTGGGCTGTGTAAAAGTCTGATCCGACACAGCTGCTTGATTCTTAATGGCGTGTTTCTCCTCACATGACAGCCCTTCTCACAATGTTATGACCGCAAATTGTTCTTGCTCTGTGGGACCATTAGAGAGATGCACATGTAGGATTTATCTGACAGTGCTTTGACCTCTTTGGTGATAAGCTATCTGTGAAAGGTTGAAATGTGTGAATAACTTAGGGGTGTGTTTCCTCGTATAATAAATCAGAAGCAGCAGAATGATGGGTCCTGTTCCTTTAAGGTAGTTGGATTGATTTTGTTTTTGTCATGGTCTGGCAATGAAGGTTTATTGGCTTATCAATGAATCCACTAATTGGATGCTGACAACAATATCTTAATAGCTTTTGGATGAATTGCCAAGACGTTTTGTACAGACCGTCATGTTCTCCAGAGTCTTAACGACTGTGGTTATTCCCAAACTATTCCTCTAAAGCCACCATGAGTATGTTCTTGAAACCATTAAGGGGATATTTGAGGGCTTTCCATAAACACAAATCCCTTTTGGTAACCTTCCCTGAAGCGCTTTGAGTCAAATTGTCAGAAAATCTGCTGAAAATGCCCCGTCAAGATACATTTTTCATCCAATGTCATCATTAGGTCAACGTAGGTCCTCATCTGGTAGATGTAAGTACACTAAGAAGGCCTGGAAGAACTTTCTCTCTATATCTCTATTTTTTACCTCTTGACACAACACATTATTGCAATCTTTGATGGAACAACAGAGTGCAACCCCATGAATGTCTTCCAGGAAAGACCATTACCTTTTCTTGGCTGAACACAACCCTTAACCTTCATTCCTCTGAGGCTGGCTTCAAGTTTATCTGGCCTTTTGGTAAGGGCATCACACTGCTGAGTTCAAACCTGCCTTTTATTAACTCTCAGGAGGTTATCTTTTATGTTGGGTTGGTGTGTTTTGTCAGCAGGATTACTGGAAGACTACCGGTCCTAATTTCATGAAATTTGGGGGAAGGGCGTAGCATTGGCCAAGGGACAACCTATTACATTTTGGAACGATTCACTGGGTGGATACATACAGTCATTTTCACTTGTCTTTATTACAAAAATGAGTGAGTTAATTGAGGTGAGTCATGCAGGAAAACTACATGAACAAATCATTCCTCAAATGTCTCATAAGCAAGTTGATTGGATGAGAATTACCCGACGCATGCATTTATTGACTGTTGACTAAGAGAAAATAAAACAATAAATGATGTTGACACTGATTATTGTGTTAAATGTAGCTCAAATACACAGATGACAACGAGCCACTATCTACTAAACACTCTCCCGTATTGATTTGTTTTGCTGCGTGGTTAATTAACAATGATAATTTTATTTACTGCTGGTTCAACTAAAGTGTAAAGTGTCAGCAGCCTCTTCATTAAATCAAACGCCAACGTGGTGCACTCTCGACTGACTCTGCCCCCCTCCGAAAGACAGCAAAGGGCAAGCTGTCGAGGAAATCAGGTGTGTATTAACAAGTCAATGAGAAATTCATGTGTGTATAATTTCTCAGTGAACGCATCTGACCTTTGTTAATGATGCCACTCAAACCTGCAGGTGGTGTTTCTCAAATGAACTCCCGTGGGAGCGGCGTGTGTGGCTGCAGCTCTAAAAGTGGCTCGTTTCTGCTGGTAGGAAAAAGGAAGATCAATCAAAGGCGGAAAAGTGAAAATAAAAGGAAGCCATTGTCTGAATCAGTTTAAATCAAAGCTTGCTTACTCGTTGCTCTGATGTCTGGCACCTTCTCCTGTGTGTGTGTGTGTGGTAGGAATGCAAAACTCATTTGTGTTTTTTCTCCCACCTGCCAGCGGCAAGTTGTAAAGGAGGGGAGGCTGGCTTTCTTCTTTCCCTTAGTGTGTAGAAAAGAGCACCCAGCTTTCACTTTCACAGGTGCTTAAATTCACTCATGTGCTGCTGCCGGGATGGATAACTCTTGAGATCTTTTTGTGTGAAAATGACCCTTATATATTGCGTGTACTCTACTTGGAGTACTGTTGGTTTTTGAGCACGATTCCGGGGTTGACAACGTCCTTGAAAAGCAATTTATCCTCTCCCCCCCGCTGCCACCTTGTACGTGCTCGCTCTTCCAGCTATATCCAACCATCTCCTCCTCTCATCTCCTGGAGCCCTCTTACTCCATCTTAATTTTCCGCCGTGCTTTCATCACCTGCTGACTCACCCTCTCCCCCTTTCGCTCTCTCCCTGTTCCTCCCCTGTTTCTCCGTGCTGCATCACACACTTATCACATCCAGTATCGTAAGAATCAAATGTGAAGGCCGGTCCGCTCTCGCGCTGCTTAAATCTCCTCATAATGGAGCCCAAGGGTGTCTGAAATTGAGTGTGAAGACTACATCAAGGTCATTTACTCCGCCCCACAGGATAGTGATGGATGTCTTGTCTGATTGCTCGATTTGGCTGCCCTACTTGAGGGCGGGGAGCATATCCCATCGCACTGAGTGTTGCTTTTGCGCGGGTGGTGTAGGCTAATTGGGAAGGCTGAAATGCCACTGAAAAGACTAAAACACTGTATCATGTCAACACATTTCACATAACTGTATTAAGTTAGTCGAAAGCAATAATATTAGGTTCAACTTAAAAGTATTGCTTGCAACTAACCTAACACAGTTATGTGAAATCTGTCAACATTTTTTTAAAACGTCATGGCGGAGAGGTGTCCGGCTTCTTCAGTCAACATTTGAAGGGATTAAAACAAAACATATTGATTGCAGGATGCATGCCACACCATCTGTCAATACGCTAATCTGCCAAATTGACTGCGCCTCCCGGGGCCTTGTGCGGCTCCAAAACAGCTGGATCCAGTCATAGAAAACCATAAACATGAGCCGTAGTCAGCTGAAACCTTTCCCAAGTGCCTGTGATTTATAATCTCCGGGATTGTGTGTATGTGTGTGTGTGTGTGTGTGTGTGCGTGTGTGTGCGTGTGTGTGTGTGTGTGTGTGTGTGTGTGTGTGTGTGTGTGTGTGTGTGCGCACTTGTGGGAATTACTATGGGCTGCGGTTGGACATGCCGGGCTCAACCCATGCAATTGTATTGTTGCAGTAAAACCTCGTACACTCAGAGAAGCATGATCCAGAAGCGGGCTCAGTTGAGTGTCGTTGCCATTTTGCTTGGTCCATCCACTTTCTTAACAGCGGCGTTAAGGGAGTAGAAACTGGCGACCCGTGATGACCTTTCCATCCAATCTCATTTGTCACGCTCTTTATGCGTGACTATTATGAAGATTAGGTTCATTATCTCATTTGATTCACTCTAATAAAGTGTGAGAAAGTATAGCGCCATAATGAGTCCAGAAAACACATAATTATGGGTAGGAAGGAGGAGTAGGAATTCTGATCATGGCATATGTATGTGGGATCTTTTTTCAAGCAATATTTAGTCGTGAAATAGAAGAATTTAAACTCATTGGCTCAACACATATCCCTAACCCTTCTAGCAATGTGATTGGAGACAAAATTGGGGTCAATTCTTGATACAAATGTCTATACGAAACCCCACGTTTTCACATGACGTAAACATATTTTTGTGTGCTTTATTTCCAAGGTGCATTCAGAATTGCAACTAAAAAATGATTCGGAAAAATGCATTTTCCAGACAATGTGGCCCTCAGTCATCCTGCATGGAGCAACAGCTGTCTAGACGTACGAATCCAACAGATGAGGTGTGAAACTGTCACATTTGTAAACAACAGGCAGGTATTCGACAAGTGAGGCGTGATTGTCTCCGTCTTTATTCATTGTTATGTTTGAGAGTTAACAAAGCGTGAGATTGGGCCGTGCCTCTACGCTGTACATTCTCAGCTTGCAGGCCTTTTGTTCCGCAGCCCTTTGTGGAGCCTGCCCGGGATTCATTGAAACTCTCCACTGCTGAGCTGAAGGAGCTGCTTCCCCCCCCCCCACACACACACCATGCACAAAAGCTGAAGCTCTGCCAGCATTTCGTGGGATAATCTACCTTCCTGAAGGTTTACTAAAGCACCCTTTCCTCCCTCCCTTCCCACCACAACCGCACTTCTTCTTCTCCTCCTCCCTCCTCCCTCCTCCTCCTCCTCCTCCTCCTCCTCCTCCTTATCGGGCCCAGTGTAAACAGTGTGTGGTTTCCTGCCAACTTCATGGGAGCCGTGAGCAGCCTCACCAAACAGGAACACGCATGAAGACATTCCACCGCCGAAGGAAACAGTGTCCTCGACCGCCCTCCCCCCCCTGTCCTCCAATCTCCCCGTGGACGCTTCCCCACATCCCACACAGCTCCGCCGGGGCCTGACCGCTGGACAATGAGCACACATGAACTAACACTAACACGCACAGACACACAGCAGCGGGCACAGACTGCAGCCATTCTGCACGACCAGGCGGATATGAGAAAGAAGGTGTGTGTGTGTGTGTGTGTGTGTGTGTGTGTGTGTGTGTGTGTGTGTGTGTGTGTGTGTGTGTGGATAGTTGTCAAAAAGAGAGGGAGTCCACAGAAAGGATTGAAAGTTAATACCCAGAGGGAATCTATCATCAGCTAATCTTATATCATTTATCATCATCCATCAAAATGTTGGGTTTTGGAGCGGGAGTCTGACTACAGGAAGTTTTTCCGGACTACGGGAAAGACAAAAACATCCAAAACACACATTTAGTTATCGTTCATCTGATTGACTGTCTATTGTTTCTGTAGATGCCTCTTAATTGGATTAACAATAGCATCAGATATGCCTCATTTGCATATTTAAACACTTTCTTTTTTTTACTCGTAATACAAAAAAGCTGTCTTCGTGTAAGTAATCCCCTGGGTGGATTTTACGGAGGTATGTCTTAGTTTAAGATTTTTCAACATTCACCTGTAAAGTTATTGCAAAATCCATCCATCCATCCATCCATCCATCAATCCATCCATCTATCCATCCATCCATCCATCCATCCATCCATCCATCCATCCATCCATCCATCCATCATCATCCATCCATCCATCCATCCATCCATCCATCCATCCATCCATCCATCCATCCATCCATCCATCCATCCATCCATCCATCCATCCATCCATCCATCCATCCATCCATCCATCCATCCATCCATCCATCCATCCATCCATCCATCCATCCATCCATCCATCCATCCATCCATCCATCCATCCATCCATCATCCATCCATCCATCCACCATCCATCTATCCATCCATCCATCCATCCATCCATCCCTCCATCCATCCATCCAACGATCCATCATTTATGAGGGTTTTTACTGAGGGCTTTTTTTCCTATATCATCCATAGCCTGATTTATCTCATTTTATACCTAATAACATGAAAACCTGAAAAATGTATATTGTGTTTTGTATAGCTGCTGCTTCATAGACGCATACAAAGACATATCAAGAACTCCCTATGACAAAACTCCCTTTGAATCTAATATGTGAAGAAAACTAAACCTTATTGTTGAAGCTGGAATCAACCAATACTCACATTTGTTTCCCCGAGAAATATACGCAAACGTCCAATGCCAAGATTGACAGTTGGGGGTTCGATGCCTTGCTTAATGACATCTCGGCACGTCAGTGGGCTAACTAGCATCTCTTCATATGCCAATCCACACTCTGTATATTTGGTCCAATCAGAACTTGAACCACCAACCCCTTTGCTCCCCAAGCCAAGTCCTTACAAACTGAGCCACTGGTCCCTAAAAGGGTAATTTCCCATTTCTAAAAACGTCTGACTCTAAAAACAATGGTCTTTGTGTAAGTAATTGACTGAGGAGGGGTCATAGTGATTCAATATTTGACCCTATTAACCCACGGTGTCTCCCCCTTACTGTGTGTGTTCACTGCGTTTAACCGTGAGTTGTTGGAGAGGTTCTTCTACTGTACTTCCTGTTAAATTGGCAATCCATAAGAGCTTTAGCTGAAAAGCAAACATTGCTGTCAAGGGTACTAAGAGAGCAGTTGGAGGGCTGTTATGTGCCTGTTAGAAGAGTAAATTTGTTTAACATTGCAGGAGGGCTCTCTGAAACCAGACAGCAGGTCGCGGTAAAGGCAATACATCTACACAGAAAAGAGAGGCAAAAACTGCTCGGTGAGAAACAGAACAATACAGAGACAGATTCACATGGGCATCATCTGCAGGTGATAGGTGAAGTTATTGTGGTATCATAGTGGAACCAAGACATATGCAATGAATTTGTGGCGTTTTCCACACAATGCTTAATTTATGACAGTGTGCCATTGCTGTCAGGACAAAATAAACCGTTTAATTAGAAGGCAAGCAAAGAAAAAACCCATAGGGGAGTTTACTGGGCAAAAGAAAATGGGAAAAGACACACAAAGATGGCTTTAACTCATCTTAAGTTGTATTCGCTGCGATTTCTCTCTTGGCTTCCAAGGCGTATCGATCGGGGGGAATGTTATTGGGGCATCCTGCGAGAGATGATTAATCATAAGTCACTTTTCTCCTCTGTGCGTATGGATCAGTGCCAAAGAGAAAGAGAAAGAGATTGTCCTCTATCTACTGTCCCGTTGATTTTCTTAGCAGCCGATTCTCCCACTTCTGCCCCCTGCTCTCTTTCCATCTTATCTCCACTCCTCGGTTTCTCAATGTTTTTCGAGGAACAAGTAAACAGAGTGAAATGGTGCCAAACAGAAGCTGATTTCTTCCCTTCTCCCCTGAGAGGTTGTGCTCACCAGACTGATACGTGGCATCTTTTTGTTTGTGCCCACAGAAGTGATTCAGTGGCATATTGAAATTACACTGTGGGCTCATCTGGAGAAATTGCCGGGGAGTTTTGAGATTCAGGTCAAATGTTGGAGGCTCGTGATAAACTCAAGTAGTCAAAGCAAGACGACTTGTGTTAAGATGTTGAAAAGATGAATACATCTCAAGGTTTGATTGCCACATATTCCCATTGCTTGTCATTTAATGCTAAAGCTTTGTCCTTGTGAGCCGTTTAATTCCTCATGTACTGTGATCGCTGAACAGAAAGGATGAGGATTTAATCAAAGTGTCTCCATTTCTCACTTTATATTTCACAACACCTTGCTCGGCTTTCATTTCTGACATTTTACACGTATTCTTTTGGTTTCAGTATTTCGGAAACAAAGTCTTTGATTGGCATGATAATCCAGATCCGTCTTAAAGTCTGATCCACATGGAGCACCCAAACCCCCACCCATTACACAGTTGTTCACATAAACCTTGACTTTAACACTATGAAACACATTTAGCACAACCCAGGCAGTGTCAGAATATGCCCAATGCCAACATTTAAAAAAGTCTCTCATTATAACATACTTGCACATGGCAATTTGGGCATGGTGAATGTGGTAATATGCTTGGACCAAAATGCTTACAGGATGGTGGAACTGCTGGGAAAGTCCCTCCCACCACATCAGTTTTGGTAAAGATGAACGGTTTGAGCCTCTCTCAAGACCTTCTTTTTAATGTTCAACCCCATTGGTTTTATCGCTTTTCGTTTGTGTATGAGAGCACCACCTAAAAATCTGTAAATCCTTGTTTCTTAAGACCAAAACGTACGATTGGTCGATACTTCCCTTTGTCATTGGGACACCTAGGAGCAGCTTGATGCCCCTTACCACAGAAATAAGTGACAGGCATAATTTTGAAGCTTCATGTTGTTGGCTTTAATTAAAAAGGACTTGTTTCTGTGTCTCATGTAGCGAAAAGCCAATGTGCATAAGAGCTGTTTGTCGGATGGTCAAAGTCTGTGCCCAAAACTTTATGGTACATATTCAACAATCCAACAATTCATTCTTTACTCAACTATTTCTGTCACTATGGATTATCCCCCCCTCCCCCCATATGATGTTTGTCACTTCACTTTACATTTTGACAGGTTAGACAATAAGAATTTCTTCTTTTCAACCCTCACATCCCATATTTTTCCACACTGCTTCCTGCATTGGCACCCGACAATGCCTCTGATCCTTAATTACAGATGTGCCAATATAGGCTTAATCATGACGAATGGAGATGTTTGATTGGCATATTGGCTGCCATTGAGATTGAACCTGTGATTTCTCCAAACACACTAGACACCACTCAGGTTTTACACATCCATGCCTGGAAGCAGTACAACCTCAATCTTCTGCTGTCAGACACACCGCAGCTCTCTGGAGTTATTGGTATTCAAGGCTGCATTGTGCTTCAAACAAAGTGCTGTTCGACACAATGGATGCAGTCAGATTCAGTCTGAACAGTTTTTTATTGTTGGTAAACCAACAATCTGACAGAGACTTCCACTTTCTGGGAGTTTTCTGGAAATAAATTGTGCACAAACATAATCAGCACAACTGTCATCCTCCTTTGTATCACATGAAATTATTCTTTTATTGTATCACACCTCTGATTTGTTTCACCACCTCGTGTCATGCTGCTCAAACTCGGCTACTCACCTCTCATAAATAATGAATTAGGGCAGACTGTTTGTCTTGTGAAAATGTCTGCAAGTAATGTAAGCGCCTTGCTCAAGGGTGTAGTTGATGAGAGAGCGAAGAATCTGCTTCTCAAGTGCGCTGTTCTTGCCTTTAGGCCAGCTGTTCTCTGTAAATGTTTGTTAACGCCTGCTTTAAAATGCTCTACATCCCTGTTGCAGCAATGATTTAACCAGTCTGCACACATATTGTGGTCTAGGGAATGAAAAGGCAAGAATTCATGTTACCTGTGCATACAAATGAACACGTCTCGCAACACTGCATGCAACCGTATAACTTGAAAGCTACAACTACAAAAAAAAAAGCACAGTTTTCCCAGGAACTCATTACGGAATCAGCGAGGCAGGGCTTAATGTTGTTTTGAATGAATTGTAGTTATCAGTAGGCCACCGTGATGAAGCTCAATTAGAGCAGCATGCTATAAGCTAAGCAGAGGTAATCACTGGGCGGAGGGGCAGACTTATGTGGAGGCAGGGATATTCACTCTGAACTGAAAAGGCGAGGGATTCACAATAGGACCTGAAGCCGTGGAGAGCAGCTAATGAGCCTACATGATTCACTCTTGGTTCTCCCCCACAGAGAGCCTGGTCCTGGGCAGAGCGGAGGAGCGTGAGATGTGTGTGCTCCAACACATTCCATGACGCAGCCTGTCAGAGCCAGGAGCGTAAAATGAAAGTTTGCCTTGCCAATTTTGGATGAATGAAGGTTTTCTGTGTCGGATTAGGGTCTTAAATCAATCAAGAGACTAGACTTTTCAATAAACAATGTGGCTGTATCTCTCCCTATTAAACCTGATGTTTCAAGAAGCTCTGAAGAGAAATATATTTTGAACTTTCACAGATATTCTGTACAGATATGCCCAATCCTGAATGCAAAGGAATAGCTTTTCTTTGTGGTCTGTGCATGAATTGTATGAAAACCTTTCTTTTATGGAGTTAAAGAATTGCCTAAATGGTCTACAGCATTACTTTTTGATTAAAGGATAATGTCAGAATCAGAATGTCTTTATTGTCATCACACTCAGGTACAACAAAACTGTGTAGGCTTCTCTCAATGCAGTAAAAAACATAGGAAGAATCAAATAACAACACTTAAAAAAGCAGTAGAAGCAGTAACTAGAAGGCACTAGGTGTTAAATTCAATGTACATATTTACAGATTACACAATGGTACAAGAATTCAAATGTGTTCTTATTAGAGCCTTAATGTTATGAGTAGCTGGCATGTTTACAGGGTTTCCTTACTTGTCTTGCTCCCAGAGTCCAATAATGTGCAGTTTTGGTAAACCTCAAACTCCAAATCACTCGTAGAGTATGTGTGAAATTGAGTGAAAATGGTTCAGTCTGGTGGTGAAACTCCTGGCTTCTGCATTACATCATTATTACTGATAATAGTATTATTATTAACCATAAATTACAATTCTGACTGTTGTAATGAGCAGATCTGTAATGTTGATTACATAGAATAGAATTAAAATATATATATTAAATCCACTTGTCGAAAACGTTTTTTTGCACTAATAGCACCTTCTTTTTAACATGATTTGAGCTGTTGTTTTGGCAAAACTGTAGTAATGTTTTTTGTTTTGCATAACTTAATTTAATGATTTGTGTTTTGCTTCCTTTATCTTCTAGTGTCTTGTGTGAAGCAATTTTAGTTCCTTCATACGTTTAATTTAAAAGACATCGAAATGAAGGCTAATCAATATTCCAACAATGTCATCCTGAACTATGGGTTAAAGCGAGGTCTGTCAAATTTCCCCTGGCAGTTATTAAAAAATTGCTTCTATAAAAAAACATCCATCCAGACTTTTAAACCGACTCGCCTTCTGATTGGCCGAGCTGCGGTCACGTGGGGGTAGTGCAGTCAGTCGCTGTGCCGTGCCTCGAGCCAGCGCTGAGTGGAGCCTGTCTGCCAACAGCTTCAGCAGCGGCTCTATCTGGAAACCCACTACATTCACTGACAATTAAAAGGAGGCCCCTTTTTCTTTCTTATTTCCGAGGAATATTCACCACCATGGGCGACAAGAAGAGCCCTACCAGGTAATGCGACCAACAAATGCCCAATTTCTGCTGGTTTTGTACGTTTTGGGGCTCGATATTTGCAATGCGTTTCCCTCACACGGGGATCGTTTCTCCCTTTTTTTTCTGTACGGTATGCCACAGCTAGCTAGAATAGTGCAGTCACTATGGCGGCTTCTCGCTCCCCTTTACAAACCCCAGTCACTTAACAGACAAAGGGAATTTTTTCAGAGGAGACGCCTGGCATTCCCTGAAACGCTCTTCCGTCTCGACGAAGCCTTTTGCAGGGTCAATGTCGAAATTGACATTGTTTGATATTGCTTTTGTTAGCCGACATGCTAAGCTTTCGATGCCGAATTTTTTTTCAGCAATGCTTCCCTGCCTGCCTGCCTGCTAGCCTTAGCTGGCGATGCAATCGGACGATGTGGAGCTGCGTGGTGGATGTTATAAACCCCAAGGACTGGCCGGGACTCGAACCCCAGATTAATGACAACACCATGATTCGTGCGGCACTTAGGAGCTGCTTTTATTACACAACGTGTTATGTTCGTCACAATCTCCTTACTTGTTTTTAAGGGGCGGCAGTAGCTCAGTCTGTAGGGACTTGAAGGGTCGCCGGTTCAAGTCCCAAACAGGCTAAATAAATAATGTGAGTGTGGACTGGTAGCTGGAGAGGTGCCATTTCACATACTGGGCACTGCCGAGGTGCCCTTGAGCAGGACAGACTGGCAGCCTCATCGCTCTGGAAACCTCTATAATGCATGTGTGGACCTATACCTGTGTTAGAAAGATGGATTATGTATCCCAAGTTGGGAAATTGTTTTGTCACAGCAGCATTTTGACAGTTAATGTACAAGAATGACAAATGTGCTATCATAATAGAATAAAATAAAAATAAAATACATATTTTTTGTAGAAAAGACACGTATTCAGAGAGTATCTACACACTATAAAATATACAGAATAAATAAGAACACTCTATTATACCTATCTACTAAGGGGACATGTGTGTATTTGTACTGCACCGTGTCTCTACTCCCCACAAAATATACAGAGGGGAATTTTTCATATCGGATCATTACATCTTAACATATTATCTTGACTAATGCAATGATGTTCAGAAAACTAACTTGTCCTCAACGTTTCAGGCCAAAAAGACAAGCCAAACAGGCTGCAGATGACGGCTACTGGGACTGTAGCGTGTGCACCTTCAGGAACACCGCCGAGGCTTTCAAATGCAGCATCTGCGATGTGAGGAAGGGCACATCCACAAGGTAACGTTGCTCTCCCTCCTCTCCCTCTCTCTCTCGCTCGTCTGAGCGTCTCGTTTTTTCCCCTGCTTGGCTGGGCTGCAGCACTGCATCGCAATTTATGGGAATGACAACTTTGATCGACAGCCTATTTGTCTGTTAGCGGACTTGTTGATGGACACTTCTTCAAGCAGCCTCTTCCGTTGTCTGGATTATCCCTATTTTTATTATTTGTTTATTTGATCCTCCTGGCATTGCTGTTATGCATTGGTCTAGGTATGCTGGCTGCTTCACTAGCCAGAGGGGGGAGGGGGTTGTGGTGGGGAAGAGGAGACCATACTTCATGATGGCTGTACAGCTACTACAGTGCATCATCGGAGCAACAGCCTTTATTTTTTCTCGTGGAGATACAAGGTGAATGCATGCCGGTGCATTTCACCGACCTGTAGGATTGCAGAGCATGCTGCATAAGGTGGGTCTACAGTTTCTTGGATAAGTAAATGTGTTATTAATCAGCATTAGAGATTACGTCCATCATGTGTTAACGCCATGTAGTTGAAGCCTAATCTGACATGAGGGTCCAGATGGGCTCCACCTGTTAGCGACCTGTTATTTGTCTATAATCTGCCAAAAACAAAGTGACTTTACTCATGATTTCTTTCTGAAAAATTCTCAGAATTAGTCATATCAGCATTTCTAGCAACAGGCTTGTATTTCCCCGGTCGTTTCCCACTTGAACACATGTTGTCTGAGGTCAGCAGAAGTCTTATGGGAAACCGAGGTGTGTATTTCACCTACCTGTAGGATTGCAGATGTTCATATAATGGGTTGAAAAGTCTGATGTATTGTGCATGAGGTGGGTGTACAGTAAGGAGTATTGATTGTGTTGGTAAGCAGCCTTAGAGATAAACCCAGATTTGCATTTTATTTCTTTACCATGTCTTAGTTGAAGCTAAAGCCCCACCCGACATGACGGTCCAGATGAGCTCCACTTGTTAGATCTATGATAAATCATGTTCAATCTGCCAAAAACAAGTGACGTGTTTTACTCATAAAATGTCCCAGAATTAGTCATATCAGCATTTCTAGCAACAGGCTTGTACTTCCCAGACGTTTCCTGCGAGCTTTCCTTTGATCGTGTTGTCTGACGTCAGCAGCAGCCTTATGGGAAACAGAGGTGAAAGCATAAGTTAAATGTCACGGCGGGATTCCCTTTCACTTTTCTGTGTACGCTGACGCCTCCCCCCCCCCCCGTTCTGGGGAATGTTTTTGAAGTGAAGCTGCGTATACCACAATGTGACTTTGTTTACTCGTGTCATCAGTTGCACGATGAGACGGAGAGATAGATGAGTCACATGTGGGTTTGTTGACGAGTCACCCTGCACTCTAACCCTCACAGCTGTGGTTTTACAATGAGTGGCACTGCCGGCGCACCGCAGAGGAGAAAACCTGACAACATTTTACTGAAAACCCCCCAAAATTGCGCTCATTTATTAAATTGTCTGGCTCCCTTCCCCCTTTATCTTCTCGCTATGGACTACAGCTGACGGTTTAGCAGGAAACACACGAGCATGTCGTCGCCATCCTGCCACCGTGCTTTGGCAACAGCCCAGTTGCCTCTATCTGGTAATTGGGAGCACATGACATCACAGGAGTGTTTGTCACACGTTCCCGTTTGATGTGAATAGTTAACCTTTGATTAATGCGATTGTGTAGTTGTGGGGCTGCCTCTTATTCTAATGAGCACTAATTAGCTTTCTCTTTCCTCCCTGTTTGATGTGTTCCAGCAGAGCATGGGACAAAGCAACATGCTCTTAGCTAAATGATTCACACTTGAGGCTACGTGTGGATGTTTGTCTCGCCGCTTTTATCCGAGGCTCTCCGCTTTCTGAATGTGCTTTTGGGGCGTGAGGACACGTGTGTTCACTAATTAGAGTTCCTCACTGACGGTACGAGGCAAAACGCTTATTTTCCTCCCAAGTTGTTTTGGAATCAAGGCGACAGGTGAACTTTGAAAGGTGCAATTGTCTGACGTGATTGTATAAAGCATGGTTTTGTGTGCCTGCCTTCCAAAGTCCTCACATATAGCTTTATTTTCCCCTGTCCTGGGACAAATGTCAATGTGTATTGACAGTGTAGCATTGCAAATACCTCCATCCATTCCAGAAAACAGCTTAATTAAAGGGTCTTAAAGCCGATCCCTTGCACTTTTACACATATTGAGACAGTATTGAGGACTTTAGACGACATTTTCATGTTTTTCTGATCACTTGGGAGCACTATACAAGGTATTAATATGTGCAATGGGCTCAAATGATTGTATAAAGCTTTCTGTGTGCCTGCCTTCCAAAGTCCTCACATATAGCTTTATTTTCCCCTGTCCTGGGACAAATGTCATTGTGTATTGACAGTGTAGTAAGGACAGGATACAGCAGATTGAAGCATACCTCCATCCATTCCAGAAAACAGCTTAATTAAAGGGTCCTAAAACCGATCCCTTGCACTTTTACACCTATTGAGGATTTCAGACCACAATATCATCTGATCACTTTTGAACGCTATGCAAGGCATTAATATGTGCAATGGGCTCAAATGATTGTATAAAGCATTGGTTTGTGTTGTGTTGCTGCCTGGAAGTGCTCTCCTTCCAAAGTCTTCACATAAAACTTTATTTATTTTCCCGTGTCCTGGGACAAAGGTCATTCTGTATTGACTGTAGGAAGGAGAGGATACAGCCGAAGCATTGCACATTCCTCCATCCATTCCTGAAAACAGCTTAATCCTAAGGGCTGTAAGCTGCACTTTTGCTCTTTTATGTCAAAATTGATTTCACTGCTTGATTGATGCTTTTTGTTTATGCGGTCTCAATGAGATTAAATGCGTGTGGGTCTTATTGGGCATGTTATCCCATTGGTTTTAACATGGACTTTACGGTGTCCTTACGCCTCGGGCACTCCACCAAATGAATTTCGCTGTGTGGGATATTAAAGTCGATGTGAATCTGGAAAAAGCTGTTGTTACTACAGGTCGCCGTCAGCAGAAACGAGTGCAGCGGTGCAGCTCCCAGAGTCTGTTCTACAAGAAACTCAACAATATTTCCACCCCGCCCTGAGCTTTATACAGCCACCCATCCCTCACAGTGTGCACCGAGTCATTGAGATGCAAGCTGTGTGTGCAGGTGTACAGAACACACAATTAACGTGATCCTCAGCGGGTGACAGACGGGTGCTCGAACTGCACTTTGTCCCCTGGTTCGCTCGCTAACCGAGGGTCACGCCGCTGCGATTTACCCAATTGGAGGCCGGAATGTGTGTGTTAACGAGAGAGAAACTCCGGCTGGGGCATCAGCATGCAGCGAGAGCCCCCCCTCTAGCCCTGCGCAGCCTAGCGAACCTGTTGACCCAGTGCAACTCAGTGATGTAATACGATACTCAAGTAGGCTAAATCTAGACTCTGCAGGTCTGACTCTTAAACAAGAAAGCACTCATATTTTTTTACACCTGACCCCGCGGCTCATCTACAAGTCCAAGTAGCCCGAGTGTTCAGCTTCTTCGGTTCATTGGAGGAGGGGTTCGCATTAGCATCCACCGTGAGCTGCACACTATCATATTCCAAAATGTTTCTGGCATCTGTTCCCAGACCACCGTGTGAACGTGACACCGCATTGCTGTTCGTCAGTTTGCTTTGTGGCCGTGTTTGGTATGCGCCTCCGTCAGCCCCCGAGGCTCAGGGAGAACACATTAGCAGCCCTCTAAAGATTGATTGATGACGCGGATCACAGGACGTCTTCGGGTACCTTGACATGCGGCGCTGTTATCTATGCGATGTTGCTCTGTTGCCAACCATTTCTAGTAGCTCCCATCTGTGCTTAACGGAACAAATGACTGGTTAGGAAAATGCAGTGCTCGGGCTAGATTAAATAAACCAAAGGAAAGAGTCCCCAATTTATCTGAAAGGACACAGAGGCTGATCCTTTGCATCCCATTTACCTGAGTCAGATACAGGGCATCAAACGTAAATAAATCACAGCAGCTTTGATACTTCCTCATTCAGTGTTGACATACAGTGAATGTAGAGCTTGAAATAGAAAAAAAGGAGAACAGAGAATCACCCCAAAAGCTGTAGTCCAGATTACTCAGTAAAAAGCTTCCTGACCTGGATTGACCGCGTATGAAATTAAACATAAAGCTCATTTGACCTAAATCCGATGACATTTTTCTGCATGCTCATCTGTGTTTATGTCACCAGGCTGTCCCTCTAGGTTTACAATAGCTTTTTATTATGCTTACCAGGTGAGGCAAGGCTGTATAACAACTGATAAGAGTTACTTGCAGTTTAGACTGAGATGTTAATCACGCTGTGTACAAATATTGACACAGTACGAAGGATTTAGGGCTCATTGTACACAAGTCTGCTTACTGTAATCATGCATGACTCTGTAGATCTACTTTAATGCACTTTAAGTACATGTGTTTTTATAACACCTCTATATGGTAAATCCACAGATTATGAGAGTAAGAACCAGGAATCCGCATGGATCAAATGTACAATGTACACAACCCCTAAAGCTAAACAGAAAAAACCTCTCTCTGTGTTAGTGTTAAGGCTGCACAATTATTGGAAAATGATTGCCGTGTGCGGTGCGTGTGCACCCTTTCTGTCTACGATGGAATGGAGTCATTATAATCCGTGGATTCTACCACTGTCGCATTAAGGCAAATTGTCTGGGATAATGGAATTACATAAGAGGGACATGCTGGCGTTCAATTTATATCTGCACTGCCCCCACCCCCCACCCCCACTACTGCTCAGAGTGAAACTGCTTTTGCTTATCCAGCATTATC
Source organism: Eleginops maclovinus (assembly GCF_036324505.1). NCBI lineage: Eukaryota > Metazoa > Chordata > Actinopteri > Perciformes > Eleginopidae > Eleginops > Eleginops maclovinus. Next base: position 26,551,994 of record NC_086368.1, on the reverse strand, counting down.
AGCATCTGCACTAAAACCCTAAGCACGAGCGGGTAATCTTTACATGTTAATTACCGGATTTAAAAGTTCTTAATTACTTCATGGGATTTGGCACAGTGTGAGTGATTTTATATACAGTAGCCAATTTGGCAATCTGACACAAAAAAAATCACAGAGAAATGTTGAATCGGAGCTCATCGCCACACACACACACAAAAAAAGACGAGACAATGAGTGCGACGGTGAGGGAGTGCGGAGAGTCGGGGAAAAATACAAAAGAGAGGGAGTGCATCGTCGCAGCGAGCGAAGAGAAGGCGAGGGCATGAGAGGACACGAGCAGAAACACAGCGGCAAAGGGACAGAGGTGGGTGTGTGTGTGTGTGTGTGTGTGTGTGTGTGTGTGTGTGTGTGTGTGTGTGTGTGTGTGTGTGTGTGTGTGTGTGTGTGTGTGTGTGTGTGTGTGTGTGTGTGTGTGTGTGTGTGTGTGTGTGTGTGTGTGTGTGTGTGTGTGTGTGTGTGTGTGTGTGTGTGTGTGTGTGTGTGTGTGTGTGTGTGTGTGTGTGTGTGAATTGAAGGAAGGGGGCAGGGGTGTGGATGACTGCAAAGGGGGGTTGTGCTCACTCAGCCAAGAGTCTCTAGGGGCTGGAGCACATCATTACACCGGGAGGGAGAGAGCTAGCCTGGACAGACGCTTCTGTTTTCCACCAGCACCATCTATGCATGCATGGGGGAAGAACGGCACCCATTGCTACAGGTTGAAAGTGAATCCAGAATTTAACATGTTATCATCCTAACGCATTAAGGGTCAAGGTATTGGAGTTGTTGAGATAGGATACACCTTTATTTATCTCCGTAGGGCAATAAGGAATAGAGTATGTAAAGAAGTAACGAGTTTGGTCGGTTTGAAGCGTGCCTTCTGTACTCCTCTTGTCTCAAATCCCATACTTCTGTACTTACGTTTGCTATTTTAAGTGCATAAATGCGTCCCAATGCCATTTATGGAAAGATTCAGTTCACTATGAGTGTCTGGATGTTCAAAAACTTGATGTTTTTGCACTCAATATTCATCAGCTGGGATTCATAAGAAGAGCTGGGGTACCAGACAGCCTTGGCGAAAAAAACCCTTTACATATAAAAGTTAAAATAGTTCTGTTCAGTCTTTATTTAATGTACCATTACCCTGCTTTCAGGAAGAACCACTCTTAATTTTATTGGGTTATTTGAGAAGTTTGTAATGATTTGCTACCCTGAACGATTGTTGCTAGCTTGCTAACTGCAGCGATGGAAGTCACGTTCAATTTGAGACTACAAGGTCAAACACACACTTCCACACGTGTGCAACCTGCAGTGTAAGTCTAAGGGAAGTATTGAATTGAGACACAGCCTTGGTGTCATGTGTGCTCACTTAGATGTGTTTGCTTGCTTTGTGTCGTTCTGCTCGTGTAAAACACAAGAGCCCGCTGTGAAGGTGCAACGTTGCCTTTGGCAGTCGCTGCAAAATTCAAATTCAAACCTGGCTGTGTTTATACTTAAGCACACGGGCAAGGAGATGACAGCGAGACAGGGTGACCGGGTCCACTTGACAGCTAGCTCACGCACACCAGAGGCAAACAGCATGAGAGAGAGAGAGAGTAGGGGTGAAGAGAGGTGAAGACGGCCTACTTAAAGCCAGCAGGATTTATTCTGGGTGGCGGTGTTAATGCACGGGGAGGAACATGAAGGAGACAAAAGAGAGAATGATGGAGAGGAGGAAAACAAACGAGCGATGCCAAACGATGTGACACAGTGCCGCTGATGGAGGAATCTCATACGCGCTTAGTGCCTCGGCAACGACTCGCTGTCAGTCTGCCAGGCGGCTTTTTCCGTATCCTGAAAGGTCAGTCAGGGAGAGGAAGGAGCTGTCAGTGGAAAGATGAGCTGTCTTTTACACAGACCCAAAACTTGGACATTTCATACCCCTCCTTTTGCTTATGACTCTCGAGTACACCCCGAACTCCCACACAGTCGGACTCCTCTAACCTGTCAGGAGAAGCAGAAAACACACATCAGCATGGTCGGAACAGTTTTACTGAGAAGTTGAGATTTCTAGGAGAGATTTCATTACCTTCCTTGTTGGTGGACATGTGTGGGGTGAAGATGATTTCTGGGATCCTGCGGTGCACATGGAGCTTGAGTTGGAGACATGGTGGGGGATCCACAGACTTCAGATCAGCCCGTGACAAACAGCTACTTTCTAGCTGGCGTAAACCTGCTGAACTCTGATATCTCCCACAGAGAATAAGCTATTATTACCAGGTGTAATACAGTGCCCTATCATGTGTAATGTAGTTATTTTAGTTGTGTTTATTTATGTTTGTCTCTTTATTACTAGCTTTATGGTTGTTTTGCTTCTTATTTGTATTTTATTCTATACCGTATGTTGCACCTACATGTCGTCGTGCCGTAGCAATGACAATAAAGGTCTTGAATCTTGAATCGACTCCAAGCAGGTGTAGAAGGCAGGGAGGGAGAGGGGGGATTGGGGAGGCTGACGGAAACATTAAGCCCTCAAAGTCCTGACTGGAAGGCTCTCATGAAGGGATGAATGCTTAATGCCTCTGGTGTGAAGTGGGAATGAATGGAGCAGCGCTGTAGCCCCAGGCTGCTCTTCAGGTGATCCCCTCATTCAGCCTCTACTGCACACTCGCACAGATCACTTCGCCCACGGATGGCTGGAGGTGACAACGCTGCTCCGGGTAACCTCCGGCTCAGACCGATAAAGGAGTTTCTCACAGGAAACACAAGCGCCGCACTGCAGCGGTATTTGCTTTTCTATTTAACTGGAGACAAGTTCACACAGTCAGATTGAGGTCTAAAATATCAATATTCCCTCGTTGCTAGAACAATGAATAATTCATCGGCATACGTGTCATTCTCCAATATAAAGTCACATGGTTCCCACTCCATAAACGTGAAGATTTGTTTTGTTTTCAATTTGAATGCGTTCCCAACTCTTTGCAGGATGAAACATTTGGGGGTTGGACACTTTTCTGACACCTTTTTTCTAAGCTATCGACAAATATATATATTAACAGGATGTGAAACGATAATAACCCAACTATGCCAAGCATCACGTTCGGTGTGAACGCACCATAAGTGTTGAACATCCTATTATTAGAAGACATAAAAAAGCCAGCAAATATTCCTATTCAGGGGTTTTCTAGAAAAACATAGTATGAGGGCTCAATTCCAGCCGAAATTACAGCCCGCCCTCTTTCCGGCGAAAGAAACGCATCAGAGCGAAGCAAAAATAATAGTTTCTTCACGTCTTAAAGCTGCTGAGTCATATATAGCAGCTTAAACAACAAATAAATCCAGTTTTCTTTACTTCCTCTACCAAAAAAAGGAGCGTAAAAGAAACAATCAGAAATCTCAGTCTCAGTGTCAGCCTGCTGCTTGCCACTCTTCCACCGGCAGACCCACCGGACATCCATCCCATTATTTACTCTCCGTAAAAACGAAGCTGTGTCTCTGCCGTCTGACGGTCTATCTGACACGGTTTCATATTTTGGGAGTAATTGTAGTTTTTGACGAACAGAAATATTGTTTTCTGGCATCACTTTAACATTTTTACGATGAAAATCTGCGTTTGAGTTTGAGGATGTACGCTGACAGTAGTTACCTGAGACAAAACCCTGAATAAAACAATAGTAACACATTATGCCAAGCGTCGCGTCCGGTGTGAACGCACCATAGCGGTCCGAAATCCTATTACTAGAAGACATAAAAAAGCCAGCAAACATCCATATTTGTCAACGAGAAGCAGCACACGTTGGCACTTCTATTGGAAGCCGACTGAGTCCTTGTTAAAGCTGTAGTTACTATAAACATTGTAGTTTATTTACACTCAAATAATCCATTGATAAAGATCTATGCTCAAGTTGTCTAACACGTGCTACTTTTTCGGCACTGTTTTGAGCCAGGAGCCAAGCAGTGATCACTCCAGCCGTATCTCTGGAAAGACGGTCCATTATTCAACAATATAACACATATTTACAGGATCTATAAATATATGGGTAGTTAAATTTGCAGCAGCACATGAAGGCAGCTCTATTCTGCTCCATCACCCTCCATACTGGTGGGGGGAGGGTAGCGCGTCACGTGTTCCTACATAATGATCAAGGCGTACGGCAAGTGTTGACACAGTGGAGAGCGTGTAGATCAATTACATGGTTGCCAGCACGTCATGGGGGGGGGGGGTGATGGTGATACAACTAAGCCCTGTGGCATTGTCACATGCTGGATCTGAGAGATGTGCTCCAGGCTGAGGCTGTGACGGCCTGTCAGTCCCATGTCGGGGGAAACAAGGTCACCGCTGAACGCCTCTTAATGGAGTTTTTATATTTGCTGAGAAGTGTATACATCTTCGAGGACAAGGAGTACACGTTTGTTCTGTGCTTATTTACAAAGTCTGAATGAGAGAGTGGGAGTTGTTGAATAGTGCAGTTGGCCATCCATGGGCCGAGGAATACTGTCGTCTCTCTCCTCTCCACTCGCATGCCTGCCACTGCGTTCACTCAGACTGGCAGGAAATAATTGCTGTTCCTCACACAGCACTTCAAATAAAAGAGCTGAGTTAATGAGGCCTCTCCCTTCATCACACGCTCTCTTCATTACTCCGTCGCTCTCATGAAGTGCTCCGGCTCATTGTTTTTGGGGGCGTCCAACATAGGGTCCTTGGGCAAAGAAACAGCCAGCAGGATGACTTTGTACAGTGCAAAAATTACAGAGAAGATTTTCACAACTTTTTATTTATTTTGTCAACCAGAATCAGAGTTTTATCGTCAAGTTGGTTCACACATACGAGGACTTGGCCTCGGTGTACGTGGTGCATACAAAACCACAGTTAAAGAAGATCAAAAGTTAGAGAAAACACCAAAAAATGAAACAAAGAAAATGTAAAAAACGATTAAAAACCGAAAATGATTTTATGTTAAGATATAGAAAACAATTTACATAAAATCTGGATATATATCAATTGTTTACATTCAAAAGTTAGAGGGACAACTTAGGCTAACCTTCTTCCTTAATATTTCCCCCATTAGTTTGTATAGTGGTGTGTCAGGATTACTACACCGATGTGGAAATGAATATAACATAATAGAAAGTAGTTTTGATCATTAAGTAAAATGCTTTATTGTTCAGTTACAGATACCAATGAGTACATATGTTGTGTCTTTGTAAATGATCTGTAGGTTAGTCATGTTTAAATGATAAACTAAGGCATAAAAGTGTTGAAATTGCACTTATTTTTCTCCAGAGATGTCAGGTTTGTTCATTACGTTTTGTAAAAAAGGATGTGAAAATTTTCAGAATGCACTTTTTTTGCAATAAAACAAAGGGAGCTATTAAGAGTTATTTATAGGTTATTATTCTATGGTTTCACTGGTCCACCCCCCTCAAATTTGGCTGAATGTGTTCCCCCGTTCTTGCAGAATGGGCTGCTCCAGCAGCTGAAGTGTGTCTGTCTCACAGGGCTCAGGCTGACTGCTAACTATGGGTGTCAGTCTGACTGAATTAGGAGCTTTTAAGCATGATGATAGTTATTTCAGGGCATCCCATGGAGGGGGGAGTCTCCCCCACCGCTACCTTCCCCCTCTACAGACGGTGGAATTCAGGGGCCAAACATAGGAAGATCTGTCAATCATGGCCCGCAAAAGGGGGAGGTAATAAGCTGTAAGCCCTCGCAGCGGGGAGCGTTTCGACAGCAGGCTTTACACACTTGACACTCTCGCTCTCACACACTCACGCTGAATCCCCGGGAATATTGGCAGCAGTGGGAGGTTGGAGCAATCTCAGCAATTGGACCCTGGAGTTCACCCCAGGATCATTTCCAGCACCTCCTTCTCTTGTGAAACATGGAGGTTTTATCAGAATCAAAATCCTTTATTTGTCTGACAGAGGGAGAATGTACATTGTTGATGCAAAAGTGAAATAGAGACCGAAAATAAAGCACTATAAGATATAGGGCATGCATTTAAATAACAATTTCATTTTGGTAGAAAAGAAGCAGCAGCAGTATGTTTGAAATAAATGAAGGGTTAAATGTATAATTAAGTGTGGAAGAAGTACTCAGATCTTGTACTTGAGTGTAGGAGTGTAGGAATACTCTGTCACAGTAAAAGTATTCTAAATGTTCCTCCAGTGAAAGTAGAAAGTACTCTCATCTAAATGTACTTAAAGCAGCGACAGTAAACGTAGTCATTGTTTGATTGGTCCATTTCAGAATAATATCTCTGATATGTTTTATAATGATTGATCATTAAAGTGTTCTCAGAGCTGGTAAAGGTGCAGCTAGTTTGAATGGCTTTGTATACTGCAGGGTAGCTGCTGGATTTACTCCAGGTGAACTAAAGTCTGATTCAAGGGTTCACATCATTAATCCTAATCTGCCTAGCAACTAAAGGTACTCAATAAATGTAGCGGAGTAAAAGTACAGAGTAGTATAACATATAACACGAGTAAAGTACAAGTGTCTCAAAATTGTACTTAAGTGCACTTAACACCGCTGGATAACAGGATTTAAATGATATATTGGGTGATTTACAGATTGTTGGTACAGTTTTTATTATAATTATTGAACTATGAATTGCACAACAGTGGTTTAGCTATCTTTATTTGTTTTGTTATAGCTTTTTGACATTATTGCACGTTGGTCTATTCTTGATTTGGAAGTTAAGGTTTAGTCATTTTGAGGAATGTACTTTATTATGACATTTTATGCTTGACAGATTATGTAGATTCATTTTGAACAAAGTAAGCAGGGCCACATCTATTTGATAACACATGCATATGGTTTCATGCAGAGCCTCCAGGCGTGTTAATGAGCCGCAGAGTATTGCCATGATGTGCGGCGGGGCAAACAGAGCGGCGGCTCCATCATGCCAGCAGCAACTCATGGCTGACTTACAGCTGGCACTGAATCACCGCTTAACTGCCGGGGCCGCTTCTGCTGACACACATGTCGGCGCTCCGTCCAGGGTTTCAGCCGCGCGACAGGCTAAAGGAGGCGTGGAGCTTATCGGCCGATCGATCACTCATTCGCCACCTACTCGGATAACAGCGCTCACTGCCAAACCAAATGATTCCTGGTCCTGTTTGGATGCCGTCTGCGTTCACAGTCTGTTTACTCGCGCCTGTGGGTTAGAGAGACGGATCGTGTTTGCACCGAGAGGTTGCGAGCACATGGCGTTGTTGTAGCATTGTTATCAGTCAGATCAGGCTGCCTCACAAAGATTGTAATTCTCTGTCACGCTTTCTAAAGTGGCATTTGGATGATGGAGCACAGGATTCATATAGTGACAGGTTATGTGATGTCAGCCGGAGGGGAATGGTAGAGTAGTGGTGAAGTGTTTGAAATGTTCCCTTACAGATAATAATGACCATAATTGACTGTCAGTCGGCAAAGTGATACCTCAGTCCCCGGCTAGAGATCTCTCTTTGACACCTGATCTACGGGCCACCTGTCTCTTGTCACATGGATTTGCATGCCTGAAAGCACCACCTTGCTTTCCTCACGAACTTCCTCATCTGGCTGGTTTGTTTATTAAGAACGCTTTAGAACATACATTGTTGTTGTATTAAACTTCCCTGGTCTTAAGATGTTAAAATACACTCAATTTATTGCATTATTTTAGGCATCAGTGACATGAAACTGTGTTTATTTTCAAGGTTTGAAATGTTCTAACACTACTATTGGAGGCAGAAATGCCCCGTGCAGCTGCAGGAACCATAGGCAACAACGCTGCTCTATGTGCAGCTAATTGATGTGAAATATGGAGTGACTCTAGAGGGGTTTTTCTAGAAATGTATAGTACGAGGGCAATACTGTGGAGCTGATCTTGTATTTTAGACACATCAATTATCACGAGGACATGGCGCCCTATTCAAGATGGCGGGGCGGACGTAAACAACCACATGACGTCGGAGCCCCGTGAAAACAAAGCTGTTCCTGCCGTCTGACGCTCTATTTGACACGATTTTCATATTTTTCAAGTATTTCTGCCGTTTTTGACTGACTGAAATATTGTTTTCTGGCATCACTGTAACATTTTACAGGGAAAAATCATCATTTGTGTGGACAAAACCCTGCCTCTATATTTATAATATATGTGGATCAAAAAAAGTCCAAAACAAGGCCAGGGAATTTGTTATGTATTTAGGACTGATGTAATTACCCCATTAATTAATTACCAGCAATCAAAAAGCTAATTTGGGCTACTCAGGTTCCACATCCAGATATCCTCACACACTCGCAGCTCATTGTTTACTAACTGGGCATCCTGCCGTAGCATCCAAACAATGTGCTTATATAAGATGCCTCTAACACGTCCAACATGCGCCTTATAAGCACGTCGTAACATTTGCTGGTTGGATGCACAATGGTTTTGTCATAAAAAACTAAACAAAAACACCTTTTGTGTGATCTAAGCGGGGGCCAGTAGTAGGAGAGAAAACCCTGGAAGTAAGAACCCTAGATTGAAATTAAATTGTGATCAATCTGACGGGAACAGGACAGGCACGGCAATTATGAAGCTAGACTGGGATGGGAAGAACATTTCACTCCCGTACAACCCTCTAATTCTCCCCCATCGGAGGCCCCCTGGGAGGACCAGGTGGAAAGAGCCTCAGGCTTCAGACTGCCAGGGCAGCTAATGGATACTGGATCAACAGCCCAGGGCTCCTCAGCTTTCACATCAGCTGGTGTGGTGCGAACGTAATGACATGATGCTCTATTACGTCGCGATTAGTTGCCGTCTGATCGACTTCACGCCCCCCCCCCCCCCCTGCCCCTCTCCTCAACAAAACAACGTCCCTGTCTGTGATGAGCCACAACAGCAGGGGGAGACTTAACGAGCTTGATGGAGCAATGGAGGAGAAAGAAAGTTGGATTGTTAAAAGACTCTCGGTGAGTGCAGCGTTGATTGTGAAAGGGTGGAAGTGCAGAAACGGGAATAACTGGACTGGCAATATGATGTTTGCCAAATTGAAACACTGAGGCTAACCACTTAAGCAGCTGTCTGAGAAACCACTCTCCACAGAAATCAGCGTCACCGCCTGACATTTATTGAGCTTCTTCTGTTTTCCGTCACATTCTGAAAGCAAAGCCAAAAATCATTTGTTTTCCCTGTCAGAGCTTCATTTCTCCAGCAGGAACACTTGCTCCTCTGGCTCCGTGCTTCCTCTCAAGAGTTTCTACGGCTTTTTGAAAAGTCCCTTCTCGACCACAGATATCCTCTAAAGCAGTCCTACGGATCAGGGGGAACCTCATCTCCACTGCTGGGATATCACCAAATCCCCTTCCTGCCAAGACTAGAATTGGGTTTGGAAGGGTTGAGTATACACAGCTCGCTTGTATAGCGTGTGTGTTTTTGTTGCCAGGCTGTTTGTTTGCACGCTAAGCTTTTCAATTACGTGTATGTGTGTGTGTGTGTGTGTGTGTGTGTGTGTGTGTGTGTGTATGTGTGTGTGTGTGTGTGTGTGTATTTGTGGTTCACTCCTCACCGTGCTTGCCCAGCACTGGCCTGTGATTATCCGTGCTGCTGGCTTGCAGTCTGGTCTCTGGAAGGCTGCCGACATCCTTCCCTTCCCTCCCCCCTAGAGGTCTTCTGACTTTTTTTCCCAGACGCTGCCAGCTGGTGTCCATTGAAGGCAGGTGTGTGTTGGCTCTGGCAGCCTGACTGGTTAGCGTTTGGCCTCACAATTTCAGGGCCCCGCACATCTGCACAGCCCGTGGAGCTGCTCTTCCTGCATGTAACGGTTTCGTGGTCATACAACACCGTGGACAGGGATGGCTTTACATGACCTGATAGAAGTGGGCCTCAGGGCACCAGCGTTGGACCAGTGGAAGCAGCCAGTGACCAGCGTCTTTTTTTTCAGAGCAATTTGATGTCCGGCTGCTTCGAGTTTAAAATATTTAAGATTCTCCAGAAAAGCCCCGGTGGGTACATGACTGTAGAAATTGCATGAAAAGCTTGATATTCCCTCAGGTCACTGCAAGGTCACTGCAAGGTCCCGACAGACAGATGGTAGAAGCCGGGATGTCCATCTCGATCTTTAGCTGGCAGATAATGTCCGTAGAGTTACTTAATTATGCAGCGATCGGATGGTGGCATACAGCGTAAAGCCTTTAAACTAAACCCTCAGTGTTGTTAGACTTTTGGGAATTTAGCTTTTGCAGACCATTTACATGCACACAAACCTATATAACACACTACAGGAAAGAGAAAACCCCCCAAAATCTAACAGCCTATTTATTTGAAACTGAAAATGAGAGAAAAAGGTGGCAGTCTCTCTGTGGTGGCTGTGGAGGTCAGTCGGTGGAGCAGCTACACCATATCCACCTGAATCTCAGTCTGTGACAAAGGGGGTCAACCCTGCAGGAATCACATTAGACGACCTAAGTGACGTTTGCCAAATGTCCCGCCTTGTTATCCCGTGCATTCATTTTATTACGGCGGCAAGCTGATGAGATTAACCCCCAAAGCAGGGCTGCTACATCAGCTTACACCCACCTCTGCTGCCGTCCCTTCTCCGTCCCCGACCTCTAGGTTCAGTCTTTGTCAGCCGCAGTGTGTTGCATCAGGTTTCCCCTACGAGACTAATCCATCTTTCTGCCTTGGATCTCCTCCACAGGAAACCCAGGATCAACTCCCAGCTGGTTGCCCAGCAGGTGGCTCAGCAGTACCCCATGCCTCCCCCGCCCAAGAAGGATCGAAGGGAGAGGAGCGAGCGCTCAGACAAGGAGCGCCCCGACGGTGAAGGAGAGCGCGCATTTGGAGAGGTCCGTCCAGAAGTGGAGCTCCCGGAGATCAGGAGGCCAGAGGAAGATGCTCCGGAGAAGGAGAAGGAAAAGAGCGACACCGAACAACAGCCAATCAAAGACAAGCCCGACAGAGAGAGGGAAATCATCCCGGCCGTCACGAAGAAGCCCAGCAGCAAAAAGACCAGGTCAGTAAACACATAGACTTACCTTCTGCACGTGTATCTGTGTATGTGTTGTCATGTCCCTTTATGAATAAATAATGTGGTTAAGTCAACGGCATGAAAGCCTTTAGTAGAGACACAGTACTTATCTGAGACCGTTTAGTTTCTGTATTATTTCTGTCTCAATAAGTCTGTTAACACATACTAGACTCGACAAAAAGCTGCAGAAACTCTCTTCTTCTACTTCTGTAAAATACAATCATGAGTGAGAGAACTGTTTCCTGTTTTCCTCCTGGGGTGAAGTAAATACCGACAATTTCCTGATGACGTGGGTTCAGACCAAAGCAATCGATTTTAGCATTAAGACTATCGAACTTTCTTAGTGGTGTAACTGTTTCTAGGCATGTTCACCCCTAACTGCATCACCCGCCTTTATGGTTTTAGCCAATCAGTGTTTGAATAGTGTCAATTATGATCTTCTTAATCCTTAAAATAAGGAATAAACGATACTTTAGAAAAGTTTATTCCTTACTTTTATTTTATTTTCTGCTATGTGCAAGGACTTGTATTGTGTTATGCTGCTGCAACCTAAAATGTCCCCGTCTGGGATTAATGGAGTAATTCTTATCTTAACTTATTTTTTTAAATGAATCACAGCGTCTTCCTCATTCTCAGTTTTTTCTTCCTCCAGACCCAAATCAGACAACCACCAGAGCCCCCCCAGTGAAAAACACAGCATACAGTCTGGCAAATCAGTGACCAAGACCAACAAGAACTCTCACATCTCCAGGTGTGTATCCTCCCCTCCCTCCGTCCCCCGTCTCTTTGGTTTCTCCCGTACGACGATCACAGAGCTTCCCTTCAGAGACACCCTGCAGCTCCAACTGATTCACAAATGATCTCTCACACTAAACACCCACTCTCAGTTTACACACACTCATTCTGGTCCATGTGTCACCAGATGAATTGAGCGATTTAGTGTAGCCGCCCCCACGGCGCTGACACAGGGATGACGTATTTTTGTAGGCTGACCCGGAAGAAAGCTGCGCATGGGTTCCCTCGACAAAAAATCTATGCGATTTCTCCAGAGGATTTTGGAATATTGTGAAAAGATAAGATCTGTGGAAAACGAACCTGTTTGATGAATGCAAATCTCCACATGTCTACCCTACGTGTATAATTTTCGAATCATAAATTGAATTTCCAGAAGCAAAATGCTAACGTGATGCTATAAACGACCTACAGGCGAGTACAGCACGGTCGCACGACTTCAACGCCACGCCAACTTAAGATCCTTTCAACGAACTTTCAGATTCAAAATTGTACAAGTTGAAGCGTTTGTTTCACTGCTTCACTGCTGATGTATTTAATGTCGTAGAAGAAAACGTGATCCGTCTCTTAAATTAGTGTCAACCACAGACCTTATTTTCCAAAATCCTACGGAGAAATTGCACTGCCTCTGAGACGAGGGAACCGGAAGTGGTGAAATGCTAACTCACTCCCGGGTTTTAGGACTCGTTGCTGTTTTCTTAACGCTCTTCTCCATCTCCGCCCCCTCCAGGCCCAAACTGAAGAACATCGACCGGAGCACCGCGCAGCAGCTGGCCATCACCGTGGGCAACGTGACGGTGATCATAACAGACTTTAAGGAGAAGACCCGCTCGTCCTCCACGTCCTCGTCCACCATCACGTCCAGCGCGGGCTCCGAACAGCAGCACCAGAGCTCCGGCTCCGAGAGCATGGACAAGGGCTCGTCGCGGGCCTCCACGCCCAAAGGAGAGCTCTCTGTGGGGCACGACGAGTCGTTCTGAGAGCCCCCTCCCCTCCCCCCGTCTCCCGTCCTAACCCCCTGATCCAAACCCCCACATTTCTCCCACATTTCTGGACACTATGGATGGAGAGATTTTCCCCTTTCCCCCCCCCCCCCCCATCGCTGCCCACGCCTGCATTTACATCACCAATCCCCGGATGCTAAGAGGACGGATGAGAGGGAACTAAACGTTCTTCTGGGGGAGAACTACAAGGAATAGCCCCCTACCCCGCCCCCCTCCTATCTCTCCCAAACTCCCCTTCGCGGTAGCATCGAGACACTTGTTTTGTTTTATATTTGTACGTGGATGTGAGGCCATGGTTTCTTTTTTTGTTTTTGTAAAGAAGAAAATCTCCTGCTGGGCACAACCTCCCCCCTCCCCCACACCACCCTCCACCCTCATTTCAATAACTATTATTAACCCCCCCCCCCCCTTACTCCCTATTGCACCTGTATACTTTCTTCCTCTCTCTTATGTTGAAGCTTTGCCGTGTAGCCCTGACGATCGATCATTCCTTCAGTGTTTTTATGAAGATGATATGACAACACACACACACAGGTGTGCACACACACACACACACACACACACACACACACACACTGGTGCTAGATACACTGTGAAGCGGTTTTGCAGATCTGGAAACGCCCTTTCACTCAATGTGACGGATGAATCAGACTCTTCTCTCAATAACACTGTCTCACTCCGACCTCCGTCTGCGTGTCCCAAGGTCACCCGAGGTTTCAGACTTTTTCAGACTAGACTGTCTCTGATTTAGTATGCTCTAGCAGATCTCTTATACAGTATCTTATGTCCTTACCTGTACAGTGTAGGCTGTTGTGTAAAACACTAAAAAGCTGTTGCTCTTTTCCCCCTCATTCCGTTCATGGATATTGGGTTTTTCTCCCGGTTCGAAGTTAGAGATGTTTCATTCTGTTGTGACTGAATGATGGCTTCACGCGGCTCCTCTTGGTTGAACCACATCGAACTAGCTGTTAAACTTTTGTTTTCGTTGTGGTCCTCCGCCTCTCTCACAACCCTAGAAAAACATGTGCAGAAGATTTGACAATTCTTATTTTTTTTCGTTGTTTTAATTTAAATTAATTTAAGACTCCTGTCATTGAAGGCAAAAAAATATCGCAGTAGTTTGTAAAACACAAATGCTCTTTCAATTTTCGTTTTTTTTAAGTACAGCAAGGCTTATTTATGGGTTTTAAATTCACCTATAGCTGAGACTTAGACCAACATCATTTCCTTTTTAAAGTGTATTAAATTGTATAAAGAATAAATGTGTATATGATATCCTAGTTTTATTTATTGAAGGACCAAAGGAATTTCATAATGACATGATACATAGACAGATAAATAACAATTTGAAATGCAATTATCTAATGTGTGAGATGAATAACAGTTCAAATAAAGACTAATATAATCCATGTAAATGGTGTTCTTATTGAGTCCAAAAACACTAGCGGCTCCACACCCAGCAGGTGCATGTTGCCCTAATGTGTGAAGCAAGACTGGGTGTGTGTGTGAAGAGAACCGGGTCCAATCCTATGACCTTGGTAACCCCCCCTCTCTTTACTAAATCCAGGTGAGGTGAGGTTAACAAGTCCCCAAAAACTCTTAATATCCTCCTGGGATGTGAGGGGTTTGTCCTCTGAAAGCTTTCACACGTAGGGAGTAGAATGACGTCCCCGAGAGACGAGGACTTCCTGCTCTTAAGCTAATGTAATTATATACTTTATTGCATACAAATAAGGATTCAGTGTTCAAAGTGAGGAATGTGTCGGGTCAGAGGGGGGGGGGGGGTAAAAAAAATCCAATTTCTAGTGAAAATCTCAAATACTAACCCTGCTTTGTAATGCAATCTGTTAGAAATGGGCCTGAAAAGCCATGTTTTCACCTGCCTTATCTGCAACCACTTCACCCGACCGAGACAGAAAGGATTCATTGTTAAATTATTGCTGAATATATGAATTATTGCTTGTAAATAGAATTTTAAAAAGGTGCAAAAACACTATGAATGATGGCATTGGAGCTGAAGTCTTTTGTTTCCTGTTTCCGCGCAAGCAGTTCTGTTCTTGTGTGCGACCAGTAACCTTAATTTACTGTGTAAAGATGGTTACATTTTTTTAGCTTTGTTTGTCAGAGACCGATATATCAAAGGCTTGTTGACTGACTGTATAACCTTAACCGTGAATTCCCAATTTAAGTGTATTATACAAACTCATTTCTTCCTATTACAATGTCTTGTACAATGCTTTTAAAGTTATTGCTCGGTTTAAAAAAAGAGAAAAAGTATTAAAAAAAAAACGTTTTAGGGAAAGTACAATAATCCATTCTTTGTTTACTGCATTTTTGTTTTGAACTTATAGCTGATGTGTCATTGTTTCCCCTCGTGAAATGGTCACATTATGTTCCTGGTGGGGAAATGTACGCAGCATTTTCGGCGGATCACGGCTCCTTGTCTAGCTTATAATGTTAAAATAATACATGTTTCTGGCATGTGCACGACTTTACGCTTATAGGCTAACCCGATCATTTTCCTCCGCTTCAAATAGAAACGTCTATTTATGAATTTTGCTTGTAGTTTTTCACAAATAAAATTGTTAAAGTTATCTTTCTTTCTGGGGTGCTTCGTGTCCTTTGTTGGTCCACTCGTGTTTTTACAGACGCATGTCACTGCAGATGTTCGGCTCAAAGCAAGTACATTTACTCAAGTACTTCAATAAAAAATGACGGTACTTGTACTTTGAGTAGTTTTACATGATATACAGGTAAGTAACTGTTTAAAACAAACTGTTGAAACAAAAAACATTAAATGAACATATATATATATATATGAACCTATTTATACATTTAATGCACAGTTTGTAGGTCAATGTTGTACTTTATATTAAATATTTAGTTACGAGTTTCTTTGCAGATTTTCTTTATTAATATGAAACAAATGTAGACACAGTATGATATATTATTATGGGTTAAGCTACCCAGTAGTGTATAAAGTAATTCAAATCAATTCTAAACTTCAACAAGTGCAAAATTAAATAGTTGAACACAGTAATGTGGTACTTACAATAAAACGTAACTGGTGCTTAAATGTGCCTTTCTGCACAGAGGTGTAAAGTAGACTAACTCAAGTGCTGTATCTAAGTACAGTTTTGATCTGCCTTTACTTTAGTTGAGTATTTCAATTTTGTACTTCTACTCCATTACAATTCAGAGGTAAATGTTGTAATTTATTTAATATCTTTAGTTGCTAGGCAGATTAGGATTAATGACGTGAAACATAATCAACCCTTGAATCAGACTGTAGTTCACCTGGAGTAAATCCAGCAGCTACCCTGCAGTATACAAAGCCATTCAAACTAGCTGCACCTTTACCAGCTCTGAGAACACTTTAATGATCAATCATTCTAAAACATATCAGAGATATTATTCTGAAATGGACCAATCAGACAATGACTACTTTTACTGTCGCTACTTTAAGTACATTTAGATGAGAGTACTTTCTGCTTTCACTGGAGGAACATTTAGAATACTTTTACTGTGACAGAGTATTCCTACACTCTGGTATTTCTACTTTACTCAAGTACAAAACCTGAGTACTTCTACTTTCACTGGAGGAACATTTAGAATACTTTTACTGTGACAGAGTATTCCTACACTCTGGTACTTCTACTTTTACTTAGGTACAAGATCTGAGTACTTCTACCACCTCTGTTTCTGCATAACAAGTACTTTTACTTTCGGTACTTAAAGTATTTTTGAATGCTTCACTTATTTACTTTTACCCAAGTACAATTTTGAATGCAGGACTTTTATTTGTAACAGTATTTTTACACTGAAGTACTACTTGAGTAAGTACTTCTTCGACCTCTGCTTAAAGTTGCATTCCCATGATACGTGGCAAAACGTTGTATGAACCAGGAAATCATGTGTCATGTGAATGCAGCTTTATTATTAGTAGTACAGGCCGGAGACACAAACATGGACATGGCCGGAGACGAGACAGTCCAATTTCACAAAATAAGTCAAACACAATAAGTTTAATATCACTTATTAGACAAAAACAAAAGGACAAACTATGTGAATGCAGCGTTACACACCGTCAGACAACAGGAAGTGTGTATGGATCTGAGACAGCAGACTATTGATTCAGATGCCACAGCAGAGGACTCCACAGCGCAGGGACACATGAGGGAGCCATCAGACTGACAGCAGCCTCCATCATCCTCCAGAGGCGGGGGAGCATCCAGCTAATGTGCCGTCTAAAAGCCATGGCCAATGGCTGCACTCCTCTGTCGCCACTGATGATCTATACACACGTCTAAGTGTTGTAAAAGCACATTCACCGAGGGAGTGGGGCTGTTCCATTTCCCACTGCTTCATTTATTAATGCACTTTGTCTGTCCACTTCGCTCTCATTGGTGGAAAGTTACCAAGTACTTTACTTGAGTCATTTTTCAGAAGAGTCCTTTATTTGTCCCACAAATGGGGAAATGTTCATTATTACTACAGCAGATAAAGTGAGGAGAGACTTTCATATTAAAATATTTTAAAAAATGACTCCATAGCATTAAAGTATTTGGATTGTATGATAGACATACCTCTACTTCACTACCTTTATTTAATTATGTAACCCTCCTCGTCGCTACTTACTTACACATATGATGCAGAACTGTACTACTAAATATACTCAGTATTTTACATGTAACCTAAATGAAGGCATGTTATAATAACTAGTCCTTCGCCTTTGGTCCTAGGCAGGACTTCAGAAATTCAGAAGTTGTTTTTCCTTAATTTTCATTATTTCAAATGAAAGGAATTTGATGAATAATAAATCAGATGAATTATTGTGGCTCTTTAGAGGAGTATTACAGATTATATGTGAGTAAAAGATTGTAATTAGAAATGAATCAAGTACTCTGTAACATACATTTACAAATAACGCCCTGCAACTTCACTCAGGCTTTTAAAATGATGGTCCTCAAGTTAACTGTTTGAACAAAATAATTGGGAAGCAATAACACCTAAACTTAGCAAGGCCCCTGTTCCCTCACTGCCACACTAACGTGGCAAAAAATGGGGTTTCCCCCACCCATTTTTTCATCACACAACTTTGCTATTTTTGTCATGATCTTAGTTTGTGTTTCCTGTTGTATTTTGTTCCTATGGCCCAATTCTGGAACTGAATGAGGCTCCCTTCTCTCCGGTGGAGGGGATTAAATACAGTGCCCTCCCTGGGACATAAACAGGAAATGTCAGGACTTTAAAGCAGCATCAAATATGAATATAAATCAAAAATAAAACTCAGTTTGGAATTGAGTCTTGTCTTGCTTTAGGATCAATTCCAAACCGCCCCCTACACCCTACACCCACCCCCCCCCCCTCCGTTTGCAAGTTCGCGCGGAGGGTCCGCCACATTAAGAGATGCTGAATTGAAACCATTGTTACGAAAAGTTACGGTATTTCTTGTTTCTGCCGAAGAGAGAGTTCGTCCGAACGCTTGCCGCTGTATTCACACCCTCCACCGGGAAGAAGGGACCCTCATTCAGCTGCAAGTGAGTGCGTAGGGTGTGGTTGGGAATTGAGCCTCACTTTCTGCCTCTGTTTTCCCTCCTGTTTGAATGTCTTATTGTTGGCACCCTGTTGCATGCCCTCCCAAACTATGTTGTGTCTTTGCCATCGGTCGTGTGTGTGTGTGTGTGTGTGTGTGTGTGTGTGTGTGTGTGTGTGTGTGTGTGTGTGTGTGTGCCTCCCTCCCCTGTCAGTTTGTTGTCAGTGTTTGAAGGTTTCTGGATTTCCCTCCGAGGTCTGTTCCTGGTTGGTGTTCTTTCTTACTGTTTTACCTTGCCTGCTCATTCAGTGTTTAGTGTTTTTTTAAATCGGGTTTTCTTTTAGTGAAGCTTGAGATCAAACTAGTTCCATTAGATATATACTATATAGATAAAAATATTGGGACACAATAATAATTTCCACAACATACATTTCAAGGGGTATTTGAATATTTTAATTAGGCCCTAAAATGGGTCAATGATTGACTTTGATGCATTGTTCTTTTTTTTTGTCAGATTTAAGCAAAAACTCACATCCTGGCGACACAAACCATCACCTTCCCAAAAACTGCTGTGAAAACATTATATATTCATTTTCTTTCCACTTAGTTTACACAACTCGTGCCAACCAGGGCCAGTTTCCTCCTGAGCAGCTCCTCAGCCAGTGCGAAGGACTTGAAAAAATGATCACAGGTAATGATGTGTCCCTGGAGCCCCTCTGCCAGTCTCCCGAAGCTGTTGATGAATTTTCTGACCTGTAAACACTGAGCAAAATGAGCAGCCCCGCATAAGCCTGCAGCTCCTCTGTATCAATATCTCGCTAGTCTGCAATTGACGTCTCTAATACAGGTTTGTCATGGTCACAACATGCTGCAGGATTTACTCCTCCTCCGTGTCAGCCTCAGAGTTCTTGGAGCAGGGTGGTTCTCGCTCCTCTTTAGCTGTCTGCTGGGCGTCACCTGAGAAAATACGAGTCAGTGAATTCAACCTTTTGTCAGGATTGGGGGAAAGGACCCAGGTGCAGAAGCAATAGAAGAGGCAGGGGTAAAAAGATATAACAAAGGGCGAGCTTTGTTATACTTTTAATTCGGGCGGGAGATTGGTCAATTGCGTCCCCCTAAATATATGATGGCAACGCCAATGTCCCTTGCAAAACAACTCAAACCAGTCAATACCAATGCTCTAAAAAGACAATATTAATGTAACTGCCACGTAGAAATCAACAGTTTCACAGGTAATGATAACGATAATGATGAAGTTGAGTGAGTGAGTGAGTGAGTGAGTGAGTGAGTGTGTGTGTGTGTGTTAGAAAATGTATCATTGTGAATGATTTGGGATCTCCAGCTGGTCACCCTAAAATGCACCACAATGCAGGAAATCACATCCACGAAATTCAAGATATTCTGGGGAGGACTACCAGACCCCCCCCTCAAACAGCCCCAATTTTTTATTTAAATTGTGTAACTAATTAGTATAAATTAACACAAATCTATCAACCCTGTATTGGGCATACGTAGCTCAAGAGAAGGTCAATCATATTCTTAATGATGGGGGGGTTTGGGTGGATGTTGTGACCCAAGTCATGAGCAATGACCATCTCCCAGGCATCGACCCAGCGAACGTTCACCCCTTTGAACACGAGACGGAGCACCCTATCACACTGCCTGGTGTACCAGTCGCTGTTTATTAGCGCCATATAAAGGGACATATCTCTGGGGTTCCCGTTCCGGATGACGACCAGCGTGTCTGGAGCCCTGTCCAGCAACCGCTGCACCGCACTGCGAATGCTCATTAGCCTCCGGATGTAATCAACTATTGGTAAAGAGTCGAAGTGTGCCCAGATGCTAAGGACTACAATGTGGTCGGCGCCTCCAACCAAACCATCGAGTTCATTGGCAATGTAGCGCAGCTCGTTGACCGGGACCGTGGTGAAGCTGAGAGGAGGAGCGTGACAGCGCCACGTCATCAGGATGTTGTCCGCGTGGTCCACTGCCATACCGGGTCCAACTTTTACGTCGACGTGGAGGTTGAACAGACCTGAAAGTATACGGACAGTAAAAATATGTGAACACTCTTTCACTGTTTGTGGGAATGTAATGTTTCTGGAAGGAGGCTCTCAACATGACTAATCAGATAACAACACTGAAAATCCCTTGTCAGCCAAAGTTGTGCATTCTTGGTATTTATCCGAAAGACCTTGACTCTAAGAGGAGTGAGCGTGCACTTATAGACTTGTATCTTTTACAATCTAAGAGGGCAATAGATATAGAATGGGAAAATATGAAAAAATCAAGTATGAATAAATATATTAAGGATCTGTCAGCATGTGTTGCTTTAGAAAAATGTACATAAAGGAAAAGGAAAGCTGGCAGTTTTTGAAAATATCTGGGGGATCTTCATGGAGTTTTTGAAAAGGAATGTTGATAATGATCAATAAAACCAAAGACCGGGCGGGGAGGGGGGCAAAGGGAATAAGATCATAAAGTGTAGTAGCCCACGTCATATTCTTTCAGATTTCTGTCCTGTATCATCTGTATACTGACCTGTGTTTATTTGCATGCCTATTTGATTTTACACTTCCACCTAGACTGACCGAAAAGGTATGTGAATAAAATGCAGCGGCAACGGTTGCCAGGAATTCATGTGGAACACTAACTACCTGGTATTTTGGAGGTTAAGAATTCAAACCACTGCCTGATGGTAGAGTCTCCGAAGAGGAGGACTTTCTTGCTTTTCAGACACTCTCTGGTGGCAGTGGTGTCGAATTGGCGAACTGTGGTGCTCCCTAGTGCTCTCCAGACCCCCTGGTAGTAACTGCCGGAGGGTACAGATGTCACAATGGTGCTCTTCTCCCCTGGTTGATCTGAGAGGAAGTTAAAGGAAAAGTTAGTATTAAAGAGGACAATGACATAGGATGCTCATTTGAGTTTCATATGTGTTCCTCTCAAGGGACATGTCTCCATGCTTTAATGTTCAAAAAGCTCTTTATTTTTCTCATACTGCCTGTGCTGCAGCACCTCTTTTCATCCTCTGTCTGAAACCAGAGCCCAGTCTGCTCCGATTGGTTAGTGCCCGCTCATTTGTGAATGGTCAACCACATAGAGATGTCCTGGCCCTAAGCCAATCACTTACAATGTGTTGCTTAATAATCTAAATAAATAAATAACAGAAAACATTTTA
Source organism: Eleginops maclovinus (assembly GCF_036324505.1). NCBI lineage: Eukaryota > Metazoa > Chordata > Actinopteri > Perciformes > Eleginopidae > Eleginops > Eleginops maclovinus. Next base: position 26,530,501 of record NC_086368.1, on the reverse strand, counting down.
GTCAATAAGTAACCCTCCCAGCCCTGGTGGCTTTATTCCAACTAATAAAGAATAAGAGACTATTTGACAGTCTTTGCTGCAACAATATCACAAATAGCATTTTCATAGACTCTTCTATGAATTGCATTGTTAAGCGAAAATCCAACGTTACCTTTTATTTTTGGAACCACAGTGACAGAGGCAGGTCCTGAAGCCTTAATGATAACTTTCAAGTTGACATGACTGAAGAAAAGCACACAACATAATTATTACAAACAGAACAACTTTATCAAAACAAAAACATTCATTTAAAATGAGTTAATGAATTAAAAACTCCAAATAAATGCAATAAATGAGAAACTGAGCAGCACTGTTTAATATTTGTATAAAACAGTTGGTCAAATGTCTGTTGTGCATTGTGTCGTTTGCAAAATGAAACCTTAATCATTGATACCAGAGTTTGCACTTCCCCAATTTATAAGATGCAGCAGGCAGCAGAACTTGTAGCCAAAGTAACAAAAGGATTTGGCCGATTTTGGAGTGGTTTTGGGGGGTTATGGAGGATGCTGAGTCCATTACTGACATTTTCATTATCAAAAACTGAAGTTTAAAGCAGAAAAAGCCAATATGTGTACTCTGTGGGCTTGTTTTGATTAATTTTGGGTCTATTTTTGGAGATTTAGGGGACTCTGGATCATTTGGATAGGACAGATGTATTTGAAAAATCATTGACCACAGTAGAGGTAGTCATTTCAGCAGTGGCTCAGTCAGTAGGGGCTTGGACTGAGAATCGTAGGGGTCGCCGGTTCAAGTCCCCGAACAGACTAGAAATATGGAAAGTGGACTGCTACTTGGAGAGGTCGCAGTTCACCTCCTAGGCCCTGCTGTGGTGCCCTTGAGCAAGGCACCGGACACCTCCAATCCCCCCTCCCCATTGCTCCCCGGGCACTGCACGATAGCTGCCCACTGCTCCTAGTACTAGGATGGGTTAAATGCAGAGGACCAATTTCACTGTGAGTGCTCTGCTGTGTGCATGTATGTGCCTAATAAAGAGGGTTTCATCCTCCGATTCTATCTATCTCTTTTCACACAAGGCTACTTATGGTTGCCAAAGTCAGCCCACAGAGAATGCAAATATAGACACATTTGCATTAAAAGGTACAGTCAAACATTGCAACTTGCTGGCAATCACAGCAGAGCAGCTCAGTTAGATTGTTGGTACGGACCAAACTAGAGTTAAAAAGAAGAAGTTTCTGGGTGGAAATATTCCACTTATTGCTAACCTACGATGGCAGAGTGATGCAAACGCGATCAAAAAATGGGTTCAAGAGCGGTGCAAATGTGAAAAAACACAAATAAAGATAATAAATCTTCACCAACTTGACAAAACATGCACAGCGTTTACTAAAAGCACCTCATGAACAAAACGCTGCAAATGCAAAACGCTGTAGGAAGCTCAAAACACAAACAGGGACCCTAAACAGTGACAGCTGGGACCGGAGCGCTTGTTGACGTCCGAGGATTATAAAGTTGGCCAACTGTCACTGTGGTCAGAAACTGACATAGCATTTAAGTTTAATTGGCTTATTTCACCAATGAGATTGCATTCCTTCCAATATTATTGCAAATGGAAAAGTTAACCTCTGCAGGCTTAGGCCTCGTCCACACAACATTACAAAGGAGGCAAAAAAAAAGGAAGTGGAAATTAGAAATCATTTTCTCATAGACTTCTATACAATACGACATCATTTGGACACCTCTCCTGGTTTCCTTACTTTTTAAAGAGCAGATCCTCGTTGGGCTCGAGAAAGCGTATTCCCTTAACGTCCACCCTCAAGTGCCTGACCCTGGTTTCACAGCTCAGAATCTTCGGTTTGAAGCAGAACCAAGGCTCGCCCGTGCGAAGGTCAGTGAAGTTGCAAAGCGGCAGCCGGGTGGGCTGTAGGCAGACGCCACACATGGTAGTTTCTGATACTGAGCCCGAACGGAAGATGCTCTCATAAGGTGTCCTGTAAGGATGCTCCCTTGTCAGCCTTTGCAGCACAGCGATGGCCTCACCACAATGAACCAGTGTCACCTGAGGGGGTAGAGAACCAGTAAATACTGCGGCAATAGCAACTGTAGTTATCATGACATTTTACGTACACTGTTAGCCCGGAGCTCATATCTAATTAAATAATGAATTACAAATTACTGACCTTATTTAAGTTTGATTGCATTACTATAAAATGTAAGCATATACTACTTGCTGTGTTCTGTTATGAGTATGAAAAATAAGCATTAAGTTTGGTGTTTTTGAAGATATAATACAGGTTCTTATTTCTTGTTAGCACTACAGAAATATAATGTATTCATGGAATATACATTTCCCTGTGTATCTATGTAGGTCGTGTTCACTTTAAAGATCACATGGTTCTAAATGTCCAATCACGTACCACTATGTCGAGTAGTTCAGAAGTAAACTCATTCACGTTAAGCTTTGCATTCCAGAACAATCTGTCGTCGTCTTGTGTCTGTCATAGCGTCATTGGTATGTATTCTTGAGGTTGTCTGTAGAGTTTTTGTAAAGTATGGTCTCACACTATGGTTTGTGAATGCTACGTCTCGCGTGTGTGCTAATTTGTGGTTGCCTTAAAAATGTAAGTAAAATGAACTTGACATTAAAGTAGATTCAACCTATCCGGGCTTACAGTGTAGTAGCATTTCTAATTACAGACAACTAGAATCCATTTCTTACGAGTGAAGGTGTTGGTTCTTAATATCACCAATTAACTTTTTAGTATTGGAAGCGTTCGATATGTGTAGGACAAACACATCAACAGGTAAGGATAATAACAGTTTTCCTGGGACATTTAGCTTTAAAGCTCCATAGCCTCTATAGTTTCTCTGTGACCAGACCACTGGACTTACAGTGGGGCAAAAAAGTATTTAGTCAGCCACCAATTGTGCAAGTTCTCCCATTTAAAAAGATGAGAGAGGCCTGTAATTTTTATCATAGGTATACTTCAACTATGAGAGACAGAATGAGAAAAACAAATCCAGAAAATCACATTGTAGGATTTTTAAAGAATTAATGTTCAAATGATTGTGGAAAATAAGTATTTGGTCAATAACAAAAGTTCATCTCTATACTTTGTTATATACCCTTTGTTGGCAATGACAGAGGTCAAACGTTTTCTGTAAGTCTTCACAAGGTTTTCACACTGTTGCTGGTATTTTGGCCCATTCCTCCATGCAGATCTCCTCTAAAGCAGTGATGTTTTGGGGCTGTCGCTGGGCAACACGGACTTTCAACTCCCTCCAAAGATTTTCTATGGGGTTGAGATCTGGAGACTGGCTAGGCCACTCCAGGACCTTGAAATGCTTCTTACGAAGCCACTCCTTCGTTGCCCTGGCGGTGTGTTTGGGATCATTGTCATGCTGAAAGACCCAGCCACGCTTCATCTTCAGTGCCCTTGCTGATGGAAGGAGGTTTTCACTCAAAATCTCACGATACATGGCCCCATTCATTCTTTCCTTTACACAGATCAGTCGTCCTGGTCCTTTGCAGAAAAACAGCCCCAAAGCATGATGTTTCCACCCCCATGCTCCACAGTAGGTATGGTGTTCTTTGGATGCAAACTCTGCATTCTTTCTCCTCCAAACACGACGAGTTGAGTTTTTACCAAAAAGTTCTATTTTGGTTTCATCTGACCATATGACATTCTCCCAATCCTCTTCTGGATCATCCAAATGCCCTCTAGCAAACTTCAGACGGGCCTGGACATGTACTGGCTTAAGCAGGGGGACACGTCTGGAACTGCAGGATTTAAGTCCCTGCGGCGTAGTGTGTTACTGATGGTAGCCTCTGTTACTTTGGTCCCAGCTCTCTGCAGCAGGTCATTCACTAGGTCCCCCCGTGTGGTTCTGGGATTTTTGCTCACCGTTCTTGTGATCATTTTGACCCCACGGGGTGAGATCTTGCGTGAAGCCCCAGATCGAGGGAGATTAGCAGTGGTCTTGTATGTCTTCCATTTTCTAATAATTGCTACCACAGTTGATTTCTTCACACCAAGCTGCTTACCTATTGCAGATTCAGTTTTCCCAGCCTGGTGCAGGTCTACAATTTTGTCTCTGGTCTCATTTGACAGCTCTTTGGTCTTGGCCATAGTGGAGTTTGGAGTATGACTGTTTGAGGTTGTGGACAGGTGTCTTTTATACTGATAACGAGTTCAAAAAGGTGCCATTAATACAGGTAACGAGTGAGGACAGAGGAGCCTCTTAAAGAAGAAGTTACAGGTCTGTGAGAGCCAGAAATCTTGCTTGTTTGTAGGTGACCAAATACTTATTTTACCGAGGAATTTACCAATTAATTCATTAAAAATCCTACAATGTGATTTCCTGGATTTTTTTCTCCATTCTGTCTCTCATAGTTGAAGTGTACCTATGATAAAATTACAGGCCTCTCTCATCTTTTTAAATGGGAGAACTTGCACAATTGGTGGCTGACTAAATACCTTTTTGCCCCACTGTAGACCATTACATACTGTACATTCTATATTTATTCTATAAATATTCCACACCTCTCACACGTATTGTACATCTTACATCCTGCTTTATATTTGGTTTTTGTTAATATTTTCTGTACATTTTTCGTCATAGTTTTCGTTGACGAAATTAACACTGTTACAGTTTAAATAGTAAAACATCGGCCATCGGTATCGGCAAAAATTGTTATGCTTAACATCGGCATCGGCCGACATTTTTGCAATCGGTGCATCCCTAATCAGTTCCAATACAGATTAAAACATACGGCACAATCACATTTAAAATAATGGTGTTTAGCATTGCCTCAATCTGTGCTTCCCCTTTCCAGAGCAATGAGAATACAGCAGAGTAGCGCCCATTGAGATGATCCACCACTTTTCCAACCACACCGGCTTGAAACTCCTGGTTCCGCAGCCGCGCGAGTAAGAAGTCTCCCCCCACAGTCTTGGGACGGCCCGTTGAAGTCAGACATTTTGATCATGATCTCCAGCTGATCCCCTATTTGCCACTGTCCTCCTCCCTTTCTTGGTAAAATGGTAAAGGTGCTTTGAGCTGGATCACAGGTGGTCTCTATTGATATAGGAGTTGGCCAAGGTGGGATTTCTGGCCAAGCAATGGAGTCCAGTATGAGGCGTTCCTCTTCAGCCTCCTGAGGAGACAGTGGCCTAGAGGTGCACACGCCCTGATGAATGTCTGAGTTATTGGTGAACGGCAATCTTTTTTGGGGGCTCTCTGGTGGCTGAATTTGGCAGAAAGTCAAGAGAGACATGGTGTCATTAACTAAAAATGGATAAATACAAATGGATAACGACATTGGAAAACAATATCCGAACTTCTGGCGATCATAAACAGTTCTAGTATGATAAGTCCTTCAAGTTATCCAACTAAAACAAAGTTCTTACCTCCGTGAACTTAAGGACGTCATCGTTGTGTAGCACAAAGTATATGAAAGCAAGAACCAGGATGACAGAGAAGGGCAAGGCCTGCCTCCATAAAAAAGTGGAAAACTTCATGATAGTCAGATTATTAATCAAACGCAGCCTCCATATATTTAATATCCGGCATCAATTAAAAAAAATGGATCAACGGTTTCTCCTGTTCTGAGCACAGAGAAAGCAAAACTGTAAAAAACAAGTCAAATATGATTACAGTTATAGAAAGAGAGTGAGAAAGAGAAGGGTAACCGCTGTCCTCCGCCTTCTTTGAAAGACAGACCAGATTTTCAGAACCAGTTTTAATGTTTAATGTTGTTTAGGAATGCAGAATGATTAGTCAGCTAAACATAGCAGTCACGCAGTGTCATACTTTATTTTCAAAAATGCAAAAACAAGAACTCAAGACGCTCACCTGGAGGATTAATAAACAAAATGCTGGTAGTATGCTGGTTAATGACCCACAGACAGGACAAGACGAACTGGCACAAGACAGGGCGTGGCAGGACTATTTATACATGAACAAGGAAGAGCTGAACGATCAGGGGCGGGGATGACGCTGAGAGGGCAGTGACAGGGAGTGAAGACACCTGGAACGACACACAGAAGGTGAAATGAAACAGGAAGTGGAAGACACGACAACAATGACTAAAGAAAACATAAAACATGACCAACCATAGACCTGGGGCATCAGTGGCGCAAAAGGTGGGTATGCACTATATGCGATGCATAGGGGCGCGCCAAAGCGATGGTAAAAAAAAAAGAAAAGAATGATATTATATATTATATTATTGTATAAAACTCCCCCGTTAGTTGGACTATTCCATGTGAGCCCTAGCCAGAATTAGAAGTGGTCTCAACCATGTGGCGCAATTTCGCAACGTGCACTTGCTGTTCAGTGGAAGCAAGGAGACTGATGCGCTTATAACCGCATAACTGTGATATAGTGTTGGCGGAGTCTGTGTGTTGTGGACATGCGTTAGCGTGCATGAAAAATGTAAGTGCATGTAGTCTTGTCCAGTTGAGTGTTCAGGAAGTTTATGTCCGCAATTACCCCGCTAACTCCGTAAATGAGGTTAGTTAGCCATAGCAGCTAGCCTTGCCATGCAGAGCACTTGGCAGCCCAGCCTGTATTAATGTATAACGGTATCACCCATTAAGTGCAGGGCTAATGTAAGCATTATTATGTACACTACAGTTATTATATAGAATTGTGTGCATTCCTGTACTTTGTTATGTGTGTATGTTATAATAGTTTGGCCTCGTGTAATAGCATATGTCGGTGCTATGCTGTTGCGGCCTTTGGCCAATAGAGGGCGCCATAGGCCAGCCAATTGTGCCTTTTCTTAATGTATATGACAACTGTATCATCCCTCTACATACCTGTTTGCTGATTTCTGCTTCATCTTTATGTTACAGAGACCACACACACACACACACACACACATTTACACACAAACCCACACGAAAGAACACACCCTGTATAACACGCTAACCCCTACTAAACCTACATCAATGTTCAGTTCATCACCCTGCGATAAAGTCTGTTAAAGTTGGAACTGCCTGTGGACAGCCGTTCTTCCTCACAAGTCGTTCGACCCCTTCTTACAGAGGATAGGAAATCAAGCTGCAGCACAACCAAAACTTTGCACGCACCGTGTCCTCCACAATTATTTTCTTTATGTTCTGCTGTTGTGTGTTTCTAAATAGTTTCTGCGTTTCCTTAAGGTTATATAACATTTTAGAGTACTAACATGCTAGAGAAGGGCTCCCTATTTCATAAGATTCCATCATAGCATTTTGACATAGAAGAGGGAGCAGGGGCGCCGCGAGCGCTGAGCGACCAGGCACTACTAGTGAGTTGACGTCCATGGGAAAAGATGGATAAAGCAAAAAAGCTGTCGGGGGCTGAAAATAGGAAAAGGAGATGGCATGTCAAGGGATGAGACAGCAGTTAAATAAGTGGGTGGTGAAAGGCAACAGGTAGGATGATTTAAAGTGTGACTTCTTTGCTTGGAGGCTTGCAAATATTCATGTTAACAGACTGGCTAGCGTATGCTAACACTGGACGTGTAGCAGGGTTGGTTTATGGCTACTTTAGACTATGCAAAGCCGAGGTTACTGAGTTGTAAACTGGAAAATATGAGGAAGCATGTACAGTAAATGACAAGAATCTGGAAAACATAACTAATGCAATGACTCTGGTTTACCATGGAATTATGCACAGATTTTCTACCAAATTGGAGGCTTGCAAATATTCATGTTAACAGACTGTTCTCAGATTGGCTAGTGTTTGCCAACACTGGCAGCTGAAGTGGGGTTTACAGCTAGCTTTAATGCAAACCAATGTTTCTGATAGCTACATTTAGATTTTGGTTAAACCCTATGGTACCAATCCCATGCATGACACGTCCAAATTTTATTAAGGTAAAATAACAACTGGTTGATATAAGGTAGCATGCACAATAAATCTCAAGAAGCTGGAAAACATAGTTTACCATGGAATCATTAAAAGATGTTGTGCTACCATTAGCTGTGCTGTCAGACATACAGGCTATACATCTGATCGGTGACAGGAAGCTGTAATTCAAAAGTGTTGCTGCATACCCTCCTGACACTGGGTAGCTGCGCCCCTGTGGGGCATGATGACACAAACAAGAAACTTGACAAGACTAACATTTTTGACGAGACACAACAGTGAGCTCTTATGGCAGGGGTGTCCACGGGCTGGGCCACTCACTTGAGTTGAGGTAGGCTATATTGCCTCATAAGTTAAGTTATAAGTTAGCAAAAGCAACCCAATGTAGGTCAATTATGCTTGTGTGACGGGGTGGTGTGGTTAAATTAAAATTATAATGAAGTGGGATGGAGGACCGACAATGCCACCTGGGGACTTGCACCCCAGGATATAAACATAAAAAGAGTAGGACAGGACTGAGGGGCAGAGGCGTGTTTCATAAGAAAAAGGAAACTTGCTGGAAGACAAAATAACGGGTTATAAAATTTAAAAAAACAAGACTTTGCAAATGATCTTTATTATATAATGAGATATAACCCCCCCCCCCCCCAATGACCAGCAATTAGCTTTACTAAAGAAAAAAATAAATAACTGAAAACAAGGTTAAACAACCAAAGTGGTATCCCAGTTGGTTAAACTAAAACTAACTGAAAATAAACTGGACTAACCAAAAACAGCAGCTGAAAATGGCAACGTTAGCTCCAGGGGTGCACCTTACTATTCTACCAGCACAATTATGTCTCTGGTGTCGAATGTTTAGCGATGTTTGAGAATTCTTAAAAACAAAACACCACATCATTTCGAGTTCAAATGTGCTGTAACTGCGTTACTGAGAATTGTAACGGGTATCATATAACCCAAATTTCAGAAGTAATGCGTTATATAACTAGGTTACAGCAAAACATAATACATTACTGCAACTCCGTTACTTACACTGACCGTGAGTAGTGTGAAAATGATTACCTCTACTGTGGACGATGCTTTTTCGAATAAATCTATCCAATCCAGATCCAGAGTCTCCAAAATCTTCAAAACCGACCCAAATTTAATCAAAGTTATCCAACAGAGTACAAATATTGACTTTTTCTGCGAAAAACTCCCGGTTTTGAGAAAATGTCACAAATCGACTCAATAAAAATAATTGTCACTCCAACTTCTCAGGTGCCTGATCGACGGCAGTTTAATTGTATAGATAGGTTTCTGTTGTATTTCCTTTCCTTTTCCGCCGGTACAGTTGCAGCAGAGTCAGATGAAAGCAACACGATATTCAGGAAGTGATTTCTCATTCCGTTTACAACAATGATGTTCTGCCTGTGAGCACCATGTGACTCTTTCAAGGAGTGGTTCACAGACTATGAACCCTTAAGTGTTATTTTAATATCATAAAATAAAATAAAAATATACATAATAAGGAGGAGAGTATGTTTAGAAAACTTCCATTTTTTTATTGAAAAAAACAATAATGTCCATAAAATACATTTTAAGGGGTATTTGAATATTTTAATTATTGTTATCAGGCCCTAAAATGAGTCAATGATTGACTTTGATGCAACTCACACTCGAGGTCCTGGCGACACAAAACGCCACCTTCCCAAAAACTGCTGTGAAAACATATTCAATTTCTTTCCACTTAAAGGAGTCAATCTTTTAAAACAACTTCAGCCTGAAATATGCATATCAAATATTAATTATATGTTGGGGTGTTACGTCCCCACTAAAGTCTAGGGGACCTGGAGACAGTAACACACGACAACCAATTAATGAGCAAGTCAGATTAAATGTAGACAGACAATGTTTATTTCTAATAACTAAAGAAGGAACAACAAATGTTCTTCAGGTGAGGAGGAGGAGGAGACAAGGGAGATTGTGCCAAATAAAAGAAACAAATATGACAAAACCAGGCCTATCCCTACATATATCTTCTGCAACAAACTCAAACAAAAACCCTCACTTCCTGAACTACTAATAATTGGACAAAGCAAAATACAGGGGTGGCAACAATCCGCTAACCTAGTGTGTCTAACATATGTTATCTACGTGATGAGATGTAAAGGGTACCCAGACTTACCTAACTCCTCCACCTCCCACCACACACACACAGTCACAACATATAGCACAGGATACACAATTGTCACAATGCTTTAACACACAGTCAAATTGAGGCTCTCCAGTCAGCAGCAGGCCCAGCAGTGAGACCCCCCCCCGAGAAGGCTTCCTGGTTGTCTCCTTTATGGCTGGTCCTGGGTGCTGATTGGTCAGCTGAGGGTGAGAGGAGCCAATCAGTCATCAGTCAGAGATGCCCAGGCAGGTACTGATCAGCTGCTGATTAGCGAATGACAGGGAGTAGAGAAAAGAGCAGGAGGCAAGAAACAAAAGTACAGCCTGCCCAGCACGTAACATGGGGATTTAAACACTTTAAAGGCCCGTAAGTTTACACAACTCATGCCAACCAGAGCCAGTTTCCTCCTGAGCAGCTCCTCAGCCAGTGCGAAGGACCTTGTAAAAATGATCACAGGTAATGATGTGTCCCTGGAGCCCCTCTGCCAGTCTCCCGAAGCTGTTGATTAATTTTCTGACCTGTAAACACTGACCAACATGAGCAGCCCCACATAAGCCTGCAGCTCCTCTGTATCAATATCTCGCTAGTCTGCAATTGAACGTCTCTAATACAGGTTTGTCATGGTCACAACATGCTGCAGGATTTACTCCTCCTCCGTGTCAGCCTCAGAGTTCTTGGAGCAGGGTGGTTCTCGCTCCTCTTTAGCTGTCTGCTGGGCGTCACCTGAGACATTATGAGTCAGTGAATTTAACCTTTTGTCAGGATTGGGGGAAAGGACCCAGGCGCAGAAGCAATAGAAGAGGCAGGGGTAAAAAGATATAACAAAGGGCGAGCTTTGTTATACTTTTAATTCGGGCGGACGGCCCCGGAGCAAGGCAGAGGCCGTGATGCCCAAGGGACAGGGACGTAGGTCACGGCGAGGGAACTCTGGGGGCCGGAGATAGGGGCGAAGGCTGAGGCTTGGGAACTCTGGGGGGTGGAGGCAGGGCCAAAGACGGGGCCGAAGTTGAGGCAAAAGACGGGGCCAAAGACAGAGCCGGAGGCAACGGTGGGGGAACTCGGGACGGGCAGGAGTGCAACGGATGCCGTGGCTGGGACACTCTGGGGGCCGGGCAGGAGGCGATGGAGGCCGCGGCGGGACCCCCACTGTGGCAGGCAGGGAGCTAGCATGCCTGGGGCTAGACAAAGAACACAAAGGAAAGACCAGACTAAATACAGAGGAAGGTAATCACAAGACAAGAAACAAGATACATTTCAAAACTGGAAATACAGAAACTGAGATCCTAACACCTTTTCCCTGAGCTCATTGTACATACGTATCCTTTTTAAGGAGTCTAATGTTATTTGTCCAGTAAATATGTTTTTGCTAGCCAATATTAGCATCCAAACTTAACACAAAAATCAGAATCAGAATCAGAATCCCTTTATTCGTCCCACAGTGTTTTGTTGTTGTATGTATGGGGTGTTTACCGGGGGCCATGCTGGTTGTAAAGTCTGATTGCTGTAGGAAGGAAGGACCTGCGGTATCTCCCCGTGGGACACCGCGGGTGCAGCAGCCTGTCACTGATGGAGCTGCACAGTGCAGACAGGGTGTACTGGAGGGGGTGGGACAGATTGTCCAGCAGGGAGGACCGCTTGGCTGCCATTCTCCAGTCTCCCACCACCTCCACAGTGGAGCAGAGGACTCCCCAGGACAGAGCTGGCCTTCCTTATCAGTCTGTTCTACTAAGAAAGTAAAGTAAGAACATTTGTGTTTGGTAGCTTATTTCTTTTTTGTAATAATGCTTCTTGGCAATAAATCTCATACCGTTGGAAAGCCCTTGCACATTTTAGCCTTTGCAGCCTTTGTGTTCTACATGTTTTTGTGCATGTAAATACATGCTTAAGGGAGCGGTCAAAAGGAATAACAGGACCTTTCTTATATGATGGATCCGTCAAGTATTGCTAGAGCAACAAGGCCGACTCAAATGGTAGAAACTATTCTTAAATAATATTTGTAATATTTTTTGGGGTTCTGAACACTGTTATGAAAGCGAGACACAGGGGGGAAAAAGCATACTATGAGACATAAATCCCAGCAGTCCTTATTTAACCTCTACAACAGTAAACCATGGAGTGCACTGCTTATTTGGTGCCCATCAATCAATGTGACATGGACCTCCATCCTGAGGGAATGCATAACTCTCTGCCAACAGCGCTGTGTAATTGTGGCTTGGCGATGATGATGTGTTTATGGCCAGACATCTGACTAAAATAGCTCTATGCCATATTTGTATTGACGTGATTACGATAAAGCCTATGAAGATGTCTAAGTCAGACTGCGTTGCACACCACAAACCCACCGCAGCTCAGACACAAGCTGTGGGACTCAACGGGGAAGAAACCCCACGATTGCTCAGCAAACGAGTGAGTGCCGTCATACTGACATGATCAATGCAGGTGTCTTCGGTCAAGTCAGACCGACATTTGCCCCCAAATAAAAAGCACAATAATAAAGTATTTATGAAGCGGCAGCCTCGGTTCTCATAAAGTGTAACAGTAAATATCTGTTTACCTCTTTTTTCCCCTGTCGGTCTGTTTCTTTTTCTGCTCAGCCTCCAGATGCTGCTTTTTTTCTTCTATGAGCTATATAGAAAAGGAAGCACCAATTTTTGACAAACAAATGCACCTTGAACTATTTGACATTAAATCACCTTCATTGGGAACACTGACATAGCTATAATTCCCATCTTTGTTATTGTCTGCAGATCAATTGAAAATAACAAGATAATCAGGACTGTTTTGCAACCCTAATTCACTATGTGTGTGTAGGCCTACATGCAGGGTGTGTGTGTGAGGTACATAATGAGTGCGGTTAATTATTGATGAACCAAGGAGCCTTGAGAGGCTTGTGAAGCAGCCTCACCTTGAAGTCAGAAGCTTAGCCTCTGATATCTGTCGCAGCTCGCCCTCAGGGCCGGCTCACTGCTTTTTTGAAACCATTTAGACGGCCATGATAAATACATGAAACACGACTGTCTGCCACACGGTTTGAGTGCAGCCTCTTTGTCAGATCAGAAGATATTTGAACCAGTGTTGTTTGTTGGAGATAACGTCCTCGATCTGCACTTCTGCCCATGTTGTTGATGCTAATCTGCAGTTCAATTCTCCTGCTGGATGCTCTGTCTTCTCTCCCTTTAATGGAGGTGCATTACTTTATCATTTAGGCTTATTACGGCTGAAGGAATGGTTGATTACGCAACAGTGTGTAATCATTGTTGTACTACTCACTGAACTGCATGTTTTTACTGTATTATATTCTCCATGCTTAATTATTTACTGACCAAACTGTGTGGGATGCGCCATCCACTTCCTTCCTTAAGAGGAAGACAAAGTGGAGCCGAGGTGAAAGGATTTGGAAAGTAGACTTTTTAATAAAATCACAATAAGGCAAAAAAGGATAACCTGTATAATTCCTGTATTTTTCCTACCTAAAGGGTGGCTAGTTTTACACAGAAGCTGGTGAGGATAGCTGATGCCTTTACTGCCTGTTTCTGTCTTTTAAATGGATATTGCACAAAAGGATCAGGGTCTCTGATACTTAATTTGGTGATCAGATGCAAGACATTGTACACAATTCATGCACTGGTAATGTTGGTATTGGGCTATTATGCTTCCATAACATAGTTTCTTTCCGACTTTCCGAACTCATAAACATTTAGGTGTTTATTTTAATTAATTTGTCTGTTTGAGTCTGTATATTTCCACTCATTTTACCAAACTTGACATTAGATAAAACATAGCATTAGATAAAAACATAACAAAAAAAATGTTAATGTTATTTAAACATAACATTTCAGTCAGCTTATGTGCCGGGCTGTAACAAATTGAGGGCTGGTTTGCTCGGGATCAAAGTTCAAATAATTGTAACTTTGACTTAATTTACTTCTGACATTTCGACACACAACCAATCAGATGACAGCTGTGCTATATCCCTGTAAAGTAATCCCAATTGTCAGCTGTAGATGGACATTTCCATTGTATTATTAAGCTTTCCACTTTTCAGAGAAAATAAACCGCAAATGTTTGGAAATCCCAGGAGTTCCTACATTACATATCTAAAATATCCATTACAAGGCAGCATAATATAGTGACAAGGATTTCTCTTTCTAATTCCTCGGCTGCACGTGCATCCTCAGTTGTAAACAGGAAACCTTTTCTATAGAATGTTGAAGCACGAAGACAGACATCAAACACAAACACCCTCATGTTCAGCTGTTGTTTTGTGTCACATTTGAATGAGTGAATGAGTACAAGCTGCTCTGAGTGATTAGTGCTTTACTCATTTGGACGCAAAGTTTGTTCCACTGACAGCTAGGCCCTGGGACCGCTCTATCTGAGGAGCCAGCAATCATTCACCCTGCAAATCATGCACACGGCTGACAGCTTGGCACGGCTCCAAATGTGTGTTTGCATTTGGGAGCCTTCCAAACAAAACCTTGAGTACTCAGCCAAGGTCCTAATGAGTGATCCAGGGAGCTGGAGGTAGGCTAACGTGAACTCAGCAAAACAAAGGAGCTGATTGTGGACTACAGGAAGAGGCAGAGAGAGGCACACACACCCATCACCATCGACGGGACTCCTGTGGAGAGAGTCAGCAGCTTCAGGTTCCTCGGGGTAAACATCAGTGAGGACCTGACATGGACACATCACACCAGGGTCATATCCAAGACGGCTCGACAGCGGCTCTTCTTCCTCCGCAGGCTGCGGAAGTTCAACATGGACTCCAGGATACTCTGCAACTTCTACAGGTGCACCATCGAGAGTATCCTGACTGGCTGCATCACCGCCTGGTATGGCAGTTGCACCGCCCTCAACCGTAAGACTCTACAGAGGGTGGTGAAAACTGCTCAGCACATCACCAGGACGGAGCTGCCATCCATGGAGGACCTCTACACCCAGCGGTGTAGGAAGAAGGCCGGTAGGATATTAAAGGACCCCCATCACCCCAGCAACAATCTGTTCTGTCTGCTGCCGTCTGGCAGACGGTACCGCAGCATCCGGACCAAGACCACCAGACTCAGAGACAGTTTTATACCACAGGCTATAAGACTGCTGAACTCTTGAGCTCTGTGAATGTCTACTCACATCTGTTTATAGTACACACATACATATATATTATACACATCTGCCATACATATCTGTTTATAGTACACATATCTATATATTGTACATATCTGCCATATACATCTGCTATACATAATATATGCATCTGTCCATACCTCCTCATTCAACAGTGTAAAGTATTTAAATACTTTCAATGTATTCCACATATGTATATATTTCACATCCTCAAATCTTTATTGTTAATATTGTAAATATTCTTCTCTCTTTTTGCACTACTTAATTATCTTTTGCACCATGCATGTTGAGTTGTTGGAGGAGCACGCGACATAAGATTTTCATTGCCAACATATACGCTGTATCTGCTGTGCATATGACAAATAAAACCTTGAAACCTTGAAACCTTGAAACTCGTTCACTTAGACAACCCTAGGCTTCCATAGAAATGATTCCCCTGGATTTGAGTGCAGGAGAAGACATCCAGTGAGGAGTAAAGCTGTCCCTCAAGAGTTTGGCCGTTGTTTGAGGCGGACGTGCGATAATGAAATGCTGTTAGCATTACTTTCAACTCTTTTTCCAAATTTGTGCCACTGTACTGTGCAGTTTCACCGCTACTGCTGCTCCATTTATGGCTGACAAATGGAACACCTTCCCCTCTGAAACTTGTAAATCCAAGTGTCACAACAATACAACTCCAAGACCGAGGGATGAACTGAAAGCTCGACTAATACAGGACTCTGCATGAACCAATGGCATATTAAATCTACCTTGAGAGCTACCTTGTTCAAAGTCCATGTTTGTACAGCGGTTCCGGGGCATTCACAACCCAAGGTCAATGCCAAGACACAGAAAGACAGTGGCATTTTGCTAAATCTGCGAAAGCCAATCAGTGTCTTGAACCTCCGTCGGTCATCGTATGCACCTGTACTTTGTCTATATGCAATATTTTGAGTGTGGACGGAACAGATACAATGGTAACTCGGCAAATACACACTTTGCATCAGGTGTGAACTTGCCCTAACTGCAGAAACAACAGGGTTTAGTAAATTCTGTCTGTAAGGGCCGATGCAAAAAATTGTAAAGGAACTACAGAGATGATTTGGCCTGGTCCTACCAGACTCTAGTACTACATTTCATTTGAGAATCTGGGCACTCCGCATTGACATCTGTTCTTTACTTGAAGGCGGGTAACTCTGTTGAAGTTTAAAACGATTGGATCTGCCCAGCGCCACTCTGGATCTGCCATAACCAATCGCTAACGTTTGGTCGTGACGTAGGCTCCTTCGCCACTAACGGAGCGAGCTGGAAAATCAAACTTTTCCCGAACCCCGTGGGGAGTCCAAGAAATGTTCGTTTATTCGAAGCCCAGGTGTCGATTCAAAAGAAAGAAAGCAAACCTCCTCTTGTAAGTTTTAAAAGGAGTATTTAATAAAAGGATGCAGCAGTAGGTTTTACAAAAGTTTCACAGCTGTGGCTCAATAGCCCGGGACACGCGTCCACAGGGCCACTGACTGAGTCGAGCTCATCAGTAGTTACTGTCTGGCGGTCCGGAACAAAAGAGAGAGCGATCTCACAATACAAACATGTTTTATAGAACCACCCCTTTCCGACCATACAATAAACAACTTCAAAATAAAACTCGCTCCGTTCTCGTGCTCTCATTGGTTGGTAGCGGGGGGGCTGGATCCTGTTGGCCGCTTGTCACATGGGGTTCTCCGGATTCTTCTATTGGCTGACGTCATCGGGGGCGGGTCCTCTTATGACGTCACCGTCGCCATCTTGTTAGCGAAGTCCTGGAGCTCTCAACTACAATATTCTATTATGCACTCCTTCTGAGGTTTATCAGTTATTAAACAGGCAATAGTATCATTGCAGCATCAATGACTGAGAGGTAGAGGCGGTGTGTTTAGTATGTAACTCCACGCGTCCTTCTCCCTCTACTCGTATATACAATACAATATTAGCTTTATGCTATCTGAGACTAAAAACAACATCCGGTAATACTACCGGAAGTGGACAAATATGATCCGCCAGAAACAGTGAATTATCTTTTAATGTTCCGCTCCAATATATTGATTATTTCTAACAGGAGGAGGGCCACAACATCATGGCCACCAACAAAACTCAGCAAAGATTGCTGTTGCTACGGGTTTAACTTCTATTCAGCAGCGTTGCTACAACGGACCGAATGGCTTCGCTCCGCCGCCATTGCTGAACTACAACTCAAACTCCGCACGACCTCAACGTCATCGTTCTCAGCCACTCCCCCTGTTCGCTGATTGGACCGGTAAAGATTAGCTGGAGAAAACCCGGGAATATACCGAAAACCCAGACCTAGTACTGAAGGGAAATGAAAAATTGAGCGGAAGTAAGTAGGAGGACGGACCCAGGCTAGAGATGGTCATGTTTTTCCACAAAATTACGAACTGTTTAGTTGCGAGTGGTGTAATATTTGTTAATTTGTGCCGTATGACCCCTCCCCTAAACTGGAAGGAAGTTCGGATGCACAGACTTGATTCTCTAGACGTGAAGGAGCACCATTTATAGACAGATGGGGAATATTTCATAACACCATAAAACACCAGCTGTCAGGTCACATTGTCGAGATAAAATAATCTTGGTTGTTTGGTTTAGGTGTTGGTTTAGTGGCTACCTGTAACACCCTCATTTCATCTGCGCACAGCTTCTAGAACAAGATTTGTGATCTTCAGGTAGGCGACAAGTACCGCGTACCACAGCTGTTGCTAAAGGTCTCCCAGCAGAGACAGATAATGAACATGCAGGAGAAGGAAAGGAAGAAGAGGGTGGAATTTGAATCTGAGGGGGACACAAAATAAAGGTGATTTTCTGCTGTGACATTTAATTCACAAGTGGTTGGTGGTTGTTATGTACTGCAGTCCGCTGCTTGATTATTTTCCGAGGCTAGAAGCAGCGCTCTCTGCAGCGGGGAGCATAATGGCATGTTGAGAGGAGCTCGAGTGCAGCATGTATGAGCCTGTCTTATTTCAGGCTCCGGTGAGGATGGTTGTCTGGATTCAGCAGCGGGGGAGGAAGAATAGGGGGAGGGGACTCTTGTGATGTTACAATCCTGTTGAAGATGTCAGTACGTACAAGGGCTGTGAGCTGTGCCAACCGACGCCCCCCCCCCCCCCCCCTCCTGCCAACTGGCACGAACTGGCGCTGCATATTGAGCGTCCCTCCTGCAGCGCCCACAGAGCATCACAGGCCCCTCGGAGTCAGCGAGCCAGTGAATCATTTATGTTCTCGCTCCGACGTGCCAATGCTTGTATGACACACTTTTTAGGTGATGTACTGTAAGGAGATTTAGGGTTGAGACAAATATATCTCCAGGATGATAATACCTCAGCTTGGCTTTGTATGCAGCAAGTCATGAATTGCAGTTTTATTTTTTCACGAGCCAAACAGCCCCCCCTCTCTCTTTGCTCGCAGCTGACTGATGTTTTCACAGTCTGATTGAGATGCTGGGGACTTGCAGGCAGGAAAAAACTAAAACCCGATTGGCTCACTCTCTCTACATCACCACCACCCAAAGCAGCCGAGACAGAATGAAGAGGAGAAAAGGAGGGGGTGTCTGTTGGCTTAAAGATAGAAATTGCTTCGGCTCCTCTCATATTTTTCATCAGCATTGGAACTCACCTCCATACTTGGGAATTAATGGCTAGGATTTCTATGAATGTGAAAGCAGGCTGCTGCGCTGTTATGCACCTCTGCCGCTTCCTGCTGCCGTGGAAACAGGAAGCAGGCAGCCCTTTAAAACAGATAGTACTTCAACCAAGAAATCATTCATTTACTCCTTAGTATCCCTCCATTAGTCCGATCAGAGTTTTTAATGCTTTATATATTTTTTTGTAATTTGCTTTTTTTTTTGTCACAGCAGGTTAAAGAGGCTTCTGTGCTTCTTTGGGGTTTCCCCTTTTCTGTAGTGGTTCATAGGTTTTTTTGTGCATGTAAATGTTCTACGGAAACATAAATCCCTAAGTTCCCTCAAACACCTTCATTAGACTCCTTTGTTTGTTATTTATAACACTTCTATTGGCTAGCGCTCCAACACATATTGCACGTGATAGGCTTAGGGGCGGGATATCCCTAACCGATTGATCAATAACAGACAGCTAAATCTATAACTCTGTTTTCTGGGTGTAGAGGTGTACTGTAAGCAGACACAACAAACCGCAGGCCAGACGTCCCAACTCCTCATAATTCACCAGAGTGGAATTCCACTAACCCCATTAGAGCGGACTGTTGTTTCCACAGCCCGGCCACATTCCTGGGCCTGCCGTCGACCCCATAAGACCCGTCTGATTGCTCCGTTGCATCCCTGTCATTACTTCCAAAAATATGTTGATCCCGAACAGACAACTGTCCTTTAGAGGAGTTATGGCGGTGCTATTGAAGTCCCTCAAAAGGAGTTATATTCAACCTAAGGGTTTGGGTTTTTTCGGCCACAAGAGACAGATTTCAGTAGGGGTGACGGAAGGGATAACATGCCTAAATGGTGCTCAGGTGGGAATCGAACACTGGACCGCCATGCCCCAGTATCTGGACCTCAAGTTCTACCAGATATCTGGAGCAATTGCTTTTAAAAAGGGGTCGCTGTTTAGCTTTTTTGGGCTCTCCCTTTCCTGTAGTGTGTGTTATGTAGGTTTTATTGGATGTCAATAGTCTGAAAAAGGCGGGAGTTTTATTTATTTATTGTATCCTACTTTATACTGCAGTGCATTTATTTAAGATAAGATGTACCTTTATTAATCCCCGTGGGGAAAGCTAAGCAGCAACAGAGAAGAGGAAAAACAGTACAGGTTCATACAGGGATATGAAACTAATATATACAGATAAGTAACGAAAGTATTTGACAGTTTGAGTAGCCAGTTACTTTGGAGATTCAGATTCTTACCTAATACACAATATATTTCAACTAATAATCAAATATAATATATACATAGTACAATAGAGCAGAGATGAGAGTAAGTCACACATATGCAAGTCTCAAGCAAGTCTCAAGTCTTAACCTTCAAGTCTCAAGCAAGTCTCAAGTCTTAACCTTCAAGTCTCAAGCAAGTCCCAAGTCATTTTTGTGAGAGTCGAGTCAAGTCAAGTCAAGTCATAGCTTAGGTCAAGCAAGTCACAAGTCAAGTCATAGAAATATAATAACCTGGAAGACAACCGTCTTAAAACTTTAAGAGACTGCAGCCCAAGTTTTATGTAGCCCTCCTTTGCATAAAAGGGCTAACAAATAGAGGAAGGGGATATAAGGCTAAAGAATAATTATAAATACTCACTCGGACCAGCAGGATCAGAATTACTAGGAACGACTACAGGGCCTGGTGTACCAAACAATCATTACCAGACAGAGTACTCAACACAGTAGTTTGTCTTGGGAACAGCAGCAAACCACTTCCTTTTATTTACAACCATTTTTTCAATATGTTGCAAAAGACAGTCCTTTTTTTAATGTGTTGCAAAAGACAGAAGACAAAGAAGTGCAAGAAGGAATGAACTTGAACAAATACAACTTCTATGTCCACTAGTCCTTCAAAAAGGCCTCACTCTCTCATACTGTATGTTGTGAATGTGTGTGTGTGTGTGTGTGTGTGTGTGTGTGTGTGTGTGTGTGTGTGTGTGTGTGTGTGTGTGTGTGAGGGGGAGAGAGAGAGAGAGAGAGGGTGTGTGTGTGTGTGTGTGAGAGAGAGAAAGAGAGTGTGTGTGTGTGTGTGTGAGAGAGAAAGAGAGAGAGAGTGTGTGTGTGTGTGTGTGAGAGAGAGAGTGTGTGAGAGACAGGGATTCCACGCTGACCAAACTCACACTCAAACATTTCTTTGAATGAGCAGCTTGTATGGAGAATGTGGCTCAACCTGGAGGCTTTCGCAATGGCTGCACCAACAATCCTGGTCTCTTTCAGGCCATCTCTCACAACCAGTTGCAGTGTATGTGCAAAACACTGCATTCTGCATTCACTCTTCGCCATGATAAAGAGGTCAACCCTCTCTTGATCCTCTGGTGATAGGTCATTCCACAGATCAGCATCGTCTAGGTCTTCTTCTTCCTCTTGACCTGGAAAGCAGGTGGTGAAGGCCTTCTTCATGTTGGCCGCATTATCACAGATAATGTGGTCCAACTTCCTTCTCAGCTTGAAATCTTCACACACATGCTGAAACTCCTCACAAATCCTTTCACCAGTATGTGATCCTTTGAAACGGCTGCATGCCAGTAAAGCCGACTTCAAGGAGAGGGAGTCATCAGCTGAAGTCATCGGCCAGTGTACTGTTACCCCAAAGAACCCCCTCATCTGTCTGTCGGACCATATATCTACAGTCACCGACACACTATCTGCATTTCCTAGGTCTGATTTTAGCTTCATCTGTCGCTCAGCCACTACCTCATCCAGCTTCGTGGTTATTGTCCTGCGGCTCACAGGGGCGTACCTGCTGTCCACTACAGTCAAAAAGTGCTGAAAGCTTGGGTGTTCAATTATGGATAGTGGCAGGTTGCAGTCAATTATCAGATCCGACAGGATTGAGTTGCTGATGGCTCTCTGCTGTGGATGATTAAAGCTGTAGGTATTGCTTGGAGTTCTTGAAGTTATAAACTGCGATATCATTGGCTGAGTGGTGTCCAATGTGTCCTTAGTAGTGATGTATTCTTCAAATCTAGACAGAGGGGAGAAGTGCAAAAAAACTACTTTTAGCTCATGCTTTCATTGCATAACATCCCATTAATAAATACCATACGGAAATGAAATGGAGACACTTCTATGTTATGTACTACGATTTACTCTTGAAAGTGGCCCATTTCTCATTTATGTCATACATCTCTCATATATCATATACTTATACATACATTTACAGTAATAGGGTTTGTGCATGTTGTTTGGCTGTTATACTTTATATATATGATTTAACCAAAAAAAAGCAGCTAGCGCTAACAAACTAACAGCTACATTGATGTGGTAGACTTTGGACTAGCAACTAGCGCTAGCTAGACCTGATCTGCCAAGTGAATCAATCTGGCAATTTCAGATAGGCTGCCGTATTTCAGTCAGATTGTCTGTTATTTGATATCAATGTGAAACTAAGTCAACATGATTAAAACTTAATGTGATGCAAACAGTAAGCTCTTGTCACGTTTGACTGATGGAGATGGGATGTTAGCTGCCAGCTAACGTTAGATTAAAAATAATGTGAAATTAGCTAGAGATATTAGCCTACTTACTTTTCTTTGTGTAGTCGGAAATGGCGGATGAAATTTGACGTGGTGCTGGATGTGTCGGATATTTTTGCGCTGCACACCTTGCACACGGCGAATCGTTTCTTTAGTTGAGATGAATAGTCTTTAAATCCAAATTTTATGATTTTGGGAACACTGGCTGCAGTAGCAGCAGAACTGGTAGCACCTTCCATCTTCCAAACCCCGACCGCTCTACTGTAGATGGCGGGCGCATCACCTAGTAGAGATTACTGGTTGCCAGGTTCGCCCACATGCAACAGGAAACATCCAATCGAAAACATTTTTTATTATTATTATTCACCAATTAACCAAGAGAGCAATGACTTGTCGAGTCATTGCATGCAAGTCTAAGTCAAGTCTCAAGTCATGAGTAGCAAGTCCAAGTCAAGTCAAGTCTTTTCTCACTGTTGATCAAGCAAGTCACAAGTCCTCAATCTGGCGACTTAAGTCTGACTCGAGTCAAGTCACTAGACTCGAGTCCCCCATCTCTGTTCTGCTCACCGCATCCTCTCCAGCATTTTGAAGTGAGGTTTTGTTTATATTCACTTTGAATGTGGGGTGTCTTGAAGTAATGAATTCAAATGTTCCATGTGTATTCTTTCCAGTAGTTTGAGTTGGTCGTATTATGAATGTTTTTTGGCACTTTTTTTACTACTGGTATATTGCAAGGTAATTATTTTTCCCATTTATTTTTCCCATTAATAATACTGTGTTCATCTTGAATACTGTTGACACTTCTGGTATCATACCCAAAGTGAAAACAATGACCCATGGTGAGGTGTCTTTTTATCATAACGGGCCAGTGTGGAACATCCTACCTGAAGACCTGAGGGCAGCAGATAGTGTTCATACTTTTAAAGGCAAACTCAAGACCCACCTTTTTAATTTAGCTTTTGACTGCTTTTCCATTCTTTGCAACCCCTTAAAGCACTTTTACATATACTATATAGTCACACATATTCAGACAGAAGTCATGCAAGTTGCCAACTGCTTGGGGGGGACTAACTTTTACACACATTCACGCATTGGCCATGAAATTGGAGAGCAATTTGGGGTTAAGTAACTTGCCCAAGGATACATCGGCATCTTGACTGCAGTTGCTGGGTAGGGAACCAGTAACCAACTCATTTAAGGAGCACCTTGGCAACAGACACCATTCGATTGTGTGCGTGCCTGCATGTTCCTTTGTGTTTTGGTTTTGGCCATCCTTAAAGTGATTCATGCGTCACCTGACAGATGGGGAGCTCTGAACGTGACTCTGTTGGCAGAACCCTGCCCGTCAAGCTCCCAAGGACGATGCAGACAGACCGACAGGCTCAATCAGTCAAACACTGTATCAGTTTCACCGCCAACCAGTGGAAATTCAGGCTCTTTCTCGAACGCACAGCAGGAGAGCTGGAAACACATTCAGTTAGGCTTTATCTGCATCCACAGCCAAAGTCTCCCAGCAATGTACCAGTAACCGTCAAAGCCTTTATAACCTTTGTAAACAAAGTTTCTTACTTTGACAAATGCTCATCCAGGATATACAAGTTAATAAGTTGTCCGCATCATTTAAACAAGATGACGATTAGGATGACGCTGCACTTTATGAATCGATTTGAAAGGGTTATTAGTGGCATCATTTGAAATGAAGTTGGCCAACTTGAATTTTTTTCTGAGGACTTTATTTGTATAGCACCTTTCATGCAAGGATGCAACCCAAAGTAATGGAATGACATTCAAATAAGTTCAAACTAAAACAGAAAGAGTTGGATCACAGTGCAATAATACAAGGATAAGATATCTCCTAAAGAGTCCCTATTATGCTCATTTCCAGGGTCATATTTGTATGTTTACATGCTTTAATGTTCTTAAAGTGCTTCATTTTATCGTGACCTTGTTAAAACGGCTAAAGAAATAATATAATAATAATCTATAACGTGTAAATTAAAGTTGATTCATTTATGTTTCAAATGTAGTGCATGAAAGAAGATTCAAGGTGTTTGCACTATAGGCATAATTCTCAAGAATGCTACACATTTCATATAGAGAACATTGAATGGCCAAATAGATTTGAACTCAGAAGAAAAGGGGAATAGCATATAACTGCTCGTTATATATTTTAAGATATACATATATAACTATTGATTTAAACCCACAGGCTCTCAAACACCATCTAGACTGCACAGATTGATGGAGAACAGTAAAAACTTGATGATGGGAGATAAAAACAAAGGCAGAAAAACACCCAGCAGGAAAGAAAGGTTTACTTTTTTAAATATATATATAGTCCAACTCTGCCATCTGGTGGTTAACCTAGCAGCAGAAAGAAGAGTTCCCTTTTTAAACTACACCTTGCCTCTGAGCTATGAATCGTTTTTTAAAATCCTAGAATAAGACAGGAGCTGGATCTCAGCCATTCTCCGAGTGCTGGGTCCTGTTATGACAGCGGCCCCGGCCCGAGTCAATTAGGCCATTGATTGAGTTGTCAGGGGTGAAGGGGAGCGATGATATGATGTGATCAGTGGTGACACCCAGTGGTAATGTGTCGCTCCTGGTGCTTGCTTCTCCTTCCAGCTCATTTGGCCCCTGCATAGTCCTCCACCTAATCAAATATGACAAGCTCCCCGGGCCTCCACTTACAAAACAATCACAGGCGCCTGCGCCGACCCGTCACACCCGGGTCCGCCATTCCGTTGAGCGTTGGCCATTAAGGGGGATGATGTGTGGCCTCTCCTCTTGATTGTAAACACATTATTCTCAAGACATCCTTGGAAACACAGCAGATGTCTAATTGGCGTGTTAATTAGCATTATGCACCACTTATGAGTCTGTCGACAGCACTCTGGCACAAAGAGGAGCTGCTGTCGGATGGCGGAGTGTTTTCAGCGGCGTTTTTTGAGGCTCCCCACACTCACTGATCAGATCCATCCCATCGTCATCATCGCTCCATAACATCAAACAGGCTGTGAATATTTGAGCAGAACAAAAATAAACACTTTCACAGTCACTGGTTATAGAAATGACTCCTTAAGTGTGTCTCTTAGGCAAGTTATTCCAAGTCATCTCTTTATTACAGCTGACCTGACAGCCTCCAGCTGACGCTCGAGTACAAGACACTGCAGGCTTCTCTCTGGAGGGGGCTCCTAAAGGGGCTCTATTCTGCTCATTTTCAGGATCATATTTGTTTTTCGTGCCTCTAGTGTGACGTGTTTCCACGCTTTAATGTTCAGAAAGCTCTTTATTTTTCTCATAGTGCCTGTGCTGCAGCACCTCTTTTCGCCCTCTGTCTGAAACCAGAGATAGTCTGCTCTTTTTGGTTAGTTTTCCAGCTCTGTTGTGATTTTTCAACAGTCATGTACAATGTGTTGAAGCACTAGCCAGTCGAAGCATGTGTGACATAGTGATGTCATTATGTTACAGCTGTAAACAATGACACACTCCCTCTAGGTTGAACTTTGAGATTTCATAATTGAGATCGATAAAGAGCATATTAGGGGCTCTTTAAGACAGATCCCGCCCTTCCTTTTCTCACCAGTAGAGGTAGTTAGTCACTTCTGTCCTCCCCCTGTTGCTACAGTTGCTGTGGATATCAGAAGTACAGCTGGTGTCATATAAACTGTTGACTATCTGCAGAGCTGTCCCCAACCCTTACCCTTCTATCTAATTAATCATGACAATACTTGAGTGTTGATTTCAAACTGTAGCTTATATTTTAATAGGTTATGAGGTGTACCGTTCTGCAAGAGAGCTTGTGCCTACTGCAAGATGCCATTCTGTAGAGACTGCATGCTGATGTATAGTAAACATAAAACACCACCACTTTTTTTTTTTAGGGTTGCCCATCCTCCTCAGCTCAAATTGCAAAAGAATATAGGTAGATAATGCAGTTTTAGAAATTTCGTATTTACAATCAAAAGTCAGGAAAAAGTTGTTCTCAGATTTGATAGCAAATTAAGTAGGGTATAAGCTTTTCCCAACATACAGAACCAAAGATACATTTCATATTTCAAAATGATCCATCCATTGCCTTTCCTTGTAAAAACCAGAAGAAAAAGCAGGCTCTCAAAAAGCTTTATGTCATTCCGCAGATTAAATACTGTAATTTCTCCACTGGTATGAAAAAGGGGGTTAAGTTTAGCACATGCACATTGCTCTCTAGTGCCCATCAGATGATATGGTATCTCCTCCCTTTAACCGACTGATATTTATAGGAGAGCCGTCTGAATAATTGATCTGGAAGTCAAAGTATCCCGGTCAGTACGTCACGAGGGCACAAAGAGAGACCTTATAGCCGAGCCGGGTGGAGTTACTGGAGCAGAAGTTCCTGACAAAGACGAAGGAGTGAGTGCAGCTATTTGGAGCTGGTAGTCGACTCCTTCCGCTCTCCATTATTCCCCCCCCCGTCGTGTAATTTCATTTAACCACATTATTACAAGTGTTTGAACTCTGGCACATACATTTGCACATATTAAATCGCAGTAGGGGGATTTCTAATTGAGCAAATGCATAAACAGTGTCATGACGGTACAGTTTAATCGCATGCCAAAAGCCTTTTGTTATGAAATGCCTTTCCTTTTGCCTATTCACAGTGCAACAACCCGCCCCCCCCTGTATAGCAACTAAAAACTGGTGGCCTCTTCCGTTTAGCACTAACAAGAGCCCCTTCAGCTTTAATGAACATAAGCACCCATGTTGAGTAATCAGTGACCGTAGCAGAGTAGTCGCGTGTGGGCGAGAAATTGAAAAGTCATAAAAATGTCACATGAATATTCAGATAAGATGGACAGCAGCTCTTCCCTCACATCTTCATCCTCATCCTTCCACATCATCATATTTACGAGGATATGTTAATTGGACATCTGTTGCCTGGAGTCAAAATTAATTTACCTCTCTCTCTCTCGTTCCTGCCTCCCTCTAAACTAGACTCATCCACCACCAGCATTGCAAAAATCTGCACACATATATGCATGGAAGTATGAGCAGCAGCAACGTTGACGCACCCATCTCATGCATGATAACTCGCGCCATCGACAAGGTGCGTGCACGCGGACGTCACATATGGAGATGGTGGCAGTCTCTGTCGTAAGAGGTTGAAGGCGTCATCTGGAGCTGCGAGGCAAGCTGTGAAAACCAAGTCAATTAAGAAGATTGGAATATCCAGGGAGTAAATATGCAACACACCGGCTGCTGTTCCTCTCTTCGATGTGGATATAAAATAACACACTGCCATTTGGTGGTTGCATTTTTATTCAAAGTGCCTCCCGGTTCTGTGTGAGATTGAATTTTTTAGCGTGGCTGCGAATCAAACATTTAATCCTGGCTGGCTGTTGGTGCCACGCTGTCGGGTAGAGGCTAGTGGAGTGGAGGTTGCTTGGGGATCAGTGTTGCAGGGTCATGTCAGATTAAATCTGACAGAGAGAGTGAGTGCTTGAGTGTCACTTTGTGATAAATGTGTAAAAGGCTCTTCGGTTTCCTGGAGGATGGGATCCAGGTGTGCGTGGCAGCCACGGAGAAACCTCTTTATCTCCTCTCATGAACCCCACTGCGACAGGCTGAACGCAGACACATTGAAATACATGTCATAACTTATCAAAAAACTCATTTCAATATATAATGAAACAGAAAAGGCCTATTCACAGGAACTGCAATTTGCTAAGATGTCCTATATTGCACTTTAATGGTTTTACGCTTCATTAAAAAGGCCATGTTTTGCTGTTCTGGGTTTTCTCTTTCCTGTTGGGTGTTACGGTTCTTAGTGCATGTAAATGGTCAGCAAAGGCTAAAATCCCAAAGTTCCCCCCAGAGGGAGTTTCTCTCTCACACACTCCCCGAACCTGCCTGAAACACCTCCAATTGATTCCATTGAATTGTTCTGTAACATAATGACATCACTTTGTAACACTCGCGCTTCTATTGGCTAGCACTCCAACACATGTACGTGATAGGCTAAGGGGCGGGACATCTCTAAGCGGTTGACACATCACAACAAATCTGGCCAGCTAGCCAATCAGAGCAAAGGCCCCGTCACGTACAATGGGTTGGAGAGCTAGCCAATAGAAGCACGAGTGTTACACAGTGATGTCACTATGTGTGTGGGAGAGAAAGGTCCTCTTGCGCAACATTTAGCTGTAATAAATTCTAAGTGTCATGTGCTAAACCCCCTTTTGTTTCTAATGTACACATTGACACCTCACATTCACTCAGGGAATGGTTGACTTTAACACTTTACACAGGAACAGTTTCTCACTTGTGTCATTTTCTGTCCTTTTCTTTGACAGCAGCAACACCTGGACCTCTGTTCCCTCGGCCCCCGGAGGATGGACGGGGCTCATTTGTGTTACACAGAGGTTTGCCGTTGGCGCTCTCCAAGGGTACATCCTCCGCTCAATTAGCCGTGCCGACGCCAACGCTTCCCAACAGATACCTTGGAGGAAGACAAGGTGATGCAAGGAACTATTTTAAATGTGTCACAGCTTTGGCCTATTGCCCACACAAAGGTGCTTTCCTTCGTATAGATTTAGAGAGCGAGGCCCAATTGTGTTACTCCTCTGCCAGGTGAGGGCGGGAGACCTTGAGAATTATTGCTCCCAGAGCTTTTCCTGCAACACAAAGAATTTCTAATCCGCATAACTCTTGCTGTAATTCAATGTTTGGTATAACAAAACAGCCCATGAATCAATCCCTGTGCAATCACACGAAGTATGCCAGAATAAACCAGCCAGGTGTTCCTCTGCAGCCCCTGAGCAAGACATCAGAGTAGTAATCTGGAAACTGTATATCCAATTCAATGTCTCTTTTCCTACTCACACAAGAGCAATGTGACCTATAGCCAGTTAACAAAACCTTTTCACAGTTTCTATCCTGAACATGGTGTGTCTGAAGGGCTTTTGGCTTACTGAGGGAAATATAACTGTGCACATCGTTAGGATTGAACATACATGTAAAAAACGTTGCTGGCAAGACTAATAAAATTCAAAACATAAACCAAAAGAAAAAACTGGATAATTTAAGCCATACGCATTGGTTCGAAAGAGCAATACACCCTAGAAATAAGCATTTAGCACAAAAGACAAAATATAGAAAAATTATTGGACAACTGAGTGAAGCACATTATTCTGCGTTAGTTGAATACGCGATTCTGATTGGTCAATTTGGACATTCCAGATGTTGCCAATACTCGCTAACAGATTGCTGCTAAGAAAAGCAGACTGTTGCTAGGCAGATCAAGGGACACTCTAACAGGGTTTGGGCTCTGGCAGTGTCTAAAGACTGGTTCATGGAGAAGAAATTGTGAACAGACTTGGACCGTAACAGAAATCCTCGATCAGTGCAACCGTCATTTCTTGTCACGTGGCAGTCACTGCAGTTTCAGCCATTGGTGGAACGAATAGACAATTATTTTCTTATTGGAAGAAAACCAATCATTTCTAAGCCAATAAAAGCCACTTTTTTTTGTCAATGAAATGAAAAATAAGCATATAGATGTTTAACCATCAAACTCTTAGCCCCAAATTGCGACATACCGACATCTTTCAGGACCTTTGGCGTTAACCTTTAGTGCCATTTTTCTTTTTAAAAGTGTGCAAGGTAGTGAGGAGGACTTCAACCTGCACTTTCTGACAAAACTATATCCAGTTTGTTGTTGCGCAACAGTTGATGTACTTTTGGCTGAATTACATTTCCTTTTTTTTAATCACAATTCACTTGAAACACGACTACAGACTAAAAGAGGTTGGTTGCCTGACTGTGGGGATGCAATGCGAAACGTTAAGTACAGAACATATTTATGGTCCCATTTGCAGCTTCCACTCTTCCCTTGGAGAGAGCTGCTGTTTGTTTTTCTTTGTTTCACATTTCTACATACACATACATGCATACATGACTGATTACTACATTTGTAAGGTTCATTAAGTTGTAATAAATATGCCTTTTGTTGTATTTGAACTCGGTTGGAATCCCATCTTTGGAACAGCTGTTGTGGCCAGGCTGTAACGAAATGCAAAGTACAACTAAAAATCAATATACATGTGCATGAAACACGTCAGAGTGGGCATCAAACATAAACAAATGAATCTTCCCTGCAGCAGGTAAAAGCAAAGAGGAGCAGATGTGTATCAATAACAAATCTAAGAAAGTCGTTTCTTTTGATACAGACGGTAAGCATAGCTCGGCTTGAGCAAACAGATAAACTGACCACAGATGCACATAAGGGATTCACACCGGCCTTTTTATCTCATGCTGCTCTCTCTACGCTGCACAAATCCCCAGAGGATGTAGGGAATCTCTCCTCCATATCATCTAATTTTCCCCCTCTCGCAGTGCAATGTGCAGTCGGGATGCTTCATATCACAAAGGGCCAGTGGTTGGCACAGCACCAGGCAGAGAAGTGCTGTGCAAGGGACTGTAGTCATGCCTCCTGGTCATTCCTCTCTATCTACACCACTTTAAAGCCCGAGAGATGGCAGTCAGCCAAGAACAATGTAATCCCACAACGAAGGCAAGAGCAGGAGGTTGTTCCAATAAAAAGATGCGTGTTCTAAGAATATGTAAAAATGATTCCCACAATATTTGAGAAGATATGGCAGAAGTTGATATCAAATAAATTAGTTAATAGGATTGGAAAACGCGAGTACATCCTCTGCTGATCTGTGTCACATTGTTGCATCACAGAGATGTTTTTGTTTATTCATGCTTCTTTTTCACAAAGCGTTTCCCTCGAGTCTGGAGTCTATTTATCAAGTGAGCTCCGACTATGAATAAATCACAAAGAACAAGTACAAAGACAGAGAAGGAACGATTCTCCAAACAACAAAAAGAGAGAACAAATGCGCCACTGCAGACAGCAAGTCCCAACAAAAACGCAGTTGAGGTGTTGGAAATGAAGAGGAGGAGAAACAATAGACAGGTGGTATAAAAATAGATGGCACAGTTAGCGGCTCAAAATCATCTGCTGACATTTAGTTGTTGCTGTCTGGACTTTTGTGATATAATGTAACAGGAACAAACCACAGACACTTGGAGCAAAAGTGCAACACAACCCAACGACAATAACCCAACATATATTCTGTGCTGTGCAATGCTATGCTGTGCTAAGCTATGCTATGTGTTGTTGTATGATGATATGATACAGTATAAGTGATGCTATGATATGTGATTTTATACTACAGTATACTACAATAAGCTTTGTTATCCAATACTACGCCACGCTATGCTATGCTATGCTACATTACGCTATGCTATAAGAGCCAACCGACTCCTTGAAATATCCTTTAGTAAAACCGAGAGCCGAACCCAACATTTTTAAGGCAACGTTCTGGCAACACTAAGTAGCCACGCACTAAAGATATAAAGTTAACATCATTAGGAAGACTTAAAAGTTGGGATTGAGGCCTTAGAGTTATTAAGAAAATGTTAATCCAGGTAATGAATGAAGCGTAAGTATGGACATTTCCTCATTCTATACAATCAGACCCTTCTTTGCAACCAGTGGAGTTTCCTCCTGCTCGTATCACCTTCACATAGACTTTACTTCTCAGAAGTGTTGCTACGCTACGCTGCTTATACCAATACTAGTGTAATCACTGGTCTTATCCCATTGCGAAGCGCATCTACAGTGGAGAAAATAAGTATTTGATCCCCGCCCATTTAGTTAGTTTAACCACTTACAAAGAAATGAACAATCTGTCATTTTTAAGGTAGGTTTATTTTAACAATGAGAGACAGAATATAAAAAAAAATCCAGACATTTACATTAAAAAAAAGATATACATTGATTTGCATTTAATTGGGGGAAATAAGTATTTGATCCCCTTGCAACCAACAAAAAATCTGGCTCCCAAGGACCGGTTAAATAAGTCCTCTCGCTTTAAGAAAGTACTCCTGATGTCAACTTTTTACCTGGGTAAAACACAACTGTCCAGATTCAATAAATCAGATTACAACTTCTCCACAATGGGAAGACCAAAGACATCTTGCGATCATGGTGGAACTCATGTCTGAGGACATCAGGGACAATATGGTAGACCAGCACAAGGCTGGAATAGGCTACAAGACCCTCAGCAAGCAGCTTGGTGAGAAAGAGACAATTGGTTTGATTATTACAAAACGGAAGAAGCACAAAATGACCATCAATCGCCCTCAGTCCGGGGCTCCACCATCTAAGATCTCGCCTCTTGGGGCATCAGTGATCATGAGAAAGGTGAGGGGTCAGCCAATAACTACACAGGAGGGACTTGTTAATGATCTCAAGTCAGATGGGACCACAGTCACCAAGAAAACTATTGGTAACACACTGCGCCGTAATGGATTAAAATCCTGCAGCGCCCCTGCTCAAGAAGGCACATGTGCAGGCCATCTGAAGTCTGCCAATGAACCAAAATTAAGATCTTTGAGAACACCATCCCTAGCGTCCAGCACGGAGGTGGAAACATTATGCTTTGGGGGGGGTTTCTCTGCTAAGGGGACAGGGCGGTTCACTGCATCGAGGGGATGATGGAGGGGGCCATGTATCGTAGAATATTGGCTGATAACCTCCTTCCCCTAAGGCATGTTTTGCAAGGGGATCAAATACTTCTTTTCCCCAATTAAATGCATATTAATTTATATCTGAAGTGTTCGGTTTTTGTGGGATCAAGTTTGATGATCTACTAGTCCAGTAGAATGTTTACCTTTAATACTAAGATCTGTGGCACAAAGTTATAGAAAAGTGCTTTTTAATAAGGTGTCCTTTCTGCTCAGGCGCTGGTGTTGGATCTGTGTTGGGTAATGCATGTAGAAGCCTTTGTTATTAGATTACTGGTCCAATGTCATTTGTCTTAAGTTTTTCACAGTTCTTCGTGTGAAAAACGATTACAATTGATGTTTTTTTGCATGTGTATTTCCACATTGATGTTTTCTGTGCCTCTACAGTCTGTGTTGGTAATACGACTCCTCAACTCTTGCTTTAGAACAGTCTGAACTAAAGGGTCTTTCTTAGTTCACTTTCCCCTGTCAGAACTCAGCAGTGATTATCAAATTAGCTTGAGAGAGGAGCCTAGCTCTGCTGTTGAAGTCGTCATTAAGCATTCCTTTGATTCCCATTGACTCAGAGAGAGATCATCTCTACTATGTGCTCGTGCCCTCCTGAGGTTTTTGTAGAATCTCTTTTTTTTGGCAGAAAATTGAAAGCTGAAAATGGCGTTGGACCTGAAACCCACAGGCCTCTCAGCTGGATGCCCCCATCATTTTGAATTCAGCCTTTATGAGGGGCAAGTAGGGGGTTTTAGAACAGCTTTGTAGACGTTTTGAGAAATTGTTTCTCTGCGTAGCCTACTATTTACATCATCCCTCTCCTGCAGCTTTAGAAGACTCTTTCCTCTCTCCTGCTTTTCTGTGAAAGCTCTTCTTTTTTCTTCCCTGTGCCTGTGCCACATCCCCCAGAGCTCTCAGCTGTGTGCCCTATTTCTAGAGGAGCACTCGGGCAATTTAGCTGAACAATGTGCTGGAGTCGCATCTCCGCTTCTATGTGATATGGTGGGATGTTGACTACAGGCATCATATTAGCATCGTATATGCATATGTAGCCTATATTTTCGGACTTAAATGCCTCTCTTGGGGATTGATTCAAAGTAACAGCCTTTTAATAATGAAGGAAAGCAGGACGTGTAACATCATGATGAAAAAACATCAATATTAATGTGCTAACAATAACTGGATGAAGAAAACAATTAAAGCTAGCAATGTAGGTATGAATTTCCACCAATTACTTTGCAGACTCTCTGACTCAATCCACTTTAAACAGGATACAAACAGATCTGCTAGTGTCCTATCTAACGTTCATCATTATTGAACTGCATTAACATCCAGGCTAGGTTAATTAAACCCAATGTCGTGTCCTATAATTCAATGGAAGCAGGCTTAATTAAAGGCCTAATTAGCAGCAGAGCTTGCATGAAACATGTGAATTTACCTCGTGTCTAATCCAGTATATTGATCGATGCCCTCTAATTGAATTAAGAGTCACACAAAATCCAATAAGCCAACCTAGGAACATAGAAGAGCATGTGAATTAACCAAAATATAATAATGTTGTTCTTGCTTATCTCAGCCAATTCCCTTTTTATTTCCCTCGTAAGTACTTTTGTTGACTAGAATCGGTATCTGTAACTCAGTGTCCTCCGCTGTCCTTGACTCCAAACCGATGAATCTGAATAATGAAAGACGTTCTTGAAGACCTCCTGCAGAACATGAATAAAGACAACGGAGTCTTTCTCAGGAGATGAAGTGTGTGACGGATGGCCAGGAGAAGCTGTGAGGTGGACACTGTACTCAGATGAGTCCTATGTGGAGGAATCGTGCCTGATGAATAGGACATTGACACAAAAGGCAGGAAGTCACATCATCTGAAGGGTATTAGAGGTGATAGCCTTGCCCTGCAGCAGGTAAAATGCAGAGATCTGGCAGGGGTTGAGAGCAGGATGGGTCTTTAGCTATTGAGCTGCTTTTGTGTGAGCAAGAATAGCAAAGAGCTACTTTCACCAGCTTCATGCATTAATGAAGTATCCCTAAGAAGGAAGTCTGTACACTTACTTGCTTCACGCCAGGATCCCGATCACCCTGTTGGTGATTTCTCTGACCTCCAGGGCTCTGATATTCAAAAAGTGTTTTCTAATGGAGGAATCTATGTTTGTTGTCCACAGCAGACGTTATATTGAACGGCCTTCTTTCTGCGGATTGATATTCAGCAACGGTGTGTTCTCCTTAGCGAAGGTCTGTTATCAAAAATGAACAATTTCCAATTTGACCAATCACGATTGAGTATCATAACTGTTTTCGTTAACATAGTAAAGACATGACGGGCTCTTCTATTCTCTTAACATAATTAATTGCATTTACTGCATCATTAGCTTCTATTATACAAAATAAAAGGTTTCTAATTTAGCCTAAAGTGTTTTGAAAAAAGTGTTAAATCTGTTAATGTTCCACTCATTATCGTCACTGGCACTTAGAGGGAGATGGTTTTAACAGTGGCAGTAGTTTATATTTAGCAGTGCCTGAAAAAGAAACGAGGCTTTGGTTTGAAATGTTTCCAAATGTCGTATCACCTCAGCAGCAGAGAGGAGTGTGTGTGTGCGTGCGTGTGCGTGCGTAGTGTGTGTGATGTCCTGCCACGTTAGATCCCGAGAAGTCCTTCAGAAAAGATAGTGATTCATCCCAGTTCAAGCCCAGAAGCTTGAGATGTAATGCAACCTCTAAATGCAGACACAAAAATATCAAAAACTGTCACAACTTCCCTTTGGTAAAACTTCTCCTGTCTGTATTAATATTCCTAACTGTCAGACTGACGCATCTGCCATGCACACTGCAACTTCTGCCGGAGAATCAGGACAAAGCAGTCAGCTGTTCCCCTGTAGGCAAACACAACACACACACACACTGCGCTAGCTTTGAATTGCAATGCTACACACAAAGCTGTACACGTCGTTCTGAATTTAAGAGACAAAGTGTTTGCCTTCAGAGCATCTCTTAGCCCCTTGTGCTGCTATCACAGTCCACGCTGTGTGGAGTGGATACTCGACATTTCAATCTAAAAAGCTTACGGTGGTTTAAGGTATAAAGGACGTATAAATCATCCTGTCAAATGGCTTTGTGTTCCTAGGCCGGTGGCCATCTTCTTGACTCACTATGCTGATCATACAGATCTGATATAGAATTTAACAGTTAGTAGCAGACATAACATACAGTATAATGTGGAAGAAGCTCAAAGCCCATTAATAATGTTCAGGGTTCATTTTAGAAGATCAATGCAGAAAAAAGGAAAGGAAAACGATGTCTTTCTATATCATATATTTTAATATTTGACGAAATAGCCTGTTTGATATTTATGAAATGAATCAAAGAGGCCCTATTATACTTCTTTGGGGTTTCCCCTCTCCTCTTGAGGATAGGGAAACCCCAAAGGTTGTTGTGCATGTAAATGGTCTACAAAGGCTAAAATTCAAAAGTGTTTCTCTCCCACACACTCCCCTCCCCCTGCCTGAAACGCCTAAATTGGACTCCTTTTTGAATTCCATCATGTAGCACTCATTGGCTATCGCTCCAACACATTGTACTTGATAGGCAAAGGCGCTGGACATCTCTAAGCAGTTGACCAATCACAACAGAGCCGGCCAGCTAACCAATCCGAGGAGACCAGGCTCTGGTTTCAGACGGAGGGTGAAAAGGTGTATGCGACACATGCAGTATGAGAAAAATAAAGAGCTTTTTGAACATTAAAGCATTGAAACATGTCACAGTTGAGGCATATTTAGGCATTTCAGAGGCTTCTTTCTTAGGCTCACGCCAAACTCATGTCTCATCTAATGACGTCAGTATGTTGCTGTCGGTAACAGTTTTACAGACAATGGTAACACCATGACCCGACGTTCACACCCAACACCGATAAAAGAAGAGATATGACGTCCATTGATGAGAATGTTCTGCCGGTGAAGAACATTTCACATTTTGACATTAAAAAAAATTGGATCTCCTGGGAATAGATTAAAATGAAAGGATAATCAAATTGGCTCCAAAGATAAAAGGTGATAGGCACGGCATCTTGCATAATGTATGTGATGCTCTTGCACCGAGCGGAAATTGTCTTTCTAAAAATATTAGGGGAATAATGTGTTTAAGTGGGAAGCTGGGAACAGTGAGAGTTTTTCTTTAACTTTCAAATCTAATATTTGTCTCTAAGAGCAATCGTGCCTTAAGGACATCGAGGATGCACATAAGGACAAAATACATCCATTCACAATATAGAATAGTGTTTGATTCATGCCTTTGATAAAGATAATCATATCAGTTCTCAGGTTATACTGCCATGCTTTATAATCTGATTTATATTTGTTCTACTGCCATTTCTATTGGTCCTACATCAGTATATGTATGTTGATCTGCCAACAACATGATGTAAAGAAGTATGGACAAATGTGGACAAAAATATAGGCCAGAGTGACTCAAAGGAAAAAGAAAAAGGACAGCTATTAACAAACATATCAAAATCTCTCTTGGCTCATTAGCATTCACTTTTAAGACGATCCCTACTGCACAGTGCAAGGCTTCAATATCAAGCCATGAGTCACAAAGAAAAATTGGGGAACATCAGAGACGCTTTCTGCTGCTCTTCACATCTGAATATTAAACATTCAGATGTTTTTTTCCTTTTTTTGTTCAGATCTGTTCATACAATATTCCTATTCAGGTGTTAGATTGTGTCTTTAGCTTTCACAGTCTGCTTCCTCTCCTCAGCACTTTCCCAAAACCCCTTGCCACCTCACCCCACTGGCCGGCCACGCCCACCTCGTCAGCTCACCTGTGCTCTCAGCTGCAACTCTTCTGCAATCAAGCCTGTATTTAAGCCTCTCATGCTCGCTCTGCCAGATTGTTTTACCCCTACCATGCAAGACTCTCCAGCATTTTGTTCCGGACTTATTCCCAAAGCGGACCTTGCTTGCCTCTGACGTGCCCTCCTTGTCTGATTCCCGGTAAACCCACAAGCCTTCTTTCCCCCACCTTGAGATCTTTACGTCCTTGGTTCCTGTCAGCCTGTGTCTGCTTGGGGTTTGCCCCTGAGATATGTTCTGTCTGTCCCCTGCTGGTTTGTCCAGTTGTCCAGTGGTCCAAGTTTTTGACTTGACAGTAAATGCTATTACTAACACTTCCTGGTTTCTTGTGTGCTGCATTTGGGTTTGAACACACACCATCTCACAAGTAGGATGAACAGTTGGCCTACATTTGTAAAATTCACTGACTGACCCATCTCTACTTTTGTGGAAACTCCATGGGGATTAAAAGAAAGAATGCAAAAGTTTCTTGGGTGAACAAGTGGGTATAATCTTTTGTCAACCATCTATTATTGACTGTATGTTCTCTATTTACCCTTAGGGGGTCTGTATATAGGCTATATTATTCAGGGGTCTGTATATAGGCTATATTATTCAGGGGTCTGTATATAGGCTATATTATTCAGGGGTCTGTACATAGGCTATATTATTCAGGGGTCTGTATATAGGCTATATTATTCAGGGGTCTGTATATAGGCTATATTATTCAGGGGTCTGTATATAGGCTATATTATTCAGGGGTCTGTATATAGGCTATATTATTCAGGGGTCTGAATATAGGCTATATTATTCAGGGGTCTGTATATAGGCTATATTATTCAGGGGTCTGTATATAGGCTATATTATTCAGGGGTCTGAATATAGGCTAGGTTATTCAGACTCTTTTCATCTTACAATGTATTAGATGTCATTTCAGTAACTCTCCTGATTGATGTTGAATGAAAGTGAATGAAGTCCAAATGATGTTCTTTAATGAAAGTTGTCCAAAGAAGAGTTCCTTGCATTACTCATCCAACACTAACACAGGGAGCTTTCCTTTACGCCGCAGTGTTGTTTTGTTCCCTTCTACACAAATGACTGCAGTCAGGTATTCCTTTTGTAATTACGAATCCAGACCCAGCTGCTGAGATTCTGCACATGAATCACAGCGCTCATTATCACCCAGTGAAGCTATCTATAGACCGGTCTGCATACTTATGCAATTACTGCTGCTCCACTCCTTCCCACAGACGCTGTATGGTAACTCGTTGAGGTCGTTCGACATACCGTGCACCCTCTCAGGATATTGCCGTGCATCATGTTTTTATCCCTCCTCAAACAAATTTGTTTGAGGAGGGATAAAAACTATTTGTAGAAAGGGGTTTGATCCACAAGATGTGAGAGATAGATGAGAAACAAAAGATCCAGACTCCCGGAATTTACAGAAGAAGAAAGTATCACCTAGACACAGCTTTCATGCTCTCTCTATCAGAGACCCTGACTCTCTGGAGGGCATGGGAGGAGGAGGGGAGGGTTTGCCAGGTCTGGTCTTTAATGAGGGGAGCTCCTTGTTATCCAGGACTCCTGCTGTTCCTCTCTTGCCCTGGGGCAGTTGACTTGGGTAAGCAGGATTACGATGGGAAGTGGCAAAAAGGTTCAAGGCAATGTGTGTACTAAGACTTGCCTGGCACGATCTGAGACGAGCATTTGAAGTTCATTCTTATGAATTCAAATCAATAACTGCGAGGGCACTTGAGTTGAAAGGCCCGAAAAATGCCTATCGCAACAACTCTCTTCGCAAGGTAACATGGCTCATTGTTATGCAGAAAGATGTCATCTGAACTGATGATTGCCATGGCATGACCCCCCCCCCCCCCACTGATTGAATCACCCTGATATTCTTACATAAACCTAACCAATGTCAATGGTCATGCCTAACCCTGACCAACCCACCAACAAGAACCTTAACTAGCAAATGTTAGGCATGGAAAGGCACGTCATACTTTACCATTTAGAATCAAACTAATTCAGGAAGGTTGGAGGACTTCATTCCTCTTAACAATTACCAAAGTGTTTGTGATCGTTACAGTTAGTGTTTTCAAATCAATGGGGTGAACAAGCTGTTGGACGAATGGGTTTTCAATCCAATGGGCCGTTTTTGGGATATGAAATAATGGGCCATAAAAGTAACTGACAATGTCCAAACTGAACAGGAACTTCCTTGGGCCATACTACACAAGTTTCAGAGAAATTGATACAGTACACAAATATAAACAAAGCGAAAACATTTTAGAAGGGATGATCTGAGCTACAGGCACCTGAGATATCAAATTCACATTATCTTAAAAGATAAGAGCTCAAAAGCAAAGGATGCAGATTAACAACATGGACTCCAAAGTTCCCGCTATTTCCTCCTTGGTACGACCTCACTGACCTTTATCTGCACCCCTGCTCTGTTTCTTCTGCTGCCGGGCTTAGAGTTACACAGACTGTGTTCTGCATGCTAAAATACCTTCCAACACTTATTCTGCAGCTGATGATACAAAAGACGTTTTCCCTTTTTTGAGAAGACATGGAAATTAATTTATCAATGGCTTTAATTATGAATTAAAACATGTTTGAGGGTTGCAGCCCAAGCTTGCAGAGTTACAGCATGTGGGAATCACTGTCCTATTTGTACTGCTACAGAGAATCCCATATCTATACGCTCACTAGTTGGTGAGTAAAATCATGAAACCCCTGGGCGCAATTAGTCCTTATTAGTAATGCATGGGTCAGCCTTGACATCATTTAGATCTCATTGCAAATTGAGCTCAGCCACCCGTGTGTGCCAAACATAATTAAGTTCAGAGACCTACATAATGCTAATAATGAATAATGCACTACAGCAGGTGATCTCTTAACCAGGGTGGGAATTTCACGGCGGCCATGACGGCCATGGCCTTCACTGCCCCTCGGTCTGGCCGTGATGCCCCGAAAATAATTGTACGTCCTATGGCCACCATGGCCGTTGAGCCCTGATACTGTTAAAATCTCGAAGTTGCTTTAAAAGTGTCAGAGCGGTGGTCTGGGCTCTGAACTGCATTAGTCCTTGTAGCTTGGATTGGTTACGCGCACCTCACGTGTCATCATCCCATCATTCAATCATCATTGCAGCGTCTCGCTATAAGAATACAAGGAGGCCTCGTGTCTCCTTTTGTCTGAGTTTATTCACTTCTGAGACAGGTTACTGTCATCCGGAACCACGCCAAAACAACCAAGAAGTATGTTATTTATCACACACACACATACCGTTAGCTCTCCCATAGCATTCCCCCGTCTCTCTCTCTCTCTCTCTCTCTCTAGGAACCTCCCTTCTCCTCACCCAGTGGAGTTTTTATATGTACAAAACTGGTGGGGCACGAACAACTTGGATATATAAAGGCTTTTTGTACCTTAATACATGGAGTAAAGAGCACCATCACAAAGCAAAACTTAACAATAACAACAACCGTGATGCCTCAGCATGAAAACATCAGACTGTAGGAAAACAGACACCGTGGTTACAATAGCAATCGATCCATCGATACATGAACTATACTTCCGCTCACCAAAGCTCCAGTAGAGGGTCATCTTCTTTCATTTTCTGTTTGTAGTATTTACCCCTGGTGATGTAATCTAAGCCTCTGCATAACGACACTTTTCACACACACACACACACCTACAGCTAATCAGCTCTGACTTATGAGATGATGTTTCAGTGGGGCTGCGAGCGCTTTGCTCCTCTTGGGATTTATTTTTTGCCACACACATTGAATGAAAAACTACTCTCTTCAATGCGCAGTGTAGTTAAAAAGGAATTTGTTTTCCATGTCATTCATGTGTTTTTATTATCAGACAGTTAGGTTGTTTATTTGTAAACTCCAAATCCTAATTTTTCCCTAAATGGCCTTTGTGCCCTAAAAAAAATTGACACAAAAGGCCAAATGGCTTCGCCCCTGAAATGACGAAATTCCAAGCCTGCTCTTAACCAGTGAACAATTAAATTAAATGTTGCTGCTGTGGACACCGGTATACACCGATTCGGTGAGCGATTTGTGTATGTCGCCATCTAGCGACGGGGCCATTGCTGCGGTGTGCGTTCTCAATCATTACACTCATTATCCATTCAACAGTCATTGATGCTATCAATAATAGCAAGATAACCATAACCCCAAATGAATAAAGTTACTTGGTTGGACGATGTCAGACAGTGGCCTCCAGTTACTGATGAAGGTATCTGAAATTACTGATATTAATTCATGAATTAATATAATTAAATATTAGTAAACGGAAAGTAGAAGGAGATGTAAACACAGCTAGCTTCCGTTGAATTGACTTACTGACCTTAGCATGCTAACTAGCATTTAATCTTTAAGGACAGCCCACGTGATTAAAAAATAATGTAATTATTAATGTTGGAATTAAATACTTGTTTCAGCAATAAGTATGACATATTAAAATAGGATACAGCAAGAAAATAGACTGTCAACACACATCGCTATGTGTTGACGTTTGTTGTAGCTAACATGCTAACGCAAGCTTACATGACATTTCATTAACATGATATGGCTGCGACGTGATCAAAAACAAAAACACTTTTTTGCTTCGTTTTAGATATTCAGGAGTATTTTATTCTTCGGCTGGCCAGTGATGACCAACAAAACAAAAACTACAGGTCACTGATAGAAGGTCAAAACTACCTGAGCTCTGGATGGGTCGGGCAAATACTACATTGCTTTTTGGACGACCATGTCATACTGAAAGGATCGGTGAGGTTTTCCCAGGCCATCCACAGCCACCACACTGTGGAAGTTACAGTGAGAGATGGGGGGCATGTTGAGAATGTGAAGTGTGACTGCATGGCTGGCAGAGGAAGCTGCTGCAGCCACGCTGCAGCACTACTGTACACCGCACGCACACCGCATCAATGG
Organism: Eleginops maclovinus; assembly: GCF_036324505.1. Lineage (NCBI taxonomy): Eukaryota > Metazoa > Chordata > Actinopteri > Perciformes > Eleginopidae > Eleginops > Eleginops maclovinus. Next base: position 26,487,860 of record NC_086368.1, on the reverse strand, counting down.
CGGCCGCTCTACTTCCGGTCACTTCGCCGAATCGGTGTATAAAGACATACCCTCCGTATGAGTTTCTAAGACCACACTAACAGAGAGGTGAAGCGATGACGTACTTTTGTTACCTCGACAAAAAGAAATGTTGCTTTTCATACGATTTCAGATTATTGCAGGAATTCAGATCCGTGGCAAACACAGGTTTATGATACGTACATGTTTGGTCCAGTAGGATAATCTCCACATAATAACTGTATGGCGTTAATGTGATCACCAGATGTAAAAAGCTAACGCTAGGTTATAATCTCACTGTCGCAAGGCTCCACATCACGTACGCTGAGCTAAAGGTGGCTAATGTTAGCACGAAGATTTTTAATAGTCCTATTTACTAATTGATAGCAACCGCCATTTGAATCACAATTAAAGTTTCAGACTCTTTAAGGCAGTGGGTGTGTATAGAATAATGTATATGAAGATGCATGGTAGGATTCGGGCCTGGATACCTTGAGATTGAGGGAGTAAGTACGCCATTGTTGTGTTTTCATCGCCGATCTTTGACCCTTTTAACAATGTTTTCTCAGTCCATGAAAGCAAATTGGACCAATTGTATCGTTTATGAAAGTGTTATTCCGCATTCAGTTGTACTTGGATCCACTGGTTTCAATATTGCAATTCCCAAAAACCAAGATGGGGAAAGCCAACATGACACTTCAAAACTGAAGTCCTCACACCAAGGGGTAACGTTACGGTGACTGCATCTGCTTTAATATACATTCTATAATACCAGTGCACTTTTATGGAAGAAGAGATCGATATCAGGACGAAGTTAAGATAGAAACAAGAAAGTTAAAGCTGCATTAGCCTCAGATGCCCTTTTTGCTATCCAAACTTTTTTGTTAAACGCTATAAACTTTTTGAAACTTTGGCCCATTGGTCCCCTAACAAAACATTAGGATCAGAGGACCGGCACGAAAAACACTGCTTTGTCTCCAGGGGCTTGCACGACTTTAAAATACAGCATGGCAAGTAGCTGTTGTAAGATAATGAGCGTCTGTAGCATAGATCTGTATCTTTAACTGGCGGTCGTCTTTGACTTAATGAGACATCTAAAGCCACCAGGCTTGTTTAGCCGTCTACATCGCTAACAATGTCTTCATCATTAGCGAACTCATTATTGTTGTGCTGTCCATAGAATAAAATCCAACACAGACATCGAGTTGACATGGAGCAGATTTGTCACAAAATGGTTACAAAACTTCCCGAAGTTCACTATTTTAACTTAACGCACACAAAGGTAGGTTTGGTTTTTGTCTTCTGCTGAAAAGCCAAATCAACCCACTCGCCCAGACAGCTATAAACCTTTCTGGAACGTGGAAGCACCAATCACTCCACTTTCCCTCAAAAGAACATTCATCAGACAGACAGAGAAGATAATTGCACACCGTACTCCCTTAGAATTTTGAATAGCAGCCCCTTTAGGCACTGAATAGCTGCAAGTCCTTATTTGTGTAGCAGCCATCCTCCTCTATTATATGTAGACACTCAAGCGAGTGAATAGATATGTGGATATGGAGAGTAGATGTCATGTATACGCCAATTTAAATGCACACATGGTCTTAGGCTTTTGTTAATTCATCGATGTTGTTCACAAAGAAGCCTTCTGTGACGTAGTCGACACTAAAACTTTATCCTTGGTGAATCCTGCCCAATATTTTATCACATTCACATACATGTTGCTTAGCATACATTATCCTCCTTATGACACTGTTACAGTGGGGCAAACAAGTATTTAGTCAGCCACCAATTGTGCAAGTTCTCCCATTTAAAAAGATGAGAGAGGCCTGTAATTTTCATCATAGGTATACCTCAACTATGAGAGACAGAATGAGAAAAACAAATCCAGGAAATCACATTGTAGGATTTTTAATGAATTAATTGGTAAATTCCTCTGTACAATAAGTATTTGGTCACCTACAAACAAGCAAGATTTCTGGCTCTCACAGACCTGTAACTTCTTCTTTATGAGGCTCCTCTGTCCTCCACTCGTTACCTGTATTAATGGCACCTTTTTGAACTCGTTATCAGTATAAAAGACACCTGTCCACAACCTCAAACAGTCATACTCCAAACTCCACTATGGCCAAGACCAAAGAGCTGTCAAAGGAGACCAGAGACACAATTGTAGACCTGCACCAGGCTGGGAAAACTGAATCTGCAATAGGTAAGCAGCTTGGTGTGAAGAAATCAACTGTGGGAGCAATTACTAGAAAATGGAAGACATACAAGACCACTGCTAATCTCCCTCGATCTGGGGCTCCACGCAAGATCTCACCCCGTGGGGTCAAAATGATCACAAGAACGGTGAGCAAAAATCCCAGAACCACACGGGGGGACCTAGTGAATGACCTGCAGAGAGCTGGGACCAAAGTAACAGAGGCTACCATCAGTAACACACTACGCCGCCAGGGACTTAAATCCTGCAGTTCCAGACGTGTCCCCCTGCTTAAGCCAGTACATGTCCAGGCCCGTCTGAAGTTTGCTAGAGGGCATTTGGATGATCCAGAAGAGGATTGGGAGAATGGCATATGGTCAGATGAAACCAAAATAGAACTTTTTGGTAAAAACTCAACTCGTCGTGTTTGGAGGAGAAAGAATGCAGAGTTGCATCCAAAGAACACCATACCTACTGTGAAGCATGGGGGTGGAAACATCATGCTTTGGGGCTGTTTTTCTGCAAAGGGACCAGGACGACTGATCCGTGTAAAGGAAAGAATGAATGGGGCCATGTATCGTGAGATTTTGAGTGAAAACCTCCTTCCATCAGCAAGGGCACTGAAGATGAAGCGTGGCTGGGTCTTTCAGCATGACAATGATCCCAAACACACCGCCAGGGCAACGAAGGAGTGGCTTCGTAAGAAGCATTTCAAGGTCCTGGAGTGGCCTAGCCAGTCTCCAGATCTCAACCCCATAGAAAATCTTTGGAGGGAGTTGAAAGTCCGTGTTGCCCAGCGACAGCCCCAAAACATCACTGCTTCAGAGGAGATCTGCATGGAGGAATGGGCCAAAATACCAGCAACAGTGTGAAAACCTTGTGAAGACTTACAGAAAACGTTTGACCTCTGTCATTGCCAACAAAGGGTATATAACAAAGTATTGAGATGAACTTTTGTTATTGACCAAATACTTATTTCCACAATCATTTGAAAAAAAATTCATTAAAAATCCTACAATGTGATTTTCTGGATTTGTTTTTCTCATTCTGTCTCTCATAGTTGAGGTATACCTATGATACAAATTACAGGCCTCTCTCATCTCTTTAAATGGGAGAACTTGCACAATTGGTGGCTGACTAAATACTTTTTGGCCCCACTGTACATATTAAATAAGGCGTTCCCTTCCACTTCGTACCAATGGCCCAAACTGCGGCAACAGCAACGTAAGTGAAACTGATGGCAGCACAGTTCAAGGTTTTCTAGAACTGTCCAGGTCTGTTCATAATCAGTCTTCAAACACTTCCAGAGCCCATACTGTGTTCCTGTTAGTGTTTACCTCCTGTCCACTTCAGCTGATTCCTCTGACCTCCAGCACTCTCTCTTTTAACCTCTGTCCTTCTCTAGCGCTGTTCTTTTTTCTTTATTGGGGTAAGTTGGACATCACAAATCCAAAGTTTTTTCTTTTTGTCAATGACCAACCCTGAATCAATGTATCCCACTCAACACATAGGGTTGATACTGTATGTCTTCATCTTTGTTTCCATAGAGCTACATCGTTCATGTAGACGGACAAGAAGTCGACACTCACAGGAACACAGTTTGGCATTGTTTAAATGGAGGATGTGGCTCACTGCGTTAGTGCACTGATCTTCGGATCAGGGGAGCACTGGTTCAATCCCCACTGCAGTCAGCATGTCGCTGTGTCCTTGGGCAAGACGCTTCACCCCAAATTGCTCCTGTGGGGGATTGTCCACAGTATTGCAGGTATATAAGTTGCTTTGGATAAAAGTGTCTAACAAGTGACATGTAATTGTTTAGCAGCTATATGGACACAAAGATGAAGAAACTTGAGGTTTTTTTTGTAGGATGGATTCATTCATAGTTGGTCTTTGACAAAGAGAAAGAACTTTGGATTTGTGACGGCTAACTGTCCCCAGTAAAGAATTTACGAAAGCGCAAGAGAAGGAAAGAGGCTAAAAGACAGAGAGCTGGACGTCAGAGACTTGCTGATTTCTCTTACACTATTAAGAGAAGCATGAGCTGACATGAGATAAGCCCAACATTTCATCCATTACCGACTACAGAAGTCTCTTTAATGGAAGCTTGTGTCAATATGGGAAATGGGTGGGAATTGCAGATGATGCAAGTATGTGCCGAACGCAATCAAAGAAAATCTAAATGATTGTTTTACGGGCATGGATGACGAGCATCAGAGGGAATCTTTGAGGAAGCAAAAACATTTCAGAGAAGGGACCTTGTGTGGGCTCTAAAGGATGCAAGGATTTATTTCTTTTCAGATATGATGTCAAGCAAATGACAGACGTTGTCCTCGATGTTAAGCAGATTTAATTTCATGAATTCATCTCAATGAATGACTTCAATTGTGCTTGCGTCAATAAGAAGCAATCTTGGCCATATGATCTGAGACACAGGAGAAGAAATGTTCATTCCAAAAGGTTACTTTGGCTATATCAAAACTCTGTTGGGCAAAATGCCATAACATTGAACTTCACCTCTCGGAATGAATGACAAAAAAATTCAAATGTCTTACACACAATCTCCCAGCTGTACTTGTGTCCTTCGGTTTTGTAGTACATCCAGTCCTCAGCTGCTATTCCGACATCCAAGGCCGCATACTCTGCCAGTTTGCCATTGTATGAAAAGACTGATAAATTGGGAGCAGGGCGTGAGGCGGCCCTGATCTGCTTTCTGAAAATGTTTATCTGAAGATCATGAGGTGGCCTGACGCTGCTGAAACATCGAATGTCTTGCTGTGGATTGCCTTATAAATCCTTAAGCTGTTTTTCTTTCCTCTTTGCATTTCATTTACTGCACATTAAGGGTTTATATACTTGCTTGCCGTACTGCTTCCTAATCTCTTCTCTAGGATTGTCCCAGCAGGTGGGAGGCCAACATGAAATGCTTTACAAGAGGGCCATGTAATAGAGAGGAAAAAACAGCAGATTATGTGAGACCGAGAGATGCTGGCATGTTGTGTGGCACAGAAGCATCGCCACGTCATGAGAGGGTCTAATCCGTGGATGACACGCTCTGGCAGAAAGAATTTGATGTTGGCCACAACCCCATAATCTACTGACATGTGTGCCTCTCACAGGCCTATGGATTTGGAGCAAATGAGATTGGAGATGGCAGATGAGAGGATAAGCTCTGGCTGTAATGCAAGCGGAAAACTCCGGGTCTGAAAAATGAATCCAACACATTAAGGTTTAAAGTTGCGCATGATTATAATGGCGTGGGTGCTTGAGTGACAGGTGGGTGCTGTCAAAGGGGGCTAGTTCTGTGGTTTTGGTGCCTTTTTTTGGGATATTTTTTCACACAATATTATTACTTTTTGGAAGGCCAGAAGGGGAGGGTTGGTGTTGTATTAATAACTTAGTTGTTGAGAATGTTAAAACAACACAAAGTTAAGAAAACACCCCAGAAAGGGTTGTAGGTTTTGAAGAAGATATACTTTATTGATCCCTTACAGGGAAATTTCTTTCCCCACTCTGTTGTGTTCACACACATTACACACACAGGGAGGATATACGTACATGCACAAACACAACCACACATGCAGGAGCGGTAGCAGAGAGGGAGGCTGCCAGGTACCAGGCGCCAGGGAGCAGTTTCAGGGTTCGGTGCCTTGCTCAAGGGCCCCTCGGCAGTGGCTCAGGAGGAGAACTGGCACCTCTCCAGCTACCAGCTCACTCCATATTTTTTGGTCCAATTTGGACGTGAACCGGCGACACTTCGGATCCAAGTCCAAGCCCTTACAGACTAAGCCGCTGCCGCCCCTTTTTTTTGTTATTTGTCTTTTTGTTTCCTTTAAAAATAGAGAGGATGGATACCTGGGTACAAAATACAGAAGAGAAGTGTTGGAAATGGTATACATTTATACTTAAGCTAAGCTAAGACCAAAGTCCAGCACAGTAGGCAAAACAATTCATCCGGCATAGAAGGGTCTGTAAAAATCTAAAATATTTCGATTGATGCATTTTAGAGTGTTCGTCACATTTCAGTCGGGATGAGACCACATCAGAGCACCATGAGTGTTTCACAGGGAGTTGCTGTAAATAAACATTGTCATCTCAGATTCTGGTAAAACATCCCAGCCAGAAGCAGTATTGTTGAAATTTAGATCATTGATCTGAATGGGGCAGCATGATTTGTGGAGTCCCCCAGGGTTTGAGTTTCGGGCCACTTGTATTCAACCCGTGCCAGACCATATGAGAGAAGTTGAGGCTAGTAGATTACTTAATTAAACTTCTTACCACTGAAATTACCAACTGACTTCTTTGAATGCCTTTCAAACAACTTGAGGTTGAACAGTGTTGGAGTAGCAACGCTATGGTAGCAACTTTTCAATCGAAGAGAGTCCTCCTTTTACCCTGTTATACCCTAATATTGTGTCATTGGTGAATGGTTTATTTGTGACGTCCTGTGTGACTCAGTTGTCAGTGTCACTCTGCAGAGCTGTGATAAAGTGTTGATGGGCCGTGTCAGATGCATACGAGCTGCCACTGATCTGAAACGCATTGACACCAGCACACTCGACACCATAATCCGGTAAAAATACAAATATAGTACAAACGTAATCGTTTCAAAAGACATTTCGTCTGTATTTTAGAGCAACGCCCAGAGAACAGCTTTTCAAAATCTGACATTTCAGGTGTTTTTCAATACTTGATCCTTTCCGAAATAACTTGGAGTAATCGATTATCAATGATCTTTAGTAATTGTGTCTGCAGTACTACTTCTGAAATAGAGTTTAATTCTGTGTGTATAGATTCCTTTACTATTACTGTCTACAATGCAGGCTCACCCTCTGGAGATATTGTGAGAAATGAGCAAACAACCAAAAATGTAATGCTGAAAGACAAGCACACAGCATTTGATGCATCTTTATATAATGACAGGTTAAAATGGCAATCATGCATCCTCATAATAAGGGTTGGAGTACATTTATCTAGTGCATACCTTACCTGCATTACTTACATTTATCATTACACTCATTTTGTGTGTGTCTTCATGGTCAAATGTTCTTCTGAAGGCCCTTACCTTGGAGGGAAATACCCCCGAGGCAGCTAAAAGACTTAGCCAGGTGTAAATGATCTGTTTCAGGAATTATTTTGTCACTGTGACTGTGCAAGATGAAGTCAAAGAACTCTACAGGCGTTTGGTTGAGATCAAGACAAAGGTTGAGTTTAACGAGCCTGAGGTACGAGGAAAAGCACTGGTGTGATCCCCATTGCAAAATAGTCTTCTCAGTTTAATCTGGTTGTTTTTAATTCAGCTATTAAGAACTTCTGAATTTATGTTGTCCACTCTCTGGGAGTTTGACGCATCACCATTCGGCTATATGTACTCGCATGCATACGTCACAAATATTACTTGAATTACATTTCTTTTCACGAATACAGTGGCTTTGTTTTATTGTCGGGAATAGCATTGAGTGTGGGTTTGAAAAGGATGTTTTCAAAACTGTGGCCTTGGAATCTAATAGAGGTGGAAAATATAAAGCTATGGATTTTACGGAATGCCACAGTGAGCACAAATCTTGCCGCGTGTTTCAATAAAAGTGTAGGGCAGTGGTCATTGTCATTGAGATGTTTACCTTGGTCTTTGTCTTGCTGTTTTGTCGCTCCTGTGAGGCGATGCTGGTGTGAGTGAGTCACAGAGTTACTGAATGGCGGGCTGGGTTTATAAACCTCTGTGAGGGAGTTTGAAGGCCACTTGTCCCTGCTATCTGTCACGTAGGCACATGCAACAAGGTCTGACAGCTTCAGAAAGCTCACTTCTCACCATGGGGTGCACGGGAGCACAGAAGCAGCTCTTCATCATGAAATCCTTCTTCCTGTTTCTCTTCACTCTGTTGTTGGTGTCCAACGGGTCTTCAGCTGTCATCACGGGGGTAAGTAGGGGCACCTTAAGCCTAATCACGGGGCATTGGGAAGCTCTCAATGATGTATTATGGGATTGTGCATGCTTTTCCACCTGCCGTTCTACTAAAGTCTTTATATATTTTTGTATAAAAGGCAAATATGTTACATGATATGAGTTATTACCATCAAGAAAACAGTTTTTTTTATTATATAGATGGAAAATTAAATTGGAAGACATGTTTTTAAGAGGATTATGACTTCTTTTTGTAAATCTTCACAAATATTAGTTTTTTACTGTGCTTTTCATGTTTAGATAAGGAAAAATATTCCAACCAATATTTCATTCATAAAAATATAATTACAGAGTGAAATGCTCGACTTATTTTCAGACTTGCCCACATAGTTTTTACATTTATCTCTGAAACTATAAATTCTACTAATTTCTCCTCACATGTCTGTAAGGCATTTTTGATATTCGAACAGCATGAAAGGCTATAATACAACATGATAACTGTCAAATCAATCCATTTATACAAACATCTATTCATTACAACCCCCCCAGGGAAGCTGCAAACTTATTCTCTGAAGTATTTCAATATAGACGTTAGGATTTCCATATTTCTGTGCGAGTTTAAATCATGGAGATAACCTGCTAATAAATCAGCCATCCCTGTCACTGCAGCCCTCTGCACGCTGACGTGCGTTGAGAGAGGAGCAGCCATGAAACAGAAATCCATTCTCATTCTCGTCTGTCACATGAAATCATTTCTGTTCCTCTCCATCATCCTGTGTGTTCGCTTCATGACATCCAAAGCGAGAACCGTCACTCAGCTCCTCGTTCAGACCCTTCAAAACAATCAATCACCTGCAATCCTGACGTGTGTTGTTGATGTATGATATGACTAATGGTGTACTAATATTCTCCCATTAGCACAATATACTGTCAAGGTCACACCAGCGTTGATACATACAGTATCTCACACATTCAAAGCTTACACCAACATTACCTGCATTTTCCTTAATGGAGTGAAGTGTTACATCATTAATTCACATGCATTGGAGCATTACATACATCATTTGCATGTGTGTTTTAAAAAAGAAAATCAATATAAGGGTGAAAATGGAGTCAAAAATAGATTAATATTTACAAAAAAACCCGGAAATTATGAATATAAAAAAATATAAATGAGGATTTTAGTTCATTCACTTTTGGACAGCATTAATTAGTAGCTGGAAATTATAATTACAATTATGGTGGCAAGTTATTTCATGTCCATAAAACTAATCAGTCTTTTCCTCTGCATAATAGGTCTTAAATACGCCTAATTAAATCCCAGAATCTAAACCGTGTGTGTGTGCATGTGTGTGTAGGCTTGTGAGAAGGACTCTCAGTGTGGAGGAGGGATGTGTTGTGCGATGAGTTTGTGGATCCACGGCCTCCGTATGTGCACGCCCATGGGACAGGAAGGAGACGACTGTCACCCCATGAGCCACAAGGTGAGGTCATCCTCTTTGATTTGTCTCCGTAAATTCTCGCAAGAAGACAAAAAAAGAACTAAGAATGTGTCTCCATTTCTGTTTCCAGGTTCCTTTCTTTGGGAAGAGACTCCACCACACTTGCCCCTGCCTGCCCAACCTGTTGTGTATCATCGTAGAGGAGGGCAGATTCAAATGTCTCTCACCGTACCAGTATCCAGATAACTACCTATGAGGACCCCCCACCCTTATCTGCCACTTGCACTGTAACTCTCTGCCTTTGAAATCCTGTTTCTTTGGTTTTTAATTTATTTTGAATAAAGAGATATATTTAATAATGCATCATCATTTACGCTCTGGTCAAAAACAGCTGGATACAGGAGAGGGAAACTAACTTTTGATTTGGGCTCTTCAAAACGCATAGACCCTTCTGATATAAATAAGGGTTACACAAGTTATGTGACTATTGGGATTGGGACTGAAAAGGTCAAAACAGCCAGCAGTAAAAGCCAGGCAATAGTAGTCACATTTCCCCAGCATCACAACGGAGCTGCGTGTCCCTGAAGACAAGATGATGATCCAAAAATACCCGACCTGCATTTACATCGCATGAGAGTACATGCAGGTGAGGAGCTTCCTGTAGTCGAGGGGATTCAACAATTATACCGTGAGACCTCCGCAGGCCGATAGCGGAGCAAAACCATCTGTCAGGAACATGCAGGCACGTTGTGATGCTAATGGTTATAGATGCACGAGGGCAGAACGTGCGTTGAGGAGCTCAGCGCTCAGAAACACCTCACAACATCACAGTGATTACAGTCTACACTGCTCGGCCTTCAAACGCTGTGGTTTGGTGTAAATGAAGCCACTGTCAATGAATGCAACACAATTAGCTGAATCAATAGCCTGCTACAAGTTTAAGGAGGGAGGAGAGGATTCAGGTTTGAGGAAGTTTGATTAAAACAGTCGCCACAGAAACAGTGAAACAAACCCTTTACTTGGTGCTTCGTTGGGAGGTAAAAGTCAGACTTCTAAACTTTTAAAGAGCATGTCAAAGTGCTTTACTTTGTGTTCCTGGTCATATTCTGTTGTTTGGTTTTAGCCACAGATTGTGAGTTTCGTGTGACAGCCAAACCACGACTCACAATCAAACCGGCTTGGCAATGTAATAAAACCCGATATCTGAATCACCAACACTTGAGATACAAAAAAACGTAGAACCAGAGGATCGTTTTCTTATACGTGACGTGAAAAATGCATAGAAGAATAGATGAAGTAAACAACTTGGAAAGGAAGTTACAAGTTCTATTGGTAAGAAAAAACAGTCGCAATTAGATTTTTCCCCCCCCACACCGGTTAGAGCTACAGGACTAAGCATCATTGCAGTTTTTTTAGAGTCCGTTGTCTTCATAGGTGACAATATTTGGCTTTTTCACAAAGCAACAAAAACTGACTCTATCAGGCAGATTAAAAAAATAATGGTTAGGTTAGAATAACCTTTAAGGGATAGAAATATCATGTGGGAGAAAGTCGAGACAAGCGTAAAATAAAGAAAGAGGATCTCTGATTGTTTATCTTGTTATTTGATTTTTGCCTTTTTTGTTTGGATTTCTTTCAATATTGTAAAGGCCTATTTACTTTTTTGAATGTGTGTGAATTCAAATGTATTTTAGAAGCCAAACAAGTCATCACAACTTTAAGTGGAACTAATAAATTAAACGATACGTGTTCAAACTGTCTGTAAAAGTGGCTTGATGAAAACAAATGAAGGAAGCCAAGACACTGCTCCTCTCATCTTCAGGGAACTGCAATCCTAAATTGCTGTAGTGCCCTGTAACAACCTCTAAAGCCCCAGAATAAATACCAAGGACAGGACGTCAGTTTGCCCTGATCCAGAAAAACAAAGATAGCAATGTCTGTATCGATTGAGCAGTCACTTTTTCTGAACTGTATCTTCTTCTCAACAAAGAAATCGTTAAAAATGTCTATCACCCTCTCCATTTTAAAACCAGCACAACAATATCACACCTGTTTTCTTGGGGGCGGTCAGGAAACTGAACACATCAGAAACCACTGACAATAAAGAGGGATTAGAGCTGGTGAGCAAGTAGAGAGATCTTGTTACAAAGAGATTATCGAGCCAGAAAAACACATCTTCATTTCTTATTTATTTGCTGAGAAATACAAACAATGCAAACATCCTTTCCCAAAGCACCAAATTGTTACCATGTTCATGTCCCTATGCGTACAAAAAAGCATATTATTCAAGGAATGCCGATTAATCCAACACAACTGACCCATGAAGAAGAGGAATACTTTGCAAAATGCCTTTTAAAGTGAGTTTTAACACCTTTTTAAACACAAAGAGTCCCAGTTGATTATGAAATATACAACATTTCTGGTTTAAAAAAAAAGCAGAAAGAATAAAGGAAGAGGAGCTTTACAGTATTTACAAATGTGACACTGGCTGTCCTCGTTAAAAATATACTGAGATCTGTGTCTCATTTGTGGTATCCAAACAACTAGAAAGCCAGTGTGGCACAGAGAAACTGGCTCTGATCGGCTGATAAAATAGCTCTGTTTCAGTCTTTAAAAGGCAGACAACCTCAAACGAGTGTGCCCGGGTACAATTTGAAAATATACAAACTAATAGCCAAAGTAACATTCATGTACAATATAGTAGTGGATCAAAAAGGTTGATATACTGAATAGGACATCGAACAAAATATCAGAGGGTGGGAGATAACATGATACAATACATGTCAGACAGGTTATATCCTATGATAAATGTCCCCCACAGTAGGGGAGAGCGGGGTCAGTTGGTACACACCCTTTTTACCGTGCGTTCACACTGGACGCAAAGCGGATTTTCACATGACGGGATTACACATAAAGTAAATGCAGGGACACAGATTTGCGGCAGTTGTGCTAATGACGCGGCACAGTTTGCAAGAGTAAAATGTGTTCAACTTGAGCTTTGATAGATGTGCATGTCGCAATCAGCAATAAGAATCTCCGCCTGTATACATTTTATGTCCATATGATGTGATTTTGAGTATGGGTGGAGGAGCAGCAACGTTAGCGTAGCCTAGCCTGATTAGCGTAGCATTTCAAATGTTTTGTTTTTTTTAGATACCAAAGCAAATAGGTTTGAGTGTGTAGTTATTTCAGCATCATTCTGATATGTATATTGAGTGAACACAAATGATGCCGCAGTAAAACAAGTGCGAGTCACACATGGCAAATCTTTGCTTTGCGTCCAGTTTAAATGCGTCATTCATTTTAGCCTATGCCAGACCACCTCGCGCTTGCGCAGTGCAAATCGAGCGCGCATTCAAATCGGGTAGTGACAGCAGCCTCCCCAGTCCCGAGCATCACTCAGAGCACTGCAGATTCTGTAATAATTTCCCCAACATTGCGTCCAGTGAACTCCAGCGGTTCCAGGATAATGACACCTATTTCTCTCGTCGAAGTCGGACAGCTTTAAAAATGGCACCATATAAAAGTCAATTTCAGCTGTTTCCCCTAACGTACTGTTTTTAGTAATACCGTAAACATAAACCGTATATTTAGAGAGCTTGTTTTTCTAGACTGTTGGTTGAGGCTAGTGTTAGCTTGCTGTAGTTTTGTAGGTAGCTCAAGAAGTGTGTCTGCTCTCTCAGGACGGTCGGACATGTTGCCAGGTTTAATTGAGATTGTATTATTTATAGTCTGTTTCTAATTAACAAAAAATACAGGACAAAAGGAGACCATATGTTACGTCACTAAGTGAATGTTTACTTAAGTGGCAGCAAGTTAGAAAACCTTGAAAATATCATCACCAGAAGTGTGAAAAAATATCAATTGTAAGGAGTTCAAATGAAAACAATTTTCTAGCCCGAAACAAGGTTACCCTTTACAAATGTGTGCCTTTCATGTTTGGTTGGGCATTTGAAACGAGTTTGATTGTCAGCAGGCACCAATATCTGTTATTATTATTATTGTCAAAAGTAACGTTTGAAAGAAACAATGTTATTTTGTGTAGATACAAACGTGTCCCAACTGACCCGCTCTTCCCTACAGGGGTAAATTAAAACGTGGCAAAGGGGATTGTTTTAGGAAAGCATCACATCCCCTAATATGCCTTTTGTAGCTTTACTTTACATCACATTCAAGTTTTGCTCAGATTATGAAAAAACAGGTAATATTTGCCACAAACAAAAAATGCAAGTAAATTGAACAGAAGTGGGTTCACCCTCCACATCCTCCCTATGTGTGTGTGTGTGTGTGTGTGTGTGTGTGTGTGTGTGTGTGTGTGTGTGTGTGTGTGTGTGTGTGTGTAAACACATTTTGGGGAGCAGTCTGCGTACATTCTGAAACAACATGTGTCTTTGGCAGTATTTTGGGGGCCTCAGATGACACAGTAGGGCTCCATGGGGGTCTGTGTTCCCAGGCAGAAGGGGAAACAGGCTCTGAGGCGCACCCGGAGCTCCTTGTTGAACAGGAAGCTGATGATGGGGTTGGCCCCCGCCTGGGCGAAGCTCATCCACACCGCAGCGCTCAGGTAGAGCTGCGGCACCGGAGCTCCGCGCACAAATATTCTCAGGTAGCAGGCGCTTATATAAGGAGCCCACAGAATCAGGAAGGTCAGAGTGATTATGTAGTACATCTTCCCGATCCGTTTCTCCATTTTAAACTCGTCCAGCACCAGAAGCCTCCTGTTACCGGGGTGGGAGGCTTGCCTGATCCCCACTAAGGTCGGCGGGGTTGGTCCTCGGCCGAATCCGGCTATCCAATTAGCGGCAGCCTGCCCGGTGGCCCCCGGCCCGTGGAATGTCCAGTTCTGGCTTATAGCTGGCACCAGCTGAGCCGGCTTCATTTTCCTATGATCGTACACGAAGCACAGCATCTTCACGTACACCACATGCGTCGTGCCCACGATGACCGCCAGCATGAGCATGAAGCCCAGCGTGTCGTTGGCCTTCACGTAGCGGTGCTCGAAGGTGCACTGCTCCTCCTCACGGATGAACTTGTAGGTGCCCACGTCAAACACCGGGGGGAACGCCATGGCCACGGAGAGCGTCCACACCATGCAGATCACGGCCGCGCACGTACACACATTCATCCGCTTGTAGTAGAAGCGGTGGTGGGCGATCGCCATGTAGCGGGTGACGCTGACGCAGAACAGCAGGAAGGCGACGTGGAAGCAGAAAAGCACCGACATGAAGGCGACCAGCTTGCAGCAGAGCGCGCTGTACGGCCAGGCTGATCCGCCGCTGATGGATGCCATGACGAAGGGGAAGCAGACGGCGGAGCGCACCACGTCTGCCAGGCACAAGTCCAGCAGGAAGAAGTAGGGAGCCTTGTGCAGGGAGCTGTCCTTCAGCAACAGCAGAGACAGAGACACGTTTCCCAGCAGGCTGATGCCCATGATCAGACCCAGAGAGGCCAGCTTGACCGCAGAGGCCGCCGACGCGTAGTTGTGGAAGGACGGGCTGCTGCTCTCTCCTAACTCGCTTGTGTTCGCCATGGAGGTTGGGTATTCGCACATTATCCCCACATCTCTTCAGCGTTAGTATCCTGCATATGATGAACAAATAAACATCCATCCCGATCATCCCCTTCCCAAAAACAATCCAAAAAAACATCTAATATTTCTTTTTCTTCTTCTTCTTGTCCTTCATCTCACAAGTGTCCGGCACGTAACACGTCCCTGTCTGTGTGTCCAGTCCCTGCTGAATAAAGGCAGCCCGGGTTAGTTTTATTTTTATACCCCATCTCGCAAGGCTCAGCAGACAAGCGGCTCACAACACACATCTCAGCCTCCTCTCGGTGTCGAAAGGCTGCCTTTCGGCTCCGGGAATAAAAAAGCAGACAGTGTTGAGCGGAAGCATGGCGCAATTACGCATCCACCGCCTCATTAAAAGGCAGGGAGAACAGGAGTTAAATATAGCCTGGGAAAGCAGACGTCTCTGTCGAAAAAGAGTGGACCCGAGGCTCGCAGAATTGGGAGCGTCTGTATGGGTCCATCGCTGGATCTCTCTGCAGACTGTATGCGACGCACTTCCGCTTCCTTCACGGACAGAGCAGGCCTGGGATCAGCCAAGAGGCTCTAATGCAATCTATAGGAAATCTGTCTCCCATGCACAGGTGGACAGATTTGAGCTCAAAACATTTGAGCACGTTAGCAAAAGCAATCTTTGATCATAGGCTATCTTTGAGGAAAATCCTTGGAAATATAGGTTTATTTGATAAGTATTGAAGTTTAAGGAACAAGAGTCACTCTGTTGTTCATGAATGTCATTCTTTAGTCTTAATTATTAATAGAAAACACATGAAACATAATCAGCTCGTGATTTTGAACCACTATGTGAACATCTATTTAATAAAAACCTGGAAAATAGAGGCATAACTCAGAGAGAAATAACCCCAAAGCGACCCAAAAAAAAGTGATGAAAAGCCAATAGACAGAAAATGATCACACAGTGAAAGAAAACAAACACAAAAAGACACTGTTGACAAAGAGACACACAATACACACAATAACTACAGAAAACAACTACAAAAACCATAAGGACACAAAAAACAACGACTTAGAGACACAAAATGACAACAAAGTGACACAAACTAACTGCAAAGAGACGCAAAACAACAAAAACAGACACACAATGACTACAATGAGACACAGAACAACTAAAGAAACACACACAATTACCAAAGATGAACAGAAAACATCTTCAAAGACCACAAGGAGACACAAAACAACAACTAAGAAATACAAAGTGACACAACACAACTACAAAAGACACTAAACTTTGACAAAGACACACAAAATACACACAATAACTACAGAAAACAACTACAGAAACCACAAGGAGACACAAAACAACAACTAAGAAACATAAAACGACAACAAAGTGACACAACACAACTACAAAAAGACACAAAGTACACACAAAGTGACACAAAATGACAACAATGAGACACAGAACAACTACAAAGACACACAATTACCACAGATAAACAGAAAACATCTTCAAAGACCACAAGGAGACACTAAACAACAACTAAGAAACACAAAGTGACATTGAACAACTACAAACACTTTAAATGACCACTTGAAAACAGACAAATAGAGCAATTGCATTTTCAGAACAGAAAACAACTCTCTCTCTCTCTCTCTCTCTCTCTCTCTCTCTCTCTCTCTCTCTCTTCTTTTACCCTTAAAACACGGCCCTACTACGTATGACTTTCCTGAAGACAAACCCAATATCTAATCTCATCTAAAACATGTTTTTAGGTTAATAATGAAATGGTGCTCTCAGCAGAACTTGTGTACTTTGAGCTCCTGTTGCCATCATGTGACAGAGCTGCACCTGCTGCTGCAGTGAGACACCAGCTCCCCCTGCAGGCCGCTGCAAGGAGCAGCAGGAGCACGTGATAGATCTGGAAATAAGCCCTCGGTGAAGTCTTACAGGAGAATATTGGCTTCGTCTACAACTGACCAGAAGCCATAGTGGTCACGCCATAGTAAGCCCAAGTTTGATGCCTAAAAACACTTTCCATTCCTGGTCAGGTTTTGATTTATGATCCTGTGACCACACTGGAGAGCTGAGCTAATGAAGTCCAGATGAATAATGGAAAAAAGATGTTCATACAGATACGAAACCCCAGTAATACCATTGCATGAATCTTATTGTTCCAACTATGAAATGGGTGTAAACTCAAGCTTGTTATGTGTCAAAAACAAATAGTAGTGTTATCTGTTTTAATTACCGAAACATATGTAATCAAACAAAGTTACTAATCGAAATGTTGGTGAGCACAGCTACATTTGTCACTTTAGGTAAAAAGCTTGAATATGGAATAAAGAGTTCATTCTGATGCTCTGCTATAATCTTAATTCCAGTTACATTAAAGGACTATATGAAGTTTGACTGTTGCATTTTCTGGGGGGATGTTTTCAGGATTTTCCATCAGGAATTTTACATTTTTCCTGTCACTGAAGCCCTCATTGCTGTCTTACAGGTTTTGTATACAACTGACCAGGATCCTCATATGACATGCCATACTCAGCCCAAGTCGGATACCTAGAAATACTTTTGTATTGATTAGTACTTTGACTGCTTCATTAAAATAGCATTATTATCCTACATTTCTAACAGGGTAAGTCATTATCTGTATCCTAACGCATGTTATGGGGCTCTTGGAGTAGCAGCATTGATGGTTAAAAGTGGACTAAATAAGTTAATGTCCTGCTTGTGAAAACATAATTGACATGTTTATGTTTTACCCTATAGTGTTGTTAAGTTAAACAATGGGTTTGGTGAGTGCCTGGGTGATTCAATGCCCAAAGAACTACTGTCTTGTTGGAGCTTGCAAAGCACTTCCACCAGAGTGTTCTGAAACCGAAGATAAGGTAATGAGAGGATGCTTCACTCCCTTCCCGTTTCCTGGATACTTTAGTAGTACTTGGTTTAGCTGTGGAATATATACATACATTTAGGTAGAGGTTGTAGGAATAGTGCATTTCCCAGACTCACACCGTACCTTGTACCTTTAAAATGAAATGTAAAAACTGCAATTACTTTGCACACTTAATTAAATAGCATCTAGTGTTCACATGTTAGTTGTAGCTGGGCCTATCATTGTGTACACTGACGTCAATTCCTGTATACTTATATTGTATAGTCGATGAGATATTCTATAGATATATACATAAATATATTTCTCTGTAGTTATGTATATACCTTTTTATAGTGACTGTAGATATGTATATATTTACTCTTTATTTTGATTTGATCTAATTGTATTCATGTGCAATGCTTATTTACATGCTGCTTTGACAAAATCACGTCCCAAAGTGGGGTCAATGGTGTATATTTAATCTAGTTTTCAAATGTTTAAGATGTTTGAGATGTTTACCCCACGGAAACTGAGCTTTGGATCAACTTTTCTGGTGGCAGGTTTGCTGTGGTCTTTAAGTGTTGCAGCTTTGCAAGCTTTCCAAGTGTTTCTGTGGCCAAATGTACATTCCTTGTTGAAGACTATATATCTGGAGTGTCTGAGCCAGACGTAGAGACAGTGTTCCTGCTGGTAAAGACACTCATGACAATAGAAGCTGTTTCACACTGAAAGAAAGTCTGGGGGTAATGTTCAATATTAAAATAACATCAGAGAATGGTGGGAAATAAATGCTTTATTTCAGAATAAAGTTCGCTGACAGAAAGGCTGATATTTCAGGCAAATATTGATATTAGGAAGGCACATCATAGGGGGGAAATATACAGGGTTCTGGTCTCTGCTTCTCTTTCATATTTTGTTGGAGTTTTTTTTTTTTTACCAGGAAGTCCCCGAAGATTGAAACACCTTTGTTCCACTACTGCGAAGTAACACATATTATAAAGTAAAGCATGTGAAAAGGTACATTTACACCATGTTACAGAATCAAATGACAACACACAATGCAAAATCCAGTTTAGGATTGCACTCTTCAGCGACACAGTTTATAGTAATGCATGTCATTGAAAATGTGGTAACCTAAATGAGTGACGGTAACCTACATTTTATAACCACAGTTGCAAACATAAAAAGAAAACTGTTCCCCCCTTCATCAACACTTACATAAGCTGACAGCTGTGTGATATAACCTAAAAAGCTGTTGTGCAAACTGCAGGGTTGCTGCATTTTTTGAAATCAAAGACATATGTAAATCTTCCACAGCAATGTAAACTTTTTCCTGTATTTTATACCGATCTATTTTAGCTTGCTTTGTTTTTACTTTATTCTCTCGGCTTTGAATTGTCTGGTTTTAAATCAGAATCAGAAATCCTTTATTAGTCCCACAGCAGGGACATTTACATTGTTAAAAAACAAACAACAACAAAAAAGAGACATGAGATAATAAAAAAATGTAAAGCACACATTAGTGAAAAGAAAAATAAGTACACAACCATGGTTAAAAATGAGTAGCAGTAATTTCAGTAAACTCAGTGACATACAGTAGATGGCATTGACGTTTTGTGACCTTAAAAGAATGTCAACTGAGACATTTATCAAATTAAAATGAAAGTTATTATCGTAAAAAATAAAGTGTATTTAAAGGTGTTTTTCTAACATGTTTCTCTTATGTTTTTACTATTTTATTTTTTGGTAAAGCACTTTAGGATTGACTACTTCTGTTGTGGTAGATTTTGTGATTCATGTCAGAACTCTGAGAAACACACAGAGTGAGACCTCACTCTATTCCCCTTGCTCTCTGGAATGGACCAACTGCGTGGTTTCTGCCCAGTGACGCACAGACGTCACCAGTCGGTAGGCGGAAAAGCGGTGGTGTGTCTCGGTATCTACAGATAAAGCCAAACCGGGTGAAATTATCAAACACATTCACCCAGGAGATTTTAAAACAAAAGTGTCGTATCTTTTAGCCGGCTGTAATGGCGGTTCCAGCGGGTCAGGCAGACTTGCAGATGGATAGGGGTGCACTGAGCGACCCTCAGACAGTTTCCCCTGAAAACAACATTGACATCGACGAGAAAGAGTTGGAAAACATCACAAAGAAACACCGAGAAGAAGACGCGACGACGCTGCCCCTGCACTCACCGTGGACGTTTTGGCTGGACAGGTAATATACCTCCACTCTTCCGTGTTGCATGTGAGTTTGTAACCCCGGGGGAAGAGCAGGGAATGATGGAGGAAAAACAAGAGTCAAGGCCACAGCTTTCCGCAGGCCTGCAGAGCCAATGTAGCGAGAGAGTGTTACATGACCTTCTCCTATTTACATTACCGTGACAAAGGTAGCGATTTATCCACGGTTATGACCCTTTTGCATGTTTACCTTGGTGTTTATCGATATCAATCATGCAATTCCAGAGGGTTTTCCCCATGTTTCCCAGCAGGGGAACCCAACATGGCAATGGTCTAAAAGTAGCACAGTTTTGGATACAGTGTTTCCCAGTATCCACATAGACAGCGGTGTAAAGTAACTAAGTACATGTACCCAAGCACCTCAGAATTGTACTTCTGATTCTGAAGTACAGTTTTGAGGTGCTTGTACTTGTACCTCACTTCAATTCAGAGGTAAATAGTGTACTTTTACTCCACTACATATTGAATACCTTTAGTTACTTTGCAGATATAGATTAATGATAAACAATAGATCAACACTTAACAAATACGTCAGTGGAAATGAGTTCCACCTTTACCATTTTGATAAACATATTAATGCATCAATAATTATAATCCAAATATATCAAATGCATAATTTTGAAATGGGCCAATCTGCACAATGAGTACTTTCATTTTTGGTACTTTTAACTATATTTTGATGCTAATACTTTTCTACTTTTTACTTGAGTAAGAGTTTTTCCCATGTTTCCCAGCAGGTGAGCCTGACAGGGTAATGTGTGAAAGTAAAGGATACAGGATCCATTTATATAGGTTAGGCTTTTATATACTTTAGCCTTAAGACTTTTCAAAATAAGAGTCCTTGGTGCAAAGGGGCTCTACTTGTGTTTCCTTGTCTTTTAGGAGATCATTTATTGTTCAACCTTCTGCCTCAGAGCAAAGGTTTCCAAAGTTTGTATACCACCGTTTCCTCTTTCATGTGTTAATGTAACATGTTCCCTTTCCTGTAGTGTGTTATATAGGTTTGTGTGCATGTAAACGGTCTGCAAAGGATAACATCCCAAAGTTCCCTCCAGAGGGAGAGACACACAAAGTTTATAGGCAACACTTTTTTTTCAATTTTAAAAACGATGTAGCTCGTAGTATCATTTGTCTGGCTGCTAATAAAGAAATCCTTTCAGTCACATTCGGATGTCAAAAATTATAATTCACATTTTTCCTGCTATTTCAACAACTAAACCATTAAAATAGGATACACAACTTTGGTGCATTCACACTGAAAAATGTCTTTTATCACACTCAACACACACTGCAAACAATCAACACAACAAACACACACAAAACCAAACATCTGTCACTAAAATAATGTACCGTATAATCAATATTTAAGATAGTTTTTAGGGGTAGCCAAAATTAAAGCAGATTGTTGTCTTTAAAATGAAGGTCCATTTGTTATGGATACTTAAATACTATATTTGGATAGGAATTAAGATGCTGTAAAGTCTAAAGAAGATGTCAAAATGAACAAATTCAAGGTAAAAATTGGGATCCTTTGCCCTAAAAAGCTGACGTTCAGGAGCCTTTGGAGTAGCTTTTAGCTCGTACAGAACATGTTGTTTTTATGATCTCCGTATGCACCATGCCGTCTATATAGGCATGATCATATACTGTGTGGAGATGACTACTAAAAGTTCCTTCTGTTCTAAAGTGGACACACATGGGTAAATAAGATCAGTCGGCTGACCGAAAAACATAAGGAAAAAAGTCAACATGAACCCTGAGCCTGTTTTTCTGTGCTATCAGCTTTTCCTTTTTTCCTTGATCAATCAGTGTCTCCTCACCTTGAGCTGAAACCGTTTCCACTTGTCCTCTCAGGTCATTACCCGGCACGACGGCTGCAGAATGTGAATCCAATCTGAAGAAGATCTACACCGTGCAAACCGTCCAGGTGAGAGAGTTGGCACTCAGTGTAAAGAGCTGAGTCATCCTAGTAGGAAAGAGGTTATGTGCATCATGACTCGGCTAGGATCAGCTTCACTTGAGAAGAAAGCTTCATTGATGCACAGGAAGTCCGGTCCATTCGCACTTTAAGCTACAGTAGGCACAAGTGGTCGGGAAAAAAACATACACCATAAAACATACCAATAAATCAGCTTTTCTTAGTGAAATCCCCCCCGTTTAGAATTATTTTAAGTTGGAAATGTGTGAAAAATCCCGTTGATTAACACATCATCGTCTGTCAATTCAGTAGCCTTCGATTTGTGACTCTTCTTACACTTTTCGCCGTACTGCCTTTTGTTGTGACGCTCTGATGGAGTCAGTTGTTTGTTTTCTTTTCATGGGGACCTTTAACATGTACACTATTGTAACATTAAATATAGCAGCTGTGAGCAAGCAGTCCAAAAAAAACCAGAGCCACCAGGGACTAAAACAAAGAACAACACTGCTCAATAATTCCACTTGTTGTTTAGCTTTTCATTTCTCCACAAAACAAAACAAAAGCACAATAGCACCAGTTGATTTATTATATCTTCTTTGAGTTTAACAAATCTTATTTATTTGGGATCGATCTAACCATGGGGTTCAATATATTGTCATATAACAATTTCAGAATTGGCTTCAAGCTCAAAAACAAACAGTCGGGCCACTAGATGGCAGAAGGGTTCTCTAAAACAACAAATGAAGCTTCCTGGAAGGACTGCGGTTCAATCTCCTTATCCTGTTGCCGAAGTGTCCTTGGGAAAGGAACCCCAAATATTTCAGATTGCTGGGCCAGCAGTGTGTGAATGTGTGTGTTGGTCTCCCTGAGCACCTGGCACCTTGTATGGTGGCCTCTGTGTGTGTGTAAAATAACTCTGAGGGGAAAAGTGCCAAATAAACTGCAGTCCATTCACCATAAATCACAACACATTTCATTTGCTCCCCTGAAAAAAGCTGAAAGACCCTAACTGGAGTTTTTCTTTCGACTGTTTCCTTCGTTTTTTATTTAAAATGCTTCTTAAGTGGTCTGTTATTTACTTTTTAGTATGCAATTTCACATTGTTTTATTTATTTGAAAGGTTGTATAGGTTTTAACTTATATTATTTAGCAGTTTTATTAGTGACATTTCTTTTTGAAGTCGGTCTTTTCATCATTTAACCTCTATTACAATCATCTTTAAGTTGCTATATCGATTCATTTTGTCTTTGGTCTTCCTTTATGATTTATGAGATGGATCATTGTATTGTTTTTATTATCATACCTTTTACCTCCTAGCGTTGTTATGCTGCATGTGTTAAAAAACATCTGATCTGATGTCAATGTCTTGTTTTAATTTGTGTCCCTTTTCGTAAAGCACTTTGAGCTGCATCAGCTGTATGAAAAGTGCTATCTAAATAAAGCTTCATTATTATTATTATATCTGTTACTCCTTCAGGAGCCATGGTCTTTCAACGTGCTGCAAGTAAGGACGGGTGGAGAAAAGATTATATGAGTATATATAAATATAAATGTGTCTGTGGGACATTGAAGCTAAAATTCAAACCCTTTTTTGTATCAGGCCATAACAAAACGCTGGAAAATACACTTTCAAACTCAAGCCTCTGTTTGAGTTTATGTGTGGAAATACAGCTTGTGAAATGCTGAGCTTCTCAGCATGGGGGGATATCCTGGAGGTGGTTTGATTGGCATTGTCATGACAGCTGTCTATAGTATTCCTCTACTGTTACAGCATCAACAGAAACTTCACCTGTGAGCTTTAAGAAAGGAAAACACATCTCTGTTCTCACCGTGTTTTTGTGTCTGCAGATGTTCTGGAGCGTCTACAACAACATCCCTCCAGCCACGGCCCTGCCGCTGAGGTGTAGCTATCACTTAATGCGTGGAGAGCGGAGGCCGCTGTGGTGCGTCTATTATCACCGTCAATATTAGGAGTTATATTCCCTAACAGCAGCAGGGACTCAGGGCAGAGTCCAGCTGCAGCTCAGGCACTAACTCATGTTATTTAATAAACAGATGTGTAAAGTAACTAAGTACATTTACACAATTACTTAGTTACTTTAGTACACATTTGAGGTACATGTACTTTCAATGTGTTGCTACTTTGTACTTTTACTCCACTACATTTATTTAATCCCTTTAGTTGCTAGGCAGATTTGGATTAATGATGTGAAATAAAATGAATCCTTCACTCAGACTTTAGTTCAGCTGGAGTAAATCCAGCAGCTACCCTGCAGTATACAAAGCCATTCAAACTAGCTGCACCTTTACCAGCTCTGAGAACACTTTAATGATCAATCATTATAAAACATATCAGAGATATTATTCTGAAATGGACCAATCAGACAATGACTACTTTTACTGTCGCTGCTTTAAGTACATTTAGATGAGAGTACTTTCTACTTTCACTGGAGGAACATTTAGAATACTTTCACTGTGACAGAGTATTCCTACACTCTGGTACTTCTACTTTACTCAAGTACAAGATCTGAGTACTTCTACTTTTACTCAAGTACAAGATCTGAGTACTTTTACTCAAGTACAAGATCTGAGTACTTCTACTTTTACTCAAGTACAATATCTC
This sequence comes from Eleginops maclovinus, assembly GCF_036324505.1. Lineage (NCBI taxonomy): Eukaryota > Metazoa > Chordata > Actinopteri > Perciformes > Eleginopidae > Eleginops > Eleginops maclovinus. Next base: position 26,463,134 of record NC_086368.1, on the reverse strand, counting down.
AGTACTTCTACTCAAGTACAAGATCTGAGTACTTCTACTTTTACTCAAGTACAAGATCTGAGTACGTCTACTTTACTCAAGTACAACATCTGAGTACTTCTATTTTACTCAAGTACAAGATCTGAATACTTTTACTTTTACTCAAGTACAAGATCTGAGTACTTCTACTTTTACTCAAGTACAAGATCTGAGTACTTTTACTCAAGTACAATATCTGAGTACTTCTACTTTTACTCAAGTACAAGATCTGAGTACTTCTACTTTTACTCAAGTACAAGATCTGAGTACTTCTACTTTACTCAAGTACAAGATCTGAGTACTTCTACTTTTATTCATGTACAAGATCTGAGTACTTCTACTTTACTCAAGTACAAGATCTGAGTACTTTTACTCAAGTACAAGATCTGAGTACTTCTACTTTTACTCAAGTACAACATCTGAGTACTTCTACTTTACTCAAGTACAAGATCTGAGTACTTCTATTTTACTCAAGTACAAGATCTGAGTACCTCTACTTTACTCAAGTACAAGATCTGAGTACCTCTACTTTACTCAAGTACAAGATCTGAGTACTTCTACTTTACTCAAGTACAAGATCTGAGTACCTCTACTTTACTCAAGTACAAGACCTGAGTACTTCTACTTTACTCAAGTACAAGACCTGAGTACTTCTACTTTACTCAAGTACAAGACCTGAGTACTTCTACTTTACTCAAGTACAAGATCTGAGTACTTCTACTTTACTCAAGTACAAGACCTGAGTACTTCTACTTTACTCAAGTACAAGATCTGAGTACTTTTACTCAAGTACAAGATCTCAGTACTTCTACTTTTACTCAAGTACAAGATCTGAGTACTTTTACTCAAGTACAAGATCTGAGTACTTCTACTTTTTCTCAAGTACAAGATCTGAGTACTTTTACTCAAGTACAAGATCTCAGTACTTCTACTTTTACTCAAGTACAAGATCTGAGTACTTTTACTCAAGTACAAGATCTCAGTACTTCTACTTTTACTCAAGTACAAGATCTGAGTACTTTTACTCAAGTACAAGATCTGAGTACTTTTACTCAAGTACAAGATCTGAGTACTTTTACTCAAGTACAAGATCTGAGTACTTTTACTCAAGTACAAGATCTGAGTACTTCTACTTTTACTCAAGTACAAGATCTGAGTACTTTTACTCAAGTACAAGATCTCAGTACTTCTACTTTTACTCAAGTACAAGATCTCAGTACTTTTACTCAAGTACAAGATCTCAGTACTTCTACTTTTACTCAAGTACAAGATCTGAGTACTTTTACTCAAGTACAAGATCTGAGTACTTCTACTTTACTCAAGTACAAGATCTGAGTACTTCTACTTTACTCAAGTACAAGATCTGAGTACTTCTACTTTACTCAAGTACAAGATCTGAGTACTTCTACTTTACTCAAGTACAAGATCTGAGTACTTAGCCATTCCTGAAATGGAATCACTTTTTCATAAACTTAGAGTAAAACATTAATTGATGAATATTTGATGTGTTTTATACCAACAGGGAAGAAGAAAGCAATGCAAAAGGAGGAGTATGGAAGATGAAAGTACCAAAAGAAAGCACAGTAGGGTTCTTTGTTTATCTACATATCACATAATATATAAATATCAGGTTTATGAATGAACTCCTGTGGTTTTCATTTTCCTGCTTCAGTCTGCAGTTTGGAAAGAGTTGTTACTTGCTACTATCGGGGAGCAGTTTGCAGATTACTGTTCCTCAGGTGAGCTTCTTTATCACAATGAAAACAGATATGCTTTTTTTCCCAGAAGAGCAATTAGTATTTATGTGTGTTCCCTCCTTTTTATTCTCCAGACGATGAGGTTGTCGGAGTCAGTGTTAGCGTTCGGGACCGGGAAGATGTTGTACAGATCTGGAATGGCGACGCATCTCTTGCTAACGAAGCAAATATCTTGGGGAAGGTCTATGAGCTCCTCCCATACATTCCTTTTAAAGCTGTTTTTTATAAGCGTAAGTATACCCATTTTTTCCACTCACATGTAACGCAGCGTTTAGATTTAGCAGCGGAGCTTAAACTTTACAATCGCTCTTGTCATCAGTCAAGTCAGACTGCGGGAAAAAATGTAACGGTGCTCTGGTTTGAATTAGACACGTTTGCAGGAGACAGTTCCTTATGCCAGCACGCCAGAGGATGATTTATGGAGCGAACATAGCTGCAGGCTAACCAGGACTGTATTGATGTTGCAGAGAAATGCCCCCCTGATGTATGCTTTCAACATAGCATATTCACATAGTCTTGCCACTACATGTTATATACCCAATCCCAAATGTATGAGCTACACTGTAAAGTTATTAGCATGAGCTGGGTCACAGGCAGAGCATGTTATTTGTGACTCATCATACTAGTGTTTTAAACTATGAATCTGCTGAGAGGCAAGTGAAAAAAAATCTGGTACAACCCTTCCTGTCTTTAAAGAGGCCCTATTATGTTGGGGGTGTTTTCCCTTTCCTTTAGTGTGATATTTAGCTTTTGGTGCATGTAAATGGTCTGCAAAGGCTACAATCCCAAAGATCCCTCGAGAGGGAGTTTCTCTCCAACACACTATGTAACTCTCGCACTTCTATTGGCTAGGGGGCTAAGGGGCGGTATATCTCCAAGCCGTTGATCAATCACAACAGAGCTGGCCAGCTAAGCAATCAGAGCGGACTGGACTCTGGTTTCAGACAGAGGGTGAAAAGAGGTGCTGCAGCACAGGCAGTGTGAGAGAAATAAAGAGCTTTTTGAACATCAAGGTCCCAGTAATACAAGTATGAACCTGAAATGAGCAGAATATGTCCTCTTTAAGACTTAAGGAAACTTTAAACTGGTGAGAAAATGTGTCAAGCTAATCTTTAAGTTCATTAGTATTATGTTCAGCTGTAAAACAGGTGCTGTCAAAAGTATTTGGTGTTGTAATACTCTCTTCAGCCACAAGAGGCTCACAACCCAATGTTCTTCATAGATTTTAAAGCATTTATGTTTTCTTTAAGGTGAATATTTGCAAACACACAATATAATGTACCTTTTTCTATTTAGAGAAAGATAGGTTATCCTGGTAAAAGTTTTTTTTCCACCAGCTCTTAAGTCATACACACACCGAGGAAACAATTCAGATCAGACTTGGATCACCAGGGTTTTACATTTTCTCACTCGCATCTCAGGGCTTTCATGACTTACACTTTAACTTTGGAAAATGTGTCGTCGTCCGCTGAGTGTTAAATGACGTTTGTGTGTAAACAAAATGTTTTATACCCCTTTGGCTCTTTCAGCTCACATGGACCATCATGCCTTTGAAGGAGGACGCTCAAGACATTGAACGAATGTAATGCACTTTTTTTTATTTTCACCTGAACTCTGTATCTGCCTTAGCGTAAAGGCGCTGTCCACGACCTAATCAAGGATATTATTTTGCATTCAACAAGGAAATAGTTATCAATATATTTTTATAACTTTTAATGACTGATGCCTTGTTTCGTGTTGATGTGGGTCCTCTGAACCCGTCAGACACTGTTTATCCAGCGTACATAACTCTCATACGGAGTTCGTCAGTTCATTCTGATTTCCTCCTGTACTGAACTGCACTGTCATGGTCCTGTTCTCTGCACAGCATATAGACCTCACAATTTATTCCCTGGTGTAGAGTGACGCAGGAATGAGGCTTAAAACCAGGCAATGAATTAGCAGTTTACCATTTCCGGTTCCCTCGTATCTAAGTCAACGTCTTTTTATTACACATTACCGGCTAGATGTTTAAAAACGAGGTCTGTGCAAGCATAAGAGATTTCGAGTTTTATTTTATGGCATAAATTACATCAGTATAAACCCCAGTCTTGGATGTCTATAGCTTGTAAGTGTAATTAAAAACAGTGGTTGCTAACAAATGGCTAAATCACGTTGAACACTAGCCACCTTTAGCTTAGCTGTGGTGACGCCCATCCCTGTCTATGGCTAGGCTAACGTTAGCTCTTTTTTCCTTTTTACTGCCGATTGCATTTACGCTTCAAAAATCATTACAATTATTTTAATATGTTGATATTATTCTACTGAAACAAACATGTAAGTACCATAGACGTGTTTGGCGAAAAAAAGGTGTATTATTTGCAATTTTATGAGAAATCTCGTTGATTTTAGTTGACGGAGCCCTTGTGATGCTAACGTGTGTGGGCTAGCACAGCGGTTCCCAAACTTTTTTTGCGGCGCACCCCCTTCTACGTCCCAACCGGGTTGACGCACCCCCCAAAAGAACGCAACAAAAAAAACAACCCGCAATAAAGCTTTGTTTTGTCGCCATATAAAGACTCATGTTTAATCATTCGCAAATAACCAGAACACGCATGACGATAACAACATCAACAAAGTTCCAATATAATGCAACAAAGAAAAATTGCAACGGTCCACAACATTAAAGAGCACGGGCTCAGAAACAGATCAAATAAAGGAGGATCAACCTTTTCCTGACTCCCGCTCATTTTCTTCTCTCGGATTCGTTCCTATTCTCTCCGTCTGTTGCCTCCAAATCCTCACTCTCTCTTGATGCCTCTCCTCCTTCATGACTAACAACTTTGTCATGATAGAATCGGAGGATGAAACCCTCTTTATTAGTCACATGCACACAGCAGAGCACACACAGTGAAATTTGACCTCTGCATTTAACCCATCCTAGTACTAGGAGCAGTGGGCAGCTATCGTGCAGCGCCCTGGGAGAAATGGGGAGGGGGGGATTGGAGGTGTCCGGTGCCTTGCTCAAGGGCACCTTGACGTTCCACTTGACAGTTTCCCTGATTTCAGCCAGTTAATCATATTTGAAAGAATGAATGAAACGAGTTGGCGCGCAAATATATAGCCTAGAGTGAAACGTTTCTATCAAAAACTAATAAATTATAGTTTTTGGATTTAAAATAAAAGGGATTACAAAGGAAATGTTTATTGTTCCTGTTTTTTATTGTAGCCTATGGAAAAATCCCACTTAAAAAACAACCCTGTAATATTTTTACACCAGACCACCATTACATGTTTCATCTCGCGCACCCCCTGTTGGCAGCTCGCGCACGCACCACACTTTGGGAATCCCTGGGCTAGCATATGAACAAACACCACTCTATAGAGGTAGGAGCTACATATTAGTGTTTTTAGATTATTTTAAAGTAGATTTGTACCAGCTGAGCATTGCAGCGGCTCCAAATAATTAGTTTGAACTGTTTATTAAGTAAGACACCTCAGTTCATGTCATATTTTAGTTAAATCAACTACTCTATAAATCCAAGTAGTTTGTATCCCAACGCTGTTTCATTGGGTTTGTATCTCTTGATACTTTCATACATCAAAGTTAAAATCAGGGTAACACTTGGAAGTATTGCACACGACTACCTATTCCAATCGCAGTGTCCCTCAGTGACAAAGCCGTCATAGAGGATCAGAACACATCTGATATCGCACCCGAAGAAACTCGGATTTAGCTAAAGAGCGAAACGCATCCTGAAAGGCGCCTCTTTGAATGTCCTCAGCAACGCCACATCTGACATTTCTTTCCATGCACACGTTGAAAAGTAGACCCTGTGCTCTCCTGAAGGGGGCCACAGATTGTTTAGCGCCCCCCCCCCCCCCCCCTCCCCAGTAGGAGATACTGCACATTTTTAAAGCTCAAATAGTGACGCTTGTCTGTACTTGCTGAGAGAAATGCAGCACAGTTCTGTCTTTAAGAAAGTCAATTATGGCGAGTTTCAATAGTCATTTAGTCACCTGCTGCTTCAGAAAACCAGACGAAAGACTGACCTCATGTATTTGATCGTGTCCACCGAGCATTATTAATAGAGAAAACATATTTTTCTATCTGTTCCTTTCACTAACACTTCTAGTAATGTAGTGTAGGCTGCAGGAAACGGAATGCTCCTGCTGTCGTTGTATGTCTCACCTTTCTTACTGTGTTGTAAAACTGTAGACTGGTCGCTGCGTTAGGGTCGTTATTTCCTTTGTAAACATGATTTTTGCAGTGACATGAGCAAAGTAAATAAAATGGAAATGAAAAATTCAATGACTTTCATGCCTGTTTCTTGTTTTTACGGTATAACAAACATGTGGAACGTGAGTTAAGGTGTCCACAAAAAAGAACAGAAACACTTCATTTTTACTTTAAGGTCTTCAAAGGACTTAAAGTAGATTTTTGATTTCATTAAAAGTCCAAATGTATAAATTGTGAAAGGTCTTAAGGGGCTCCATTATGCTTATTTGGGTTATCCCTTTCCTGTAGTGTTTGTCTGAAATGTAGTGTAATAGCTCCATGAGTCACATTCATGTTACGTACTAAATCAGCTCTAGTAAAACAATATTCATTTTATTGTAGCCTGATTGCTCCACTGAATTTCTAGATCTTTTTTTAAACTATAAAATATTGAATACTGATAAATGAAAAATATATATTACATCATATTTATTTAAACTGTTGGAGCAGAGTTTACTCCATTCGGCATTGTATATTTTCATTAACGTGTGCATGATGTAGTTTGAGAGAGGTCTATATTAATGTAGAGAAATATACGTGCTATTATAAGGGGTCGATTCGAAGCAGAATAAAATGAATAAAAACAAAAGGTTATGTTTGTTATAATCTCAAGCCATAGCATTCATATTAAAATATTTTGATCATTAAACATGTCAGAAATATGCAATGTGAATGTCTTCAGTGGGGAGATTAAACTGTCTGTCTGCCCTGTGGTTGTAAAATGCATCCACTTCCACTCCGAGTCCACCATGCCCACAACGAGCTGCGCTTTATCAGCCAATTGAATGGTTAAAAAAAGGTTGGTATGAACCAGAAGCACACTTATCATCTGACACGTGTAACCATATCCACAGACAGAGAGTATGAGCATCCAGAGGCCAGAAATATTTCTCTAATGACTGAAGGGAAAAGAGCAGCTGATCCTGGCAGCAGAAAATCCGCTTGATCTTTAGAGAAACGCTCCTGTTCCTCTGTGATTTACACTGACACCTGACCTTTGTGCTGCATTTCAAATCTTGCGTGAAAAGTTAAGCCTCATTTGCACAGACACTTGATTTTTGGAACTGTGTTTTTGTAAAGACATTTAGATATTGCCATAGTTGATCAACTGCATCAAATAAATGCAAAACCAAAGGAAGTTTGTGACTGCACATCTTTTCTATTTAAATTCTGCCAATTTAAATGATACACTTCCTATTTGTTACTAGTCATGTTCTTATTGTGCTCACCTTTTTGAGTATTTTCTTTTTCTTTCTAACTTTTGTCCTATTTTTTTATTTGAAATAGTTGGTTTTTGGTACAGCTTAAGTTCTTGAACTGTGTTTTGTGATGCACCATCGCACACCAAAGCAAATTCCTTGTATGTGTTAATGTACTTGGCAATAAACCTGATTCTGATTGTAATGTGAGTGTTATAATTTGACATTCCTCGAAAACAAAGGAAAGATCACGCTGCTCAGAGCCTGATGTGATTGGCACCTACAGGTGACGGTGACGTCAGTCCTAATAATACACATCATAGACAGCTCACTATTCTGGGCTCATCTATCTCGAGTCAGCAGTTCATTTTAGTTCGGGAGAAGATCTTTTGACATCATTCACGTTGGTATCTTTACCTCAGCCAGACCTTTTCTAAGAATTTTGACTTTTCCTCAAGATTTTTCAATTTTTTTTCCATAATTTGGACTTTTTCTCATTTTTGGACTTTTTCAGAATTTTTAGTATTTCTCATAATTTAATTTTTTCTCAGATTTTTGACTTTTGTACAGACAAATCTTAACAAATAAAGAAATAAAACAACAACAAACACATTTAAAATGTATTGGCATCTATACATAAAATGCCAATACACTTTTTTCTCAGTTGGCTATTTGAATGCAAAGATCTTAGAACATGCAGAGTAACTAGTTTTTAAATAGATGTAGTTTACTTTAAATTTCAAGCAAGCCCAAAAACCACTTCCAATCTGGACCCATGTTCTCATTTACACACTCGTGACACGTACTACACTAGCTATGGTGTGCGCCACAAAGATGGAAAGATGTATAAAACTAATAATAACATTTACAGATCAGTTATTGAAAGTTATGGACTTTTAAAACATGTTTCTGTTGTTATTTAATAATGTTTCCTTTAGAATGATAATAATAATTAAAGAAAATGTCCTTTAACAAAGAAAATAATGTCAATCTTATTAAAAATATAGCTCATGAATATTTGGGAAAAGTCACTGCAATCTCTGAATCTTTTACGTGTCCGTGTAATACCACACCAACACCTACAACTGCAGAAACAAAGTGTGTCCTTTCAGTCTCCCCTCCTTTCACCCGTGTGCTTTATTGGTCATTACGTGCACAGCTTCTCCCTTTCATTACATGCTGTATGTTTAGCCCCCAGCAGCAGGGAAAAAACACCGTATGAAAGCCATCCTTCCCCCTTTGGAAATCAAGAGGAGCTCCTATTCAGATGCTTAATTACCTAATTAACAGAAAGCTAATTACTTCGTTATGTGCACGCGTGTGTGTGGAGAGCCTGTTACATAACTGATAGTGATCCTCAATTAATTTGTTACTACACTCCATCCAGTCAGGGCCTTAATCCACACAACACACCGACAAACAGGATAATAAATTCAGAGGCAGACACATTGGCTGCCGGGCGCCACTGGGCTTGTGGATCCAGTATTGACATGCAGATCGAGCCACTGAAGAATTAAACAGATCATGAGTGAGAGTTTCTCTCATTAATTACACCAGACAATCATGTTTACAACCTTTTGAAAACTGCAGTAATCCTATAAAGACGGGCTCAGTATACAAATCACTGCAAAACTGCAAATCCTGTTAGCAGTATAATGGGAGTGATGTTATACCATGAGAGATTACATTTCATGAAGAATGTCAACATGCTTTCACTGCTGGGGAAAACAAACAATAAAACAACACAAGTTTCAACAAATGTACACATTATGTACAGACCTGCAACTCAAAGATAGAGCCCTTAGAATAGCCCTATGGGTCAAACGAGTCCTCTGATTGGCCCAAAGGTTGTAAGGAGCCCTCTGATTGGCCCACTGAAATGAGCAATTCCAGTGACCCAAGTGTGAAACTGTCCTTCTGATTGACCGAAAGGAAAGAGCACTCCGATTGTTCCAAATGGTGAGTCGAGCCCTTTGATTGGCCGTTTGAAAGACCTCTGATTGAGTGATTGAAACCACTGATTAGTCCTCTGATTGGCCAAAAGGGTGAAATGGGGCCCTCTCATTGGCCAAAAGGAATGAAACCTCAGATTTGCCCAATGGTTAGAAAGAGCCCTCTGATTGGCTGGGAGAAATGAGCCCTGTAATTCGCCGGTTGAAAGGAGCCCTCTGATTGACACTCCGAGGCTTGTTTATTGATTGGCCCTCTGAAACGATTCCTCCTATTGGCCCAAAGGATGCTATAAAAACGTTTCAGAGCATTACTTTTTAAGATTTGAATCTAAATCTCTTTAAACACACACTACTCTGAAATGTATTAAATGTGTACAATTATTTTCCTTTACTGTGTCTGTGTTCGTTATGTTGTGTTTTCCTTTTCAAGACTCATAAAAAGTATGTTTTCTGACCTTTTAGTGTCAGGGCTGGATTAGTTTTGGGTATTTGGTTAGTGTTTGGAGATATTTAGCTTGTAAATGTTCTGTATCATACATGAACTGTCTCTAATTCTAGATGTGTTCGTAACATATTTTGATAAATATACTCTGTAAAGCTTCATGGAGCTTATCAGTTTATTTCACATCTGTCTCCATTATGTCTTATGATTGTACTTTTCACTTTCCTAAATAAATGATTTAAATGAATGTAATAACAGGTCTCAGCTGAGGTATGTAGCCTAAGAATTCATTCTGGGTTTATCTTTGATGGAAATTAGGTTTCAGGACTGTTACTCCATTTAAGAATTTAAAAAGAAATATAAACAATTAAATAAAATAAGATAAGATTGACTTTATTGATCTGAATTTGGGATATTTTTCACAGCAGCATGTAAGAGTTGAACATAATGTGGAAATAAAAAGAGTGGAAAATAAACAAACATCTCAAATAGAAAATAAATCAGAACAAAAAGTCAAATAAATGTAAATAGAGTAAAATATTTATATGAACTTAAGGAAGAAGAACGTAACACAATTAAATATAAATATTAAAAAAATATGTTAAGTAAAAATGTGCCATAAGAAGATATCAATTAAATAAATAGAAATACAAATATAGGGTAAGAAAAAAATGTGTAATAATAAAATAAAATAGAATGAAAATATAAAAATAGGTTACGAAAAATGTGCAAATTGTATTACACCAAAAACAAGTATTTAAAATGTGTATAATACACATGGTTGGGAAATATAAAATATTTCCCGTGTCTGTGCACGGTCAGAGGGTGGCGCTCTCTACTCACAAACAGGCTCCCTGAGAGCGATCAGCAGCAGCACTTCCAGATGCAGCCATGATAAATGTAAAATCATTTAAAGCGAAATGAGCTGTGCTCTTCAAGACCTTGACCAAGGACAAAAAACGACTTAAAATATTTTCTCTTCAGGTTAAATTAATGTTGCTTTACAATGAGTGTTAACTGGACTGTTGAGGTGGTAATTCTCGTCTTCAGGGCCAAGTTACAAAGATGTTTAATTACTGTCATCAGGTTTTTTTCTGCACATCTTGTGACAGTCATGCTGAGGAAAGACTATTTGGGAGTGCTTGCAACTTTTCAACCACAACAAAAATATGTCAAGCGGTGATTCTTAATAACTTTGTTGCAAAAGATGCATGCCACCTTGAACATATTATGAAGAATTGGCCCACATGACAGATTGTAAACCACATAAAACTGCACTCTGGTGATAAACACTGCCCTGTTTGAAGCCATTATAGTTTAAAACTTCTCACAGATGAGATTAAAACATCTTTGGTAATTATGTCAAATCATTTCATATTTCTGCAGTGAGGCTTTGGAACAGTTATGATGAACCTCAGATTTTAAAAAAAAGAAGACATTTTCTGAAATAATAATAAGTTAATTCTGCCTCAGTTGTAATTAGTCAGCTTTAGACATTTTAGCTTTTCTGACAGCCCCCTCTCTCCTGTCACACTTTGAGCTAAAACTAATGCATATCATTACATTTCCCCATAGAAAGGAGCCTACTAAGTGCTGCTGAATTGTACTTGTGTGATGTTTCTTATGAAGGATCCGCGATGCAATGATCGTTGTTTACAGCAGGTGGATATGACGTCACGGACTTGGAACATCAAAACAACAACATCCAAATCCGCGATGCTTGCTTCTTTTCTTTTTTTTTTACCTCCTTCTTCGCTCGGCGTGTTAAAACATCTAATATGAACATTAAGAAACAGAGGAGCTAGTGCCTTTTTCTGTGCACGAGGCAGAGGGAAGCGAGTCGGCGAGTGTGAAACTCCACATTTTGTTGCTCTTCTTCGACGCCCTCGGTAAGATGATATCTCTTTTCTCCTTGTAGTTAAGTTAGTGAGTTAGTTAGTCCCCCCCCCACCCTCCCTCCTCACCTCCGACGCACCGACACCAACAAACCAAAGGCGGGCGGAGTGATATTGTTGGTGTTTACGGTATGATTTGTTGCACGCGTTATCTCATACTGGCGAAACGGTACCCTGCCTGTTAGCTGCTGTAAAAAAAAAGCCATTCGGGTAAGTTTCACTATTATCCTACTGTTAACATTTGCTGTATCGTGTCTAAATACCTGCTTAGCAAACGCACACACGGAGTTTAGCTTTTAGCTACAATATTTTACAATGAACACATAAAGAAACACCTGTATTAATAGCATGTGGGCTGCCTGGTAGTGCTGTTTAGTGTAGTTTTTGGAGAGTTGTTGTCCTTTACTTTTCTTTTTACAAAGTTGCAACTTAGTTCATGCTATGAAAAGCCCCCCCCCCCCCCGGAGGAAATGCACCTTTATAACCCGTAGTTGGTTAATAAAGTGATAATTGTAACGCTACCTGTGAAAAGTTGTGTAAGTTTAAACGGGGTAAAGGGAAGTTTGAGTGCCGTGATTTCTTTGGAGTAACACCAGAGAGGGAGCTTTTCCCCCACGTGTTAGCTGTCCTCCAAACTCCGAAACAGCGGACACAGGCATTGCTGCTACGCGAAACAATAGTTTTAATATGTGTTCTATAGTTTTACTAAACAGACACAGTTTATTTGTCTGTTCGGCTTTAGCGTTGTGACAGGCTGTTGTTTCAGTGTGTGAGTGCAGTGCTGCTTTAATAGCGGATATTCCCTTCTAGTCAACTTGTCATCAGCTTAATACAAAGGATTTAAATAATGCATTATAGCTGGAAATTCAACATTTCAAGTAATTAACGTAGCTTTATTCCACTGTACTGATATACAAGTAAACTGTTTATTACCCTAGGTCAATCCCAGTGTGTTTTAAAGTTGGTCATTGTTGTTAAATGTTAATGGGCTCAGCACTTTATTGTCACTTCTGAAAAATAGAGTTGCTTTTTTGTCAAATTAACAATGAAGTGTTATTGATATAGTGTGTTTGTGAAATTGTCATTGTTATCCTGATGCATTGTCTTAAGGAATGTACTTAGAAAAATAATTAGCCTGTAGAAATACAGTACAAATCACATACACGTAGATTTAAAGTATTTATATCTAATTCCAGTTTTATATATATTTTAAACAAGTGTATTCCAGACAATTAACGACCCTTTGGTAATGAATTTTACTGTGCAGCCTATACATGTATTCATACGTAATATTAAAACATTTCTTGTGTATTTAATCCATGTGGATTTGTTAGTTTGTAAAGACAGAATTGGGCAGAAATGTGTTTTTTAAAGCAGATTATTTTATATTTAGAGCGAACGGCATACACTCAAGAATTACCCTAATATTTTCTTTTACAGTTTAGTCTGCAGCTGGACTAGAACCATGTGAAATTTTTACAAAAGGGAAACTGCAGCTTTAACAACTATTGCTGGCAGGGCTCCCCTCCTTCTTGGTCTTTGGATTAGTCATTGTCTGAGGGGAAAAAAAAAAAAACTTTTTTGTAGGAGAAGTAAAGTAAACAGCCTCCAACAAGCGAACCTTGACAACCCAGATTAAGGAAAACATTGGAGATCAAACAGTGCTGCTGCTGGGCTGTTGTCATGAGCTGCCTGAGAGAGAGCTGCAGACTATTTGAACAGGCACCGGGGTTTGTGTGCTCACTTATGCAGAAATGGACCTTCGCAAATGCTGACCCAGGTTTTAAAACACAGAATGAACTTTCTTTGCAACTTTTTTCTCGGCCTGTTACATACTGACATTCTGCTGAGAAAAACTGTCCCCTCTGCCCTGTGTTTGCTTCTACTTTCATCTGCTGCATACTATGACTGAATACATTGAGTTGGCAGGGGGGCAACTAAAAAAAAAATGTTTGAAATTTGAGGAAGAGCAGCTGTATGCATCGTAATGACGCAAGATCCTCAACGCACCAATCTGGGATTTTTTTATTATTTGGAAAGCCCTTGTTTCTAGTTTCGCCACTTCAGGCTCTTTTGTAGAGAGCCGAGGTTCAACCAGTAAGAAAGTAATCAGTTGCTCATGCATTCAGCGTGAGGACTCCCATCCCAGAGTGGAGCGGCCCTCTCTTTCATCTGACGGCTCAGTATTTGTGGACACACATTGAAATACCCTGTGCTGGGCACAGAGGCCGGGCTGTAGACTGACTGTGCACCCCTCTCTTTCAGCTGAATGATAAGGAGAGTTATTTTCGGTCCAGTGTGGGAATAAGGTTCTGCGTTTTTGCTACTTACTGTTTCTTTCAGATACATTTTTCCGGCTTCACCCCTCATTTGATTTCGCATACAAGACGCCCTCGAAACAGTTCAGCTTGAGACACTTTTTGCACAAAGCGAGTGACAGATGAATAAAGGGATTTTTCTGGTAAATGAATTTGTCATGTGAGTTTTGCATGTTTGATTCACACAGACAAAGGGGAAGATTACTCGCAATAAGAATATGATTGCAGCATGCTGATTAGAGCTGTATTAAGTGAATGAAAGTGCTAACAACAGGGAAGCAGAACAGTATTTCCAGGGTTAAGGTTAGTGTGTCTCGGGCACCGGCTTGGCTTTTGGTCCGATAGTGGACAGGTCTGATTCTCAGTCTCTATGGAGACGGTAAAATGCTCAGGACGGCCATTAACTCATGCAGCCATTAATAACTAGGTTCTGGTGTCATCTGTCCTCAGTAAAGGGAGGTGATGCTGACAACGATGTCCTTCTTTTTCATGCAAATACAAAATGTATTTTCTGCTGTATCAGGAATGCAGTGCATCAATGGCAAACAGATTGTGTCAATTGTTGGAAAATATCAAAGTTGGGGTTGTTAAGATGGATTGGAAATGAGGGTCAATTTAAGACCATTTTAAGCCCTTTATAAAAAGATAAGTGCAAAAATGTTTGACGTCACATCAATATATCGTACTGTTAGTCAATAAAGTAAAAATGATCAAAGTCATTTAATATTGTGTTACGATTGTTAATGTACAAACTACATGTCTTCATATATTGTATTTGTATTGTAAGTCAATAAGGTCAAATTTAGTAGCGTATGGTAAGATATATTAACGTAAAAATTGTCCATTTGTCGTACAAAATATCTTAAACGTAAAATGTACAAAGGTCATGGCCTAATATTGTACGAAAAGATGTTCACCGAAAAGATGTTCACCGAAAAAGTTAAGAGGTCATATCAAAATATCCTCCGACAAGTATAATATAGTAAAATATATCTGATTTATGTTGTAAATGGAAAATTAGCCATGTCATTTACATATATCGTACCATAAATCATAACGTGAAACTTATCTTGGTCATGTCCATGTATTTTTAGATAAGTTGTTAATGTAAAAAATGAAAGACGTCATGTCCAAATATCGTGATTTTTAAAAACAAAATATCAATGTCACATCCAATACGGTAAGATGTGTTGTGAACGTAAAACTTATCCATGTCATGTCAGGTCCGTATACCGTAAAATAAATCAGTGACATCAAAGTTAGCATGGCTCTTTCCATACGTCGTAGAGTAAATCAGTGTGGTGTGATCGTGACCACATACCATAATCTGATAACTTAATTATCAAGTCAGGCCGAATAGAAGTATCCTGTATATTTAGTTTTGTCTTGTTGGTGTAAGTTTGTTTCAGATATTTCAGACGTGTTGTTATTTTGAAGTACTGGAACAGATGGATGAATAATTAAAGGAAGTTTGCTCTGCAGTGTTGTGTTGTGTGGTTTTCAGTTCTGGAGAGTGCAGTGAAACCTCTTCAAGTTTCTTCTACAACCCCTAACCCTTACTTTTGCTTTCTTTATCCAACCCCTTTCCGTGTCACCAAAGGCACACTGTTCCCATTTTTAATAAATACATACAAGAGCCTTTTAGAAAGCAACGCCTTTTAAAATCAGATCTGCTTTAATAGCACACAACACTTGTCTGTTTTGGGACTGAAACAGGTAAGCTACCAACATTTCCTGCAGACATTCAGGGCTCAGCCATATGCTACAAGCTGTGCTCAGCTGCCAGGCGAAACCTGAGCACCTGTTTCTATCAGCTGTCCGCTCTCTCTGTTTGTAAGTGTGTGTGTTTATGATGTGGCTCTGAGGACCTGATGGATGATGTGGTTTTTAGAGAATTTGATGAAAGTTTACATAGAGAGGGTGATGTTATTACTCTTAAAGTGGATTGGTTTATTTTGCCAGTGTTGTTTTAACTCACAGTATTTACAAAAGTTCAAACAACTACAAATCTTCCTTTCAAAAAGACGTCTGTTGCTTTTTTGGCCTTTAAAATGTACACAGCTCAAGTAATGAAGATCCTCTTAATAACAACAATTAATTGTTTTGGTCCGTCATTACAGTTTTCTATAAGAGATGTTGTCATGGGAAGAACAAATAATGCACATTTCTGTTGCAGCATACATGGGAATTAGATTATTCCTCAACTTGTTCATTTTTGAAAAGAGGACCTTATACTGGGATGTGTGATATCGACACTGTGACCTTTAAGAGTTTTTTAAGAACACTTTAGTTGTGTTTTATAAAGTAAAAACTAAAAAAATAACATATATGTATGTTATTTTTGTACAGTGGTTTCCAGAATTGACTTCACTCGGCTTAATAGTTGTCTGTTTATGACCTTTCAGGTTTTTTTGGTGAACATTTGTACAGCTATTGTGGCTTCTTATATTACCTATCTGTAACAGACTGCTCCAGGAAATGTACAAATATTTACTTGACCAAATTGCTCAAATATTAAGTCCTATCCAAAAAGGGGAAACTTTAAAGCTGGACATCAAAAGCTTTAATTATCGAGCTTTAATTATCCAGCTCGTTATACAGTAGGTTAAGACATTATGAAAGCTAAAGGTAACTATTATTTTTAAAATGGAATAGTATGGCGAATATTCTCTCAATTGATTGTTGGTTTGTAAAATGTCAGAAAATAGTGAGAAATCCGTCCCATTTTCTCCAAGTCTTGTTTTTTCTGTCAAAACACCCAAGATATTGTCTTGAATATGATATAAAAGCAGGAAACACTCAAAGCCTTCTTATCGTTGCAGCTCTCGTTATGTCAACATGAGAAAGAGAGCAGCACAACTGAAACTGACTAATGTGGAAATGTCACATTCTACCACTTAAACCCCGTTAACTGCAGTAGCAGCGTAATGCAGAGTAAGGTTACGGTAGCACGTCTGTAAGGGCCTCATCCTTGACTCCTTGGCTGTGTTTTCAGTTGGCAGTCGCAGCTCTAATAAGAAACATAACATGGCAGGGCCTGCTCTTCCATCATCATTGTCGGCTGGAAAAGTTGGTGCGCTTTGATCATGTCTTTCGGGCGCATCACTCCGGCTTAGCCTGCTGCTCGCTGTGTGATAAGCCATCAGAGTACTCAGATCTAAGCCGGCAGCTCCGTGGGCTCGAGGAGAGACAGGAGAGAGTAATGGAGATGAGGAGAGAGCAGCAATGCAAATTTTGTTGACAGACTGTTTCTGCAGCTGTTCTCCTCGCCTTTTGAATTCAACAATGTTACTGTCCCCTCTTCACTCGTCTGGGAAGAAAAAAGGCCCTGTTATGCTTTTAACTCTTCGCTGTGGTTTGGCGCTGCTTCCATGTTGTATATTTTGCCCTATCGTCAACTTAAACACCCCTAATAGAGTGGTGCAGGAATGAGTTAGCATGCAACACGTTTTTCTGAACTGGTTTTTTGTTGAAAGCCGGGAAAAAGGTCTGTGGTTAACACAAGCTGAACCGTTTGTCTTTATGTTCTCCGACATGAATCACATTAGTCAAAAGCCCAGCGATGAAGTTTAATAATCAGTCAGATTACTAAACATCAACACACTGAACAATAGTGACCTTTACTTAGCGGTGGTGATTTGAAGTCATGTGACCGTTTTTTTAAAGTGTAACCTATTTACGTTGCTCAGTGATTATCCTGCTTAATAGCACATTAGAGTTTCACACACATGTAGAAGTTGTGAGAAAATTAAGACCAGAACCTTTATTATCCATAACGTCTGTAAGGTTTATTAACCCGGCTAAAAACTCAACAAAATAAACCGTTGGAAACAGTTGCTCCCAACATTCTGTTTCAATGGTAACACAAGAACACCGACAACGTTTACTGTGTTAATGTGAAAGGGAAATGACAGAAAAAGAAACACTGGTCTTTAACCACCACTGGCTCCTGTGTTTACCACTGTTTATTTTCCTGCTATATTCCAAAATCCTACGGAAAAATCCCATTGTTTTCCGTCTCGTCACCCCCTTGTGAGGCTAACTTGCTGGTTGGTCTACCAAACCACGTCATCCCTCCGCCGCATTAGATCAGAGCAGCGCTACGTCACTGCCCGGGTGATGCTACTGAGGTAACGTCAATCATCAGAGCAGAAGCTGCATTCAAATATAAAGCACTAACACGCCAAGGAAATCCCATTTTTATTGATAGAAAAACTAGTTTAAATGTTGGGCTGCTGCCTGACACGTGTCTACTGGCAGACTGAACGGACATCAATCCTCCTGTAGCTTTTAATTTAACCATGAATCGAGACTGATCATTGATCTCCAATGACACTATGTAATTGTTTACCTGTCTGACCCTCGTTATTGGGCTCCTCGAAGACAAAGAAATGCTCTTTTTTTTGTCATTTTTTGATGTGATTGGTGAAAAACCTCAGTCAAATGACTTCAATTGTTTTCACCCCAGAAGGAGAGGGGCGATGACGTAGAGGGAAAGTACCCGGATAGGTTGCTCTTAGACACATAAAATAATTGCCCCAAAAGCATTAGTACTTTACAAACCGTTGTTGAGCTGTACTCTTAACCGCTACTCTACGACTCCGCTTTGAAGTGGTGTGCTCCTGCTTCCGTCGGCACGTGCTAAAAACATCATTTCGGACCCCCCATTATGAAAGGGTGCTCCTAATTGACGGTTTGTTGCTTGTTTATTTGATATATATTTACCAAGCTGGGTGGTAATTGGGAAGCGGTAATTACCCAGGATGCAGTGCAGCAGCGGTAGGTGCTAGCACGCTGATGAGTGTGGAGCACAGATGAAAGTATGCAGGTTACCGCTATCATCCTAGCACGCTGTTTAAATACTTGACAGTCGAGATGGCTAATTGGGCCCCGTGTCCCCTCGTACAGCCTCATTGTTTACCGTGGTGATGTACGGCACCAGATCAAAAGCGTGATACTTTTATCTTTTTCTTTTTGGTTATACCTGAGCCGTTAATAGCGACAATAAAAGGCCAGTGTGTGTAAGGGCCTGGAGGATTTGGAGTCCCTCCTGATGATGTAGTTCCTTCACTGATAATGGCCTTGTTAACTGAGATTCATTACCTCTTCATTCAGAGTCCCCCTGGATATTGAGCGAGAGTGTTCTCCAGCTGCCAGCTCTGCCACGGTGAAGTCACACTGATGTGGTTTTCGCGAGCTATTCGTGGAAGGTGGTGACGGTATCTTCCCCGACTCCTGATGATTCAGTTGACCTGAGACTGTGGAGGTGTGGGGGGTTGTTTGACTTTGTTTGCCGCTCAATTCCACTTTCAATTCTCAGCCTCAAATCAAAGTTTAGGAATGTTTTACTGCACAACATGTGGACTTTCATTTTGTCATTTAAACAACAGTTTGTTTCTCCTTTTTGAAACTCATTTACCTTAAAGTTTTTCGCTTATTTCACCGTAAGATTTAAGGGTCTGACCAACAACGATGTAATTGGCGTCTCACCGGAGAGTTATTTTTTTTAAAGCTTCAGCAACTCACTTTGTTTTCTTGTACTTTGACTTTATATTGATATTGAATTAGATCCAACTCTGACTTTCTCTCAACCTCAAATCTAAGACTAGGAATATTTTACTAACAGATCACACACACACTGTTGAGTCTATTGTCTTTTGTTACTTCAGTTATAAATAATATTTAGTATTTCTTGGATAAAAACAGACTTTTGATGCTTTTTAAAGATGATTGCACTGGGATCTGTATGGCGTATTATTTCTCCTTTTTTCCCACTTTCTGGTATTATTATTTCAGCCCCTGCACATGACATTGTTTATACTTACCGTGAGACTTAACATCTGTATTTTCTTCTAATTTTCTTATACAAAAGTGCATTAATTCACCATAAAATTGAAGGTCTGACCAAAAGCAATGTCAGTTATAACTCACAGGAGGCTTATTATTATTATTATTATTATTTAGTTATGAGCTAAGCTTTCTCCCCTCCTGCTTTAACTGAATGTGTTGTCTTGTGCTTTTACTCTATGTATATTGATATTGAATGAGTTCAAACTCTCCTTTTCTCTCCCCCTCCTCCTCCCGCCTGCAGACACTTTCTCCCGCCTCTCAGAGACACACACCTTGTTGTTTGATAGCTGTGCTCTCCCTGTAGATCCTCACTCGTAGTTGTTGTTGTTTGCCTGTAATGCTTGCAGTGTGTGACTTGCATTTGCCCGGGCTCCTTGGAGGGAGTTTGTTTTTGTTCTCAGTGTTGTAAACAGGGTGGGGCTCCAGTCCCAAACCACTCAGTCGAGGATGGTTATTTTTTTGTTTATCACGTCGGCCAATAGATTATCCTGGGATGGGATTATGTGTTGAAGCAGGTAATGTGGCTCACCATTTTCTGCATGTGCTGACTAGACTTGGTCACTGTTGATTACAGAAGCACTTTAGTTCATAGCTCTGGTCTGGGTGGTGAGTCAGTAGCAGATCTTTCGATATAATTTGGCTTTAAATAATGTCAGTGGGAAGTCTTGTGAAGTAAGGGATAGGGTATTCTTTTTTTAAAGAAAATGTGTTATAGCAAACTTTCCCCACAGTCATGAAGTTTGAATGTTTCACATAAATAACAAGTGTTGATATTTAGACTTTATTTGCCTGCCATCACTTTATTGGTCATGATCGGTCTCAAAAAAGTTAGATTTCACAGCTTTTCAGACCCTTTATTTCTGCCAAAAAGCGACACATTCAACGGCTTATTTAGACCGTCAAGGATAACTCAATAGATCAAATTACACAACTCTCTTTCACCAAAAACCATTAGCTATACGAGTGTAGCGATTTTCCATTCATTTAGAGAAAACATTTAAACACACTAACCCAAAACTTCAGTGATTTGCCACTGAATACATCATAGCTGCACGAATAATCAAAATCACGTTGTCCATTCCTCTTAAAGTTTGAAAGGCTATAGTAGACACTTTGTGTGTAATAGGAAAGGCAGAAACTAGACGTGGTATACACTTCAGTGATGAGCAAGAGCAGAAACGCATTTTGCATGTCTCTCTTATAAACCTGAAGCAGTCGAACTGAACGAGTTAACTCTGACTTAGCTTCATGACCCGGAAAACACTGCGTTCTTATGAATGGACGCACGTTTATATAAGGGATGGAAATTCTGTTTAATGTTATTGTGGCTTACAAGACATCTATCTTAGGGTCCACCAGCCGGTCTAAAAAAAGACCAAGATAAAGAGAACAAGAGAGAGTGGGAGAGCCAGAGAGAGGCTCTGAACTGGAACTGAAACTTTCTTCCTGGAACTCTAAAAAGCGTGAGAAATAACTTAATTCTGTAGCATCGATTTGAATAGGCAGAGAGAATGCGGTGAGGTGAGCTGAAGGCAAAACATCGTCATATATTTTGATCATGTAAGCTATAAGCGGGTTCTGGGAAATATTCATATTTATAAGAGAACTGTCAACACGTTTTTGGTACGTTTCTAAATAAAAACGCCACCTGTCATCTGACTACTAGGAAAAAGACAAGATCAAGTAGAAGACATCTTACGTACATCTAGTAATAATGAAACAAAATAGAAGGAATTTAGTAAGAGGATCACCTGAGAAACTCTAAATGGAAAAGATATTGTAAATTAAATATATGGATTGAAAAACACAACAAGTAATATTGGAAATCAAGTTCCTTTCTTTACAGGTTGGAAAAATTGGTACCATAAGGAGAAATATGTTGCTTTGTAATGATTGATTTATCCATTATCTGTTAATTATAACCTTTTCATTAATGTTGATTATTTTCTTTACCATTTATTTATTTATCATTATAATATTTTGTATTTCTTTTGCAAACATTTTACCGCTTTTTTATTTTTTTGTGTGCTCTGTAACTATATCAGTTGTGCAGATTAACCTGTGGCAGCATTATGAATTGGTTGCATCAAATAAAGGGATTTTGTACGATATCAACCCAAATTTCCCAAAGAAATGTATTACCTTTTTTAGATTTTAGTTTACCTTTTCAGTTTTCAGTGCCTTCTGCTTTACCCACACATGTCCCAGAGTGTCTTCCCTCCTGGCTCGCTCCCGTTAACCATTTACTATTTACTGTTTACAGCCTTTTGTTGGAGATTTACTGCACCTGTTGTAAACGCTGTGAATACGGTGTGGTTTAAGCAATCAGCTGTCCTGAGTTATTGGGTATTTTTCTAAAAGCCTTTTCATGTCGTGTATATGGAGTGCATGATGTACAAGCTTTTAATGTGTTGACCAATCAATTCCTCGCGCCCAGAACAAACTCGCAGTTATAAATGAGAGAATCAATCTTTTCATGCAGTCCAGAGAGGATTTCAAGCCAGCATTTTGAGTGCATTTCTGTGTACTTCATACACAATCGTACGCGCTGATTGAAGGGCTAATTCAAATAATTTTAATCACTCCGACCAACCCTCTTGCAGTGTCATCTTTTTTTTTTTGCAAATTCCCCGTAAAATGAATAGATGAGCGGTCTCTTTTTTAGAGCCTAATGGCTGCATTAGAAAAAGAAATGGATGGTGGATGAAAATTCAGTATCCTTCCACTCTGATCTCTTTTATCAATAGCAGTGCTGTGTTAAAAGACTTTGTGTTCAGTTCACACACACACACACACACAGCAATGGTGGAGGTGAGCAGTGAATAGTGGAGTTGGATGGACTGCCTCAGAGCTTAGCTAATGCATGATTTCATGCCGTGGGACCAATAATAGATTTGTTTTTGTTTCTGTTTAAGTCCCTCCACCTTCATTGATTGTGACGCCACACCCTCCTACCAGAGCTCGCAGTGACAGCTCTTTTTCCACCAAGTGAGATCATGCCATTGGAGGCTGTGTGTGTGTGTGTGTGTGTGTGTGTGTGTGTGTGTGTGTATGTGTTGTTCTCATCAGCGCCAACCACATAGTGCCAGTCAATAAGTAAACAATGGCAGAGACAGTTTCTCACTGCCTAACTGACATTTCTCATTGCTCGGCTGATGATTCATCCGGGAGATGTCATCCTGCAGAGTGTTTTCAGGGTGCACTGTACTTATGGCGGTTTCAATAATTCACTCTGTGATCTTTGTCCGCCACAAGCCCAGGCCATTTACTGTATATGTTAATATTGTACGGCTTTTTCGAGGCCACTCACTTCTTGTTTGGACTCTGATCCATAAATAAGCAACGGTTTTCCATGTCACGTGACCACTGACAGACTTGGAAAAACAACTTCTTGTCTGAACAGATAATGCTGTTGCTAACCGGTGTAACACTTCATATGTAGGGAGGGAATCACTTTCAATCATAGGGGATCATTCTGCATTATATATTGATGGTCCACGGCCCTTTGGAATCATTTAGTGTGTGTGGAAGCCCTATCCATTTCCAAAATACATTGATGTTGCTAGTTGGTTTTGGTTAAAACTTTCTGCAAATTGTTTTTGCATTTGCTTTGTTATCTGATCTCACAGATTACCTTTCTTTTGTTGAATTATTGGCTAAATGTACTTTGCATGGATCAGATTTTAGATTCCAAAATGTATATTAAAGATGCACCAATTGAATTTCTCTTGGCTGATTACATTTGTCTTTTAGAAGTCTAACTTGCAGATTCCCGTTCCACCCGATACTGATTTCTTTTTCCATAGCAACTTAAAAAAAAATTCAACTCTGTTTAAAACAAAACACTCTACAGTAACTTACATGTTCTCCAAAACTGCTCCAAGTAAGAGGTTCTTCTTAAGTTCAAATCGTTTTTTTATTTTTCCTACACGGCTTATTTTTGACTTGCAGCCGTTTCAAATTATGTGTTCTTCACCGGCACTAAATATCTTTTTATTTGCTTGGAGTTTTCAGTAAAATCGAAGTTATACGGCTACTTATTTTGTCATGGAATGGCTAGTAGGTCTATTTAAAATGAGTATACATCTAAAACAGTAGAAAGATGACAAGCTATAATTGTGGAGGATCTATTTTCCAACAAATGTAATGTATACTTCCGACAGGCATCTATGGTGGCATTTTGTTTGTTTAATATTCTGCATACATGTTCTGTTTACTGGCAATTTAATGGGATTAAAGCGTGTCATCCACACTGTTTCTGTCCTGTAATTTAATTGGTTTCTGCTATGGAAAATAAAAGAGAATTGCCATAGAATAATAATGACATAATCAGGTGAAATGTCTCACATGCTTTGACTCCAACGAAATAAGAGTCCTTTTTCCTTGTATGCCTGAAGAACTAAACTGAACCTCTTCTATATCGGCAGTGAGATTTACAGGAGGAAAATGATGTAAAACCTCCGATATTTCTCTCCTCTTGTGCTAATGTAAATGATTTGCATGGAGTTTGTCCCCGCTGATTAAGACTGTTTGGACTGCTCTTCTTTGGAACCGTGCCAATTGAATTTTCTGCCTTCTAACGCGCTTGGAGAGCGGGGAATATGCTTCTCATTGGGCCTGAGGCTTGATCTCCTTCTTTTTCCTCACCCCCCCCCCCCCCCCCCCCAATCCTTTCACATCACTCTGACAATTAGCGAGCTCGACCATCCCCAAATGACACACGTAATTAAAGAGTTGGCATTATAATTACAATGTGTTTATTGTCTGTTTATGGGTTTTGTGCAGGGGGAGACTGTTCTTTGGTGTAAATGGATTGAGAGCTGTTAATATACTTGGGGGTAAATGCGATTTCATGTGGTTTACATCCCGGTATCTCCTCTATCAGCCGTTTTGTTTGTCGCATGCTCAATGCAATTTGGCTGAACAGGAGAACCCATGAAAACAATAAACGATTTAGTCATGGGCTTTTAACGGGCACAACGGTAAATGCATGTTAAGTAAATGATGCAATTTATTCCCTTCTCCTCATTGCCAGGCTGGCTGCCACGGGACTTCTGCCAGCTTTAACTAAGTGGTACCCAGATGGTATTCGCATGATGCCCACTTGGATACAAAACGGTCCTGGGGAATAATGCCACAACAAGCAATGGGTCAGCCGGTTGAGCCTGTTGCTTTCGCACTCGGCGTGTGCAAACGGGTTAATGTCGTGTCACTTTGCTGAGTACTTCGGGAAGGTTGTATCTCAGGGGTCCAAAAAAGGATTGGAAAAGAGCCCCGTTAATGAGGAGGGCGGGATAGGGAGATGGGGGAGAGAGATTCCTTTGCTAATGTCGGGCTTCTTGATTCTTCAGAAAAGAGCCAGGGAGACAAGTGATGAGCTTTGCCCCTGGAGTAATATGTCGTTCAACAACGTGATTCCTTTTTTTTGAACGACATATACAATCACACAGTGTTACAATTGAAACTGTTTTTCTTTCCATTTGACATATTTTCCCCAAATGAACTAACCCTCCCTTTAAGCCACCCATCTCCCTCCATCCCTCCCTTGAAAATCCATAAACATATCAAAATGACATTAATTCCACAGGAAAATTAAATGGAATTAATTTTGCATAAATAATTAAATACAAATAAATAAATAAAAAGTAAATACAAATAAATAAATAAAAAGTAAATACAAATAAATAAATAAAAAGTAAATACAAATAAAGTATTACAATAATTAATGTAAAAATAAATAAATTAAAAAAACAATTAAAAATGCATAAAAGTCAATAAAAATACTATTAAAGTAGATATTATTCCTCTGCTATTTAAGGGGGAGTGCTTTGAGAATTAATCAAACAAACAATGCCATTTCTTTCTGCAATCTTCAGAATCTAGTAATTAAACCGAAAGGCGTTCACAGTATCTTAAGTTGAACAAAAACCCGACAGGGGCCGGATTCACAAAAGTGCTCTTAAGATAAAACATGAGTAAATTCTTAAGACAAAAAGAATGTTCTTAAACACTATTCACCATTTTTTTCTTAAGAATTGTCGTATGTCTTGGAACTTCTTAGTTTTCTCACTTGAGACGTTCTTAGATTTGGAACTTAAGATCACTCGCGTGACTACAACGTTTTTAACGGTTAACTAAAAATGGAGGATAGCTTTTACACAAGACCAAAATGCTGAGGCATGTCCAAGAGCAGCTCCTGCAGGTGGAGAGGGAGAAGCTGCTCACTGAGACGGAGAAGCTACATCTTGCCAGAGCAAAGTTTGATTTAAAAAAAAAGAGAGAGTTTTGAAAACATAAGAAAATATGAATTCTTCACATAGGTTTTCACGTGTTGTTTATTATGTGTATGTCCTTATGAGGTCTTGTCTCACTCTAATGCCAGAATTACATGGGGCAGGGACTAGGCCTGGGATATCTCCCTCAGGGCCACCACCGTTTGAAAAGACCCCGAGGCATAGAATCTCAGGGCAGCCATAATCTGCAACACCACTGGCAGAGGTGTCGATCGCCTTGTTTCCCTTCTGATCATCCGTCAAATGATCAGCCAAAAAAACAATTGCGGGCCTAGGGAGCATATATTGTCTAATTAAGACATGATCAGGGAGTGTAAGAGGATCCATTCTGTCTCCCAGAGGCCTTGGTGGATTTTCCTCCCTAGCTGCTACCCAAAGAACGTCCATCTAAAAGAAATAATAGTAAGGACATGGTAGGCCTACTTAAATAACAGGTTCATAATGATTAATTAAGTAGTATACATCAAATACAACAACTGCCTTCTTGATTTACTTTCTGAGTACTTTGTAGTGTAATCTAGGACTAGGCCTACATGTGACCCAGGCTGAAAGGCCCATTTCAGTTATATCTCAACTGTCAAAACATGCTTTATGTGATAGGCTACATTCATGCAAGAGTACTCTAAACAAAATATTAATGAAATCAAATAAATGTAATACAAAGTTGTTCAAGTAAGACTTACCTTTTCACTGCAGCTGTTTTCAGACTGGTGAGAGCTTCTCTTAAAGTTGTGAAGAAATTTGAGAAGAAATCTATGAACTTTGTTTTAGGAAAAAGCGTAAGAAGAAAGTTAAGAAAAAACATAAGATAAGATAAGAATGTCTTCATGAATACCAAATCTTCTTACGTTTTGTCTTAAGAGCAAAGTTAAGAAGAAAGTGGCACTGAAGAAGCATTTTATTCTTAGAACGCTTTGTGAACCCGGTCCTATTCCAGAGAGAGAACGATGGGGGGTATATTTACATTCTTGTAAAATTCTGTCTCTGGATCCCAAAGCTGCAGGGCTTTACATTAATTCCAAGAACTTTTCCTAAAAAAACAAAAGGCCCAGAAGTATTTTAGTTTGGGATTCAAATAAACAGCATATGAGCTAGGTTATGGAGTTGTTGCACCGGTCACATCTATCGACAACATTCGGGTAGATCTTGGCAGGTCTTAGTTTGGGACGAAAGCATTTTTCTCTGAATTGGCCAATAGGCACACAACTCCATCAATGCGAGTGGAACCCAAGTAACGCTCAGAAATTAGATCTGAAATTAGAACTGATTTCAGGACAGAAGAAAGTCTACAAATCTTTCATCATAGACTGGAAAACCCAGCTCTTGCTCTAAACTTGGCCAATTAATACAAAAAAACCCAAAACCTCTATTCTGAACAGAGCACTTGGAAAGGTTGCAATACTTTAGCTTATTAACCCTAATGCAGGATTCTTTTCTTTTTAAGTTTGTTTCCTCACGGTCGAATGTACTTATTGTACGCCCTTTTGGGTAAAAAGGTCAGCTAAATGCATTGCCTTTTGCTAAGGCGAATACAGCGCAGGTCCTCAAATAGGATAAGCCCAAGATGAACAACATGGTTTGTAACTTTAAAGAAAAGGCAGAGTCTTCTCTTCTATTTTCTTCTCTCTGCGTTGTGCCGTCCTCCTCTGCTCGTCCTGTCCCTGGCTCTCGCTGTCTTGTGTAGAAGTGGTGAACTGTGTCATCTCCAGCCACTAACAACCAACAGCTGCAGCACCAGCCACCGCTGTACATCCAGGGACAATGTGAAACTCATTTTTCCAACGTAGAGAAATAAATAAACAAAGCCCCTAGGGAGGAAAAAAAAACAGAAACAACACCACAAACAAGAACAGGGCTTATGCAAATGTCCCGGGAAAATGTGTTCGCGAATCGATAAGCTCTATTTGTGTACGAAGAGCATTTTACACAA
Organism: Eleginops maclovinus; assembly: GCF_036324505.1. Taxonomy (NCBI): domain Eukaryota; kingdom Metazoa; phylum Chordata; class Actinopteri; order Perciformes; family Eleginopidae; genus Eleginops; species Eleginops maclovinus. The sequence continues at coordinate 26,435,222 of NC_086368.1, read as the reverse complement.
AGATACACATTACCAAGTTTGTTATTTTATCTGCAGTAGCTACCCCCAAAACATCTGGTTTTAGTTTTTATCTTCTACAGTACATGTTCAACCCACACATTATGATGAAACACAAACTATTTGTTGTTGGGTTGTGACATGAAACCACTCAGAGATAGGAGGGTGTGCGCTGCCGTCCACACACGAGACGCCAGATGTTCAAGGCAAAGTTATTAAGTCATTGTGGTGGGAGAGGGGTCAAACTGTCAGTGGGTTAAAGGTCAAACAACATAAAAAAAACTGCAGCACCCACACGGTTGATTACAGATGACAGATTTATCGTGGTATGGATTCTTTGTGTCACTGGTTCTGGTTTTTGTTGCTGTTGTTTCGAGACTGATTGTAAAATATGAGTGTTCTGTCAAAGACCATTTTTCTGAGGTTTCCCATGAATGAAAAAGAGAAGTCTGAACAGCTCGTCCCATTGTTTAGCTTTTTCCCTCCCAGTCACCTTGTAATTGTTTCTGTGTCATAAGCAGCTATTAGTATTGCTGGCAGAATGGTAATGCTTTGAGAGACTCATCTCTTTGAGAGAATGGCTCTCTATCACACTCTCACATTCTTTTAAAAGGGAAAAGGAAGATGAATTTTGCCCATAAAGGCTGTATCACAAGGGCTTTTTATCCTAAATTGCTCTGGGGATTGTTATCTGTGGGAAGTGTGTCCTGCCTCCGTCGTGTTCAATCAAGTGTCCACTTAGCTGTGACTGGGAGTAATTGTTCCCAAGTGGGCCACACACTGACCTGTTAATGTCTGCGTTGACCCTCTAACCTTGTCAGCACGTCTTGGGGTGGAGTTTAAATCATGTGGATCTCCTCCACGTCTTTACGCTACCGGGTCAAGTGGGCGTCGGCTCTGAAAGACCACTTTCTTGTAATTGTCCCTAGCAGCATGGGTCAGCTGTGGGTGTTCCCAGCCAGCAGCTCTTATAAGATGAGGAGTGCTGTGGCTTAATGGGTCAAGCCATTGATCCGATTCAGCACCAGTGTCCCCACAGTCGCTGATCAATGGCTCGACTATTGTCCGGGGATTGTAAGTTAGACTATATTGTAGCTTTGTGGTCGATACATCTCACAGACTACAGATGAAGTCTTTTGTGAATACTATCTCTTATTCATCTATAGCTTTTCCACTCTCACATTCACTTTTTTTATGATGGTTTTATAGCTCGGGCAAATTCCAAATAGACGAGTGTTTGTTGACGCATTATCTGAGAGTTGGCCTAGCATTCCCTCGACAAAATGCGAAAGGGATTTTTCTATATAGTTTCTTCTTTAGGCTCTAAACACATTACATCATATTTGCATTGCTGCGCTTCACCACTGCTAAGCTAAAAGCGGCTCATTTAGTCACTCGTTAGTAACCACAGCTTTTCTGGTAAACAGAAAAGCTTCACACATGCAGTATTAACTGATGTCGTTTGTCGTAGAACAATCTTGAAAATATTTTTAACCACAGACCTGATTTCAGATACCTAACTGAAAACATAGAGACCAGACTGTCCTTACAAATATACAGCCGCGGGAAGAATTAAGAGACCACTTCAGCATTATCTTTCTGTCTTGTTGTATTATTTATAGACATGTCTTTGAGTTAAATGATTTTAAAAATGTGTTATTGTATTCTATAAACCTCTGAAATGTTTTCTCTGTTGGAATTAATCAGACACTGGAATGGCTGAGATAAAGATTTACCAAAAATCTGGAATGGTTTCTTAGAGTTGTATTTTTTCCTGTCTGAAACACGCTTCCTGGCCGCTGAAAAATGCAGTGATTGTGGTGAGCCACATTTCGCTGCTGCCTGGTGTGTTTTTGGCGTTATTTCTTAAAAAAACCCACTAATAAAGCAACTTTCAAGACCATCCTCTTGCGCCTTGAGCGGTCGGTATGTGTGGCTCATGCCAAAGGTCGCTGCCAAAAGCAGGAGCGGGAGATAATAAGATGTAAAAAACATACTTTCAGGTAAATGTAAATAGATATTAAGTTTAAGTTATCATAAATGTGTGACTCCATGAAGGCTTACATACAAATGATAGACTACTACTTTCTGTGATTCTTCTCTGATATGAATAAACACAATTAAGTTCTAATTGTTAAAGTTGTTTTATGCTGTCAATATGCAGCAAATCATAACTGGAAGGTCAGACTTGTAAGTTTTGTTTTCTCAAATGGTGCCTTTCTATCTTTTTCATGCTGCTTCCACAACCGTTCAGCATGTGACTCGTACTGAATCACATCGCACCAACCATGCCTTGCTTCACCTAATCTCCGACCCCTCTCATAACCCTCAACAAGGATGGACAGCTTCAAACGCCTGTCTACTTTGCCTGGTAACTCACCAATGAGTGGCAATTAACACACATGCTGCAAAGTGGCTGGATGTGAAGTTTCCTCAGAAACTGACACCGTTTGTAATTTGAGTGAAAAGAGGGGATTACAACCACATGTTTCCAGAGGAGTGAGTCAAGTGTTGAGCAGCTGGCATGCAAAGGGCCCACGAAGTGAGAGAGCTTTACAGTCGGGAGGTAAAAAAACAGAAAAGTTCCACTCGTGTCCACGTCTTAGCTTGCAGTATTTCTTCAAGTGTTTGGTTGTTTAGTCTTTTCTTTTTATGGACAAATTACGCAGTAAAACCTAACCACGGTTTAAAACCTACTGCTTGTTAATTTGCAATAAAGTTTTAAAATCAGAGCTACCTCTTAAGTGTTCACACCAGTGCTGTTTTAACATCCCTTTTGTGAGACTCCACATAAACCTCTTTTTTGATGCTTTCCATGGAGTAAAACTTGAGTAATTTCTTTGTGGCAGACATGGCAACCAGAACTCTGTAGATCTCAAAGTGAGGGTCATTTTGAAGCGGCCTTTTTATGTTCAAGTTCAGGTTCATAATTTGTATTTTGTGTCTCTCCTCGGACATGTCTCTATGCTTTAATGTTCAGAAAGCTCTTTATTTTTCTCATACTGCCTGTGCTGCAGCACCTCTTTTCACCCTCTGTCTGAAACCAGAGCCCAGTCTGCTCTTTTTGGTTAGCTGGCCGGCTCTGTTGTGATTAGTCAACAGCTTAGAGATGTCCTGCCTCATAGTTTATGATATACAATGTGTTGGAGTGCTAGCCAATAGAAGCGCAAGTTTTATATAGTGATGTCACTATGTTACAGAAGTAAAGAAAGGAGTCCAATGGAGTTGTTTCAGGCCGGGGGGGAGTGTGGGGGAGAGAAACTCCCGCCTTTTTCAGACGATTGACATCCAATAAAACCTACATAACACACTACAGGAAAGGGAGAGCCCAAAAAAGCTAAACAGCGACCCCTTTTTAAAAGCAATTGCTCCAGATATCTGGTAGAACTTGAGGTCCAGATACTGGGGCATGGCGGCCCCGTGTTTGATTCCCACCTGAGCACCATTTAGGCATGTTATCCCCTCCGTCACCCCTACTGAAATCTGTCTCTTGTGGCTGAAAAAACCCAAACCCTACTTAGGTTGAATATAACTCCTTTTGAGGGGCTTCAATAGCACCGCCATAACTCCTCTAAAGGACAGTTGTCTGTTCGGGATCAACATATTTTTGGAAGTAATGACAGGGATGCAACGGAGCAATCAGACGGGTCTTATGGGGTCGACGGCAGGCCCAGGAATGTGGCCGGGCTGTGGAAACAACAGTCCGCTCTAATGGGGTTAGTGGAATTCCACTCTGGTGAATTATGAGGAGTTGGGACGTCTGGCCTGCGGTTTGTTGTGTCTGCTTACAGTACACCTCTACACCCAGAAAACAGAGTTATAGATTTAGTTTTTGACACGCTTCCTCGTAGAGCAGCAGGCCAATTAACCGGCAGCGGAATCGTCTGCTGGAGACACGGCCACATTAAACAGCAGAAGTGATACACACATATATCACGGGGCAACAAGCCACACATGCAGCCGTAACTCGTGTGACAGCGACAGAACCAGAAGCCATCCATCCTGCTGCCTCATTTGCATGATCTGAAGCGTTATCTGGAAGTCATTAGCATCTTCCCACTTGTTTATTTGGTCTCAGATGAATGCTTCTGCGCTCAACAGCAGGTTTTCTGAATAAACAAAGTTTGGTTTCAGATGTTTCTGTAGTTGTGCTTCATATATCATTAATCTTAAAAAGAAAACATGTTATAATAAATAAAAGCAGTTTTTTTTTTTACTAATGATGACACCACTGCTGGGTTTATAGGTCAATGTGAATACAGTCTCCAGAACAATCAGACTGGTGGTTTTATACCATTGTAAGGCTTAGAAAATGGATCACATCACTCCCGTTCTGAGGTCTTTACCCTGGCTTCCTGTCTGTCAAATAATTGATTTGAAATACTGCTGCTGGTTTATAAAGCATTGAATGGTTTAGGGCCAAAATACATTTCTGATCTCCTGCTTCATTATGAACCATCCAGAACTCTCACTTCTTCTGGGACGGGTCTGCTTTCTGTCCCAGGAGTCAGAACTAAACACGGAGAAGCTGCGTTCAGTTATTATGCTTCAAATATCTGGAACAAAGTCCCAGAATCCTGCAGGTCCGCCGCAACTTAGTTTTGGATCTAGGCTGAAGACTTTTCTTTTTGCCTCTGCTTTTAATGAAACTGCACTGTAACTTTTATTCATGTATTCTATCTTTATTTTATATTAGCTTGTTTTATTTATTTGATTCACTTTGCTTTTCAATGTCTGCTTTTAAATGCCATAATTCTTAATGCTTTTAATGGTTTTCAAAGCACTTTGAATTGCCTGGTGTTAAAGGTGCCTAAAAGATCATTAATTCATGTTTGTTTTACAAATAACCATTTTATTTTACTGTAAACCTTTGAATAATTTTAAAGAAACAGCTATACAAAAATGATTCCTGTTAAATAATTAAGCTGCTTTTTTTATTTCTTAAAAACTTGCTAATTTCAAAAATGAATAGTTACAAAAACACTGTTATTTAGACCTTTTGTTTTGACAGATCACACTAAAAATGTTTGATACAACTGATTACTTTTCATCCAGAGGAATATCTAGCTTATTTTCCTTGAGAAAAAAAATACAAAACAAAGATTTTTGGAAGTTATGAATTGATTCAAAATCTGTAAAAATGAGAATCTCTTGCATCAGTAGATTCTCATCATGTTAGCGTGTTGTAATGGAGTTGTTATCAGTTTAGTGTTAACGATGACTAATATTTCTAATCTTTCTTACATAGTGAGTGGAAACAAATACAGTGTGTGCGGTTGGATGTTTTGATCGCAGTTGACATCAGACACAGCTATTTGAATGTAGCATGTTTTTTATGTGGGTAATGCGAGCAAGCTCTTACCACAGATCAAAGGGCAACCATGTGACATGTTAACTGTTTTATGGTGAGAAATGAAGCTCTAGTATTTTACGTGTGTGTGTGTCCAGAATTATGGATTTGAATGCATGTAGGCCAGGCAATTCCAACAGGAATCAGTGCGTCAGCCTCAAAGAAATACTTGTGGCTGAAGGCGATCACTTTTACTTTTTTCACTTCTTATGTCATCTCTGTACATGTGGGCTCATTGTATGAGATCAGGGGCTTTCCCCACCTTTCACTTCCTGTTTGTAATAGTAGTTTTTTCCCCCTTCCTTACTTCTCTCTACTTCTTCTCTCTCCCTCTCTCTGTCTCCCTCTCTCTCTCTCTCTGTCTCTCTCTCTCTCTCTCTCTCTCTCTCTCTCTCTCTCTGTCTCTCTGTGTCCTCAGTGCTCCTGCCCTGAAGACTGTGAGCTGGATTCTGATTGGAGGAATGGAGTGCCAGTCTGTCCTGCACCAGTGATTGGGGTATGTGTTACTGAGACGTCTCTTATTTCCTACAGTAATGTGTGTGTGTGTGCTGTTTGTCTGTGAAAGGACTCCACAACACCGTTAGTTTGGACTATTAGGCTTATTTGTATCGAGCCGTAATAAGCTGGAAGCAGATCCCAACAGTCGATTCTGAGCTTTTCATCACTTTTATTGCATCCAGAGCGCATTGATGTGACTAATAAGGACACAAATGGTACCAAATAGGGCTGAATGTTGTGGAGAAAATATCTAATTACCATTTTACTGACCAATATTGCACATTATTTTATATAAATGAAGTGTTTGTGGGGCCTCTGAATTGCTACCTACAAATCACATCAAACCATTTAATGATTTAAAAAGGTTTGCACATTTTAAGCCAATCAGAGCCACATTAAACCATCTCATGGAGGCTCCAATTCCTGAGAGTTGTTATATTAATAAGCTTAAAACAACGGTAGGATAATATTATTACATGTACATCCTGACATAGATCCATCCACTCTGTATCATTCTTCCTTTCTAGCTGTAACTGAACAATACCTGTCTGAAAATGCTGTCAAATATTAAGTGTATTTGGACTCTCTCTTTTAAATAAAAATGTAAATCTTATATCATTTATTTGCGTTCATTTATATTTTCATGCAGTAATTCCATGTTCAGCTAGTTAACTGGATATTTGTCGCTTAAACTGTTACAATCCCTCTGTTTCTTGTCAACTGAATAGTAATCAGCGTCTGTTTTTAAATAATCAATTCTCTCAAATGCATTCATGCAGGTTGTGTTATTGTTCTGTGAGAACTGAATATCATTCTGTTTGTTTTGTTGGTTGGTCAACACATTGTAACATCTCCTCTGAGTTTTGATCGACATTGTTTTTCTGAGATGAATAGTTAAATGGGATAAGGATTGGTACATCCATTGATAAATACGAGTTAAAATAAAAATAAGTAGCTGCAGCCCATCTGCGTGAGAAATAAAATGTTATGTTTTATATAAAAATGAGTACATTTCCAGAATACTTGGAAATCCTCATCTTAAAAGTACACAATGAACCCATATTTTTTACTTAGGTTTTATGTGAATGTACTAAACATCCATTTTAACATTTTTAAAGCCTGAGGGTATTTTTTTTAAATATATTTTAACAATTGAATTAATATTTTATATTAATTTTCAGGTAAAAAACTCTAAGGACATTGTGTTATATTATTAAGATGATCTTGCAGGTTTAATATCTTTAAAATGTATTAATATGAGAATCAGTGCAACCAATATTTAATAGTATTAATAAAAGTAATGACATTAAAGAAATAATTGAATTAAATCTGTTAATCCAGCACATTGCCCCCAATCACAGTGTAGCACCGTCAGCAGCTTTGTGTTCTCCTTTTTGTTTTTGAATATCTCCTTCGTTCTGTCGTCTTCCTGTCCCTCCGCTCACCTCTGTCCGCACGCTGAGCACTGATTGGCTGAGCACTTTCTGCACTACAGTCTGGCTGCTTGCCAGTGGCTGCCGTGCCCCCTGATCAGAAGAGAATGTGACATTTGTGCAGAGGTAATGGAATCTGCGTGCAATTAAATCTCTAACTGTGAAGAGGAGTCTATCTCCCAACCCCCCCCCACCCACCCCCCATCTCCTGCCATTGCCAGCAGCAGGGGGGGTCAGGCGCAATGATGAAACCTTCCCAGCAGGCCGCCTCGCCGCACTCTCTTTCCCCAATCTCGACGTCAGGTTATGTTTTTTAACTTGGCCCTGCCTCTATCTGGCAATTAATTACAGAAAACGTCCATTAGGAATCCCTCCCAAATATAGCGTAATAAGAATTAATATTCAATTATAAAAATGACATTACACGGCTGCGACGTTACCGATGCTTTAATGAATTCTGCTGCAGGTGACAGTTGTTATTTTGTGGCAGTTAAGCATGCTTTGATTCTTTTTTATTTGTGTAGGGGGTAGAGAGGGAGTGGTAGAGAGCAAGACGGAGAGAAAGGGAAGGAGGCAGAGGGCAGATTCATGCGTGGCTGAGCAGAGGGTCATATCTCTCTGCTGCCCCGCCACTACACTTAACGCCTCATTTGTGGGCTTTGCGGCTGATGGCTTGAGTCTGTGATCCGTTGCCATAAAAGGCAGCTTTTTCCTATCTGCTGATGGGGCACTTGCTTGTGGGTTAATACCAGAGCCCCTTCTCTATAGGCGGACTTGTATCTAATGGATGTGCGCATCCCCATCAGCAGAACTCATAAACATAAAGCTCTCTGCTGGTTAGGAGAGGACGCAGCCGCGCCATGCAAGCATTTCCCCTTGAACTTGTTTAGGAGTGGTTCCTATTCGAGTTCCCTTTGCATGCTGGGTGGAAGGACATAGCAGGATATCCAGGTCAAAGTTTGGCTAAATCCTCCCCTGTTTGTTTCCCTCACACACCCTGTGCTGTGCTACATGACACTATCTTCTCTTCAGACCAGAAAATAGACTTAAAATTCACTATGAATGCTTGTTAATTTAAACCGTAATATTAGACGTTTTTCTTGCTGCTACCGAGCTTTACCAAGCTTTTAGCTCTGATTGGATAGTTCTATTGTGATTGGTCAATCGCTTAGACATGTCCCGCCCCTTAGCTTATCATGTACAAAGTGTTGGAGCACAAGCTAATACAAGTGCTAGTTACCTAGTGATGTCATTATGTTACGTGAACAAAGGAGTCCAATGGAGGCGGAGAGTGTTGGAGACAAACTGTGATGGGAACTTTGGATTTGAGCCTTTGCAGACCATTTACATGCATTAAAACCTAAACAACACACTACAGAAAAGGGAAAAACCCCAAAAAGAAGAATAGGGCCCCTTTAAGTCCCGCCTCCAATCTGCTCCGTTACGTTTTTTTCCAGTGTAGTTGTAGTACCACCGTTTGGCCACTATGAATATTTGCCTCAACCCCCGGCTAACTTCATGTAGGCTTGCTTCACAGCGTGGTATGATCCCCAGTGCACTCCATATGGCGGCCCTAATGTGACTGTTTTTCTGTCAGCTCTTCCTCTCACATTGAGCCTCCCTGGTAATGCATTTTGTCACGATGAATTATTAATGTCAGCCTCGGTCGAAGCCAGTGTTGTCTCAGAAAATAAGAGGGTCACTCCGGTTCTTCTTTTCTCCTCACCCGGGGGTTAATTTGAACCAACAATCAAATGAACCTCCCATTTCCCTGCTGACCTGTGGGTCGTCATATAAAAACTGCCAGGGCTCAACTTCATCCACCAACATCCTGCTAAACAAACACAACTCCGTCCCTCTCGGTTTTCCTTGCTGTGCTTGGTGAGGGAGAGACAGAAAAACTCCATTAGTGTCATTCCAGTGGTGAATTAGATCCGGCTGACAAATAGATGCGGAAAATTGTTTTAATTGTATAATTATCCGTGGCCAGCCACTTGTGCGGAAAAGTGCCGCGATGTGGCCGAGGAAGAGCACATTTTGGCCTTTTATGTGCTTATTTAGTCTTGGTGCAGGAAATGAACAACAATCGGGGGTCCTGAGGATAAAACATAAACACACTCACACCCCCTCCGGGCAGGTTTTGACATGCTCAGTGAGACGCTGCTCTTTAACGTGACGTGTCTGGCCAATGAGCCTTTCCTCAGGCAAAGAGGGGAAGAGAGGATCAAGATGGCACAAATAATAGAATAAATAAGAGCTGTGCAGAAGAAACGCGCACTTCTTACGCAGCCTGTTTCTGACTGCTGAGAGACTGAAAAGCTCTTCACACACTTTGGCTTTTGTTTTTATCTGTTGCTCGAGCCCCACTGTTTTATTTTTTTTCCATGAATGACTTTGCGTGAAGTGCCTATCTTAACTGCCAATTTGGTTGGAAAATAATAACAGTTATCATATCTTCCTGATTCAAACAGCCAGGCTCTATTTTACAACTTTTTGTATCCATAATGCTTTACACGGAGACTGAATTTATTCTGGTGTTACGTCCCTTCTCCTTTTTACCCAGATCTTGTTTTGATGGAATTGAATAGAAGTCACATTGCATCGTTTACATGCAGAATGTCATCACTGTTGGAGAAGTAAACGGCTTATAATTAAATATTGCAGCTGTTTTTAACACACACTGTGTACAGAATAAACTGTTAGGGCTGGGGATGCCCTTACTTTAACCCAGTTAAGTGACAATTTGCTATTTATCATAAAGAATATGTTGAGTTATGCTTTGGGGATTTTCCCTTTCCTATAGTGTGTTATGTAGGTTTTTGTGCATGGAAATGCTACAATTCCCAAGTTCCCATTCCTGAAACGCCTCCATTGGATTCCTTTGTTTTATTTTGTAACAATACATCACGTTGTAACACTCGTGCTTCGATTGACTAATGCTCGAACACATTGCACGTGACAGGCTAAGGGGCGGGACATCTCTATGCAGCTAAAAAATCAGAGCAGACTGGGCTTCTGGTTTCAGACAGAGGGTGGAAAGAGGTGCTGCAACACAGCCAGTGTGAGAAAAATAAAGAGCTTTTATACAGCTCCGGAAAAATTAAGAGACCACTACAAATGTTCCTAAATGTTTATCTCTACATGTATGGCAGCCATTCCAGTGTGTGTTGAATTCCAACACAGAAAATAATTGTCAGTATTTTAGAGAACACAATAAAAACATTAAAAAAATCATTTAACTCAAAGACATGTCTATACATAAGAAAACAAGAGAAAACGATAACGCTGGAACGGTCTCTTAATTTTTTCTGTGGCTGTATGTGACCATTTTGTTTTCAGTAATCTTTCCATTTCTTATGTAATCCCCTGCAGACAGCATGCAGGCTAACTGTCTCAGTGTTGACAGGTCAGTTACTGAGTGGTTCTTCGAGCTCAGGCCAAAACTCTGCAGTCAGCAGCTGCATGCAATTTTCAGCTCAACTCATTGAAGTGTAATAAGGCAAAGTAAGAGGAGTACTGTGGGCCTGGATGCTCTCACTCTTGAAGGAAACATTGATAATAGCACATAAAACAGGAACAGTATTCCCGATAAGTGTCCCTGCTACCAGATAAATCCCTTTTTATTGAGTCATTGCTTTGTGTCTATAATCCAAAACATTTAATTCTGTTGAACACAGGTTGGTTTGTCATCATAACAAGCTTTGATACCTAATCAAATGATGTACATTCACGTGCTGAGCCTGGCGACACAAAGCGCTTCATGCATGAAGGGCTTGTCATGTCTCCGTTGTTGCCTCCGTCAGGCTCCGTTGCTCAGTTGCATCTCCTGTGATAATGCTCGGGGGGGATTAGCAGGTAACAAAGCAGCAGTGCTCCTCTGAGGATGCGGCGCGTGGCTTTGAACGTCTTGTACAGTACTTCATAAACGAAGGAAGCACCACCAAACGGTGATTTCCCAGCGACACGGGGAGCCTCCTCCTGGATAATGCAGTCATGAAAAGGTGACAGGAAGGACTCGGGGTCTGGAACGGAGCCGTGGCAGCTGGTCGGAGAATAGGAAGCGGCGAGCGGCGGGGCTAAAGTGCAGCGAGGAGCAAATTAAAGCTCATATCGGCCGTCTCCCTCGCCTCCCTGCACTTTCCTGTTTGGACTTGAAGGTGATTGGGAGCCAAGGCGGTGACAGTTGACGGAAGCGGCGCGGGAGGAGAGAGTATTTATTTGCAGTGAGATGCAGCGATGCTTGTTCAGGATGCGGTTTCACGCAGGATGTGCCACCCACCCCACACACACACACACACACACACACACACACACACACCTCCTCCCATCTTTGTCATATCCACCCTCACTCTACAATCCCGAGGTCTGATCGAGAATGGGAAGTGGGTTATCGGGGGGGAGGAGGAGGAGGGCTGTATTGTGTAAGAGGCTGGGTCTGGATACAGAGCTCACTCAGCAGGCCTTCCTGCCGGGCCTGGGAGGTGGTACCAAAGTCAACACAGGTCACTGAGAAAAAAAGGGCGTGTGAAGTCTTGAGATTGCATTGTGGGAGAAAGATTGTCTCTGGCAGCCAAAAAAAGAAAGAAAAAGAAAACCATGTTTGAAGTAGAGAATAAAAACAAATTGAGAACATGAGAAAGTGTGTGTGTGTGTGTGTGTGTGTGTGTGTGTGTGTGTGTGTGTGTGTGTGTGTGTGTGTGTGTGTGTGTGTGTGTGTGTGTGTGTGTGTGTGTGTGTGTGTGTGTGTGTGTGTGTGTGTGTGTGTGTGTGTGTGTGTGTGTGTGTGTGTGTGTGTGTGTGTGTGTGTGTGTGTGTGTGTGTGTGTGTGTGTGTGTGTGTGTGTGTGTGTGTGTGTGTGTGTGTGTGTGTGTGTGTGTGTGTGTGTGTGTGTGTGTGTGTGTGTGTGTGTGTGTGTGTGTGTGTGTGTGTGTGTGTGTGTGTGTGTGTGTGTGTGTGTGTGTGTGTGTGTGTGTGTGTGTGTGTGTGTGTGTGTGTGTGTCCTGCCAGGAATTCCACCTTGTAAAGCTAGGTATGAGAGGGGGGGTTGATGGTGTGTAAATCACAGTAATTACTCTGGTGGTTGCAGTACAATTACCTTTGTCGTCACCCTACAATACAGTTTTCACATTACGGTAAACTGCTCGTTTTGAAGATGCAAGTGTGTCATGCATTATTTCATACCTCACCGGAGTGGAGATGCAGGAATATATGAGTTAATTTGGGAGATGCAAGTTCTCACTGGCTTTCATCTGTTAGAAGAAGCATTCAGATGGAATAGTTATTAAAAGTATGAATACAACGCTGTTACAACACTTATTTAAAAGTCCTGCATTGAAAATCTTACTCAAGTAAAATAAGCAAAAGTACGATTTAGTACAATGTGTATTCCCTAATGCTAACAATTCTTAAATACAAACAATCTTAATAAGTACAAATGAACCACATGTTTATAAATGCCATAAAAATATTCCCTCAATTGGGTAGTTCAGTATTGGCAAAAGTTGTTCTTTGATAAACTAATGCCTAATTTACTTTATTGGCAGAGGATTAGAGGTTAGATCTGACCAAAAATTAGAAAAAAAGTCACATTTCTGTGAAAAAGGTCAGACTTCAGACTCTTATCTCAAAACTCAGAAAAAAAATCTCTATTTTCTATTTTTCTTTCTATCATTGTATTTGTTTGATTACCCCAAATAATTCACATGTGGCCCTGATTCTCTTCTGTACGTTCATTGTAGAATATCACATTTTATGAACTCATTTATAAAAAATATAGGGTTAATATGAACTCAACTGTAAAATAGTTGCACTATTGTGGTGGAGTAGAAGTAGTTTGAAAAGAACATGCTCAAGTAAAGTAAAACCACCTCACAATAGTACTAGAGGAGATCTACTTATTTTCCACCACTGCATGTGAGTGCTGAAGAGGTGAGCCACACAGCTCTCTGCCCACTAGCTGTTATGTCGGCATTAACCCTCCCCAAAGTTTCAAAGGCAGCTTTTACGAGCTGCCTTACGGTCTCATCTATGCGGACAGCGGCATCTAAACTCTGGAGAACCTGCCACATAAAACGCACATCTGTTAAAGCCCAAATTGTAAAAACAGCCCCCGCGTGTCGAGGCAGCGTCGAGTTAATCATACACTCAGAGTAGAGCTTTTAATGCTCCCCGCAGCAGTCATTGTCTTAGATTCCCTTCTTTGGATCTGCTTTTTGCCCATTGGTTGACGTCTTTTTTACATTTTTGACCTTTTTTAAAAGCATGTTGGTGTCTGTAAACTTTTAAAAACTTGAACTTGTATACAAAGGGGGGGATGGAAGAATCTTCATTTGATTTAAAAGTTAAGATGAAGCAGTCACTAGCATTCCTTTTTGAAATGCATGCAAAAAAAAACCATTAACATCTGCTTGAATCCCGTCCATCCCACCACTACGCCGTACTCCCTTCACTGGCTGCCAGTGTTCGCCCAAATCCGTTTGAACACACTGGTAGTCTCCTATGGTGCTATAAAGGGATCAGGTCCTTCTTACTTCCAGGCACGTGCATTCACTCTGCAAAGGCCAATCGGCTCACTGCTCCTTCACTCTGCGCCCAGATACACCTAAACTAAAACACACCTGTTTGCCATCCTGGTGGATTGAAATCTGGACAGCAGAAAGGTTCCACATCTACCGTCACATACTGAAAATCCCCTGTTACACCTGGCTGTGATACCCAACACACCTAAAAAAACCTTTAACCACCAGCAATAACAATGGTTTGGCTTATTCAAAGCAAACATCTGCATTTGTTTTTATCTTTATGGATAAGCACTTATTGTGAGACGCTTGGGATATAAACGTCAGCTTAATGAAATGCACTTTAAGAGAATGGATTATTCGCCATTTTTTCATCCGGATTCCTGATAGAAAGAGCTAAAAACTTGATCTCCAATTGAATACACTTAATCCAGGCAACTCTAACGTGAGCTAAACTTCCTTGCATAGTCAACAGTTCAAGAAGTCTTCCCCTCTTTTATATTTGACAGCTTTGAGTAACACAATGACCCACAGATAGAAAAATAAATACTACAACTTTTAAGAGTATTTGGAAAGCTATGATCTAAGCCAAGGGCTGTATCGCAATATTCACAAAAATGTTGAAAAATATTAAACACTTTTCCGACTCAACCCGAGTTTAATAAAAATCAAACCAGTAGTTCTCTTTTTTTTTAGGGTTAGGGCCACCACATTTTAAAGGGGGGGACAGAGTGGATGACACAAAATAGTAAAAGGTCCCTGGGTTGATTTGAACCCGAGTCTTCTGCGGCGGGGACTGAGCCCCAGTATGTGGGCCTCCAGCTCTACTCAAATGAGCTATACGGCAGACCAGTTGTTTTTTCTGGCTGAGCTAATAATTGCGGATTTCTGTAGCTGGCTAGTTGCATTACCAAATAATGGCACATATTATACTCAGTTTTGAGGTTAACACCACAGCACAGATGCTATTAAAAGATCTGTGAGTGATGCAACGTAAGCAGCAGTTATTACAGCGACACGGTTATTACACACTTTTTTCACTTCAGCCTCTTAAAGAGGAAGTGCGGTTTTTGTCCTTAGAGTCAGCCTGGGTCTCGACAGAAACAACATAACACAAACAACATAAATCTCAGGGCTGATTTAAGGTCTGTTCAAAGGCATCTGGCAAATAACCTGAGGGAGGAGAGCTCTGCAGTTATGAGCGTGAAGGGGGCCAGGCGAGCACCATTCCTGTTGTGAATAGCCATGACACGCACACATTGTTGGTGGATTGTAGCACAAAACAAACGAGAGAAACCTGTTGAGGTCATTTCTTTGGTGGAAATGTTCACTTTCACTCACAATTACTTGTGAAAATGTATCTCTGATGGGTTGCTTTCTGTTTTAAGGATATCAAAGCGACCCAGTTATGCTCTTTGGGTTAAAGAGTAAATGGTCTGCAAAGGCTAAAATCCCAGAGACATGGTGACATCACTTTACAACACTGGTGCTTTTATTGGCCAGTCTCCAGCACATTGTATGTGATAGGCTAAGCGGTTGACCAATCACAACAAAGCTGGCTTTCTGCTGTCCTGATACCATTCATGAAGAGATCTTGGTAGGAATTCCTGTGACGTATGAAACCAAAATGCGCCTGTCTCGTACAAAGTACCTGGCTTTTCTGGGGATCTGGACCCATAGACCGTACGAACTTGCACTTTCGTTAGCCCTGGCCCTGTCCTTTACGTCATAGTTGCACATTTTACTTGCATTTTCCTTTTAGGACCTCATGATTTCAGTTGATTTGGGTCAGTTAAAAGCATCTGCTGATTTTCAGACGTCTCATTCCTGATGCAAGTCAATGGGAAAACATATTTTTGTGCCCAGTGACATCCCGGACTGACACAGAAGTTATAGTACCACCGTTTGGCCATTACGAAAATCTTCTTCAACGCCTCGCTCACTTCCTTGGGGCTTGTCCCACCATTTTGAAGCCAGGATATAGCCTAATTGAATTGATTAACAAAGTCATTTAAAATGACAACACGGCCACAAATTGCACGGATGTGTTATTCACTGTGAAAGCAAGGGCTCTGTTTGAACTGGGTTGCGGCCTAATTGATGTTTGCAGGATGAGCTCAATTGGATGAGTCATAATTAGACCTATTAGCCGAGTTCTATTAAATGCCCCAAACCACAAAAAAAAAAAGAAGAAAACTCTGTTGTGGAATATTCCCCCTCCCAGCACAAGAGGAGAATGGACTGGTAAAAGGCAAATAATATATGTGTGAGATTGATCAGTGAGTAGCGACCCCATTATCTCCTGAGATGTTAATTACACTGTGCTCGGCTCCCATGTCAAACGGCAGATAATTGAAGAAGGTAAAAGATGTGCCACACTTTATTTATGCTGTCACTTGGTGCTGGAGGAAGGATCGCCTCTCGTTGGGGCTTTTTATTTTCCGCTTCTTTCTTAGCTTTTTTTTTTTTTTTGCTCTTGATGTATTTATTGTTGGGTAATATTAAATTGTCAGACTTGATCATATTGGAAGGATATTATTCCCAATCATTACCATGGCCTGTGTGTATGTGTTGGACACACACACACACACACACACAAATATCCAGCTCCGTCCCTGTATTGGGTGTCCTGTTAAAGGTCTTGTGTATTCTATATATATTCAATCCATGCTCAAAACGTTAGCAACGTGGAAAGACTGGGATGAAGAAAAAAATCAACTACAGATTTTCACACAGCTAAAAACTAATGCAATACAAAGCCAAGAAAAGGGAAATAAAAGTGTAATATATCTCTATTATGCTTTCCCTCACACTTACAGATAGTATTGTATACACATACACATAACTGCACGATTTTTTGAAACTTAAATGCATGTTTTATACTCATTTTGGCACAAGATGAGCAATATTTTATGGCTCATTTCACTTTTAAAACAGCAGTTATTATTTAATTTTTTTCACAATGGGTTTTACACAAGTTGCTTCCCAAATAGTTTTTTTTTTACACTGTTGTACTCAGATGTTGTGTTCAAAACCTATTTTTCCTGCCTCTTCAAGGTCTCTGTGGCATTTATCTGACAATGCTAATTTCTAGTTTGATTTATACTAACTTAATTTTGATTTACTTGCTTTTAACCAATATCGAAACCTGCAGTCATAGTGATATTCTGCTTCTGTTTGTGAAAGGGGCCCTATTATGCATTATTAGGCTGTATGAGAACAAGTAAAGCACTTAAAGCATGTAAACATGTCACATTAGAGGCACAAAATACAAATATGAATCTGAAAATGAGCAATTTAGGTTCTCTTCTATCTGTCTGAATATGGACAGCAGTGAAGTCAGTCCATATAAACCACAAGATGTACCTCCCTTCATATTTGTTTTATGTAAATAAACAGAAACTGTCATTACCCAATTTACGGTAAGGTTAGAAAAATCCTGCCTTGTGGTTTTCAATAATGTGAGGATACAGCTTCTAGATGAAGACAGCAGAATTGGCAAGAGGAATATGTATGAATAAAAAGAGAGGAACAGAGAGGATGGAGCAATTCTTTTTTGGACAGTCTCTCAGTATATGCCAGAGTGCTTCTCTAAAATGCACATCGAGGTGAGATGGCGCAAAAAGCACCAGAAGCCCTTTAAAAGGTTTCAGTTGTGGGAGCCCCCCCCCCCCCCCCCCGGCTCCATGTCTGTAAACACGTCTGTAAGCTTCCTATTGACGCTCCGTATAAACCATAGGGGACATACTTTAAAGAAAAAAACATATTGTTTGTCATTTCATGCGTTTGTAGAGATAGTGTCAAAACTCTCTGTGGTTTCCTGTGGTGTCTGTGTGCTGCAATTCGAGCGTGAACGTCGTCTGCACTCTTAAACGCAAACAGGTAAACACACACACTTCTGAGTCTTCTTCTCCTTTTTTGTGTTGACGTCATATCTCGAGGGAGGAGCCTCGACGGAGTTGCTAAGGCTGTGGTCATCATCACACCTCTGATGATGGACAGTCGCTGCATGCGTGCGCACACACACACACACACACACACACACACACACACACACACACACACACACACACACACACACACATGATTTAGTGCATCACCTGGTGGACACTTCTAAGAATGAGCACAGGATGATGGGAAACCACATCCACAGCCCCCTGCATATGTATACAGTCAGACGACCTACCGCTGCACGGGGTTTCACACAGTCACAGTTTTTCTTCTCTGGTTTTGTAGATTACTTTCACATGTTTGTATTTGTGCTGCTTTTACCACCAGTCAAACATCCTAGTTTATAATGACAACACTACAGATTATGTGCTTTGATTTATATGAATTAATCCATACTCCATAGATAGAGGAAGCTTGTCCTCTATTCTCTCCTATTTGTCAGGTTCAGAAATATCATCTGGTTTGGATTGGGAGTCACATGACATGGAGGCTACTGGGAGGAAATGAAATAGCATATTTTATGAAATTATTGGCACATTTATTATCAAAAAGTTGTTATTTTTAAGCGGAATCTTCGCTAAAGTTAGTATGGGTGTATTAAAAACAACATTGGTTTTGATGGTCCATTATTACAAATCATTACACTGCTTGGATGAATACTCATTTCTAATGGGTCAATTTTGATCATCTGCAGTCTGCTATTTCTCACTGTTGCTAAGGATGCTCTGATCAAGGTCATATCCCTGTGCCAAAAGAAGTGCGGACACTTTAATGCCAGCTGGTACCAAATGAGCACTTTAGTTTACAATAGGAACTTGAGAAAACTACTTCTTGAATATTCATTTTTATACTAATCCAGAGCTGAAGACTTTGGATCCATGATGGCTGAAATTTCTCCAGAATATAGAAAAGGAAAAAGAGATCAAGAGAAGGAAAGAGGCTAAAAGAGAGAGAGAGCTGATGTCTGAGAAATAAACAGAGGGAACACAGTGTGGGCTCTGGCAGTTTTGAAAGACGGGTTAATGGAAAATAAATACGAGAAACAGGCTGACAGTTACAGGACAGATATAGGTCAATAAAATCATGTTTGAATCAACATATTTGCCAAATACTAGATGTGTTCATTATTTAGCCGAGTTATAAACATTTGAATTCTTAGGTAACGTTGTTTATTCCTAACCTACACTGAAGGCCGTCCTTTGCTCCCCCTCCTCTCCCTACCCATCTTCCCTGTACCCTTCCTGACCAATATCTAAAATCCATTAGCATCTTTTCCACTTGTTTATCTGCAGACCAGAAGGCTCCACAAGGCAGACAATGAAATAGAGTTTTTTTATGGTATTAAGTTTGAAGTGTTTGTCTCATTTCGGCCACTTCTTGTTTGCCGGATAAAGACCTCTGCTCTCTGGCAGTGTTTCGCCGTGGCGATGCAGCCTTATCTGCGCTCCAGGTCTCTACTTTAATGGGCTTTATTGATCTAAACAACATCAGGGGTTGCGGTGATGTTATTAAGGCCGAGATAACTTATGTGTAATTCCACTCCAACAATATATTAGCCTTTTATTGGTCTAAATAACTTTGCCTTTTAGACAGTAATGCACCAGTAAGTCACGGTGGCTCTTCATGTCGGCAGGATCTTAATAAAGCATTTCCTCTGGACATCCTGCTGTGGAGAGAGTGAAAAACGACAGGTTAAAAGGCATGCTGGGAAGTTTCCATGCCATCACTGTAAATTATCTTTTGAATTATCTCTTTTGAATACATAAATTAAGCGAGAAAGGAGCTGTGAATGGGAATGAGATGGGGGAGTAGCGTTGAAGTTTGTTACCAACATGTGTTTGAAGCTTTTTCCTCTGCTTCACGTGTGGAGGTGCTGTGAGGAGGAACTGCAGGCTCCAAAATAAATCTGCAATGTGTGCAGCATCATGCAGGCAGAGCAGTGTTGTAGCCATGTGGCTTTATACATGCTAATTGAGATAAACCAAGCTGTTAATTAATAATTAGAAGACAATTTTAAGACACTGCTTGGGATCTCATAACATATGAGCAATTGTATTTTGAAGAAAGTAATTACTATTTTAATCCCAAACTGGGAAATGTTTGTGATGCAGCAGCATAATACAATACAAGGCAAAGAAATAAATTAGAACTAAAAACAAGAATTAAACTGTGCTTGAGTGTAGACAAAAGAAGAAATAAAAAATAGACTGGCATTAGAGAAAATATATATATACAGTCAGACCACCATTAACAATTAAAGGGGTCCTATTATGCTAATGTTCAGGTTCATATTTGTATTTTGTGCCGCTACTGTGGCATGTCTCCATGCTCTAATGTTCAAAAAGCTCTTTATTTTTCTCTTACTGCCTCTTTTCACCCTCCGTCTGAAACCAGAGCCCAGTCTGCTCTGATTAGCTGGCCAGCTCTTTTGTGATTGGTCAACCACTTAGATGTCCCGCCTCTTAGCCTATCACGTCCAATAGAAGATTTAGTGTGACATAGTAATGTCTCAATGTTAAGGAAGTAAACAAAAGAGACCAATGGAGGCGTTTCAGTTCCCAGTGTAACTTTGAATCAAACATTGGTCTTTTTTTATGGCTCAAATACATGTGCTGCCTCAATCCACTGCAGTACATTGTTTAGCTTTCTTGCGCCTACTCCTGTGTATTTCCCTAAACTGGGTGAATGCTGACCCCCATCTACAGTACAGTAGGTTATACTGTACACCGACTATGGAAGCACCTCACAACCCCACTACCAAAACTATAAATTGTAGAATTGCAGAAACAAATTCTCCTGAGATGACTGTGTAAATAGTAATACATACAGATAATATAGGTCAATATTCCAGCTTTTTAAGGTTTTTCTGAACACATCAAAACACAAATATAATGAGGATGCAGCAACAGCTCTAAGAGTTACAATATAAATGAAATGAGTTCATTACAGTTTTTGTATTTATTGTTCAATTTCCCTGAATTAATTCATTGTGTGTCTGCAAACTTTTTAACGGACACTCGCAATATTTCTTCCCTTCCAAGGGCAGCATATATCAAATATTTATACGAAATAACGGACCCATTTATCTGGAAGTGTATTTTCGAGGGGCGGGCGGTGTGGTGGTGGTGGTGGTGGTGGGGGGAGGGCTTCATAATTTGCAGCTATTTAAAGCCTGGGTTTTGGTAATGAATTATTTTGTCATCTCGACTGTGATGAGATTCATCTTTAATAACTGTAACAATTATTTTATTAAAAAGAGAAGCCATGCGTTATGGCTATCTCGCCAAAGGTCTCAAGCTGGAAGGGAATTCTCATTAAGAGCATTATATTACCCCCGGTGTGCTTTCAGCTGGATGTCCCGCTGAAATTACATCAGGTGTCAACAATGTTTGTGTTAGAAGTAAGCAGTCATATTTACAGAGGCTAGCGTTTTCATTTGCCGCCTGACACCGGGAGATGTATTAAAAAAGATACTAATGCTCTGTATCTGATTAAGTCACTTAAAGAGAAACTCCTCTAAAGTGTTGACTTTTAATATAAAGGCGTTCATCTTTATTCCATGAACTTTTGATTGATTATATTGTGATTTATTTAGTTGGCACAAAGCACCCTCCCCTTCCCTTTCACTGCAAACATTTAGATCCTTCCCGAACTGTAAGGTTGTTTGCGTCACGATTGATTTATCCGTGTCTTTTCATCTGCATCCTGTGTTTCTTCTGATGGTTAGCGTGGTGCGCTACGTCGTGTTACGGTAATGGTTTCAGGCCCGGGGTTGCCGCTAATGACACGGTTGTAATTGTTTGTCAGTGTGATAATGTGTGATTTCCTCTTGCCACGTGAAGTCGGACATTTGATGAAGGAGGGATGTTGTCAGGAAGACAAAGTGCTGTCATTTGTCACCGGCTAAATGAGCTCCTCTTGGCTTTCAATAGCAATATTATATTCACACATCTCCTTTTTTGGGGGGGGGGTTGAGTTGTTGCCATGATTGCCACATCCTTCAGAGCATCAATGAGATGAAGGTTTTGTTTCTGTGCTGACGTTTAGAAATCTGTTAACTGTATTTCACCGAAACACAGAAGTGAAATTACCCAGTGTGGTAATCTTTTATTCTTAGTGTTTGCTAGGAGTCATCACTTCCTTTAACATTTTTAAACCATTTCATCATCTTCAGATCAGTGGTGTAGTGCAAGTGTACCCAAGTATTTACCCAAGTATTGTACCACTACCTAAGTACAATTTCATTGTCCTCAAAGGGGCCCAATTTTTAGGTTCATATTTGTATTTAGTGTCTCTACTGTGACACGTCTCCATGCCTTAACGTTCTAAAAGCTCTTTATTTTTCTCATACTCTCTCTGCTGCATCACCTCTTTTCACCCTCTGTCCCAATCAGTCTGCTCTGATTGGTTAACAAATTAAAATGAGCTCCATCCTTTTCCAGATGTGATGAACACATCAATAATCATAATTGCAGAAATGTAATATATATGATTTTCAAAATGCAATTTGCAGACAAAAGACAGGCATTTCAGTACATTAAACAAAGTACAATTTGTCTGTTAAGAGAAAATAAAAAACCCACTTTTCCTAATGCTCAAAGATGCTTTACATAAAATCAAAACCGAATCAACAGAAAAATATAGAAAAACAACAAAAGTCCTAATTGCAGAGTAAAATGGGGGGGGGGGAGATTGAAAGCTAGAGTGAATAAGTGAGTTCTGAGAGATTTTTTGAAGGATTCCAGAGTGTTGGCCTTTCGGATGTGACTGGGAAGGGAGTTCCAGAGGGTGGGGGAGGCTGCAGCGAAGGCCCTGTCACCCCAGGTCCGGAGCTTTGTCTTGATGGGCTGCAGTAGATTAGTGTCAGCAGACCTGAGGCAACGGGTAGGGGTGTATTGTTGGATGAGGTCACTGAGGAACGTCTGGCCAGCAGGGTCGTGAAGTCACTCTACTTTTACATTTGGTACTTCAGCAGGGTTTTGTCTAAACCGAGTAACGGTGCGCTGCGTCCTCATACCAAAAATGCAGATTTTCCCCGTAAGTGATGCTAGAAAACAATATTTCTGTTTGTCAAAAACGGTATAAATACGCAAGAAATAGAGACAGCTTTGTTTTTACAGAGAATAAATAGGGGATGGATGTCCGGTGGGAGTGGCAGGCAGCAGGTTTGCACTGAAACTGAGACTTCTGATCGTTTCTTTACCTCTCCTTTTCTGTAGAGGAAGTAAAGAAACAGTAATTGTTTTGTGGTTTGAGGTGCAATATATGACTTAGCATCTTTAAGACATGAAGAAACT
This sequence comes from Eleginops maclovinus, assembly GCF_036324505.1. Taxonomy (NCBI): domain Eukaryota; kingdom Metazoa; phylum Chordata; class Actinopteri; order Perciformes; family Eleginopidae; genus Eleginops; species Eleginops maclovinus. Next base: position 26,412,178 of record NC_086368.1, on the reverse strand, counting down.
ATTCTTTCTGCTTCGACTGTATTGCATTATTTTAGCTGGGAAGTGGGTGGGGCCGTCATTTGTCCGGAAGTGACGTCAGCGCCCTCATGCTATATTTTTCTAGGAAAGCCCCTGATTAAGTATATTTTGATGCCCATATTTGTGTACTTTTATTTAAGTAAGATGTACTTTTAAGTTTTAAAAAAAGGAAAAAGTACCCCCTTCCACCTTTCTGTGTACACAGGCACAAAAAACACTGTGTCCCTGAACAAGGAGGATTGTAAATAGCTTCTACATTTTGTAATATGACAGACTCATGAGGCACATAATTGCAGCCATTGTAGCAGAGGATTGTTGGCCTGCTTCGTACTTTCCAAAGTCTTTGAAGTACTCGCCCCCTGAACAGACTGCTTCTGTTTCTGATTAGTCTGATCCCATATTGTGGGGTTGGGGTTGGGGGGGGGTGCAGATCCCTGCTAGTTAACAATGTAATGAGCTAAACAAGCCAAACAAAGGAGAGCTAAAGTGAATGGGTCTCCAGAGGGAGCTACTTATTGTCACATTGCCCCTCTTGTCTTCCATATCGATTCATGCCTTCCTTCCTAAAGCTGCGTCCTCTGCAGCACACGCAGGGCGGAGTAATCAGCTAAATGTAGCCTCTGCTTTCTTATTATTACCTGGGTGCTTAACACTTATATTTCTTCCCCCTCTTCAAGGACAAACGGTGTAGGAGAAGGCAGATCCCGTGTGAAGTCCCTGAGCTCTCGCCGAGCGGCAGATCCCTTTTCAGTGCCAGCTGTTCTCTCAGATACACTCGGCCGTTCTGAAATTCTCTTAATATAATTCTAGGAAGGGGGGGGGGGTGGCGGCTCAGGAGAATTGTGCAAAACAAGCGTGCCAGCCAGGAGAACGTTGAATTTTTCATCAGCGGGCCTCAACTCGCTGAGTTAGTGGGCAGCGCTCTCATTCATGAGCAGATGTTCAGCGCACTCACACTCTGCAGTTAATGTGAACTTACTGGCCTCTCCGCCATTGGCTGCAAGGACGTTGGCAGCGACCTGGCATCTGAGAATTACTCCCAGTAAAAGACGCGGGGCCTGGAAAAGCCAAGCGCCGGCCTTTTTTAGCCACTTCCCCGGCCCCGGGAGCTGGATCCCGGACAGGGGAAGGCTCTGACAGCCCATCCGTCTTCGGCCAGACAGTGATGGAACGCTTACTGCTGTTTGCTCGGGGAATAGCGGAGGGAAATTCCTGAAGATAATGTCCACAAGTTAATTTCTAATGCGTTGCTCAGCAGGTGCCCATATTTGCATTCAATATAAACACATAAGGTAACAGCGCCCGTTAGGTATGAACTAGTTTTACATGCAGAGGAATAACTCCAGTACCCTTGAAAGAGGAAATTCGTAGAAAGAAGGCACCTGTGCGGGGGTAACAGTTTGGCCCTGGTTGGTCTATAGCTGAAAGCAGCTGGTGCTGTGGTCAGTGTGTGTGTGTGTGTGTGTGTGAGTGAGGGGGAGGGGGGTGTATCCTCTCCACAGCCTGGCACTTCAGACATCTGCATGCACAAGCTGCTCAGCCCGGGTTTGATGTGGCCATACAGATCTGTAATGGCTCCCTTCTAACTAAGCAAAACGCTTTTTGATTTAAAGTGCCATTAACTGGTCAGAGTGTGTACGTGACATCAGGTTTAGTAGGCGGCATGCCAATCATCTCCTGTATGTGTGTGTGTGTGTGAATGTCATCACAGTAAAGTTGTGCATATGGGACTCAAACAGTGGAAATGACAAGCTCTTGTTTCCTCCGCTCGTATCATTTTCACTTTCTAATTGGTCGTTTTCAGGTTGGCTTTACGAGAGCAAAACTAATTAGTGTTTCTAAATTCAGCAGAAAAAGAAAAAAAAAGTCAGCCGGCTTGATTGTTCTGGTTTCCTCTCCTGTGTCAGGCGCTCGACAATAAAATAAGACTCTAATCATTTTCAAATTGCTCGTATTTTTGAAGCCCAGAGCTGAATGTCACTCCCGGTCTCTTGGCATTTTGTTTGGCAGGATCAGGGAGCGGCGGTTGCCCTCTCGCCTGTGTACTCTCTTTGTAACGCGTGGGAAGTTTGGACTTAGGGCCTGTGGAAAAAAAAAAAAGAAAAGCCTTGTGTGTTTGAGGTGGGGTTGTTTCTGCTTTGATTGGGAACGTCCTGCTGACAGGAGCAGCTCAGCAAGTTTACAGTAGCTGTGACATTGCTGTTACCTTTATTCAAAGTTCTCCAGCTGCAGCGAGCCCTCAGGAAGCCCAGCGCAGGCCCACATGGGCGGCCGGCGGCCCACAGGGAGGAGAGCGAGGCCCTGTTTGAGTTGGCAGACACTCCCCTCTCGGGGAACTTTTGCTGCCTCTGCAGAAAGGCCGGTGGCGGCGGTGATTCTGGGGGCAGGATGGGCTTTTTCCACGTCTCCTCCCTTTCAGGAAACACATTTCGCTGTTTCTTCCCTCTGTGTTTGCAGACTATGGCAAAGGTGAAGGGGCAGTAGGACTGTGAGGGGCTGATCTAAAATAGAGCTTCATTTATATTGGATAAAACCAGTGTGCTGTTTTTATTTACCCATCAACCCTGTTACTCAGCCTCCAGAAGCCAGTAATTAAAACATGCTTGATCTGAGGTCAGGGAGGAGCATTGTTTAAATGCAATTAGTGCAAATTAATTTGGACCCAGTTACAGTTTTTGTGTCATTATTTGTTTAATCAAGGGAGTTCTGGTTTAAGATGCTAAATATGTATCCACCACTGTGAAAGCTATTTAAGTCTGCTTTAATGAATATTCATTTCAAAGTGACCTGTTTAGAGTCCTTTCAAATTGCTCTCATACTCTGTGTGTGTGTGTGTGTGTGTGTGTGTGTGTGTGTGTGTGTGTGTGTGTGTGTGTGTGTGTGTGTGTGTGTGTGTGTGTGTGTGTGTGTGTGTGTGTGTGTGTGTGTGTGTGTGTGTGTGTGTGTGTGTGTGTGTGTGTGTGTGTGTGTGTGTGTGTGTGTGTGTGTGACGGCTGCACACTTAATTGAAATGCAATCAACATCGCAATATTTATATCTCATGAGGACCAATATTTGTTAAAGCCAAAATAAGGGGAATCCTTTCACTTATTTTCTGAATTAAAGGGGCCCAATTATGCTCATTTTTAGGTTTCATAAGTATATCTTTTTGTCTCTACTGGGACATGTCTCTATGCTTTAATGTTCAAAAAGCTCTTTATGTTTCTCATACTGCCTGTGCTGCAGCACCTCTTTCCACCCTCTGTCTGAAACCAGAGGCCAGTCTGCTCTGATTGGTTAGCTCGTCGATTCTATTGTCATGGGTCAACTGCTTACAGATGCCCCGCCCCTTAGCCTATCACTTACAATGTGTTGGAGCACTAGCCAATAGAAGCGTAAGGGTTACATCGTGATGTCATTATGTTTCAGAAGTAAAGAAAGGAGGCCATTGGAGGCGTTTCAGGCAAGGTGTGTGTGAGAGAAACTCCCTCTGGAGATCACTTTGGGATTATAACCTTGCAGACCATTGACATGCACTAAAACCTACAGTATATAAACCCCAGAAGCATAATAGGGCCTCTTTAAGCATTGTTTTGCTACAAAGACATCCTGGCCTACAAATCATAATGTAAGGACGTAAAAAAATACCTAATTTTGGCAGAAATCCTGTTAAAAAATCGTAAACATATTTTTCATCGATGAAAACAATGACGCAAAAATACCAATCTTGGGAATCATATCACACTTCCAATATCAGCCTCAATGATCCCAATAAGTTATATTTTCCAGATCATGCAGCTCTAACCAAACAGAATCTGTTGTGACATCACTGATTGTGGGAAAACTTTGTCACCTTCAAATAATTTCCACTGTTTTCTTTCCTACCCCCACCTCCCTACCTACTCTCTTCTACTTCTCTCCTCCTCTTTTCTCTTGCCGGTGCAGCGAGGAGACTCCAGTGGTGACGTCCTGTGGTGCCACACATCAAAGTAAGAACTTCTATGCATGTCCGTACACAACAATTACATGTGTCAGTGTTTTATCAGTTTAACTGGTCTTAAATGCCTTTACAGAGAAGGGCATTGTATGGAAATTGTTGTGCAACTAAACGATAAGGTTTTGCATAGTAACTGCTTCTGGTTTCCTGATGCATTTACATATTTACATCATTTTGAATGATGCTGAGGACGGTGAAGAGGTCAAGCAGTTTGAGTGTTGAGCTGGGAACCTGAAAAGTAAAAGTTGTTGTGCAGAATCACGTCTGCATCCCCCTGACTATACTAGAAGTCATTACTCCTTGTGTGGTGTATAAACACGTCAAAAACAAACAATGACCCCGGGCAGACTGCACACTGCAAAACAATTTCAAAGCCCGCCGTGTCGTGTAAACACGAACCATGGACAACCTTCACGGAGAGAAGACTTCACCTTAAACCCGGTGTTTGTTTTATAGTCCCCGTCGACCTTGGTCAGATGCAGTTTACGTCTCCTCGCTTCTTTCCAGGTTTGTGAAGCTGACATTTAGGTGGTGGCTCTCACTGGAGCTCTGTGGAGGGTTAACGTGCAGTGCTCTGGTGGAGGTTGTGGATTTTTATTATTTAGAAATATGTTGTGCATGCAATACTTTGGAAAACATTTTTTATCAGAGTCTCAAAATGCCTTAGACTGTCTTAAAAACGCACAGATGTTAAATATATTGGACTTGTGTACGCAGTGTAGAAATACCAGTGTAAAGTACATTTACTCAAGAACTGTACTTAAATACAATGTTAACGTACTTGTACTTTACGTGAGTATTTCAATGTATACTACTCTGTACTTCTACTCCACTACAATTCAGAGGTAAATATTGTACTTTTACTCCGCTACATTATTTAGTACCTTTAGTTGCTAGGCAGATTAGGATTAATGATGTGAACCCTTGAATCAGACTGTAGTTCACCTGGAGTAAATCCAGCAGCTACCCTGCAGTATACAAAGCCATTCAAACTAGCTGCACCTTTACCAGCTCTGAGAACACTTTAATGATCAATCATTATAAAACATATCAGAGATATTATTCTGAAATGGACCAATCAAACAATGACTACTTTTACTGTCGCTACTTTAAGTACATTTAGAGGAGAGTACTTTCTACTTTCACTGGAGGAACATTTAGAATACTTCTACTGTGACAGAGTATTCCTACACTCTGGTACTTCTACTTTACTCAAGTACAAGATCTGAGTACTTCTACTTTACTCAAGTACAAGATCTGAGTACTTCTACTTTACTCAAGTACAAGATCTGAGTACTTCTACTTTACTCAAGTACAAGATCTGAGTACTTCTACTTTTACTCAAGTACAAGATCTGAGTACTTCTACTTTTACTCAAGTACAAGATCTGAGTACTTCTACTTTTACTCAAGTACAAGATCTGAGTACTTCTACTTTTATTCAAGTACAAGATCTGAGTACTTCTCCCTCTGAGAAATACTCTAGTTACTAATGGTAAGTACAGAAGAATGAAAATATACTTAACGTAGGGAAACTGCTCTTCCTGTGAGGGTGTTTTCATATCTAACTTACAATGTATCACACTATACTGTGTTTTCACATAGTAAAGTCTGTTATTGGATACTACTCATCTTAAAAAGATACCGATTATTTTAACAAAACACTTTAAAGTGAAATTCTATTGGGAATAAAATAAATCAATATTTCCTTTTCATATATTGTTTCATTTAAGGTCACATACTTGTATATCTACTTATCTTAAAATACATCACTTTCCAGATTAGATTCCTAAAAGACGATAAATGAATACATCAACACATTGAATCAATGCCAGGCCCTAACTTAAAGTACAAATAAGAGTACTAATGATGCAGAGAAGCCCATTGATTATAATTACTGAAGCAATAATGTGTACATGTTTCAGCTTGTAATTGCATAGCTGATTTTGATTCATTCATATTTATTTTATATATAATTTCACATGCTGCTGGGCAACTTTTGTATTCCCCTTCGATACCAATAAAGCCTTATTTATTATTATTATATATATATACAACAATTTGTATTTGATTTATTATATTTTGTATTGTTAATTTAAATATCGACAATTACCTGAAGCTGTCAAATAAAGCAAAGGAGTAAGAAGTATAACGTCTGCCTCTGAGATTGAGTGGAATAGAAGTATATTGTAGCATTTATATAGGTACTGTACTTATATTTCACAAGGACAGTATAAGTACAGTTCCTATATAAATGTATTTAGTCACTTAACACTGCAGACTAATACATTTACAGTATTTAAAGAGATAAGTTACTGGACATTTCTTCAAAAAACAAAATCCACAAAGTTGAAACTGAAATGTTGTTCTACACGGAGAGTAAACACTGCTCTGCTGGGGCGATGAATATGCATATTGCTGTTTCGTATACTCTTGGCTGAGCTGGGGGTGACTGCGGGGTGATGTGAACCCGTGGTTTTAATAAAGCCCAGCTGCCGAATGATCAAATAGTGTCTCTAATTAAGGCCTGCGTGTACACCCGTATAAAATTCTCCCTGGAATGCTAACAACCTGTGATATTTCCAGAGGAATTTGCCGTGCAGGTCTCAGAGAAGGGAGGAGGAGGTGGTGGTGCTGGGGAGGGGGAGAGTGGAGTCTTTTGGGCGGGAGGAGGGGCAGTGTTCATGTGGCAAGCCAACATGTTGTTCACATCCGTGTCAGATTGAGGCTAATGAAGGCCAGACTGATCCTTGGATGCAAGCCTTAAGTAAATGATCCCTCTTTGAATATATTACAGCCCTGTAGCATCGCAATGCCCCCCCCCCCCCCCCCGCGCGCAGCCTTGCCGTGTCTTGGGGTCTGACGAGGCCGGTCAGAGCCGCTGTCACGGTGTACCATCATTTCAAATGTACCCTCCACTGCGGCAGTATTGTTACATTAGAGCTACGTGTTTTCCAGGTTCCTGCGAAACAGTTTGATAGTAAATGGAAAGTATGAGTGTTGTGTCATTTGTAAATGAGCCATCTCAAAATAAAAAATCCCCCGCCCCCTTAAGAGGGATTGCATTTACATAACAGGCTGGTGTTTGGCACTCATGCAAATTGATCAAACCTCAGTTGTGTCATTTTTTATTTTAAGATCATTTTTTGGGCCACCTGTACCTTTTTTTTTTATTATTATAGAGACAGGAAGCGGGGAAACAGGGGATGATGCAAAACTGGTCCCTAGGTACCAAACCCCGCTCTGCCACAATGCAATTGTGTCACCTGTTGTTATTATTGAGTTTTAGTTGAATGAAATAAATATATTTAGGAAGGTATTTAAGTTAATAAACATTTTACAGCAGAAGAGACAGAGAACTTTTTCACTTCAATTTATCGCCCCACTGGCACTTTGCATGTAAATGAATCCTAAACGTGTAATTACGAGGCACTTTTGAATATTGATTGGACAGACAAGGACATAGAAATGAAGCACTTGTGAATGCACCCCCCCCCCCACCACCACCACCTCTTTCTAAGCTACTGTAACATCCCATTAATAAATACCTCTCTGGCTCTTTAGTGCCGGGCCTGCCTCACCACTGAGTGAAACAATGTCGTTTGATTTTCTGCTGATACGGCATGTGTACTTCATAGATGGATGGATGGGATGGATCCAATTAGCCATGGTCATTGCTCGTGTATTTAAGCTGACAGCGGGACTCTCGCACAGAATATCCTTTATTCTGGTAGTTTTGCGAGATGCTCTTCGGAAGGGGCTTTAAAAGCCCATAAAGAGCACATTGTGAAGAAAGCACCTTAGATGGAGATTTGATTTACAGCCGGGGCAAACTTTCTCAATTAGACATAGGAGGGGAAATAATTGATTTTTCAGTAGGCGGCGTACGATGATGGGGGATAATAAAGTGACCAAGATCCAAAACCTTTTTCTTTTCACTTATTAAACACAATCAACACTTCAATTACGCCTGGCTTTCACTTAAGATTGCACACCGGGTTTATTAGCATATAATGCATCTTTGAATACGGAGCACTCACATTCTGCGCAGCATGCAGGAATCAATCAAACAAATTATATACATATCGTAACACCACAAATTACACGTTTGTCTCAGGGGGCTTTACTGTGTGTAGGACACCCTCTGTCCTGAGACCCTCGCAGTGCACGAGGAATACAACCTGAAGAAAAACAAATCAGAGGGATCTCTCTTCCAGGAAGCACAGATCTGCAATAGATGTTGTGTGTAAAGTTTAAAAAAGATAATAAAATGATGTGAAAAGTTATGAAAATAAAGGGGAAAAAAATCCTTGAGCCGGAAAACAATATTAACATAAGCTAAGGCAGAACCACGGAAAAGGTGCATCCACGACTCATGATCCAGCCTGAATTATATAACACTTTATACCTGAAAACATGGCAGAAATTGATAATGTATTGTTGTTGACAGTATGTGTGTAGTGATGAAAACAGATATCCAAAATCCCTTCTGTAGAAACTTTAGATTCTAATAAGACCTCAAAATAAAACAAGAATTTTGAAACTGACTTTATCCAATGTTCAGAACTGTGTTCCTGAAATGTATTACAATATGGGCATTTTTAATTAGATAGTGGGTCATTTGCATATTTAAACATGCTGTTTCAGAAAACTTGTAATATAAAAAACAATTGTCTTAATCTAAGTAATGAACTGAAGAAATGTCATGCTGATATCTTTAAGTTAAAAAAGTTACCCTATTCACCTGTAGTGTCTCGCCTTAACCTTTAATACTGGTTTGCCAGACTCAAAAAACTCCAGGTATGACGCCCTGGATGCTGAGTTAGTTAGTGGAGTGACAAGCATGTATTGGACATGAGTGCATACAGAAGGAGAAACAGAGGAGGAGAGATTAAAGGTGATGAAAGTCTCCCAATACTCCAAGCCTTTAGAAGCATAACTAGTGACTGGTTTGAGGTAAGCCTGAGCCAGCCCTAATTATATGCTTTATCCAAAATGAAAGTCTTCAAACTTCTCTTAAATGTAAGGAAGGTTTCTGCCTCCCAAACACAAACTGGATGCTGGCTCAACAGAAGAGGAGCCTGATAGCTGAAGGCTCTGGCTCCCATTGTGCTTTTAAAACGACTGATAGCCCTGCATTGTTGGAACAAAATGCCCTAGTGGTGCATTACGGTCGAGGCAGAGGGGGAGCGTATGGGACAGAAACTCCCTCTGGCATGAACTTTGGGATTTTAGCCTTTGGAGACCATTTACGTGCACAAAACACCATATAGAGGAAAGTGAAACCCCACCAAAGCATAAAAGGTCCCCTTTAAGCTGGGCTGGAGCCTGACCATTAGGGGTGTGGAAGCTAAAAGGCTAATTTAAATCTTATTTCACCGGGTGTTTTGGCAGATAATGCATCTTTGATCAAAGCACATTCTGCACACTTGTGACGGGCTGCACAGGTGCACGCGTGCCCCCCCCCCCCCCCCCCCCCGCCCTCCTGACCCCCCACATGATGCCTACCATGCTGGCCTGTTTGTTAGCCCTGTTTGTAAACACGGACAGAAGGACGAGGAGCACATTTGCCCCGGTCGCGCCCAGGCTAGGGCACAACGCAACGTGACAGGCAACAGATGTGTCACACAGGGCTGAAATCAAAACAGCCGTCCAGAGTGGGAGCCGTGAACACCATCAGACGCGGTTTAGCTGCTGGCAGACGAGACAAGGCGAGCGCCTGAGCTGCTCCCAGCTTCCTGTCTGCGAGAGGACAGGCCTGTTTGTGGGCTGCTTTGACACTCCTAGTCACTTTGTCATGTGGGTGCTCGCCGCCCGCTCTGATCACCGTACACGCGGCGTTCAAAGGGCGTCATATCAGTCGCGTGACAGGTAGGCTCCCAACGAGACAACAGCCAAAGGGGATGTCCTCTTCAATACACGCTGAGAGAGCAGTGTGGCGCGCTTAGACAAAAATAACAGCACATGACATCATTCTGAATGCTCTTTGTGTTGTCATTTTTCACTTCTGAAAAGAAGTTTGTCACACTTTCCATGAAGCCAAAGTGTAAAATGCATTAAAACACACTTATAAGGAGTTATATCTTCATATAGCTCTCTCTAATGATAGTTATACTTTCCATTAATGTTCATTATGCTTAAAAAAAACCCCATTAATGCATGTTATAATCTTTTATAAGGTCAAGTATCATAATACTTTATAACTGTTACTGTTTTTTTGAGGATTGTAGGGTTATATTTCCCTTATTTGTTATAAATTGTGATTTTTGTCTAATGCATTATGATGTAATTCTTAGTGGTTATTGGGTGCTTTAAGGTAAGTTTTCTTGACCTTCCTGAGATATACTTATAACAGATTGTTATAAATCAGGCTTCCTGTTAAAGGCATAACATTAATTAATCCAAAAGAAAAACCTTAAATGGTTTTAAAATATGAAATCTTTCAAGACATAAGAAGTTGGAGTTTAAAAATCGTTTTATTCAGACCTTGAAAAGCCTGTAAATAACTGGTGACATATAAACAAATGCCTCTAGTTGATGCAAAGCAGATCAGGATTGCAAAACAACTAGTGCATGAAAATTGATGTAAATTTCCTTTTGGGTTGGATGTGGGAAAGACTTGCCTTAAACTTTTAGAATCCTATAACGGAGCCTTATTTGGTTTATGTCAGTGAAAAAGTCATTAAATAAATCTGAAATTGTATACATTTATAAAGTATTTTAGTTCTTGACCTCATAAGTCCTTATGAAGTGATTTAAAATGCACCTATAATTACAATTGTATGTCTAAATAGGTATAATGTATATGTATGAGTGCTTATAGCTATAACTATATAGTCCTATAAGCAGATTATAACACATAATTAGTGTATTTATAGTCAATAATATTTAGACGATTAAAATAAAGTGTTACGGAACATTTGATTACATTTTCAGAGGCCTGTGTGGACTTTCCATAATGTCCACTTGATGCAAACTGCTTGTTGCGTTTGACGGCAGCAGTAAAAGTGCAGCAGGCGTTAGCTTTACACAGGGAACATGCTAATGATATTCCCAGCAGCTTAATCTGCCTGTTGCCACTGCCCCGTAAGCAAATAGAGCGTCCGCATGTTGAGCCCGCGGGGGGAGAAACTGGAATCCATCACCAGAACAAGTGAATGGATGAAGGTGTAGCAACAGCTGCTTGACTGATCACACACCGCACACTGTCACCCCACATCTGTTTACCCCTCCGATCACAGCCACACGAGTGTTTATATCCACGGCGGTAATTGAGCTATTTTCCAAAGGGCAGCTGTGACCCACACCAAGTTATATCCCAACTTTCCATTAAAGCGTGGGGGGAAGTTTTTACCGATAGTAATCACGCCCAGCAACACTGCTATGTAAATACGGCTTATCAGCGTTGCCAATTTGGTTAAGTGACATGTACGTGGGTGATTCACACACTCAGCTCCGCGGCTCTGACACAGGCCACGTACAGTGGTCGTTTATAACATAGGTAACTAAGTATGCACGAAGCCAGGACATAATCAGACAAAATGATGCCGTGTCAAACCAATGTTGTGTCTAAAAAAAAAAAGGTGCAAATATGCTCACACAAAGTCTTCAATTCGCCACGTGGGCAACTCGACTGTTCGTGTGTGCTGCATATGGAAATCGCAACGGGGATATCTAGATCGAAAACACGCCATTTAAATATTCAAATGTTAACACCAAACAATATATGGCATTACGGCTTTTAGTATTTGCGTACAACTCGTTTGCTGTTTGCTGCTGGGCTGATAGGAGAGGGGAGGGGAGAGAGAGGGGAGGATGTGGAGCTCACAAACAAAGCCTTTGTCCGCCACTCACAGGAAAATAACATCTGATATCTGTATTCACTTTTTTATGTCTGCTCTTTAAAACACAAACCATGTTCCTTTGTCCATAAATATTAGATATGTTTCATCTGTTTATCCATTAATATAACCAACTACCTGTCATGTTTAGGAAACAGAGCAGGAGAAAGAACCGGAGTGAAAGATATTGACAATATTTCATATATATTTTATTAAAAGCAGTCACTGGACAATCGGGAGAAACTAAACCTGATTTGCAGAGATAATAGGCCACCAGATAGAGCATCTTCTTACGGTGCACACACAACTGAATCCATCCTCATTTGTAGACACATTTTTAAAGTAAAGTTCACCCAAAACACCAATTTAGTTTTTATCAGCCCTTGTTTTTTACATTGACAACACGACAACATCCATCCCCAATTTGTCTTTAACTTTAGGGAAGAGTTTCAGATTTTAATGAGTATTTTCACATGTTTTTACCTCCTAGTTGCAACCAACTATTGGAAACAACAATCTAAGTAAAGGTTAAGCAGCTCAGACTGTGTTCCCGTTTGACAAATGCATCGCAACTGTGGTTAATTTAGGAGAACACAGCAACAGTTTGTACTGACTTTCTCCCTAGTTGCAATTACACAAAACTCTAAGTAAAGGTTAAGCAGCTCATAATGAGGTCACGTAATGACCCTTTTGTTGGTTTAACAGAGCAAAGTAACATGTTTTTCTTATCCAACATATTAAAGTTAAGGATGGACTGACTGAGAAAATACATGGAATATTTGAAACTGGAGACTCACAAGTGTACCTGTATCACACTTAGTGGTGGAATAAGAGAAAATGGAGCAACAGGTAAACTAAACGAGCAAACCTATCTGCAGAAACAAGATGCTCCAGGTTACGAAGGTAAAGATCTTTGTGGCTCAGTCTGTAGGGGACATGGGCTTTGAACCGAAGGGTAACCAGTTCACGTCTGACCAAATATACAGAGTGTGGACTGGTAGCTGAAGAGGTGCCAGTTCACCTCCTGAGGCACTGAACCCCCAACTGCTCCCTGACGTCATTGAGACTGGTCAATCTTCCTCTTTGTTCCGTCTTATCCTGAACAAAAATATTTGAAAACGATATGGAACATAATTCAATTGGATCCCTAAGCGTTGGCGAATCAGACTGAACTCTGAGTGTGAAATACTGGGTCTTTCTTACACGCAATGATAGCTAGTTTGGCTACGTAGTGGAAGTTACACGTCACTTGCGGTATCTTCGTTAAACTCAGCATTAAACAAATTAAAATGTGAGTTTCTTTCCCCCATTTTTTTAGCAGCTTACCTATTATCAGATGTCAGAAATGCACTCTTAATTTTACAGGGTTAATTGATTAGTCTGAAATGATGGGGTACCGTGATCAATCATTGCTAACCGCTAGCTAGCTAGACGTGCTAGCTGAGGGCACAGTAGCCAAGTGCAATTTGAGACAACTTTACCAGGTCAAAATTGGCACGCCAATTCCATATACGACATGGAAGTGTACTAAGGATAGTGTTTGAATTGAGACGCAGCATTAGTATTGAGCCCGAACTGAGCAGACGGACACAGAGGGATGGTGAGAGTGTGACAGAAAAAGAAAATGATTTCCAGTCCAAGCTGACCTGTAGCCTCCATTGACACACTGTAATGAAGTCATGGAATCTGCAATTTTTAAATTCTATATGCTGTGCAATAACAGCCCCCCCAGTAATGAATCATTTATGGGATGAGGGAGGCTGATACTTGACGCCTTTTCACTTTGTGTTTATATTTAACCGGTGTCATTGTCCAGCGGCGTGATTAATAGTTTATCAGTCTCGACTATACATCTCCGTGAAAAATCTCTCTCCACCTGTCATTAAACTGCAGATGGAAATGGGTTAGATTTTCAATCAGGCAAAGCTTGGACTACAAAAAAAAGGGAACATTTGAAAAGGAAATCGCCATCAGGATGTGCTGACATGCAGGTAAGGCTGTGACCCAGTATAGGACCTCATTTGTTGAATAGTTCTGCACTCTTCTCAATCGAAAAATAACTTTTTGTATAAATATTGAATTGAGAGACACAGCATGCATCCTAAATGTGGTTCTAAATAACCCTGCGATGTGTAGCAGTGAAAGAGAGGGGCCTACTGCAAGGGGGTTGACCAGCGAGCCAGAGATTTGGCTTCCCTGTCAAATAAAGATTAGGTCTTTATTTCACCGTCTGATCCCTGAAAATCACTCATGGAGGAACTTTGGCAGTCCCAGGGTTTTTTCAAAGTGCAGAGGCTTTCTCAGTCTGCATGTCTGTCTTATATCTGAATGTACACAAGTAGATACAGCAACCTGGTTAGCGCGTTGAAGTCTGGATTACAAACCAGTTTCAAGACGGTCGCCTGTACTTGTAAGCCATTTCTACTTTTACTTAAGTGAAAGTAGAAATAAGTCCTGAACTTAAAGGGTTACTTAAGCAGAAATACAAAGTTTAGAGCGGTACAGAAATGAGCCTTGGAAATGAGTAAGCATTTTACCACGACTGCTTCCCCTGCCAAATTCAAAGGACCTTTATTTGCATGACCAAATCTAAAAACAAGATCAAAAAAGTCAACGTCTTCTCAAACTGGTTTTTGGTTAGCCGCCTGATATAATCATCAATCTGTGGTTAACACAAGCTTTATAGATTGCCATGATTTGTTTTGGGACATAAAATATGGCAGTAAATACCAAACCAACCAATGTCTGAAGCTTTTCCTTAAAAAAAAGTGGTTGCTAACAAGTTATGTAAAGAAAACGTCATAATTCCAAACACCAGTCCGCCTTTATCTCCGTGGTGGTGGGATGAACCAATTCGAACAGGATGTAGTTTTTTTTATAGCCTAACGTTATATATGCTGCTAATTTAAGGGTTAAAATACCTCATAACTAGTAATTATGAGTTTTACATGAATGTAGCGCAGTAAAGGGTACACTATATAGGGTGCATGGTTAGTGTGTAAATGTGTTTCCACAGGCTGGATGTTATTAGCTGTTATCAAACTTGTAATGTGACTTATTTTGGCTTCATTTTCTCACCCGTTTCCACTCTTTTTCTCCCTCCCTTCAAATATGCTGAACATTCTTTTTATTGAATAATTAATGAGTGTATTGAATTATTGAAGGAGGATAATTTCTGATCAGATTAATATTAACTCCCCGTGAAATATTAATAGCTAATGTTAAAAACGATGAACTTACAGGAACTATTAATATAATCATATACAGGCGCACTGGTGTGAAGTGGCAAAAAGGTGCTCCGACCGCTCCGATCCAAACCCTTTTTAAGTGCAGGTTCCCTTGAGGTGGGTGAGTATGACTTTGTAGTCAGACTCGGATAATGTCATTTGCCAGTCGGTCACAGGTCGGAGGTTTACCAGCATTCGTCTGCAGTTACCTCTGTCACCTTGTCCACACATGACCTGAACGATGGCCAGGGGATTAGATGTTTTGCCTGTAATAGTAGTCTCGATGCTCTATGATTGGCAGAGCTCCACTGAAGTATTCCTCCCCCCTAAACTCTAGTAAACCGCCGTCTGCTTTACCTTAAATTTCTTCACAAAAGGTGGCGCAAAGTAAATCGAGCGAGCCTCAGCCCCTTTGTCAGTTTTGATTAAAACTCTCTTTAGATTAACGATATTCAGCAAAAAAGGGTTGATATATCATTCGCCACCCGTTTGGTTGGTCATTACCCCGATTGTATTCATAAAATATGGAAATCAGACACAAAATAAACCATTATTGTAACACAATGGCGAGCACCTAGAAAATATGGCGACATTGATTATGTTTTAAATGCTAATCCCAGTGAAGAACATAATAACGAAGACATGAAAGGCTCTCTATTCAGAATCTGATAGCCAGGGAGAAGCAAATTATTTCAAATATTTGATATTTAAATTATTTTCAAATGAACAGAGACATGAGTGGAGCAGAGGCGAGTAGTTTCCCCTGGTGATCCTCGGGGCTTCTTTGTTTCCTTGGTGTGTCTCCAGCTCATTAATGTTTCTAAGCATGTGAGAGAACCAGACCATACTCCATAACCCATCGCCGGGTGACACCTCGGGCCCAACGCACACATGCATTCACACACACACACACACACACACACACACACACACACACACACACACACACTATGCATCCACACACACACAAAAATCCCTGAGCCGTTTAAAGTCCACTGGCTCTTTCAGGAAGTGACGGTCGCCGAACTGCCCTGATTAAAATGACAATAGTCTAATTAACTCGACCTCAGTCTCAGTGCGCTAAAACGGCCGATGGCTCGCCAGGTCCCGTTTGAAAGCCCTTTGTCTCCTCATCAACCAAAAATATGACTTATTTCCCCCCTCCCCCCAAGCAAAGCGCCTCAACCCCATTTGACGAGATTTGCTAATGGCAATTATTTTTCATAAGCTAATTAAATCTATCTAAAGTTTCTATTCTCTCCCATAGAAATCCTTATATGCCATTCTCCTGGGAGTCACTGTTTGGGGTATCATATCACAAGCACCTTAGAGCGATGGGTAGTCATTTAGATTGTATACAATCCCAAAGTGGGGTTTTTAGTGATTTTATTTCAAGCATTTTCAATCGTAGTCTTTTACCACTTCAGTCATCTGCTGGTTGAGATGCCCTTTTCCTATCAGTGGCTATCACTCAGGTCAAACAGACAGCTAGAAATAGAGCAAAGGAGTTTATATTAAGGCATTCAATGGACCAAATTAGAGTAATTCGACTTCACTCGTGCCACCGTGATTCTTTTGCGGCATTTGATGGACTCATCTAAAGTGCAGAGAAGGGAGGAAAAAAGAACAACAACATTAAAAAGAAGAACTTTAATGACCGAAGAAGAAGAAGCTGCTTTTTGTTCTATTATCCTTCTGTTGGTGATTAAGGTCTATAGGGAGATAATTACGCTTTAGTCTGGAGTTAATGAAACGAAAACTTCTCTTTTCTTGTGAAAAAAGGAAGGGCAGATCTTTTGTACTGCTATCTGCAGACATCTCCCACCCTTGACAAGTCACACAGAGAATTGGTTTTGTTTTAAGGTTGCAAACCCCCTCCCTCCCTCCCTCCCTCCCTCCCTGCTGCCTGGGTGTCAGTCTGTAGCTGATATAAGGGATCTGTGAATGAAGCCAGAGTCAATGAGGTCTGTTGCATGCGTCTGTGAGCATCGGACCCGGCTGGAAAACATCAAATGAGCACATCACAACAGGTCATCGGGGATATGTGCTGATTACAATAAAAAGTCCAGAGGCCAAAAAAGAAAGATCAAATATCTATCTTCTTCAGTCTTCCTGCTTCACGTTGTTGTGTTGGTACTCTCCAGCAACAAGCATGTGTTGGACTTCAGATGACCCCTGCTTTGCTGGACATAAAAGGAATGCAGGGTGCCATTTATTTCTCTGACAAGCATATGTTTTTTTTCTGGTCTACGAGCAGTGGTTGAAAAATGTGTCTGATTCTATAGAAGTCTTTGTAAAAATGAAAATACTTCTCTGGTGAATTATTACGGAGTTGACATTTTCCTTTTGGGTTTATGGTCTCAATGGATAGTTCTAAGTATAACTAAATACAGCATGATGTAGAGTTGTACATTGTGGTCCCATTCAGAGTCAAATTTATGAATTAGCATATGCTAATGGGCGAGACTACCTTGTCATTGACAAGGCGTTTTAGTCTTATAACTCCTTTGTCTTTATTTTAACATTTCAGTTGGATAGCACAGTATGGTATAGTGTTCAGTTGTTCTTGGCTTCCCCCCTCACGTGTCACTTCTGGTTTCAAAAAAACAAAATGGTGACAAAAGCTAATGAGGTGAGAGCCAAACAAGCTATGTGGTGTCGGCCCAAATACCAAACAAGAGACTTCAAAAACGTAGTCCACAAAGCAATGTGCGACGTCAGTGTAACAAGATCCACACACGCATCTTTCATCTTAGAACTTCAACCTTGTTGTGTTTATGGAAGTCAATTGTTACATTTTGGTTGCATAACAAGGTCCTATTTACATCCATCCTATCATGTCACTTCTGGTTGTAAAATCCGTCAATCCAACCCCCAAAGAAGTGTGCACGTTGTTCAAGCATTTCTTTTGTGTGGCCAAACGTTGGTACTACAATCGCTGTGTCAGCCTGTAGTACGAACACTTTTATAGCCCTTATTTAAAAATAAATAAAGGTTTGACAATAAATAATCAAGTTGTTTTCCTTCGTGTTCAAAAGGGGCAAGAAGAAGCTTAAAAACGTTTCTAGTCCTACCCCGTCTAGCAAACTTTGCTCATCAAAATCAAAGTTCAGTTCATAGTCGTCAGCGGTCGTGATATTTGTTTCGGTTTTTAACAAATAAATAAAAATCCTCTCTTTTGTGTACATCAAATAAACTTTACAGGTAAACCAACACTTTAAGTGTCTTCATTTCATAAAATTCGCTATAAGCCAAATCCAGAGTTATTTTCCTTCTCATTTCATTTGACTGAGCCGTGAGCGGTAGGTCGGAGACTGTTTGAATCTACAGTTCGTCCATGTTTTGCTTCATGTGTCACTGAGAACATTATAGGAACATACCAGTCCCAACCTCCAACGCTTTATCCTTTTCTCTTTATACATCTATGCTCAAGTTAAGATGACCAAAGCTAAAATGCCAATGGGTGCCATTATAATAACTTCCTCCACTTCTTATGGTGGTCAATGTTGTCGTTTGACTTCAGACATCCATTTTTCTTTTAACACATGGAGTTTTTGACGAAGCCACTGTCCGGTAAGCCCGAGTGGTGGCTGGAGAGACCATACTAAACTGTCCTTGTGGAAGTTCACATCTGGTGTGTGGAGTTGTGTGTGTGTGCAACTGTGGGGCAGCACCCCCCCCCCCCCCCCCCTCCACCAGCACTCTCACATTTCATCATCTGTTCCCCAGCACCAGGGTGCTCCGGCACAAGTCGGCCGCTCTGGATCCATCTGTTGTTATTATTTTCCGCTGATAATTGGCCCGAACAATGGAATGCCTGTGTCCCCCTTGCCTTTGAAACCCTACACCCTGTTTATTTTCCACAGGGTCTCATTTCTGCTCTCCCTCTCTTGACTCCCTTTCACCCCTTCAATTCCTTCCCCTTGCCTTCACCTAGTGTCGCCTCACCCCCGCCTCTCACCCCCTCTCACTCCACCCTGATGCATTTGAGAGGGTTTCACGAGAAAAATGACATTTTTGACCTGCTGCATCGGTATGTGTCACTCAGGATCTGACACCAGTCTCCAGGTTTGTGTATGGGGGCTCCTCTCCCATTTTTTAACTGACGGCCTGGCAGTTTTCTCCCAGGAGTTTCCCCCCCCCCCCCCCCCCCGACACGACACACTTCTGCTTTCCTTCTACTAAATTAGAAACGGAAAAAAAAGACAGATGGATGAAGAGAATAAGCGAGAGGGAGGAACGTCAGGACGTAATTGAGACACTTCAGAAAGGAAGACCCAGATTTCGGACTTCATTTCTTTCCTCCTGATTAAAATTCAGCTTTTACTTCTCGTCCTATTTCCACTACAAGGTGTGCAGATTAGAGGCATATGTAAAGATGAATTTAAGGATCACAAGGTGCGTTTATTTAAAAGATCCAGGACATACTTTAATGAAAAACCGAAAAAGTGATCTACTTAAAGTAATTAAATTTGATATTTTTAATTTTAATTAGCGTTTTAAGTTGTAATTAAGCCGTTTCGTGTTGAAGTCTTTATGCTCCGGTCACATTATTGTGTATTTTAATAATACCCGACAATTAGATTCATCACCAATCTGAGCAGTGAGCACACATCTTTCAAACAGTATCTGACAAGGTGAAAAGAAGACACACCTAGGGAAAACATTGTTGCTTTTTATGGCTACGTCTGTTCTTCTCATAAGGGAATTTTTTCCAAGATCGAAGAAGCCTTTCTCGTTTCTGTTTTTTTTCCACCTTGCTTTTGTTCTGCCTCGTGTTTCCGTGTTGATGTCCATTTGTCCTGCCTGCTCTTGTCTAATTAAAAGAGGCCAGGACAGGTAGGGCTCTCAGCAGGCATCTGCTCTGCGCCACTTCATTTACTGAGTGTTTGTGTTTATGCAAAGGGGGCCACTTCCTGCATATTTAATCTGGAAGCAAGGCACCGGGCTTTTGTTGTGTTTAGTCCACATACCTCCAGTCCCTCTCAACACCGCAGCCTGGACTCTCTCTCTCTCACTTTCTCACTCTCTCTCTCACACACACACACACACACACACACACACACACACACACACACACACACACACACACACACACACACACACACACACACACACACAAACACCAACTACCTCACACTACTTCAACTACTCCATACCTGCTACTTTCCCTGGCTCCTCTTCTTCAGAAGTGGATTTGCAAACACTCAGAGCTTGGAGGGAACCTGCGTCAATATACAGTTTCATGAACATGGTGTGTTTAACTGTTTGTGGGTAAGTCTGTAAAGATTTCCTTGTCTTTTTTCGCTTTCTCTATGGGTTTTTTTTTTTGAACTCCTCCTCTCCAACCTTTTATGGGACGCTGGATGTATGCGTGTACATGTCCTGTGTGTGTAGGTGTGTTCTGTCAGTGATTGACAGAGTTGGTGTGTATGGTGTAGATAGCCTTGAGTGTTGAGTTACTACTAGATGTGCAGTGTCTGGAAGTCAGTGACGTATCCAATTCAGTTGTGCGAATAACTGACATTATATAATATAAGATTTACTTTATTGATCCCAACTTGGAAACATTTTTTTTATCACAGCACCATCCAAACATGAACAGTCAATAGAAACATCTCAAAATTAGAGAAATAAAACCAAACTAAAAGTAAAATCGTAATGACAGTGAAATACTTTTATACATGGTGTATCTATCAATCTTTTTGACACATGTTTTGATGTTGCTGTTTCTCGCCCTAAATGTTTGTATTTCTTTGTATTATTTTATAAACAGCTTGGGTCAGCCTTTGGTTTTCGACTGTTGGTCATTAAAAACAAGCAGTTTTGTTTTTTGGGAAGCTAAGATTCACCAAAAATAATTGTAAGTATCTCTGTGTGCTTAAAGAGAACAATTACCCCCTTCTTAGTGTAAATCCAATCAGTATTGATGGCAAATAGAGTTGTTTATATCCAAAAAAATCCTCAGAAATAGTGGTGTTTCGGCTGCAAAATCTGCGTTAGATGTGTAAGAGGTGTGAAACCTGGGTAATGGAAGTTTGCACGCAATGCATTCTGGTACATGTAGTCATTATTAGCAACCATCTGAACATGGTACTACTTGAATTCACCACATTAGACTAAAAAATGATTGGACATATATTCATACAGTATATTTTAAATGCAACAAGACTGAAAAGAACAGGAAGAGAGGAACATAGTGTAACCTGATTACTGCAGGAATGTGTTGTGCTTGGTAAAATGATTGGAAAATATCACCCAGCAGTTGGCCTGTATTTGCATTACCCTGCTGTGTGTGTGCATGCATGTGAGTTGGGGGTGCATGTGTGTGAAACAGTGGGTGCAAAACGCTCCCCTTTCCCTCCATGCAGCAGGGCTAGAGGTGATAGTAAGTGGCAACCTCATGGTGGTGCGGGAGGATATTAGTTCCTCCCTTCACTCATCGCCTCTTGTTCTCCCTTTGTCTTTGTCTGGGGAAATGGAATCTGCAGCTTATTGATATTAATAGCGCGCAGGATCCGCGGTCGGAGAGGAGCTGAGAACCTGGACGAGAGTGAAAACCTGATCCGGCTGGGCAGAATTGACAGTCCTACGCTACAGTGTGGAGAGGGGATGGATATAAAAATAGGATTGCATAATGTACAATTTTGAGTTACTTGGCACCTGACTATTTTCTGTTCATGCTACCTTATACTGGTACTGCACATTTTAGCCGCCAATGTCGTACTTTTGACTCCACTACAATTATTTGACAGCTTCCAGAAAGCTACTTCAGTCAGATTTAGATTATTAGCTAATACACAAATATAAATCGATTATTTGACATACAATTTTACACTAAATATCCAACAGCTCCACCTTTACCAGCTGTGATGAACACAATGATGCATCAATAATCATAATCCAGTTATATGAATCTGAAACGGGCCTTTGCGCATAACAAGCACTTTTACTTTTGGTACTTTAAGTATATTTTGATGCCAATACTTTGTACTTTTACTTGAGGTTCTGGTGGCAGGATTTGGACGTAAAGGTCACGCCGTTTAGTAATGCTTCTTTTACTTAACTTAAAAATCTGAGCACTTTATCCACCACTGACTGTTAGCCCTTTTGTGCAGTGCGTGATCAGGATGGATCTTTCTCCACTGATCTAATTTCAAACCAAAGTTTTCCATCGGTGTGGATCCTGAGCTCCCCCAGCTGCGTCTTCTCAGCAGACGAGTATACTCCACAAAGTGCATTTTCCTGTGCTTTTTTAATCTCACGGATCAATCGATTAGAATTCCCGAAGGAGCACACAGCGGTGTGCATTGGATATCCACTTGATCGGGGC
The DNA here is from genome assembly GCF_036324505.1 of Eleginops maclovinus. Lineage (NCBI taxonomy): Eukaryota > Metazoa > Chordata > Actinopteri > Perciformes > Eleginopidae > Eleginops > Eleginops maclovinus. Next base: position 26,389,784 of record NC_086368.1, on the reverse strand, counting down.
TTTTTTATATTCAATTAGCTCATTTAAATAGTGTAAAGAAAAGTGCGGCCTTGTTTGTTTTGGGCCAGGAGTGAAATTCCACTTCCTTGATATTAAGGCAGCAAAGCTCTCTGTTTGCACTCAGTGTGCTTTGTTCTTAGCTCAGCAAAACGTGAGGGCAGGTCCAAGAGAATCAGGGGGGATCAGACAGGCCTGACATTCACCAGACTGCGCTGTTGCCTTTTAAGCTTAGAACAAAAAAAAAAGAAAGCATGAGAGAAAAGCAGCCAGAATAAGTAAGGGCTGGCTGAATTGAAGTTGGGTTTAATTGGTGGGTTTTGTGTCTGTTTGCGTGTCAGAAAGTGCTGTTGTTTACAGTCTGCGTGGGTGTTACAATATAATGCCAGGATCCTGCCAATCACATCAAAAAGACCAACACACAATGCTTGTTTTTACGAGACGTGGCAATGTTTTTCATTTAATCTGTCCTTCTTATTAAAAAGCCCAAGAAGAAAAGAAAATAATGTGCAGTCAGCCCTTTTTTCAGCACATCGGATCATACAGTGAGCAGCTGCGTTTGTTGAGTAGTGACTCACGCTTTTGATTTTCCCGTGCGCAGACAGTGACTTGGAAACTATCCTGCACACACCCTAAAAACAAACACCAATGACCCTGTAGATATCAGTGACTTTACACAGCGAAAACTTCTCCTACGCCCTCGTCTTAGTTACACAATGCCTCGCGATGTTAACCAGTGTCGCTACATTTTTCATTCTAACGCAGCACTGGGCCGTGGCGTGATAAATAGACGCTGTCAATTTATTCTAGGTGCTGATACTAAGTGATCGAAACATCCCGTATGGGGCTGTAAAGAACCGAGAGACAACTCTGGCAGCCTCCTATTGACAACCATCGAGTTGAGCATTAATTAATATGGTAATGATGTGTGAAGGTTCATTAACGAGCCGCCACAGAAGTAGCCACAGATACAGTATTAGGCGTGCTCGGAGTAATTAATGGAATAACTTTACTTAGTGGTAAATATTCATGGGCCCTCATCTTTTTGTCTGCGCCGTGTGAAGAGAGAGTGGAGCCCGTCCATTAGAGGAGCTGAAGAGCCGTCGATGCGGGGCCTTTTGTTGGGATCGGGTGCGTTTCAGTGGAGGGGTATTAATTCATATTTTTTTTGAACATGCAATCTTACAACAAAGCCAAAGGCACCGATAACATACCTGGGACTAGAGAGCATATTGTGGAGCCGTGACCCCCTCACTAATAGGGAAGTCCACTTCACAGGTGTGTGGACAGAATAAAATGAGTCTTTGTTCGCGCTCAGATGTAACCGCAGCGCTTCATTACCATAGCAAAAAACCCTTCTGATTGTCCATTTTCCTCTGAAAACAGGGTGTTTGCATGTTGTTGCCCCTTCACAATGACAATGAGGCCTGTGGTATTTGCATACAGAGTGGAAACATGTGTTTGGAACATATGATCCTCTCAAAAAGTGATTCCTAAACAGGGGTACTTGTTCTACAGGGTCTACTTCTGCAGATGCCAGGGGGTACAGGGCCAGCACTAGTTACTAATTCTACCAATAATAATAAAAAACCAATATATATTCTCATACTAACATTAAGTTAAACTGTAACAGCAGAAACAGCAATTATGAACCATCTTTATAAATGATTGAAATTGTTTGATTAAACGTATCTTAATTTATAAAGGGTATACAGAGTCCTATTGTGGTTTCCCCTTTCCTGTAGTGTCAAATGTTCTTCAAAGGCCTAACCCACCCCCCAGCCTGAAACACCTCCATTGGAATCCTTTTGACTTCCATAACATAGTGACATCACTACGTAACGCTTCTATTGGCTAGCGCTCCAACACATTGTAATATGTGATAGGCTTAGGGGCGGGACATCTCTAAGTGGTTGACCAGCCGGCCAGCTAACCAATCAGAGCGGACTGGTTTCACACAGAGGGTGGAAAGAGGTGCTGCAGCACAGGCAGCGTGAGAAAAATCAAGAGCTTTTTGAACATTAAAGCATGGAGACATGTCCCAAAATACAAATATGAACCTGAAAATAAGCATAAGATGTTCTCTTTAAATGATAAGCTCAGATAAATGGTTGAAATGATAAGCGTAATGTACAGTTGATCCTGGTAACTTAAAGTAAGCTTTACCCTAACTAATAATATAACTGCTCACCAAAACAACATACATATTGGCAGTTCAATTGTTTAAAAAGACATCTACATTTGTATATTAATAGGGTAATACATTTACAACATCATTTGTAAAGGATAAACAGAGGGTGAGCACGTGAGTTCATCCATCAGGGCCGTTTGGGGTCCTTAGACCAAGGTCTCAGGAGTCTTGTAAGATTTGCCAAGAGTCTTTGTTCCGTCTTTGTTCGACACAGAGCTCCAACAACCTCCTCCCGAGACTTTACCAGAGAACCTTGCAAAATGCGCCTCAGCTTCCTTTTTGTCTTTTTAAAATTGTTGTATTTTGATTCATATCCTCAGCTTAAGTCTCTTACTGAGCATGCACATAACCCACCTAGGAGGGTAATTATCTCAACCTGGAGTTGTTCTATTCCCTAAAATCTCAATGTGGGAGTGTGTGATGGGCTCGGTTTTCCCGACCGGGCGAAGCAGCGTGTGCTTGTTTATCCTCACCCTACCTTCTCCGCACCCCCACTGCTCTAAATGGCAATATTACAGCTTTGTGCTGTTTGAAATGGAGACAATTATCTGTTTAGGCATTACAAGATAGGCATTATGTTACACTGAGAAAAGGCGTACAGCTGCTATCAGGATCCCGTTGTTGCCTTTTTTCTCTCCAATACAAATTTTCCGTCATTAAAATGATGGAACATTTATCTAAATGGATGTTATGCGTTGGATAAACTCATTTAGCTCCCGGGGCTCTTTCAGGTGATGGGAATTAATGATGTTTAGGAGTTTGAAACTGAAAATATCTGTCATTTGTCACCACTCGCCATTGATTTACGATTCCATTGATGGTATGTTAATTGAAGTGTAATGAATCACAATAATAGGGTAGTTGTGTGGGAATGGTCCATTTTGGATGATTGTTCAACCCTCAGTAGAGTTCAGAGCGAGCTGCATGTTGACTCGCTTTTTCAACAAGGGCATTTAACACATAATTAATGCTGGAACCGGGCAAGTCCGACCAGTCGTGTGTGTTTTTTTTTTTTTCATATCTTTGCTCAGTCTGCTTTAGATAAACACTCGCTCAAACGCCTGGCCACAGTTTTGACTGCCAAATGTAAAACGGTAAAAAAGAACAGAGGCAGGCGGGGAGTTGGGAGCTTTCTTCTTCTTCTTTTTTTTCTTCTTTCATATTTGGATATGCTTTAATGCTTTTATTCAAATGCACCTGAGATATTGCCCCACAGTCACTCCTGAGTTTACCATAAAAATAAGATTTTGTTTCCTTCTCTTTTTGTCTTCCCTTGCTTGGGTTGAGTGCTCAGTTAGGAAAGCTGTGTGCATGCAGATGAGGGGGGCCACCCAGGGGGAGTTGAGGCAGGTACAGGTGCACCAGAGTAAAGAAGAGCTACTGCTGTTAGCATTATGAAAAGTTTTTGTCTTGCAAATAAACCACGATCAGACAGCCCTATTGTTCCCTTGTTATCATCAGTGGGTGTCGTAGTTAACAGATGGACAGGCAAGGATGTGTGTGACAATAGTAGTGAGTCCTGCCATGCTCGGAGCTGAAATGGTGTCCAAACAGCGAAGGAATTGATTGTTTTCTCAAGATTTCGCACTGTTTTTTATCAATTCTTATTAACAGCAACTGGTAGGCAACATGTAGCAGCATTTAGCTAACACCTACGCACTCTGTGATGCTACAAACCCTGTTGTTTGGGCTTTAATTAAATCATAAATACAAATAATTCTCTCCACAGGGCGAGGAGGCTGTCCTACCACCAACGCTGGAACTGAAGATTGCTTTAAATAAGCAAGTCCTCGTGGAAGGTAAACACTCACCGGACTCTGTGTGAATGCAGCAGTGAATGGGCTTAATCATTGACTGAATGCAGCGGGGTTTGTCTTGTTTGTGTACTGTATTTTGCAGTGTGGGGGCCAAAGGGAGGGCTGGATCGACAGGTGCCACTCTGTCAGTGTTTTAAAAAAGATAATCATGGTTTTGAAGGGTCGGTTCCCCCTAAGGGTCCAAATTAAAGTTGGTTGTGTGAGAAATCGTTGCTCAACTCGGAAATAGTGGTGTGTTGACATTTGACGGGAAAATTAGATGTGGTAACGCCGTGTTTACAAAACAACAGTGTGTGTGGGGGGGGTGGGGAAGTAGTTACCACAGAGTTGCTATTGCTCGCATGTCACCCATTCTGCTCGATATCTCATATTCTTCTCCCTACCTGAGAAGCTTTCTGGCCCCCTAGGTTGTGAACGCTTGAATGGAGGTGTGTGTGTGTGTGTGTGTGTGTGTGTGTGTGTGTGTGTGTGTGTGTGTGTGTGTGTGTGTGTGTGTGTGTGTGTGTGTGTGTGTGTGTGTGTGTGTGTGTGTGTGTGTGTGTGTGTGTGTGTGTGTGTGTGTGTGTGTGTGTGTGTGTGTGTGTGTGTGTGTGTGTGAACTCAGGACTTCTGAGAAGTGAGAGTGTGTGTGTTCTGTCTCCTACAGCTTCATCCTCACCATCATGATTTTTTTCATTCTTTATTTTGCCGCTCTTTGTCGTGTCTCTTCACTTTCACTCCATCAGCGCGTTTGGACTTGTAGGTACATAGGTGGGACCTTTAATTTCAAATGATGACTGTGTGTTTAGTTAGAGGCTTTAGAAGAGGAACACTGTTTTTTTTACCAACAAAATACGTGAAATGTAACTCTGACTAACTCTGATTATATGACTAATCAAATACACAACAACATGCCCTGCCCAGGGAGGAATATCCAAACATGCAGTCACATTAGGGAGGACAGCTTCTACGTTTTTCTAGTTGAAATGAAGTATTTCCCAGCCATAATGTCTATATTTCCCCAATTTAAGGTTTGAAGGTTTAAAATAATAAAATATATAATACATGTTCATGTGATAAAGTGTAGAATACATCAAATAACATGTGAATAAAATAAATCATACACATTTATTCACAGAGTGAATCATAAAATCTCAATTAAAGAGATCGTATTCTGCTCATTTCCAGGTTCAAATTTGTATTTAGTGCCTCACTATGACATGTTTCAAAGCTCTGTATTTTTCTCATACTGCCGGTGCTGCAGCACCTCTTTTCTCCCTGTGTGAAACCAGAGCCCAGTCTACTCTGATTGGTTAGTTGTCCGGGCCCTGTTGTGACTGGTGAACCGTGTAAAGCTGTCCCGCCCCTTAGTTGTCACTCAAAATATGGTGAAATCCAATATCCAATAGAAGCTTGGGTGATTTAGTGAGGTCATTATGTTATGAAAGTGGACAAAGGAGTCCAATGTAGTTGTTTCAGGCAGAGGGGAAAGTGTGTGGGACAGATTTTAGCCCTTGCAGGCCATTTACATGCACTAAAACCTATAACACACTACAGGGAAGGTAGAACCCCCCAAAAACCACTATAGGGATTCTTCACTAACTTAATCCTACATCGAAGAGTTGATGGAACTGACCGGCCACTCTATGACTGTTAAACAAATATGCATCACTGATACAGCGCCTATCTTAAATACCAACCTCTGCAGTTTCTCTGCTGAGAGACGACAGTAACTGTCATCGTTACAGTTAACAAATAGCACTATTTTTCCCTTCATTGTCAGAGGCGGCCCTCATCCCCGCAATATGTGGAACAGCCTCCCTCTTTTATTTGATTCAGACAATTACCCCCACATTTGGAAAACAGCCTTGGAGCACATTGAAGTGGAGGATTCCTGTTGCTGCTGTTTATCTGGAGTGCATTCTCCACATAGTCCTGCAGTCCTCCGCAGCAGGCCCCTCGGCTGCCTGCTCCAGATGTAAGATCAGCCCTGAAATCCTCCAGAATGGTCGTGTAATTAACGTTAATGTGGCAAAATCAGCCTACTGATTGACACGACTTTCCAATGTGATTTTGATTGCATCGCTAATGCAGAAATCCCTGCAGCAGCTTATGGGATTACCATGTCTTGGTGTTTAAAGCTCTCTTTTACGGCGTGATAGCCTCTAATGCAGGGTATGTGTTTGTGTGTGGAAGCATAGGTCTCATTTCTTTCTACACTCAAACAATGCTTTTTTTTTTAGGAGATGCATCTTGAATTGATACTGTTTGTACAGTAAGAGCAGCTGGACAAAGAGACCTTATCATCAGAATAATTTATACTTATTTTTATATCCAGGGGGGAGACAGGGTTTCTTTAAGTTTGAATGTACAAAATAAAATAAGAATATGTATATGAACATGCAAATTTAGGTAAGAATGTGCAATAAGAAGATTAAAATAAAATATACGTATTTATTTTTTAAGTTAAATTAAAATATCCAATAGAAGATAAAATAAAATGTAAAAAAAAGATATATTTATATAAACATAAGAAGTTAAAGTTTGAATATAAAATCAAATAAAAATATTCCGTTTTTATTAAAGTAAAATTTCCAATAAAATATAAAAAGAAAAATGAAAAAGTGTATTTCTATAAACAAAGGAAGTTTGAAATGAAAATATCCAAAATATAATCAAATAAAAAATATCTAACTATGAGTGTCCAATAAAAGATCAAACAAAATAGATTAAAACTATTTAAACAGACAGAAAACCATAAAGTCATTGTGCTGCAAAATCTAACATGTTTATGAAACATATACTGTGGTTTATTTGTCTTAACAAGATCATTAATGCTGAATTAAAAGGGTTATCTGCTGATGGTGAAGTCATATTGCCATGTGTGTGCTGTAGGGCAGCCTCTAATGTGCATTTTTTAAAGTCCTGCTTTCTTTGGCCGATTTACTGAGACCTGATGACATCCAGAGATTGCCCCTGCCTGGAAGACTCCTCAGATATCCCAAAACATGAGTCTATTTTCTGAGAGCTTCAAAATGTTATCATCCTTATTTGAATTTCATGACTCCATGTAAGGAAGAGAAAGACTCTCTTGTAATTCCTCCTTTGCTGTAAATGCTTTGGTTTATATTGCTTTATTTAATCCACTTTTTTTTATGGAAGTGTTAAGAATAAACAAGTGGATTCACGAGTTGGACCCACAGAAAGGTCGTGTACAGATTTATGCCGGGATGAAAATAGGGCCTCCGTAATCGCTCCCTTGACTGCGTTTATTGCTTACTTTAAAAAAGTAATTTCTTTATATCAGCATCAAGCTCAAAATTGCCATGTATTAGTATTAGGCTTGGTAAGCTTCTAATTCTGTGGCATTTACAGCTGGCTGTGTTTCCATGCATTTATAACACTTTGATTCTTAAGAGCTCCCTTTAATCGCTTACGCCTAGCTCAGAACATAATAAACAACTTGCCGTGGCGAAAGTGCCACATGGGGGAGATTTCCGGCAAGACAGTTAAGCGCTCCTGTCACCGGCGGGTTTTTGTTGCTGTGTTTTTCACGCACTGTGAGTACCGTAATCTACTCTCGGCTGCAGTTAAAGACGGTGACAGGCAGAATAGATGCAAGGCAGCGTGAAAATGAAAAATGATCGTCCCCTACAAAGACGTCACGACGGAGGCTGAGCCCGTAAAGCGGCCGGCGTGCTTCCTGTTGATTGAGATCACAGGAAGTGTCAAAGCCTCCTAAACACCCTCACCTGGCCGCCGTCTGCTCTCCCTATCTGATGCTCCGCTCACATCATCTGCTATCTGAACACACACTGGCACATCGCCCGCCTCTCTATTGTCTGCTTAAACAGGTTTAAATGCATGCCTGATGCTGGATACAATATGTCACACAACAAAGCAACATTCCCTCACATCTCCTCTACAACTTTCATGTGAATTATCTTCTGCTGTGAGGACGATAATGTTATCGCAGATGTGTTATCTCGGAGATAACTTTTCTTCAACGCAACTTTCAATCTATTTTTCTATCAGCGTCAAACAGACGTGTCTCCTTTTGGTCTCGAAACGTATCGTCGGACGTATAAACTCCGGTCTGCCGGCAGAGCTTTGATAACGTCTCGCTGCTACCAGGTGCAGACAACTAACGTGACACGGCCTTTGTGCGAGATTGACTGAGGAGGCAGGAGTAAGCAAATTCCAGCCGCAGATGAGCTGTCTTATGGCAAGATGAAAAGAAAATCAAAAATGTTATGAAAAGAGAAAGTGTCAAAGCTCTGTTTTTAGCTGTGGCCCAGTGTCTCTGCTGCAGAGAAGATGAAATAGAATTTGTTGTCTTCTGAGCGAAATAACTATGCAGGGTTTATTCTCTGGAAGTCCAGACTGCCTTTACTGAACAACAATATACTGTAGGATATAAGGAAACATTTTATATAATGCAAAGAAAAATAATTATAATACAATAATAATAATAAAATAATAATAATAATAATAAAAATAACAATAATAATAATAATAATAAAATAATAATAACAATAAAATAATAATAACAATAATAATAATAATAATAATAATAAAATAATAATAATAATAATAATAATAACAATAATAATAATAATAAAATAATTATAATAAAATAATAATAACAATAATAATAATAATAAAATAATAATAATAAAATAATAATAATAATAAAATAATAATAATAAAATAATAATAATAAAATAATAATAATAATAATAATAAAATAATAATAATAAAATAATAATAATAATAATAAGAATAATAATAATACACTTTGTAAAAGCTCCCGAAAAAATTAAGAAAACCCCGCAAGATTCTCAGTTTCAGTTTTAGTACATTTTAGAGGTAAGAGTTTGTGTTACATGTTATACTTATTTAAAAATACATTTATTTTATTTATTTCTAAATGAAGCAACTGTCACAAAACACAATTTCCTCCATAGTAAAAAAAGAAAAAAAAAAGTTTCATTAACTACTGACAACTTTCTCCCAAAATTCCCCAAAATATTCAGAGAATGTATTTACAGAAAGAAAGATAAAAAAAAAAAAAAATCTAAAAGGATACACTAGGTTAAGACCTTGAAAAATGCAACAAAGAAAACCCCTTTTTAACTATAAAATCAACATTTGGTTTCATAACCCTGGTTTAAAACCAGTCATGGCATCCTCTTCATATACTGTACATAGATACACACAACAGCATACATTATACATATTGCCCCATTAAAAAGCACTTTTTTTGGGTTTCTTCTCCCACTAGAGAAGATCTCTGACTATTTAAGGGAATTCAAAAGAAGTTCCCACAAGGCGCAGCAGTCTTTCTTATTGGAATAGTTTTGACTTTGTTGCAATCATTTCACGTCATGGTAAATATCTCTTTGGCAGTCCTTTTCTGCCTTCTCCGTTTATTTAAGAAAACAAATCCCTTTTAGGGATAAAGCACCTGGTGGGGCTACTTAATGGAGCGGCTTCAGCCCTACGCAAATAAACAGCTTGCGTTTTTTGGTTTGAGATATAGAAATGAGGCTGGGAGGGTAAAAAAACAAAAACCAAACAAAGAAAGAAAGTCAACATATGGAGAGGACAGGAGTGGACTTCCAGCTATAGACTGTATAGAAATGCAGGGACCATTGGCACATTGTGATCTTTGAACCTGGGTAAGACGCTGTTTTATTTTTTAACGAATAGCTGACCAGTGAGTCAGCATTAGGATATTATTCAAAAGGGCTGGAACTTATCTGGGTCTTTGTTTTCCACATTTGCACATAACAAAATATTGTTATTCTTAACCTGGAAAATAACGCCAGAAAGCAGAGCCAAAGAAAATGGAAAGAAGGCAGTAAGTGACCAGTGAAACAAACAGAAAACTGAAGGCTGCTTTTCTCTTAAATATCTCAACATGCCGTACAAATTAGTGAGAAATGAGGCCTTTCTAAACCATATCAAATAGTATCTCAGTTATTTTATTGAACCATTAATCTGCCCTCTGCTCCGATTCCTATTGTATAGTGTTCATTAGGAGGTTCCAACTCGTACTTATTTTGCATGTCTGGATAATGGCAACACATTTTGAATAATGAATCAGAATTAAGCAGCCAAGTGAAACTTTTTCTTGACAAAAATCTCATGAACTTATAAAGAGAACTGGGTACAGCGTTGCAGGCGGGACCATGTTCATTTCCAGGAAAGGGCTGGCCACTGGTTGTAACATTTCCCGAATCTTCTCTCGTCTCACTCCACCAGCGTTTCTTTAGTCTTTGTTAACTATGAAGGAATTGGAAAATATTTCAAACTCAATCATTTTAAAAAGGCCCTGCTATGCCTTCCTTTTGTGTGTTTTATAGGTTTTAGTGCATGTAAATGGTCTTCAAAGTCCAAAGTTTCCTCCAGAGGGAATCTCTCTCCCACACACTCCCCCGGCCCGGCCTGAAACACCTCCATTGGACTGCTTTGTTTTCCTCCCGGACATAATGACATCACTGTGTAACACCTGCGCTTCTATTGGCTAGCGCTCCAACACATTGTACGTGATAGGCTAAGGGACGGAACATCCCTAAGCGCTTGACTAATCACAACAGAGCCGGCCAACCAATCAGAGCAAACTGGGCTCTGTTTTCAGACAGAGGGTGAAAAGAGGAGCTGCAGCACAGGCAGTATGAGAAACATAAAGAGCTTTTTGAACATTAAAGCATGGAGACATGTAAAAAATGCAAAATATGAACCTGTAAATGACCAATATAGGGCCCATTTTACTCATGTACCTGATTACTTTTCCAGCAACTGATTTAAATAAGTGAATACAAGAGTTCCTAACTGGAAAGTACATTTTTCTGTGGTTCAGTGAAGCCAACAATCTAAGTATAAAGTTTAAAATAGTGATTAAACCAACAAAAAACATTCATTCAACCAGTTTTGAAACATTACATCTTGCACATGTTTAAAGATGGTGTATCAGTGTGGAGGGAGGGACAAACTGGAGAGGAAAATATGTATTTTCATATCCAGCCGCCTGTCGACCCAAATGTGGGTTTATTTATGTAATCAAATTGAAAAAGGTGAAGGCATTTTTTAACTGCTATTTATTTACAGTTTTTCTCTTTTGCTCCGGTTTTAGCCTTGGCTGCTGCGTTGTTTTCATAAACAAAGTCTCTGCGGCCCGGCTAAAAAAACACAGGGCCGCTCAGTGCACTGAAAACAGGAATGACAAACACCATTAGCTGAAAAATTTCCATCTCATTGCAACTATGTTATTGTTTACTTTACCATACGCGTCCTAATATGGTTACCTCCCTGTCAAAGCGGCCCCGGAGCAGAGCCGAGGGGCCCCGCGCGGGGAGACGCTTTCAGCTGCCACTTAGACAATAAGAAACAAATGTCACAGCTCGGCAAAATAAGCCCTGCTTTCACTGCCTTTACAGTACTTGGCCTTCCACGCTGCTTGGCGCAGAATCCCGTGTGATATTTATCTACTCTTCACTGTTAGATACCCTCACAATATACCCCCCCCCCCAACTCCCCTCCTCCTCCTCCGTCTTTGTCCCCTGTCTTCCTTCTGTATTTCTTTGTGTGTATCTCTCCATCGATCTCTGTCCCTGTCCTGGTGTTAGCTGTGTGCAGGTTGACTGATGGGCCTCTGTTTGCTGTGTTCACTTATTTATCAGGGGGGTGTGGTGTGGTGGTGTTGGGGGGGTTGGATGTGTTTGGGGTGGCCGTGCAGAGTTCAGTTCAGCCACAGGTCACGCCCTGGCCTGAAGCCGAGGCCACGTTGGAACTGGAGAAGTCTTGGCCAGGCTTTGCTTTTTTATTATACTGTACTAAAATCACAAAACAAGTAAATAAGAACTCTGGAGAGTGGGGGAAATGTAGTTTTCTGAAGTTATCATGCAAATGTGTTGTTTGTTATTGTAGGATGAATAAAGCAGTGATTTAACCCTTGGGGAAAGAGGAAAGGTAAAGGAATTCAATGGTCTAACAGTATAATGCTCGATAACAAGTACAAGTCCTGAAATTACATAGTATTTTTAACAATCCACGTAAAGTACTCTTTAAATGATTCTTTTTACAGTATTATAGAATTTAAATCTATTAAAATGCTGTTTTTATCACAAACAAATCATTCAAGAGCAATTTAGTAGTTTGTCAACACAGAGCCAGTTTTAGTTACTTTTTAAAACACTGGGCAGATCACATGTACAATACTGCATCCGCACATAGTCTCGGAACAGAATCTGAATAATAATGCATTATTTATCTTGGGGTGAATTGGGTTTTCAGGACAAAATTCATATGGAATTTAGATTTTAGTATCCTTTATTAGCAAAGCAGGTAAAAGAAATGATATAAATGACTAGACGTAACGTTTACAAAAAGAGGGAAGCACACAATAAAGAAATACAAATCAAAAGAACATCCAAAGTTAAAAAGCAGCATACTCAAAGTGTACATTGCACAGTTTTGACACACTAGTGTTGTTAAAGTCTTACGTAGTGACGAATCAGCTACTAATAATAATAGAACATGTATAATAAGTATATATTGCACATGAGAAATGTCCAGATGTGTCTGTTACTCAAATGTCCAATCACCTGTGAGTATTCTCCCTGGACTGTCAGTATAAAGGCTATTAGGCTTTAGGGTCAGGCAGCCTCAGCACAGGTTATTCTGGCAGGAGGTTAAGAAATAAGGTTCTTTCAGATGCATGGGCTTTCTTTTCCCCAGTTGGTGGAGGGTGATGGCAGCCTCACCTCAATCCTAAAATCCTCACGTTTATGATATTTGCCCAGTATTATCTGTGCCTGTGGATGAATGGGAGGACGGAGCATGAGGAATGTAGAAGGTCAGGCAGCGTGATTTACACAGTACAGAGCCCAAGAATCCTTGGGAAAATACTTGGGCCGAGATCAAACAGACGTCATGTGATATGTTCTTAACACTGACCTTTAAATTCATGCGTTTTACTGCTACCCTCTGGCAAACCATGCACTACTGTAAGTGTAAAAGTCTTCCATTTAAAAGAAAAACTGAAAGTCAAAAAAAAGCATTACTTTGAATAAATTGTGGTGCAGTCATGTTCAATAGATCCTGTTGTGTTCTGCTGGTGTTTTGTTGTTTCTTTTACAAAATGCATATCCAAAGTGCCCTTATTTAACTTCCGTCAACATGGATCATATATGAATACGAGGCAGATGAGTAGTTCAGTACTGCATCGTACCAAATGAGCACATCATTTGATTTATAGGTAGAAATGTAGTAGAGTCAAAATAACAATATTAGCTTCCAAAGTGCAGTGGAGTGGATTTTTATGGAGCATAAAATGGAAATATTAAGGTAGAGCACAAGAAGAATTTCAACTTTTTATAATATGCATATCCAAAAGGCCACTATTTGGAAGTTAGAAAATGTGCAGCTAATTATAGTTACTTTTTAAAATACTGGGCGGATAAATAAAGGGTTACAGGGGCCCTATTCTGCTCATTTTCAGGTTCATATTTGTATTTAGTTCCTCTACTGGGACATGTCTCCCTGCTTTCATGTTCAAAAAGCTCTTTATTTTTCTCATACTGCCTGAGCTGCAGCACCTCTTTTCACCCTCTGTCTGAAACCAGAGCCCAGTCTGCTCTGATTGGTTAGCTGACCGGCTCTGTTGTGATTGGTCACCAGTTTAGAGATGTCCCGCCCCTTAGTGTATCACGTACAATATGTTGGAGCGCTAGCCAATAGAAGAGCAAAGGAGTAAACAAAGGAGTCCAATGGTGGCGTTTCAGGCAGGTGGGGGGGTGAGTGGGAGAGAAACTTCCTCTCGAGGGAACTTTGGGATTTTAGCCATTTACATGCACTAAAACCTAGTGTGTAAAAACATGATGATGATGATGATGATCCGAAATTCTGTGGAGTTCAATTATATGTAGCATTACATGGAAATATTAAGGTTGAGTACAAGACATATTTCACACATCCCTCTTATTTAGAAAGATCCTTAGACATTCACACTAAAACGAGACACTTTTTCAAATTCCTGGAAAAATGTCATCTTCTTGGCGAAAGGCCAGTGTGTAAAAGCATATTCTGAGTCAACAGTGACTTTGATATTTGTGAAGCATACACACACGCAGCCGTGCGTAAGCGGGCCAATAATTAGTCGTAAGTTGACATTTTTAACTTTGCGATGATTACTGTGATAGTGTTCAGTTATGTCATACATTTAGCTGCTGAAGGGAACGTCCTGTCCATTATTTCTTTAGTGTTTGTCCAGGCTTCACTATAATTTCAACTCCAGTGCAGCTATATTATGTTGATAAGCTAATGGCACTGACCTTTGCTGCTTTATCTGAGGGGAAAGACTATACCCGCGTTGACGTTAATGAACTTTGTGAAAGGGTTGTTTACTGGCGTCAAGGTCAGTTTCTGAGAAGGGCAGCAGGTTTTCTTGTAAACACATTTACAGCCAAAGATGTGTAAACACTGTAAATGTATACAGGTTGAGCAGGGGGTCGTACTGGCATATTTTCCAGTTGTTCTTTTGTTTTTGTCCTGACCTTTCCCCTGTGAAACACACATAAAGGCTGCCGTGTGCATATGTGTTTATTTCTGGAAGCACTTTAAAGTAATGTACGCACCAACAAAAAGCAGAAAGAAGACTCTTAGAAAGCATAATGATGTGCACACTCACAGCAGAACGCTGAGAGGAGAGAGTAGGAGATAGCAAACGCAGGACTAGTGGGGGTATTAAATATGAATTAATGGAATGTTGCTCAGGCACATCTCCGGGTGTACTGTAGTGTTGAAAAATAAAATGTATGTTGCCAGCTACTAGCCGTGAAGGTGCATTTGGACTTAGTATCCTTTAATTAGAAGTGAGATATTAGCATTTCATAGGGCTTTATGCTGGGTGAGGGGATCGGCCGGCCACCGCGCCTTCATTAGCCAGCTTCTCTATGTAATGAGTGCCATCATTAGCTGATGGAGTGGATTTGCCCTAGCTCTACCTTGAAAGGCACATCTCTCACATACTTGCAAGGAATAAGGCCCTTTAATGGATTTCTTAATGAATAAAATAACATGCCACTTCTTTAAAATTTGACGAGTGCATTTCTGATGGTGTACGCCACTGCTGCCTTTTGCTTTTTAGTTGAATTAATGACAAAATACCTGTACTGATAATAATTGAAAGTGGGTAGCAAAGGTATTCATGGGGCTGTTGTATGTTGTGCGATCAATGATAAAATCTGAACTACAAAATTCCCTATCAAGAATTTTGTCTGTGTAACTGGCACAAAAATCCTAATTTAGAGCTCCCTGTAAGGATACATTTACATCTTAGGGGCTTTTATTTTGAAAAACAATCTTTGTCCGGCACTTCCTGTAAGGATACTGTTACTCTCTGTGGATTTTATTTTTACACCGATCTTTCTGGAGCTTCATGTAAGGAATCTATTACTTTCTGGGACTTTCATTTTGAAAAACAATCCTTGTCCAGAGCTTTCTGTAAGAATCCCATCATTTCTGGGGCTTTTATTTTGAAACCAATCCTCTTGTGCAACTTTCAGTTTGGATAAACTTACTTACTGGGACTTTTGTTTTGAAGATAAACAATCCTCATCCAGAGTTTCCATAAAGGATGTACTCATTTTCTAGGGCAGTTTTTTTTTTTTTTTATAAATACAATCCTCCTCCATAGTTTCCTGAAAGAATACTGTTTCTTTTTGGGCTTTTATTTTGAAAAACTAAATTCATCACAAGCTTCCTGAATTAAACCAATAAATATGGGGTCAAAAAAAAGTTGAATAAGGTGTGTGGGGTTTCTGTCAAAGGTCGGAAGAAGTGCTCACCGTTTAAAACTCGCCATGTTTATCAGGAGGGGGAAAGGCAGGACAGCTATTGGTTAAACCTGACTGCAAATTATACATGTGCACCTTCAACAGCAGTCAAAGACAGTCGGAGCGGAGGTGTTTTTCTGTGATATGGAAGTCTTCCCTAAGCCTTGGGCTGCGGCTCCATTCTCAGAATCAGGCGTGAAGTGATTAGTATTTTATTGATGAGTTCCTGAAGTGGCAAGTGTGGGAAATTGGATCTTTGATCTCCTGGAGTTTGGGAAATATATCCTGAGACTGTGGAGCTCTTCAGGTAAAAAAACACCCCCATCCAACACACACTGACAGACATGCCGTTTGGGAGGGATAGTCCTCCCCTTTCTCCAAAACACATATTTGTTTTGGATGTTTTCACTCAGAGTCTACACGGTGATTACAGATGTTCATTAACAAAATTGCGTATTTGTTTTAAACTTTAACCAATCACTTTGATATGCTAATTACAGTGTAATTTAATTTGAGCCCTGTAATGATGATGCTGTTATTATGGACATAAATGATGCAGTTAAGCTGAGAGTAATCTCATTTGCATACTGTACATGCCAGTAAATTAAGCCCTTCCCTGCGTTGCTTCAGCTTTAATTTTCCACCCCTTTTCACACAGCATCCCTCAGCCCCCGCGCCTAATAGCGAGGCCAGCTTGTTTGATGTGGAGAGCCGCTTCCTCACACTAAATCCAGTCACAATATGTAATACATAAAGGCTCTCATTATAACTCTGAGTGCTCTTTTAAGAACTTGGTATTAATAAGCGAGGCAAGGTTCTCACACTTTGTATTGATACACACAAACAGTTTGCTATAATCATCTTCCCCTTAATCTGCATGTGGGAAATAAAAAAAATCATGTGATAACGATGTACCCGGGGATAGTTAAAGAGCCCCTCATCATATTGTATATGTCCTCTTCGATGTGTTGATCACAGATATCTTCAAAGAGCTGATTGTATTTTGATATCCCTGCTTTGAATGGAGAGATGAAGAGTCTTTTTTTTACCACGTTTCCTCACTCGCTAATTGAAAAATATTGTATGTTTGGGGCAAATGCTCTTGTTTTTCCCCGTGTACAAATGCTTTTTGATGTGTGTATAAAAGAGCCATATTTCCGACAGAGGGCTAGCCTGGATGAAAAAGCTCCTGCGTCTTCATTAGAGAAGCAGCACCTCATGGTGTCTGATGTTTGCTGGGAGAAGGTAAACATGTTTGTCACACAGGGGTGTATTTATACTGATCAAACATGTGTGTAGCCCGTGGTGAATGCTAAGGACTTTAGCTCACAATTTTCTAAACCTGACCTCTCCTCGCAGGCTCCCCTTTTTTTCTTTTTGAAGGTGGGTTCGGAAGGTGTTTTATGGACTTTAACACAGACAATACAATTGCCCTTCACTGAGAATGCTCCTCCATTTTGCGCCATAAAGAATATTATTTTTCTGCCAGCCAATTTTCTCTGTTAGTCCCTAATTGGCTACATAAATCTCGGCCGTTGAGGGTGAGAAATGTTGCCGTGTCACACAGTGTAATCTTCACCCTTATTTACCAATTCATTAAGATTCATTGATGCAGGATCGGTGAGAGGAAATGACAACATAAATCAGGCCTCCAACATAATGACCCTAATCAGTTGGGAATTGCAGAAAATGTCATGATGAACTATGTCCTTGTATTAGTGCCACTGTACATTGTCATTGTGCTGCTTTACGAGTGGGACGCATCCCTCCTGACATGGGCTGTATTTAACGAAAAAAAGAGTTGTTAAAACCTGATTCCATTAAAAGGCAGAAATTCATGTAAGGTCTTTTGGTATTTAGCCCCCCTCGCCCCTTTGTCTTCAGTTTAACTGCTTAATGGAAGGTGCAAAACTCCCTTTCCTTTCTAACCCTGTCTGAACGCTGCAGCTCTTAAAATAATAACACGCTTCTTAGGCTGAAACGACCCCTGGACTACGTTGAGGCTCCTTCAGAAGCAGTAGGGGAGGGGTCAATGGGGAAGGCCAGTCCCATAGCAGTGACTGTGACGAAATAGCAACATGGCTATTGTGTTACATTTTAAAGGAATACTTCACCCACAACAGGTTCATTTGGACATCAATGACCTCTTGTTACCTTGAATTTGGCTGGAAATTGTTGTTTTTCTTGCACACCTCCACAGAGAAACATTACTATCATGTGTTACTTAGGGTACGTGAAACATCATATCAGATACTTAACATTTCTTAGGGCTGTCCGTGCGGTGGTAAGAATACAATCTCGTGTTGACGTAATGTGTCAAATGCACCTTTCTGGGAAATCCAAGGATAGCAATAACACATTTTTACACACAGATGTTTTGATATGGTTCAGTTTTTGGTAACGAGGCCTTTTGTTTATCAAGAATATATTCATATTTTGTGGAAACTCGATCAACGTGGATGCAAGACAAAAGGTTTCACTAACTCACGATAACATAAACAAATGATGATTTTGTGGTTGAAATATTCCTTTAAAGAGGCAGTTTGGTGGTGATGTTGCATGTTTAAAAGTAAAGATTTACGATTCCGTCCAGAAAATCAAAAGCTAATCTCTGTTTGAGCTACTATAAGTAAAAGAGCTAGGAGACGTTCACCTGTGTTTGTGCATGTAGAGAAAGATTTAACAGAGCTAAAGATTATTTAAATAGCGGGTGTTAAGTTTCCTCAGCTATCATGCATCGAGGAATCATAATAAATGCATCCACCACACTTGATGACTTACTCCACAGTAATTAGCGGCTTACTTTGTGTGTAGAGCGGCGGTTTACCACAAGTCTGTCTTGGTGATTTAACAGAACTGCAAAGCTTCCCCCCCCCCCCCCCCCAAAACAAAAATGATTAGGCTACATGTTGTCAGCCGACAGAGGAAGTGTGCTCTCCTCCAGCGAGTTGACAGCCACTCTAATAATATTGTCCTCTCTGAGCGCAGGTATTAATTAGACAAGTTCGTTAAGGCTAACCTTGGTTTTCCCAGGAAAATGCATGTGACACATTTCCCCTCCACGAGTTCCCACACCCAGGGGAGCAGCCCTTCCATGAATACTACCAAAAATGATTAAAAATATATGACATACTTTAAGTAATGTTAAAACAATAAGCGCTATCGCAGATCCCACAGGACGCCGATAGATTGAAGTTGTGTTTTTCTTTGCATGTTTGACAGGTTTAATTGGTAAGATGAGCTTGAGGGGGAAGCAATGCCTGTTTTTATTTTTTTTGTCCCTGTGCATTGAGCCTGTGGTCAGAAAAAGAGTCCCCCTTTGTCTCCTGGTGTCTGTCCTCTCGCTGCAGTGTTAATGGGCCTGAGCCACATCTGAGCGGGATTATCAATGTCAAATGAAGGAGAGCCGATGAGAAAATGTGTGGCGAACCACTCCTAAAAGAGGCTCCACATCCCAGAATTACTATTCCATTCATGTACAACCAGATTTAAACTCATTAGACTTCTCTATTTACTCAGTCTCCATCGGCCCTAGTTGTACTAAAAATACCGTGGCCTGCCTTACTTTGGCACATTCCATCATTGTCTGAGCACAGCAGGCCTTCACACCGACGGGTTCCTCACTCGGCTCCATGCACAAGAGACCAACTGGCTTGTGTGTTTTCTGAAATTATGGATCAACTTGACTTCACCACGGAGTCTTGGAATTCAACTGAGCTTGTAGCATGATAATAGGTTGATATTCACATGTAGAAATAGGTTTTGTGAATCCTATCCTGAAAGGGTGGTGCAGAAATGAGTCCTAAAACCTGGAAATAACTAAGCATTTTACCACTTTCAGTTATTCCCAAGTCTCAATGTCATTGGGTTTTTGAATGTGTTTGTGGTTAGAAGCCTGAAATAAGATTTTCATGTTTTGTTCTCCGATATAAACTCCAAGTGACAACATGTCATCAAACTGTCACATGGCCGCCTTTAGCTTAGCGTTGGTGATGCGGAGCCATGCAACCACGATGTAAGGCAAGGCAAGTTTATTTATATAGCACCTTTCAACACAAGGCAATTCAAAGGGCTTTAGAAAAATTAAAGACATTAGAAGCATTTTGAAATAGTGCAGCAGAAACACTTTATAAAATGGCATTTAAAAAACAGTAATTAAAAAGCAAAGATAATAAAATAAACACCAAAGGTATAACATACATGAATACAAGTTACAGTGCAATATAAGAACAGTTCAAGTAAAAGCAGCAGCAAAAAGAAAGGTCTTCAGCCTGGATTTAAAAGTAATGAGAGTTGCCGCGGGCCTGCAGGTTCCGGGTACTTTGTTCCAGATAGTTGAAGCATAATAACTGAACGCTGCATTTCCTTGTTTTGTTCTGACTCTGGGGACAGAAAGCTGACCCGTCCCAGAAGACCTGAGAGTTCTGGATGGTTCATATTGTAGTTCCTTCTTAGCCTAGCGTTGGCATTTCCTTACAGCCGATTGAATTTACACTTCAAAAATCACAAAGTGGTGTTAATGTGTGGGGATTATCCTGCTGAACGAAACAAGTTGAGCATCATAAACATGTGATTTTGCAATATATACGGAAATCCAATGGGAAACTCCCATAGATTTTTGATGAGGGACTGTTTTGTGATGCTAACTTCCGGGTCGGCCTACAAAAATACATCATCACTGCACCGCTCATTAGGATTATTATAAAGTTAAGTTGGGTATAGCAGTTTTTAGGGCACGAAATGAAATCAGTAGGAGACAGAAAACACTGTATTCTGGGTAGAGAAGCCTCATTGGATGACTTCAACTCAGCAGATGGCAAGTTGTTGTACCCATGAAAAATTCATAGTCAAGGTGACGTGCAGCTTGAGAAGTCCCTATACCTCCTTGTCTTTTGTAATCACTACTCTAGGACAAAGTGTTTGATTTAGCCTCTGAAGTAGCTCGGGATCTGTTAAAGCCGCACATACATGCAGTAATCAAAGCCACGCACTTTTATTATTGATAAATAACATTTCTTGTAGATTCAATTCCACCAATTCCCTTTCTTGTTGTTGTTGTTTTTTTGTACACTCCATACCCTGAGTGCCAGCTCCCAGAGACATCCTTTGTTATTTCCACAAACCTAGTTACTGAATAATTGAACAAGGTAAATGTTTAACATGTTTTTACAAGTTCCTCGCTGCGCTGTTGTGGGGAGCAACTGTTTGTTGGTGTCTGGAAGAAACACTTGGTTGCCTCGCTTGACAAAGATGTGTTTCCATAGGAGACCACCTCGCCCCGGCCCGCTGCCCGCCCAGCTTGTTCTCATTCATGGTTGTTCGCGAGCAGCTGCAACCCACCGGCTTAATGCGCCTTCAAATGTCAAAAGAATGACTTTTTGTTTATCTTGACTTCTGCTTCGCTGTTTATTCTAGCCCAAGCTGCATTTGCATCAACCTTGATTCCCTAAAGCCTGGCCCCCCTCCCCTCTCCTCGCCTCCCCTCCCCTCCCACAACCTGTTTACACTACGCCTGCCCTGAGTGTCACCTAGGAAATCGGCTGATCATTCCACCTGGTTAATATTAAATTTTTCCTACAAGGAGATGTGTTTGTTCATAAACACAAAACCCCAGCGCCTCCTGTTTACTGTAGCCATGGCAGCAATCACTTATTAAACAAACAGATGCTTTGTTTGCCAGCATGAGTGGTCTGCTTACACCCCGTACAAGGTCTGGGAAGAACTTACTTCTGGGGCTCATGTGGGGTTTGTGATTGAGGTATTAGTTGCTGGGGCTGGGCTGTGTGTTGGTACTGCTGCAGCAGATATGCAATGCTTATCTGAGAATTGGATAAAGTGGCTGAGGAGATTACATGGTTGTTTGGTCTGACTGAGAAGTCTCTTTTGGTAGAATGTCATCCCCGCCGTCAGCTCCTCTCAGCGGACTGAGGATTGTCAGAGCAGCAGTATGAGTTTTGATCAATGTGCTTCTGGTTTGCAGAAGGCCTTGCTTCAGTGGGATGTCAGACTATAGTTTGGAAAAGCTATTGGGATTTAGCCCAATTACTGTCTGTTGGAGTAGGAATGCCCCAATACAAGAAATGTAGAAGCTGATATCAATACCAATGAAATTCCACAATTGTCATTATCCAATTGAGCGTTAAATCATTGTGGATATAGTGTTAGAACAGGGGAGTCAAACTCAATTTCATCACGGGCCACATTATGGTTGGCCTCAAAGGGCCGGTCGTAACTTTAAGACTTTATAAATACACATGTATAATATGTACAATATGTTTTATATTACATAATTGCCTCTGTATTGGATTATTTTTGGTTTTAGTTATATCCTTATTAATATCTCCCTGAGAGCAGAAGTCTTTGGGTGCACACTTACATTTCTCTGTCTTACCGTTACATAAATCCCCTGAATTTCTGAGATTATGTTCACTCATCACATCTGATCAATCAGAGATCAACATATTTTTTAGTTCAAGCACTATTTAAGTATAATATAAAGCGGCATTAAACGCATGATAAAGTTATGTGATTCTTTGCGAGCTCCTGCGGGCCACATAAACTGAGGTGGCGGGCCGGATTTGGCTTGTGGGCCTTGAGTTTGACACCCCTGTGTTAGAATGTTAGAGGTCGTAGTTCAATCTGTAATATACTATATATTTTGTGTCGCTCTGAGAATGAAAAGACTTCAAACAACTTTATGGATACAACTTCCTCGTGAAAAAACATTGTAGATTTAATTTGAAGACCTTATAATTGACCATTACCCAATACTTTTTGTTACTGAATAGAGCTTAATTGTTAAAAAAATCCGTAACCAAATACAACCTCTGTTAGCTGTTGACTTTGCTATTTGGCTTGGCTGAACTGTGCTATGTAATAGTTATATTCTGCCATCACCCAGTACTTATTGCTACTACATAGAGCTTAAATTATGCTTACATTTGTAACCAAATGCAACCTCTGTTAGCTGCTAACTTTGCTATTTAGCTTGGCTGAAGTGTGCTGCCAACAGGCTGCTAAGAAGATTAGCTTGTTATTGTTTGTTGTTTACATTGAAGCATTATGAGGGACAATAAATGACGGTCCTCCAAGATATGTCTATAATACGTTTACTGCCTAGTTTGGGATTTGTACACTTTACTTGAACCTGCAGTACTTGCAGTACCATCACGTCGTCAGAAGTATTGCTATCGGCTTTGTACCCTAGCATCCGTTCTCGTGACATCCCCATGTTGGCGTACTTTGTTGTCAGTGATGAGGGTTGTGGATTATTTAAGACACAGCTCTTGTTTGTCTTTTGACTTCTCCCTCGAATCCGGAGCCAAAATACAGCCAAACACAAGACTCTTAAGAGAACCTTGAGAAGCTGTCCTGTTGTTGTACCTTTAGTCCACGCCGATGTGTTGTCTAGTCTGGCAACCAGGCCGAACTTAAACAGCTCTAAATTGAACCTCTTCCCCTTTGTGTCGTCCTCGGCGCGTCTTTATCTCCCGCCCGAGAGATGTTGTGCTTTTGTTGTGTGCTTGTGTAAACACGGGCTGTGTGAGAACCCTGCACATTGAAGCAGGTGGCCGCGGAGGCTCTACTGTCATGAGCATTAAAGAAAAACAGAACACGGAGAAGGGTCAAAGCACAGCTGCGCACGCCGACCCTACCTTGAATCGACTGCTGACTTGTTTGAGCTGTTGAATTTCAGGCAAGCATGACAGGGGGACAGGCATTAGATTTCCAGCGAGAGAGAGAGAAGGTGGGGGGGGGGAGCAGAGGAAGGGCTGATGAGCTCTGGCCGCCGGCTGTTCTTAACCTTCAACCTGTCTGGTCATGTGGGAGACACATGTGACTCTTGTTTGTACTGTACTCCCCATATTCCAGGCACGGAAAACAAAACAAACTGTCAACAAACAGAAACTCTGACCTTTTTTTATTATCCAGTATTTGTTCCAAACACTTGTTTTGTTTTGCAACCACCCCCCCCCCCTTCCCACCCCACCAACCCTACCCCTACCAAAGGAACAGACAGGCATCTAATAATCAACAGCACAGCCAGTTCTTCTTTCCTACCAACTGTTGTTGCCTTGTTTTCATCTCCTGGAATTTCCATTATTTCTATTGTTCTTGAAACTATTTTTTTTTTACAAAGATAACAAAAATCTGACAAGCTCCATTAATAATGCCATTTCTTTTTCTCTCATATCTCAGTTTGTGTGTTGTTTTATGTTGAAATGTTGTGTTTGGAGCTAAATACATACGCTTTTAACCCCAAGAACCTCCTTATAGCAGGACACTTGACCCATAATTACAGCTATATTCGTACTTGTTGTATAAATGGACCTGATGGAAAGAGCTTTTTAAGTCATCGCAGACGAGGCAATCCCATGAGCAGAGGGAAAATAAATAGATAGATAAACATTACCCGGGCCGAGTCACGTGTCCGAGCAGCTGACGATGGCGTCCCCACCTCACTGCCTCACAGATTAACGTTGTTATCAGCGCAACTCTCTAATAAGGCTCTTTCCTATCTTCTTGATGTTTATGATGGATAATGCCCATTTTCCATTTTCTTCATTCCTCCAGTTTCTCTCCTCTCACAATATTGCAGCTTTGAATTATTCTGTGGTGAAATTAATGAGAAAGTAGATTTATGGGTTTCATTTGTTTGTCAATTCGAAAATTAATTGGGTGTTAATTTTAGCCATCCCCTCATCAGTGCCGGTTCTAAGCATGCGCGCATTACTTTGCATTCATTGTAGCCTTTCCCTCCCTTTATTGTGGGTCACTAGTTTTTGCATACATTAAAATAGCCCCGCGGCTCATTCCCTTGATTACTTTTGGAGACGCCATGCATTTGGAAATTTACGCCTTTCCGTTATAATTATGAAAATTTCGCATGGAATGACAGTGCATGTATAATAGCCATTACTTCCCACCCTTCTTTATGAAGCATTGGAAGAAAAACAGAAAAGAAAGCAGACCCTTCTTTTTTCACAGCATGTGGAAAAAAATCTCTTTTATTTGAGGAATAAATGGGGGGGATAACGTCAGCCCATGGTTTATTTCGAATGGCGTTTAATTTTGCCCGAGAATGTGTGTTTCTAATTGGTGAATCGGTGCGAGCGGGGTCCTGTAGGTGGAGCAATGGCTGGCTGCGTCCCATCTCGCGGTATTCCTCGTGCTCACTCCTTGTTTAGAAAATCCCATTATGGAGGGAGGCTGTGCCAGACTGAAAGGGTGAGCCGGGTCAACATCTGTCTGAAAGGAGGAGGGGGTGGCTCTAGCTCCAGCACAGAGAACGGGTCCTGTAGGCCGGGCCCGAGCTGCTCAGACAGGCCCCTGAGTGTGTGGGCGTAGTGACACACAACTGAACCGGCACAGGCCACAGTGTCAGATGACTCACTCGGATATGCTTCTTGCAACGAGTGCTTCTTCAACGGAGGAGACGTGAACCATAGAGGACTTTAATTCTGTTCTGGTGCTGTTTTAACTCACCGCAACTGCTACTGAGCTGGGCGACTGTCCCAGAACAGTTTAACTTTATCGTTGAGCAATTTTAAAATGCACAAACCTACAACAGATAACACATGATATGAAAGAAGAGGCAGAAATCTTACTGAAGCTTATTTGAAGCCTCCCACTTAATGATGTTACTGCATCACATTGTAAAGAAAACACAAGATTAATATACAAAAATTAAATACACGTAAAAAAATAAAATAAAATAAAAACAACAATAAAACAAAATGTAAAAAAAAAGAGAAAAAAAAAGATTACAATAAGAAATAATAATAACAGTTAAAATAATAATAATAATAATAATAATAATAATAATAAAATAGGTATGAGAAGAAAGAAAAGATAAGCAACTTTGTAAAACTAAGGAAATATAAAGAAAAAAGGATAAATACTATAAAATAAACAAACAACTTGGTCAAAAAATATACATTTGAACAATAATAATCATAATAACATTAGAGGATAATATACTATATATATATATATATATATAATAAACTGAATGAGTCTGCGTGTAAATATGAAAAGGAAAAAGCAGTTATATATCAGCAGATAAATGCTGTTTAACTCACTTATGGAGCATTTTATAGAGACAGTATTGTGTGATGTGGGTTTTGTTTGTACCCCTAAATCACATTTTAATTTGACCTCTATGATTGACACATTTAGAGGGATTGGAGATGTGATGATTGGCGAGGGATTTTGCTTTATAATATACATTGAAATGCACAATCAATGGTTTAAAGAGCATATACTGCTGTTTACTTCTTCTAAATAACCCCACATCTAGATTATTATCTCACCTGTGCTCTGTAAATATTCTTCTGTGACAAGTTGTCAACATCAATTTCCTATCTGTCAGCCTGAGTGTGTGTCCCCACGGTGTCTGGGCTGTGTGTCTGCATCTTGTTTAGATCTGCACCTCTGGAGGCACACGGCGTAGTTGAGCGCACATTAACTGGCGTCGTCCCCCGTTCCTATTACACGCCTTAAACGCACCACTATAAATCTGCATTTAGTTCCATTTTCACCTTCTTTCATGATGAGGCCCAGTGTTTTAAAGGCATTTATTCTGCTTCATATAAATAATTAATCAGCCAAGTTAATTCGCTTCTGCCTGAATTGGTCAGCTTCATTAACCGCCCTGGAATTGGGAGGCTAGACGCCATGCGCCACCGAGGGCCCCGCGACCGGCCGCACAATGGCTGTAAATCATCCCGCTGATTTGAGGAATACGGGGGCACAGAAACGCACCGCCGTCACTGGCATTTGTCCCAAGAGAGACTGAGCAAGGGTTGCGGGGGTGGGGGCATCAAGTCTGTCTGCCTTTTGTGTATCCAAAAGCAGAGCAGAGGTTGTACAATGTAAGCAAATAGCTGTGTATTCACCTCTCACACAGATTGCTGCTGTCAGATTCCGACCAGTGTTTATATGTTATCCTTTTGAGTTGGATTAAGTTATGAAAGACAACAAGTCGGAGGGTTTTATTTATATTCAGACCTGTGTTTTGGTGTTAATTGAGCACCCCTGAAGGATTTGACTGTTTTCTCTCGGCCTCAGATTGGATGTTTCTCATGGAGATCCTTTGGCAGGCCTCACACGGTCGCCCCTGTTTCCCATTAAAAAGCCATTCGGCCGTGGTTCTTCTGGGAGCCATGCGAGTAAATATATCCATTTCCATAGAAAGTGTTTTGTTTTGGAGCTCCACTGTTTTCTTGGGCTCCTCTGCTCTCACTCAGGTTGGGTCCCCCCCCCCCGATCAAAGCCGGACCACCCCAATCCCTCCCATAATGGAGAACACAAACAAAACCCTCTTTTCAAAGTATACAGACTTGTCATCTGCAAAGAATCTGCCTCGGACAAAAAACAAAACAAAAGAGTGGCTCATTATTCTGCGGGATGAGCATGTGTTTGCCTCAGTGCACATGCTACAAGCAAACAAACAAGACACAGGGAAGCACAAACCAACAGGGAAACCTGCAATAAAAGTGAAATTGTGTGGGAAGGATATGACAGATGTTTATAGTTTGGCCCGGAGTTGAAATGCGACCTCATTGCTGTGTGTTTTAACAGCTGTTTCTCCCCCGTCCCTGTTTTTCCCGCATCTTCTCCCAGGTTTCTCAAGTCATGATGCAAGAATCTGGGACGGAGGCGAAGACCAACGGACCAGCCAATCAGAATGGAGGAGCGGGCGCGGAGGGCGGGCCCAAGGAAGGGGGGCCCAAAAGTGCCACGCCGTCAGTGGAGGTGACTGCCGCTGACCTCCTGCATCTCCAGCAGCACCAGGTACACCCCCCACCCCCCTCTCCACTTCGCACCTGTCTTAGCTTTATTAAGACATGTCAACAGCAGGCTTCTTCCCCCTCTTAAAGTGCCACTTAATATTTAATCGCACCTCAAAGTACATCTAGTACATAAACACATTATTATTATTATTTATGTATATTGAGGCCCTTTTTGAATATTTAAAGACGAAGAAGTGCTCTCTCTGTGTGATTGTGTTTGGTTGTGTTTATCGTGGCATGCGGCATCTGCATTTCGGTGAAATATTTATGGCGGACATAGTTTAAGTATGTAGGTGTCGCAGGATTCTGTAGACAGTTAAGATACTGTGACTTCCAATGGGATGACAGCATCTTCCCCTGGCTCGTTGTAAACACACCTCACACTCACAGCTAATGCCACACTCTTAACCGGCGAGATGGCGGAGACGGCGTTCAGAGCCCAAAAACATTTCCAGCGTCTCAGACTGTGAGGCAAACAGACAAGCTCTTTCTGTTGGTGTCAGCGTTATGTGTGGCACACGACAGTGCGTTTAAGGGAACAACATTGAAAAGATCAGTGTGTCTTCTGCTATCTGGGTCTATCCGACAGGACGACTCGGGTTGTTGTCAGGAGCTGTTTGGTGATGATGCACAGGCTCTGCGCCGCTGTCTGTTGTCACAGCACATCCGTCAGCTTGTTGCGCAGCGAGGGCAACAATGATGCACCATGCAACGCGGGAGACTCGGCCCCGTAACATATAGAGCCGAGCCGTTACTCACTATTATCATCTATCATCTTATGGCAGATTCGTCATGACATCAGGCCGATATGATGATGTGACACGGTGATACACAGATCTGTTGTCAGACCTGATGGTAACCAGCAAACACATCCATATCTCACTCTGACAGCTTAGCCGTTTGTCATCTCACTCGGTGTTACAAACAGGTCAATGCAGTCATAATCAGCTGTAGTTGTTTAGACATGGTATTACGGTATGAAAGATTACCCATATTTGGCCGCCAGATAGATCACCTGGTAAAGCTTGCTGACCATGTACTGGGCTTTAGCAAACTTCAACAACCATTTTCACGTGTCATATTCGCAATGGTGGCCCAGAAAACTAAATCTTAACACAAAAAAAAAGGATATTGCTCAGCCCTACTTATATATCCCAGGTAGTAAGTGCTATGACCTCATAACTGATTATTTTTACATTGTTAAAAGTTGTATATTTTAATGATTTCCCTCCTTTACTACCACTTTATTTGTTTAAGTAATAATTGGAGGGGCAAACATGCAGTACAGGCCAAGTGTAACATGTTCATGGTGTGCCTTGGAACAGGATACCTCTGTGAATCATGACTTTCAGGGAATAAGATGGGACACTTTTGTACTCAATAACACAGAAGAAGCCGATTAGGGGTTAATCCCTATTATTATAATATGGTACAACAAGAAATACAAGTTGTATGGCACAAACTGAATAGGGTGATACATGCCCTCCCCCCTAACCAATGGCTTTTGATTGTAGCTAATGTGACGTGGACTTCCTGGATTTCCTCGACAGTGTGCTAATGCTCATGGGACAGAACATTCCTAATTTCTAGGGGAAATACATTATTACCTGAAGCTGATCAATAAATAAACAGACTTATCAAAGTGTCGTAGTTCTTTAGGCCTCTACAGATCTGCTCCTCACCTCCTACTCTTTTTTTTTCCAGCTTAAAACGATCATGTCGTCAGGGAGAAAATCACGGCCATACTGAATTCATTACTGCAGTAGTCACACAAAACCATGGATAACATTTCAATAACTGCAGGCCACAGTTGAGTAAACAGTTGCACTGAAACTTAATTCCTGTTGACTTTTCCTTCATTCTTTGCCAGGGGCACATTCTGATTCGCTCTGCAAAGACAACAGGGTTACAACTTTGATGCATTTACACAAAGGGGTGGGGGGGGGAGAAAAAAAAGTGTCATGGATGTGCAC
Source organism: Eleginops maclovinus (assembly GCF_036324505.1). Classification (NCBI taxonomy): domain Eukaryota; kingdom Metazoa; phylum Chordata; class Actinopteri; order Perciformes; family Eleginopidae; genus Eleginops; species Eleginops maclovinus. Next base: position 26,360,192 of record NC_086368.1, on the reverse strand, counting down.
TTGACACCAAGAGGGGATAAAAGTAAAGCTCCCCGCTAGACAAGAGCCAAGCGTCCAAGCATGCTCTCTGTTTTCCACAAGCAGGACTCTGAATGTCTTTTATGTAGAAGTCTATGAGCATGAGCCTAGTCTGCTCTGATTGGTTACCTGGCCAGCTCTGTTGTGATTGGTCAACCGCTTAGAGATGTCCCGCCCCTTAGCCTATAACAGAAACAAAGTAGTCAAATCAAAGCGTTTCCGGCAGGGGTGGAGTTTTGGGGGGAGAAAGTCCCTCTGGAGGGATTTTAGCCTTTGCAGAACATTTACATGCACAAAAACCTTTATGACACGAGAGAACGAGAATGAAAAAGTCTCATAGATGTGCACTTGACACGAAGAATGGATGGAAGTAAAGCTTCCCAGCTAGACTTGAGCCAGGCGTCCAAGCATGCAGCCTATTTTCCACGAGCAGGGTCCGACTCTTCTTTTTGTATAGAAGTCTATGAAGAAATCCCCCTCATTCTCACCATTACTCTCCAGGATTTGTCCCGGCAGGAAAAGGAATTATAAAACTGCTTACCAATTCATTGTATTACAATTGCATTTTCTGCTCCATGCTTTCTACTGTCCTAAATAGCAAGCACTTTTTTTGCTTCATGCCTTTTAAACAAATCCAATAGTTAATTTCTGCAGCCTGCGGTTGGAGTTGAAACAGAGGGAGGCGCATTAATTGTTGTGTGTGACAAATGGCGCGTGGATGAGGACGGAGGATGAGATGTCTCACTCTCAGCTCCTGACACTGGGCTTTGATAGTCTACTTACCATGCTTGTGTTACTGGGAAGGCAGGCAGTCTTTTTTATTCTCCCATTAGACTAACCCCGGATTTTCACTCATGCACCATGAACCATGTTAATTGTCCCCGGGGCATTACGATCTTCGCTCAATTACTTGATAACTTTTTACTTTTGTGGCATTTCCCAGTCCTCTCTTTTAAGTTGTGTTTGCAGCTCGCACTAATACGACACACTGAAGTGCATTCTTTTGTTCTCAGAGATGCTATTACCCCTTTAGGTGATGCAAAAATCAATCTAAAAATCGTCTCAAAGTGCAAACGTGCGAAAGTCCCCTGAGTGAGCGCGAACAACAAACCTGGCAGTGGCATATCATTTATTCTTATTAGGGAACATAACTATGAAAGACAGTCCTCATTAATAAAGATGGGGGATGAAATAATTGTAATCTGTTTGATCATCTTGATTCTGACAGGGGAATTCATCTTGTGGACTAGTCAGATTTGGGGGAAGTGGACCATAAGCTCGATTTAAGCATCTCTATTAGTAAGTCAAACACTGTTTGTTAAGAAGTGAGGATGAGACGCCGTCTGCTTTTTTTCCGCTCTAAGTTGCTGTGGTAATGTCGCACATTTCACTTTTTGAGGAACTCAAAGTGAAACCGGTGGTGTTGTAACAGATTCATAAATATTTGTTGTGCATGTTGTTGTTTGTTTACAGGCTGCGCTCTTTTTGTTTTCAGCTGCTTGTGTATAATAAATGAGTATTTCCTTTTTTATAGAACATGCATATCGCATATTCTTCAAGTGTTTGCCCCAGTGTTTTATTTCTCTGTGTTTTTGTTTGCGTTGCAGAAGTTGTGGTTTTATCGTTATTCTCATGAGGAAGTGAAGATACTGTAGGGGTGCAAAAAAAAAACAACAACACAAAAGTACACAAGAGAAGTGTTTGTGCAATAACCTGTTTTGTGATTTGAATGATTTTGAAACAGGAAGCGGTGTTGTGTCGCAGTCAGATACACAATCATGACTTTTTATTAGCTTTTGCTGCTGCCTTCAGGACATTCACGTATTTCCTGTGATGTATGGTCGATCTCGGCAAAGCATTCTCACATGTTTAACCGAGCAATAGATTCCTTCACTTGAAATTTGCTGTAAACTGTAAAACATTAAATATTAATATCCTGCCTTTTAGATGAGCCTTTTTAATCAAGTTTGAGAGATTTCTAAAATGTCTCTTCCTCTCAGTGATACTGTACGAATCCCCTTAACAATATCTCTAAAGGAAAAAACTAAAACAGGGATGAATAATTGCTTTTCTTTTATTGCACACACATCCATCCAGTCTGCTTTGTCAAACAAGTGCCTTTAAAGCTTTGTTACACATCACAAGATAAGGCCAGCCAATTATGTTTTCTTCTTCCTCTTCCTCTCCGGCTGCGTGGTTAAGGTGTCCGTGGTGTTGCGTGTGCAAAGAGGAGAGAGTAACACGCATAACGCTGGCCGCAAAAAGAGCTGAGCAGGCACCGGTTTACCGTTTGCATTATGCAGGGGGCTTACATGGTCCCTGGTGGAGGCTTGAGAAGGTGGAAATGCATGTCTTTTTGCCACTGTCACTGAGCTCAGCTTCAGGGGGGAGGTGCTTCATGATTAGCTATCACAGTCAGACAGGTACATAGCCAGAAACACACACAGATATACAGTACACATACAAACCATGGATCTATAAAGAAAACTGGATCTTGTCAGGCCTGTTATTTCTATGGAAGGTTAAAGACGCCTTCTTCTGCTCATTTTTAGGTTCATATTTTTATTTTGTGTCCCTCCTGTGACATGTCTCCATGCTTCAATGTTCAAAAAGCTCTTTATTTTTCTCATACTGCCTGTTCTGCAACACCTCTTTTCACCCTCCGTCTGAAACCGGAACCCAGTCTGCTCTGATTGGTTAGCTGGCCACCTCTGTTGTGATTTATCAACCTCTTAGAGATGTCCAACCCCTTAGCCCATCACGTACAATGTGTTGGAGCACTAGCCAATACTGTAGAAGCGCGATTGTTATAGTGATGTCACTATGTTATGGGAGTAAACCAATTGGAGTGCAATGGAGGCAATTCAGACATGGGGGGAGTGTGTGGTAGAGAACTCTCTCTGGAGGGAACTCTCCGATTTTAGACTTTGCAGACCATTTACATGCAGTAAAACCCATATGACACACTACAGGAACGGGAAAACCCCCAATAAACATAATATGAAAATGTACTATTGAAGAGTTTTACATGGCCTTAAATGACCATTTACCTGGTGATTTGACTTGTGTAAAATACAAATACATCTGCTGAGTTGCAGCAGTCTCTTTCCCAATGTAAGTCAATGGTAAAATGTATTTGCAACACGGAAAGGCGGCCCAAAAGCCAGGTCTGCCAGTGCAGGGCCAGCTGGTTTCTGGAGCTCAATCCACATTATAGGCTAATGGTCAGACTGGGGCAGTTCACAGCATCAGGTCAGAGAGGACCTGCCTCAGATCTCTGCTAATAGCGTGTACCCCGCCACAGAGCCGAGGGCGAGAGGGACAGAGCGCTATGTTCGGATTGAAATACAGTGGTTCACAAGAAGACAAGGCTTATATGTGCACAAACAGAGAAAAATCCTTCTGAAGTGTTTGATTCCCTCTGGTTTCTCCCAGCCTCCTCCTCCTCCACCTCTCCGAAGCTCTCAGGTATCTTCATGTATATTGTTCATATTGTCCATATTGTCACAGGAGGCCAAGCAGAGGCTCCAACTTATTGGAAAATCTGGCTGAGAGGATAACATCAGTGTTATGACACTGCATATTGCCCCAAATTGCTTTATTGGTAAAATGATAGTGCTCGTCCAATTTGAATAATTTTATGGAATCCCTCACTGAACAGTTTAATTATGTTATCACACAACTGGCAACATCTGTCTTTATACCACAGCACATGACAGTTTTATTACAGGCTGAATTTCTTTGCTGGTTCTGGCAATTGATGTGTGATCTGATTAATAATCACACAGATGGAGGTGAAAATTGAACAGTGATGCGATGCTATGTTGAAAAAATGGGGGGGGGGGGATAATTATAAAAGGAAAGCCTGTTTCACTGAAAATATCACGAGTGTTTTTGCTCCTCTTGAATCATATTGCTTTTTAAACACCGCTCCTTCTTTTCTAATCAGAAAATAAATCTGTTTAGTCTAGGTACAACTTTTTCAAATCCTGTTGTCACCAAGGTTTTTGTTAGTGAGGTTTTGGGAGGTAAACCACCCAGTACCTCTCCTTTGTCTTATGAATGCCTCCCGAGACATCCAGCTCGTGAACTCATCCATTTTGTTGAGTCTACCTCCAGCCGCCGTTCTCCGACTGGGAAGAGATGAAGCGCAGGTTGCCTGTGTGCCAAAGCCATACTTTAAAATAGTTGACTGTTGCTCGGGTCGACATCCTGTTTACACACCCTGCTTATGTGGGCAGCAGGAGGGGGATCACAGGAGTTATTTGAAACACACACACACAAGCACACACTCACTCATCACACATCTTAGTTTCCGTCTCATTCCAGCACAAAGGGAAGGAAACAGAAAGTGTATTAACATGGATGTGACTAATGGGACTTTCTCTACGGTAACATTACAGTCACTAAATGCTATTAAAGGGATCCTGTTCTTAAAATATGTGTTATGCTTAAACGAGAAAGAATAGTCAGTGTTTGGATAAAAGCAAAATGCATTAAAGTGCAACAGATTTAGCAAAAAATGATGAGTCACAATTACTTCAATGGGCAATTTCTAGGCTTCACAATTCCTTTGTTGGAGTTTTTCTATAATTATTATTATTATATATTCAGTAAAACTCCTAAACACCTTTAAAGAGACTTGTGTCAAACTGCTTTGGTTCCCCTTTAACCAATTAAATGGTACATAAACAGTGTTAATTGCATCAAAGATGGACTATATGTGATTCAGATTTTCAAATCTTGCAAAGCTTAAGGAATCAAAATATTTGCCACAAGCAGCAAATAAATCAAAAAAAGACATGAATGTGTTTTTAGTAAATAGCTCTTTCCACACGGAAATCCCCCAACAATATGTTGACTCCTGAATGTCTTCCTCTCTTTGTTTTTCGTTGGCAACCAAAAAAATAAGAGTAAGGAGCGAGTCAGACACAGCCTGTGTGTTCTGCTGGTTAACCCTGCTGCTCCCCATCATCACTTCAATTGCACCTTAATGCAGCACAACAAACACTTCCTGAATTTGAGGTTTCTGTTCCTGTTGTCAAACAACTGAACAAATATGTACTTGTAGACCATAAATGTTACCTATTAACCAAAACAAACAGGGATTTAACTGCTGTAGAAAAAGAACACCCAGTAAAATAATTCATTTCTAACACCATGTTAGCATCCTTTCAATCACAATGTTGCTCCTCCCACTCTGAATGTGACCATATTATTTGAAATAAACCACATACTGTACTAAAGAAGACCTAAAACTTGAGATTGAGACCATACAGTGGATTGTGTAACATTGTCTGAGGTAATACATCAATTGAGAAGCAAGGTCATTTTCTCATAGACTTCTATACAATTGGATTTGCAGGCAGAGCCCCCTCCGGGCCATTTCTTGCTTTGCAGATGCGTCAGATTTAAGATAATGCCAGATTAGCTTCACTTTTCAGACCTTGTGGTTGCAAACTAGTTGCGTATGGACTCAATTCAGAATAATCAAACGTTCAAACACATCATGAATTTCCTAAACGTATATCAATCCGGTTTTGTGCGTGTTTTAAAGTGTTTAGGGAAAAAAAAAGGATTTAGCCTCGATCGTCTGTAGTGTCCCGGTGAGGAATCTGTGGATGAGGAACTCTCTCGAAGACGTACAAATGCCTGCCATGTAAACGATGCAAGTGTATGCTGGTATCATTAGGAGGAGTGAAGTGGCTCTCATTGTGTGGCGCCCGGATGGTCTTTGATGGCTGCCTGTTTGCACTGAAGTGGGCAACTCTAAACTTCCAGCAGGTGTCTGAAGCAGCTGGCTGGAGGCAGACAGGGAAACACGTCTGCATCAGTTCAGTATTAAACGGCTTAGAGAGAGGCCTCGCCTAGCGGTACGACTAATGCATCCTCAATGTTTTATTTAAAGTAGTGCCAACAACTGCCTCTGAATGCGCCACATCAAGACAATGCACACACAAATCCTTGCACAAACACACACACAAGCAGGCACAGAGAGTCATTTTGTGCTGTTTAGCTGAACAACTTGTGTGTTTAGTGCTGTAAATAAGTAACCGTTTTAACAGGGCCTCAGGAGACTGCGGTTGGGAAAGTACACGCACAGACATGACTGGCTTTAATAGCCATTGTCAAAACCCTGTTTCAACAAAAAGCTCTTCTTCACGATTGGAATGTTTACATCTTGTTGAATAATAATGCCGTTTTAAGGAGAAGCTGTTCTTTAAGTATAGCTGATCTGACCCAATTTATTAAGGAATAGACTTAAGGATGCACATCTCCTCTTGGGAAAACATTCAAGCGCATGGCCTATTCATTTTTAATGAGAGCACTACTTTAAAAACTTCATAGAATTAATACGTATCAGTGAAGTCTTTCCTGTGCAGAAAACTTCAGGGTAATTAATATTCATAGGCTGTGCTTGTTAACACCCCCAATGCTAGTGCAATGTAGATCCAATTAACATAGAATGGACCCTAAGGATTTGGGCAGATAAGGGTTAAATGAGCTATTGAAATTGAAACCCGGACTGTCTCCTCTTAAAACACTTATTTGTTTCCATAATTTTTTTGCGGATTAAGGCATCTTTTTGGTGCAACAAAGGTAAAGTGACTGCGTGAAGACCCTGAAAGTGTTGACGTGTGTGCACGTGAATGACACATGCAAGCACGTGCACTAGCTTGTATACATGTATGCATAGAGGGCATAACCTACGCAGCCAGGCTAATGTGAAAATCCTGTAGTGAGCTCGGCTTTTATATCTTATTCATAATCTCTCGACACAATGTGGGTAATAGACATCAGTGTTCATTCTCTGCAAGCTCTGGCCAGGCCGGGTGACAGAAGAGGGGAGGGGGGGTGGTGGGGGATGCTGGGGTTCTATGGGGTAGCTAGGTGATGCTAGCCAAATGCCTGTTTCCCACCTGCTGCCGTTTGTTAGCACACAGACTGCAGATATGGCTCCCTAGAGCTACTGTGCCCCCCCCCCCCCCCCCCACGTCTCAGCTTCAAGAGGACTCAGAGTTAAAGAGGAGATTTAAACAGGTGATGCAACCGGGATAAGGTGGCTTAAAAAGAAAGGGGAGCAAGGCACCCTTTAAATGTACTTTCACTAAAGTTGGTTCAGCAAACTACAACAAAGTCAGGAAAAAATGAAAGGATTATTTGCTCCTACGATCTTTATAAATTATGATTTCGATTCTAAATTGATAATTTTTCTATTAGATCATTTGGGACAAGTCCCTTATGGATAGTGTTATTTTTCTAGTTCTTCTTCTACACAGATTTGGATGTTTGTTAAAGTTGGTTTATATGTTAAATCCGAATCCATACCTGGAAAATCAAGAATTTATTTTGAGCTGTTTTTGATAAATACTAGTTGAAAAGTGTGTCAGTATGAGAGCCAATACATCACAAACGTATCGTTTCTTATTTGCTATTTTTATTTGATTCAACATAGAGATTTCTATAGAAATGCACTGGTTCCATTCACATTTCATGATCCACAATATAAAAAATGCTGGGCCTGTTTCGTGAAGTAGGTGAATGTTCTCTAAATGCTGTGCATGCGTTGTAGTGTTTGTGAAGACACCATAGGTAACCACCATATCAAGGCTAAAAACATCATGATATACAGTAAAGGTTTTTCTTTCATTTTGTGCATTGAGCTTTAAATGTGAACATAATTGACATGTATGCAAGATTGTCCAGGATGATGTTTGTACCTGTTTAGCGTCCCTAGGCCCTTCTGATCTCAAATGGAAAGCCTAACCCATTGCAAACTATCGCATAAGTAGCTGTTCAGTGACAAAACTGGTTACATTTTACACACGGTAAGACTCGTTAAAGGTTGACCAACATATTATAATAACACCATTTCCAGCATAGGATTCATCCTGTGTACTAGCAATGACGTTTCATTTATCTTTACGGCACTAGTGTACACCGTGCATCCCTTTTCCCGCGATAGAGAAAAACAAAGTGACAGCTGTGTTTTGGGCCTGCGTGGTGGGAAATGATGAATGACCGCTGCTGATGATCAAATGAGCCTTCATTGAAGTAAACACGCACGGACAGCCACACCATGCATAGGTCTCTTAGAGTAAATTTGATTGTTTGACATGTATTCACCCATCAAAGTATGTATCAGTGATTAATAACAGCCCCCCCTGCACCCTCAGCACTGACATGGCCTCTATTTGAGAGACAAATGGCACAGGTCGGTATTCACTGGTGAATAGCTGTGTACCATTTACAGAATGATATGCCGTGATGGGATGTCTGGCCATAAATAATAGTGATGGCACCTCCGCATCCTGTGAATGACATGTGCCATAAATACTTAGCCAGGCCGGAGACAATGGTTCCTATAAATCCTTGTGCAACCTTCTCTACAAAAAAAGGCATATATTATTTAAATGGACAGAATAAACAAATGTTTCTCCCCTCCTCAGTTGGCGGCAGAGAGACCTCCGCTGTGGCCTCTGATGCACTGTTGTTATTTGCTTGTTTACAATCTTTGACATGATGTAATGGGATGGCTGTGAAAGTACTAGCCAGTAAATGGCACAGAAAATAAGACGGTCCTTTATGTCTTCCCCCCGCCTCGTCTCCCCCTCTTTTTTTCCCTTGTTTTCCCCCTACGAACGGGGGAATATGGTCTGCATTTGACTGAAGGAACACGAGCCTTGAATATAAGTAACTGTTTTTTGCATTAGGTACTCCCTGGAGGTAGGAGGGGGGGAAATATCATGTCCCTGCGTGAAATGTGAATGTGAAATCTAGCAGAAAGAAATATTTATGACCATTTTTTGCTTGATTAGAGCTGGATGACATGCCTTAGGAGACAGTGAGTGGACAAAAGGCGGCAGTGCAGCTTCTGGGCAGATGTTAGAGAAAGAGTTGTTTAGGGAGGAGGGCATTCTGTACGGGGGCTTCGTGTGTGTGTGTGTGTGTGTGTGTCTGTGTTTGTGTCTGTGTGTGTGTGGGATGGGGGTCGGGGTCTGAAGCATGGTAGAGGAAATTGAGTAAGTCCTACATGAGTGTACTGGGAGGCAGACGGAGAGCACACTACATCCATCACTGGCCTTGTTCTCAGACACACACAGTACAAGTAATGTCTCTCAGTTGCTTGATGCTACATTTAATATTGAAATGCTAATAAAGCCGGGATTCTGGAAGCGATTTATCAAGCCGTTTAAGTGAACTGGGTTAAAGTCCCAAGATGTGGTCACAGTATGAGTCTGAATTCAACTTTACATAGTGGCCACGGCCCAAAGATGTAAAAACAAAAGACGCCCGTGTAGAGCAGATTTCTATTCGTGTAAAGCTGCGTCCGTTAATCGATTAACCATTTGTCCGCTCATCGTAGCAGATCTGTTTTTTTATTTTATTATATCAAACATTTCAGACGCTTCTTTTTGCTGTTGCTCATTTTTCATACCGTTTTATACTGAATATGTTTGGGTTTTCAACTGAAATTAATTTTTTGATGTAATCTTGACATTGATTCTGGACTATTTCTTGACACTTTATGGATCCTACATTAATCCATAGATTAGAGTCAGATTAATCATTAATAAACCCTAAACACTGAACACTACTCAGTGATCAGTCAGTAATCAGAGCATGCTGTACCCAGAGGACCTACAACAAGTAAATGCATTCAGTGCTCCAGATGACCTCAGAAATCAGTATTCACATACGAGGATTTTGCCTGGGTGTTTATGGAGCGTACAAATACAGTTCAAGAAGATAAGTTATAATAAAAGGACAAACAAATGTGAAAAATATGAGTTGGGATTTTGAGTCTTTAAGACCCGCTGGTGCTTTGAGACAACACCGATACAAGTCTAATTTAGTACTAAATGAGTCCTTTTTTATCTAATTATACTGAATTCTGCCGATTAATTTAATCCTCCAAGCCTCAAATATTTCTAAGTTTGCATATTTTTCACTCAATTATACCTCCTTCTGTTAAAGGAACTGTTATAGATGACTTACATTTATGTTGCTTTTTGCATGGATAAATCCTCAACTCATTAAAGCTGTAACCTATGTGAGTTACTGCATACATTTGCTTTGTCCTGTTATTAAATTATACTTATCAATTATGTTATTTATACAAAGGCAATGCTTTTGTAGATCCAAATTATTGCACTTCATTTCACTTGTACTGTAAATATTTTTATCCCGATACAGTATGTATATGTGCTTAAATTTAGAGCTGAAATGTTGCTTATCTGCATAATATCTTATTGTATACGTGCCTTTCAAAAGCTAAAATTGCCACTTAGAAACTTGATAGTGTGGAATACATTCCTCTGTCAACTTAATGCTGTTTTGTCTGCACATTAGCATATGTTATAGCCGCTACATTGTATTAGCATAGATTGCGTACAGTGATGGTGAGGGCCAAAACAAGGATTATAGAAAACCTACAGGGCCCACGCGCCGATAATTGAGTTGTGTGGATAGAAAAACTGCACCTGGTCCAAGTCATTTTATGTTGCTTTCGCCTGATTATGCATCCTATTATGGCACTTTTCAGAGAGTGTATAAGAATGTGTCATCCAACAGTAATGCTCAGGGCCAATCCAGAGATACGTCCCTACTGTCTGCACCTTTTAACACACAAAGAACACACGCTGCTTTGTATAAAACTTGAAAAGAGCTTAATATCACAAAACACATTTTTTTCAAGTGGTTTTACAGTTTGTAAAAAATCCTGATGGCAATATAGATTGAACATTTATATTGAAAAACATTATTGAATAAAATACTATAAAGAAGGATCCATGATGATGTCATGACTGAGCCACCCCTAACTTTAAGAATTCTCAAAAAGCAAAGGCTTGATTAGGTTTTAATGCATGTAAATGGTCTACAAAGCCTAAAATCCTAACGAAACCTCCAGAGGAAGTTTCTCTCCCCCTTGCCTCTCCTTTGGTTACTTCCTAAACATACTGACATCACTATGGAACACTCGCGCCTCTATTGGCTAGCGCTCCAAAGAATTGTATGTGCTAAGGGGTGGGACATCTCTCAGCGGTTGACCAATCACAGCGAAGCCGGGCCAGCTAACCAACCTGAGCAGACTGGGCTCTGGTTTCAGACAGAGGGTGAAAAGAGGTGCTGCAGCACAGGCAGTATGAGAAACATAAAGAGCCTTTTGATCTTAATAGTTAATTGTAGTTTGTCTTTTAATGGCAGCCAGTGCAGAGTAGCTAATATGGGAGCAATATTATCCTGTTTTCCTCTTTCTTGTCACTTAACAAACACTTATTGTGTTATCCAAAGTAAAGCATCCCGTAATCCTCTCCTCCTCTAACGGGCTCATCAGTGTTGTTGTGCATCAGTGCCAACATATAAATAATCAGTTAATTACCGTATTGATGCAATTGTCTTTGTTGCACAAGCAACTCCTCTCTGGTAGCGGATTGATTGTGTTTAGACAGAGCCTGTGACAGGGAGTGTGTAGGGGGGGGTGGGGGTGGGGGTGGCACATCTCTTAGAGCCATTTCCAATGGATCAGAGAAGTACAAAAATTGAGAGTATGATTAATTTTTCAATTTCTCTCTGCGGATATCTAATAATTGTGCCCATAGATAGCCAAGGGCTCTTATTAAACATTAACATGCAAAAAGAAAAGTTAGAATCAGAAAGATGGTATTTTGGATTGAATAATGTAAAATATCTTTAGGGCAGCTGGGAAAGAAGCAAACTAGTCCAGGTTTATTTTTCAAATGTTTTCCACCACCGCAATGCCTACTCCTAATTACTGAGCTCTTATCTGCACACTCAACACTATATTTATTTTTCCTCATTTCTAAATGCAAATTTCTCTTAACCTTTTAATAACATATACACATCAGTAATGTTTAAAGAGGAATCATTGTAAATGTCAGCTGGACTCTGCCAGGATTGTGTTTTTAATTGGTATGTAACTTTACTGGACGGACACGTTTATATTTTCTTACTCCTTTTTTTGATAATTAATGTCAGACTGTCTCCGGCATATAAAGGTTTGGCTCTTTGATCTGGTAAAGGGAGTGTTGCACATGGTTCTTATTAAAATATACGTTGCCTTAAGAGGAGCTTCCCCCTCCAGGTCTCACTCTTTTCTTTCTCTTTCTGTTGTTCTCTGTGCCGTCTTCACCACTTCCACACAAAATCATCTTCATCTCAGATATCTGTGGCTCAGGGGAACTGCATTTGATGATCAGATTTGGCGCCTCCTCCCCAGGAGCGTGTGTGTAATGCTTGCCTGAGCGCTGATTGAGTGGTCCTGCCTGTCACAGGACAAGATAACCACATCAGTAAATACTCTGCACCCCTCGGCCCCTCACCAGCACACCAGCACTACCGGGGCTCTCCACACACTGAATACATTTACAAGCACACCAATACTTCACTAGTATTTAGAAATATGACAATATTCTTAATTAGATATGGGTCATGTGTATATATAGCGTGTTCTGTTTGGATATTACAGATTTGATTGCATTGATCGGGATGAAAGAGCATTTTTTGGGAAACGTATACGGCACATTTGGAATATGCTCTCAATTAGGTTTTTGCCAAGGTACCACAACACATTAAAGTAATTTACCTGACACTTTCATCTAAAGTGACTAACATACAATATCCAAAGAGAGCAATTGGGGTTAGGTAATTTCCCAAAGATACATTAAATTGTTGACTGCAGGGGGTGGGGATAAAACCAATGACCTTCCAAGTGGTAGACACACATTTACCCCAATAGCCAAAGCTAAATCTAAACATTAATTTATAGGATATCCTACTCGTTCTGCTGTTAGATCAAGCTTTTCATGTTGTCCGCAGGTGCTGGCATCGAACCACTGGCTATCTGATTGGTTGCTTCCAAAATAAAGTAGGGTAACTGTAACCCCAACCCTAAAGTATTCACCACTGCCCCATTCGCCTCTCACATGTTTGCTGCCAGCTCTTATTCCACTCATCTGTCATTTTTGTTAGTGTTGAGTGAAGTTTGTCAAGTAGATTCTTCTTTGGTTGTTTTTATTTTATGCACACAGATACATTGTCAAGAAACGTGTCAAGCAGATCTCTGGTACACTTCTTTGCAGAGAAGCTCCAAACAGTCATATGAGTGTTTGTCGACTTAAGTCGAGGTGATTCTAAGTGCGTTATTCCGAAACCAAATCAAGATGCATGCCCAAAAGTAGCCAATTTCTCGTTGGAAAAACACAAGCTAGGCACAGCTGGAAAACTAGGTCAGGACAGGGAATACAGATCTCCATTAGATATGTAAACAGCATTGTCAGAAGATTGTCTTTTTTCGGAATACACCAAAATATGTTCTCCATATAAACGTTTACTTTCTGATCTTTTTTATCATGAAGAGTCACGATTGTGATACATATTTCGTCTATTCTTTTATAAATCCATTTCTATCACAGCTATGAAGGATGCCAATAAAAGCCATATTTAATAGCTTGCCATATTGTGCCAGCTCTCTGCCTCTCCAAAGGGAATTCTGACTCAGGTTACAGTTAGCTTTTCTTCTCAATTTGATGAGGTCTCCTGCCGGTATCGCGCCACCAGACTCCGGTTTCACAGTGCGATCTTTTGATATCCCCCCCCTCTCTTCAAAACATCACCGGCATCGAAGACGGATTGAATTAGCGATTTGTGGTGTATTTATCTGGATCTGAGAGTAATTCCGTGCTCTCTGTCTTAGCACTCAAGCTCAATGAAAACAATAAATGGTGTCCTTATCTCCTGGAGTGAAATCAAGATAGGGCGCAGGAGGCTGCAAGTTATTTGTGGTTGATTTGGGGGGGGGGGACAGGAAATGGACACCGCTCTCACATTACCTCCTGCCATACAGCGGTAGAAGGAGAGAGGAAGAGGGAAGTTTTTTAATCAGTAGAAAGCTGTGCTTCTAATGTAAAAGTGTCAAAGATGTGCCTCTGACCTGCAATGAGCGAAATCTGGTCAAGTCCTGTGTTAAATTGAAAACAGGGCCTGCTGGGATTTGGAGGTGAGGGGACGAGGACTCTGTGGTAGCAGCATCTTGGTCAATTATCACAGTCGCCTGTGCTCTGCTCTACTCCTGAGGCCTGTCCGCGTCTGTCTGGCTCTCTACACGAGAACACAAGGAAATGCAACAAAACAAGATCACTTTGAACATGTTTTGGAAATGGTTAATTTAATATTTAAGAGGACATACTATTCAGGTTCAAATGTGTATTAAATGCCTCTCCTGGGACATGTCTCCATGCTTTAATGTTCAAAAAGCTCTTTATTTTTCTCATACTGCCTGTGCTGCAGCACCTCTTTTCCCCCTCTGTCTGAAACCAGAGCCCAGTCTGCTCTGCTCTGATCAGTTAGTTGGTTGGCTTTGTTGTGATTGGTCAACCGCCCGTGAGATATCCCGCCCCTTAGCCTATCATTTACAATGAGTTGGAGCATTAGCTAATAGAATAGCAAGTGAAAGAGTGATGTCACTATGTAACAAAAGTAATCAAAGGAGTCCAATGCTTCAGGCAGGGCTGATTAATGCATGATAGGCTAAGGGGGGCGGTACAAAGCATAATATGGCCATCAGAACCTCAAGCCGCCTTTGGATTGGGGTGCTGTGCAGCAGGAGCTAAGTAATGCGCTTGTCCGCTAGTTTTCCTAGAGTTGGACTATGGTGCGTTCATGCTCCAGCCAGAAAAAATGGAAATTATGGGGGCAGGTAACAGGACTGTTGCTGAAGTACGTGGGATTTATTGTTTTCTTTTCTAGTATGGAAGGTATTTGCTTTTGAACTGGAGGGTTTGCTGGTTCAAATCCCATTTGGACCAAGAACCATGAGTACACTGTTAGCTGGTGAGGTGTCAGTTTGCCACCATGTGTGTACTTCAGGCCTGTGTGTGTGATGTGACGTAAATAACTACATATTGTAAAGTGAATTTTCCTTGGGTTCTGAATAAAGTATGTCGTCTTCCTCTTTTAGTTCTTAATCTTGCTCTTGAATTGGTGTGAAGAATCATGGAATTTCCAAGGTGTTGCAATCAACTACCACATTTCTGGTATTGTGACATCTCTAGCCGCAGGGTCTCTGACTGAGAGGGATTATCCTTAAATCTATGCATTGTTTAGAAGGAAAACCCTACTCATTCTGCCCTCAGTTTGGATCAGGTCTGCAGCCGATCCCAAGTCTTTTCTTGCTTTATTTGACACATGAATGAAAAAGTGCCGCGTCTATGTCTGCATGCCCTGCCTGCAGGAGCGTCGGGCTTAATGCTCAGCTGCATGTCCTGGCACATCCCAGAAAAGGATCACTTCCTGGCAGGTGCGATGTGGGGAGCCACAGCTAATGCCTTTTCGCTGACTCGCCACCAAAAGGGGAAAAGAAATGTGTAACCTAAAGGGGAGGAAAAAAATGAAAGTTACCCACCACTCTATTAATACATCTTCAGTCTATTTTAACCACATGAGCCAGGAAGCAAGCACTTGCCCTACATATTTCATCCAGATGTTTGAAGGAAAAAGCCTCACAAGAGTCCTGCAATCAAAATAATTGTCTTTGGATGTTTACGAAGTGTTAATGTGAAGAGTCTGCTTTTACGAGATAAATATCTGTTAAAAGACAAGCACCTTTACCTAAATGCAAGGTGGTTCTTAAATGTCTTCATAGGAACATCTGTTTTTAAAGTGGATACGGCCTCTTTGAAAGAAAGTGAAAGAAGCCTCGGCAGAGATCTGTAGCCACAGGGCAACAGTACTGCTGAAACCTGTCCTCTTGTCAAGCACAGTATCAGATGAAGGCATATTTTCATATTCATCAGATCAATTTGGGATTTCTAATTTGATTCTGTATTTATTTATTTATTACCTGATTGGGCGAGGCAAAAAAACGTGCCGTATGTAGGCTGACATCTAATAGAATTCCCTCATTTAGCTTCAGGGGAGTTTGTTTTTTTGGAGCACATTAGCTCCGGCGCATTGTAGTCCTTCAACGTTTTCTCACAGGAATCCATGTTTAATTTGAATAATCACAAAAAAAAAGTGCCTTCTTTTGGTTTGCGGGGACATCAGTGTCCCAGATGAATAAAGAAGTAAATGAGAGGAAGAAAAACAGGTAATTATGCTGAACCAGTAAATGAATGACCCACTGACCCTCAGTCCTAATTGATTTTGTAGAGGCAATTTTTTTTCTCACCCATTTTGATGTGTTTTTGTCCCTTTTTTTTTTCCAGATGTAATTAATTGGTTATGTGAATAAAGAATCAAACAGTCAGTTGGAGGACGTTTGCGTCTCTTCCATTTACCAGCAGAGCAATTATAGTTGGCAGCTCTGTGGGATGATGTCATATCCTGGAAGAGGAGCAAACACTAACCCTATCTCTCTTCACCTCATTATGCCCTGTAATGTAATTTAGCTTTATTGACTGTTTGAAATACATGCGTAACATCAAAAGGGCCCTACTGTGCTCTTCGGGGGGGGGGGGGGTTTCATTCGAGTAGTGTGATATATAGGTTTTAGTGCATGTAAATGGTCTGCAAAGGCTAAAATCTCAAAGTTCCCTCCAGATGAAGATTCTCTCCCTCGGAAAACAAAAGGCTTCCCTTGGACTCCTTTGTTTGCTTCGGATACAAAGTGACATCACTATGTAACACACGCATTTCTATTGGCTAGTGCTTCAACACATTGTACGTGAAATCTGGCCTTAAAACCTACCTCTTCTCCTTAGCGGTGTGCACTTTGTAGATTGATGCTTTTATTGGTATGTTGTTTTTACTATACCATTGTTGTTTTGATTCTTGTTTATTTTGTGTGTTTACTTTATTTGTTTTTGCTTTGTGAGCTGCACTGTGTGATTTTGTATTTCTCTGTACAGCACTTTGGTCTGGAAGGTTTAAAGTGATTTATAAATAAAGTTGGACTGGATTGGATCTTTAACCAATCCCAACAGAGCCAGACAGCTAACCAATCAGAGCAGACTGGACTCTGGTTTCAGACAGAGGGTGAAAAGAGGTGCTGCAGCACAGGCAGTATGAGAAAATAAAGAGCTTTCTGAACATTAAAGCATGGAGACATGTCCCAGTAGAGACACAAATATGAACCTGAAAATGAGCAGAATACCGCCCCTTTAACATACTGTTGGTGGAGTAGTAGGATTTGAGTGTACACACATTATGCAAATGAAAGGTTTAAAGCAGCTGTGTGTATGTCAGAAATAGCATTGTTGCTCAGGGTCAACCTCACAAACCGCTGCAAATATGTGGCGGTCAGTGAGCGTATGCCAAGTTACAAACGCGACGCTACGTGTGCGAGTCTGGGTGATGACATGTGCTACTTTGCATGTAAATTCTTGAGCGATTCACCTCCGAGTGAACCCACCGAGAGCGATTCCGGTGCCGGCTTAAAGACAGAGGTGTGTTTTTATGACTAGGTGAGGCACGTCCTCTCCATGGCCCTCAAGCACTGTGTCCCTCTACCCTCCCCTTTAATCACTGTATCAACCGCTCTCATAAACTCCATGAGCTGTGTATTAGTGTGTGTGTTTGCTTGTGTGTGTGTGTGGGCGCGAATCCCACGCATATGAGCATGTGCCCTTCCTTGTTTCCCCGTTTTTAAACTTAATCAGCAAAAATAAAAAAGCCGTTGTAAGCGAAGTCATATTAAAGGGGTGATTATTGGTAATAAATACTTTTTATACATACTTATTACAGAGGCAGTTTTCTTCTTGCGCTTAATGAGAGTAATTTGATTTGCTTGAGAGATTACAGTTTCCTAGAATTAATGCGCCAATCCCCATTCCAAGATAGAGTGAGATCTAAGATTCTTCACAGGTCGTGTGCTGCTAGATGCACCCCTCTCACATAGCAGCTAATGGAGTTGAACAGCAGTCTGTCATCCCCCCCCCCCCTCCGCCTACCACCCCAGCAGCTCTATAGCCCACATGCCCTTGGTTCCTGCAGTGCTTGTTGTTTGGGCTACTTCTGCCACCTGCATTTTACTTTTACCTCTTATTCACACCAAGCGCTACTAAGTGCCTTTCTCTGAAAAACATGGGGGGGGGGGGGGGTGATTTATTGTACATGTGCAATGTTCAGTCATCAATGGCAATTCAACATCTGGGCAAATTATTCACCCAATTGCACTAATTCAAATGGTTTTCAAGTTTGCATCAGGATTTTTTTCTCGTTTTTTTAACCATCTCCCCCTCTTCCTGCAGTTTGTTTAATATTTCCATCACATGTTTATGTAAGCCCTTCGAGCTTAGTGCTTAACTTAATTTGAGTTGTGATCATCTTCTCCCACGACATTTATTGAAGCCTGCAGTCTTGCAGGTCTCAGCGCCTAAAGCTGAAGGTGGCTCAGGCAGATTGAAGGCGGGCAATTCTGTCACCACGCTGCACTCCGCATGTTAATTGAGCTCGAGGTGGTACGGAAAAAAGTGCTTACCCTCAAAGGACTGTTTTTCATTACTTGTTAGTCCATAAACACTCAGAATTGTGAAGAGAGAATTTGGTGGGACAATCCAATCTTTAATCCCACATGACTACCAGTAATTCTGATGACCTACGATCTTTGGTGGTAGATCTGAAGATCATTAAATGCCCTTTAAGAAAACTGCATTTTAATTAAATGGGTGTTAATTATGTTGGTCGGTTGGCCATCAGCTCGTAGTAATGGGGTCCAATGTTAAGCAATTCCATGTTAAGCGAATAAAACTTCAATTTCTACATAAATATACTCAGTTCTGAACAACTGTTGTCATGGATTCGAGCAGAATACTTCCATGGTTGTTACCATTGATTGTCATGTTCATCAATCAGCTAGTGAACTAGAAAGAAACCTTTCGAATAGAATCCACCCCATAGATTCGCATTTGCTCAAAAATGTCGGTCCAAGCTTCATCCTTACACTACATGTGATGAAAATCAGGCCAGAATGTTTTGGTTATCCTCCTGGTGAACCAACAAGTCAAACAGATAACTCAACCTCTTTTGGAGCATCCTCAATCTACAGTTGAGGTTGGTAAACCGTATCTTGCTTAAACATATTTCATGACTGTGCAATTCTTCAGTTACCATCATTGCTTTACACAGTGGTTCACTTTTTCACCACAGGCAGGTGGTTTTGTTAAGTAATGTCTTAAAACCAATGGCGGTCAATCCCCCTTCATTGACAAATTCTAGAAACTATGCCTGTGGTAAATCTACATTCACACGATTGCAATTATTTAAGGTCAATGTTCATAGCTCTATATATTTCATTGCGTCCACTGAGGGACTTCCTTTCCTTGGCACCAGAAGTGGCATTCCTTTGTTTTCCCAGAGACCTTCCACATCTCCCAAATATGTCAATATAAGATTTGAAAAATTCCTTGAATAAGAAGAAAAATGAGTTCTCGAACCATCCAGAAAGTGTGGCCAAATGTGTCACATCATCTGCCTGTGAGACTCTTAATACATTACAGTCCGGCGTGACGGGTGATGTGTCTGACCCTGCTGGAGATTACTCCTCTTTATGGCCGGAGCAATCAGATTTTTTTTCATCCACTTCTCTTCCCTTTCTTTATTCCTGGCGGCATAGGATCATATTACCCATCTTGGAATGACTTCAACAGAGACACTGCTATTCCCAGGGAGCTGTCTCTCCCCGCTGCAACTCAATCCATAGCCAATTGGACTGGCCCGTGATTTATAGAGAATCCTCTCCTTTTGGTGGAACACTCGCTACACACACACACACACACACACACACACACACACACACACACACACACACACACACACACACACACACACACACTGGGAATTCTCTCCTCTTGATGTGTTGGGTCTCAGGTCAGGACAGTTCAAGGCAGTGGGAAAAGATGTTAAGTCGAAAACCAAAGAAACCCATAAAGGCTACGGTGCTTTTGTTTGTCGTAAGGTACCAGTGGTGGATTTACTCGAGACCAGTAACCAGGTGTCATTATCAGATTCAAAATACCTTATCTGTCTCCAAGGGAAATTCTCAGATGCTCAATTATAGAACCCAATACAAATAGCTATACAAACGTAAGAAGTTTAGGTAAATCATAATATCAAACAGTCATTTCTATAGACATAAGAAGTTAAAGTATAACGTTAAAAAAAAAGAATAAACTACATGAATCAATAAATATCTGAATACATAAATGGATACATTCTGCATAAAAGACAAGCCTTTCAAAATATTATCTTGGTTTTAAATTAAACCTGCCTTTAGTTTATACAAGGATAGCTAACCTAATAATCCACTACCAATTTTAATTGGCATCTCTCAGCATTTAAAACATTTTCCATTGTATTTTGAATAATTCTTTGCTTGTTTTTCTTCAATTTATGTAAGATTTTTCTCATTAGTTTAACCCTTTAAGTACATTTTGCTACTTACACTTACTTATGTTACTCAAGTATCATTTCCATACTGGACTTCTACTTGAAACTGACTATTTCCACATTGTGTGTGATATAAGCATGTTTACTTTACCAACAATATTAAGGAGTTCTTTCAATACTGCAAGGTTTTAGAAAGGAAAATCCGTTTGCTCTAAGATCGTACTTTTAGTGTCTTAATGAAACAGGAGACTCGTCTGCTCTTTGGCCAGATGTCCTTTCTAATCCATCTCCAAGGGAACAGTCAAAATTAGCTCAGGGCGGTGTCACGCTTGTTGTCGGTTGTACTGATGATTAGTGGGATTATTCATCTAGATGAGATACTTTTGCATCCACACCGAGTTAATCATCCCGCCCCGTGGTGCAGAGGCTGAGCAGTGGTCAGCTAACAACACAGGCCATCATCCCAGGCCTCAAGCGCTGTGACGCTCCCTGACTGTGGACAACAGCCCGATCCCTCCTCCGCCCCCCCTCAAGCTCTTTTCTATAGGTTCGTGTGGACTACATTCATCTATATTCAATGCAACTAAATTGTGAAGATTTAAGGGGGTTTTACCGGTCGTATCCCGGAAGTCTCGAGCGTATCGATAAGTCCTCCGTCTATGAGACCCGGGCAGATGGAGCTTCCCATTCTAAACAATATCATTCAGGCATGATCAAGTCCGCTCACAGCATTCAAGGTCTCACGCTGGGTTTTTGGAAGCGCCCGTTTTCCCAAGCACAACACTCTCCCGATACCAAAGTGATGCAACACTTCCAACAAAGAGGCAATCGCAGGAGGAGTGCGTGTTTTTCTAACAGTCCGTCTAAGTACCCCAGCACAGTTGGCATGCCTCTGCTCTCTTCCTCCCACTTTATCAACTTGACGGATATTATCGCTGTATTCAGTGGTGGGCATCCTGAGGCATCATACGCTCAGAACACAAAGCTAAGGTCAGGCGTGGAGGGGCTGCTGAGATCTACCCGCTGCATTGTTCCCAGATCTATTCCCCCCCCCATCTTCTTTTTTAGCTCATTTTGTCCTCCGCTCACTCCCATCCTCTTCTCTCCATCTGCCTCTAAATGACACCGAAGCACTGAACGCTCCTCCGACTGATTTGTCTGCGTGTGACCTCCCTCCTTTAGTGGAGCCCATCACAGGCACCGCTAAAGTAGATGGCCTGGCTCTTGGCGGGTAGACAGTGACACGCGGCTGTGCGCTGATAGACTTTCCACTGGAGTGGATTAAATCAGCATCAGGCTAGTGGAGCTGATTACCCCAATATGAAAATGCAGTATCTTAATGGTACATATTTTCACGAGGCAGCCCGGTTGCCTTTTCATTTTGTGGCTAATATGTCTATTCTTATGAGTCATTTACTTCTTTAATTACCTTTAGCAGCAGATGCACAATGGTGTATTAATGTGAATGATTTTTACTGCCTCTTCATCATACTGAGCCTGCGAAGTTGAAAGGCGTAATTGAGGTGGAAGAGCGACTCATGAGAGAAACAATATTTAGTTGACAGCTCCTCTTGTACTCTGGGAGGCTGTTTATGCGTTTACACCGCACTAAAGCTGTAATAAACACAACATTCGTTTAATAATGGCGGGGGACGGAAATGCTTTCGCTCAGATCTGCTCAGTTATTTAATCATCTCGGGAAGTTGTTTGGTATAATCAGCTGTGTGTGTGTGTGTGTGTGTGTGTGTGTGTGTGTGTGTGTGTGTGTGTGTGTGTGTGCACTCACTTTGCATTCCTTTTTTAACTGTTTGCAACAAGCAGAAGCTTATTTGCCATGCTCGGCGTTTGCAGCATCTGCAACTCTGGCAATCCATGTCATTTGCATGTGTGTGTGCTGGTATTGTGTGTGTGTGTGTGTGTGTGTGTGTTTTGTCTGCAGCTTGTGTACTCTCCTTGGTGTGATTTTCTTGAATGGACGCCTTCTTCAGCCATCTGTTGTTAAGCTGCTGGCTAAGCAAGGCTTGGAAATCCAAACAAACGGCGAGCACACAGCAAACGGAAGCTGTCAGGCCCGCATAGCT
This sequence comes from Eleginops maclovinus, assembly GCF_036324505.1. NCBI lineage: Eukaryota > Metazoa > Chordata > Actinopteri > Perciformes > Eleginopidae > Eleginops > Eleginops maclovinus. Next base: position 26,337,747 of record NC_086368.1, on the reverse strand, counting down.
GAGCTGACCTCGCCGGGTTGGGTGGTTGGTGGTGGGGGCGGCTGGGCGGGGGTGACCCCTCTGTACCAGGCTCCGAGAGCTCGATACCGCCTGGTCGGGGCGCTGTTTACCCTCCCCTCTGCACCTCCTGCAGCCTCCTCCTCCCCTCTGCTAGTCTTGTCTTCTCCCTTTTACCTCTTCACACTTTATTCTTTTCCTCCATCTGCCTGCCCCCCCAGCCTCCACCATCAGTCCTGCTTCACAGCCCCCTCTCTTCTATCTCCACTCGCAGTTAATAACTTTGCTTTCGTCTTGTTTTTCTTAGTCATTTTTTCGCCAAAAAAACATTAGTCAGGGCGCTGCATTACCTGTTATGGGAAGAGAGGGAGGGGGGGGGGGGGGCACCGTTAGACAAACAAAATGTGCTTTTTATTGAAGTCAGATTTTGTCTTATGTAAGTGCACACACACTGCCTTATCGTTTAAACGTGGATATTGGAAATGTTTAGTGTTGTCATAAATATTAATAGATTAGTTGAAAAGTGCAACGAAGGAAGGGAATCTAATGGTTTGAAGTGGGTATAAAACGTTGATTTATTTATGTATTCTACATGAATTAGTTTGGAAATCTAAACACAGACTGGAGAGTGTTGTTGCGAGGGCCCTGTAATGCGCAAGGTTTGAGCATCGGGGGCCTGTTTTCCATGTGGAGTGGCTTTTTGGAAATGGCATTAATTATATACTTACACGGGAACCAGACTTTCCCTGCTTTGCATTGCAGATAAATGTCTGTATTACTGAGGAAAAAAAGCGACAAAAAAAAATGCAATTAATATAAATAGACATGATCCTCGCTGCTTATCCGCCTGCATGTTTTAAAAATCACCCCAAGCCCAGAAATAAAAAAATGATATGCATTTCAATTAAAATGACACTTATTCCACGTGAATTCCATTATTATGTGTTTGCATAGTCAACACCTCTCTAACACCACATCTTCCATCTGTCATATGGGGAATAAAGAACCATATTTCTCTGGATTGCCACTGGCTACAATAGCCTCATATCGTTTATATAATGATTGGCTGATTCCTTGTGCAGCCTCTCGAAGGAAGTGTAATTAGCTTAGCATGTTAGCAAATAACGTGGAGAAGATCCTGAACAGCTTTCAGGAAGTAAAACACTTTCCGTGACTTTGATGGAAAATGTCACGAGGTCAAAGAGAGATGTAAAGGACAATAATTCAGAATACGCACTTCCACACTTCCTAAGAGCGATGTTTTTAGTGTATCATGTTTGATCAAATGGCAGCAGCAGATGTTAATGGTCACCAAATGAAGTGGTTGTTGCTTCCACAGGGATTTTTGGGATGGCTTTATCTCCTTTCCTTCGATTAAGATTGGTCTATTGTACCTCATGCTGAAAGAGAAGTTCTTAACCCAGAAATGGGTTAGCATTTTAGCACTTACTAGCTCCCTCGTCTTAAAATCTGTGTTTTTTTCAATCTTTTTTTGGTTATGATTCCGAAATATCGTCTATAGGTAAAATACAGTCTTATTCAGTTGGCTAAATTAGACTGTTTAAAGTCGTCACGATGAACATTAGCTGCCTTTAGCTTTGTGGTGGAGTTATTTGACCGTCTTGGAGTTATTTAATTAGCTATTTACTTCTGGCAATTGCCTTTACGCTTAACCCTATTAAGGATGTTAATATGTGGGGATTATCCTGCTGAACTAAACTCGTTAAGTATCATAAACATATCTTATTTTCTGCTAAATGTAATAGAAAACCCATTGCTTTGAAGTCACAGGAGTCCTTGCGATGGTATCTTCCAGTCAGCCTACAAAAAAAATAATTCACTCAGTTAGCAACCGGGTAGACAGTTCGACCACCTTACTGGCTCCTTTACCGCTGAGCAGAAGAGGGCCCTGTCTTTGAAAAGAAAACAGCAGAAGTGATAAATGTCAGGTGAGTTGAGACGTGCGATCAGTCAGAAAGTCACGGAAGTAACCTTGACATTTAGGCCGCCCGGTGCTCCAACCCCACAGAGGGCTGCAGAGCGAGACCATAGGGCCCGGAGTCTTCAGAGCTGGACTACATTAAGAGCTAACCTATTAGTCGTGTTGTTGCTGGCTATCTCTGAGCCACGCTCTCCGGACTAATAAAGCCGGGCGAAACGTGGCCGCTGAGTAAATACTCTGAAGCTCACACACAGATGAGGGCAGAGACACACGAGCAGATGCACATCTCGTTGCGTCTCCCTTTCTCTGAGTGGCCGCAGGGATCCGGTTACACCTGCTCGCACATCTTCCAGCAATTAGGAGCAATGTGCTTGAAACCATTTCACGTTCAAGGTCTTCCCCAGCTGTGGTAAGAGGAGCCGGACGTTTATAGAGGTCTCTCTGTTGACGGGCCTAAACAAATGCCGTCTCACTCCAGAAAGAGACACCCTGAGTGATTCCCCACGACGCATTTAACCGCACGATCTCCATTTTCTTTTGGACCTTATCTCACATCCCCTTTTTTATACGTCTGTCATTTAGAGAATGTGACATGAGTGCCGAGGCAAATTCTCTCAGATCCCACCCCTTTACTCACAGTTGGATTTGTTGTGGGTCAGTTAAAGTTGCATTAAATGAGATTAAAGTATCTGAAATGTGTCTGTTTTATGTCGTAGTGCAGCGAGGGATTCGGCAAAGAGCAGACTTGACTGTGTGGCAATGCTCTGAGCTGGGATTTGTAAGACACCCAGAGCTAGCTTTAGCAGCAGGAAACCCCAAAGCCTGTAAATAATCCACATGTGCAGACTGCACATAAAGACATCCAGTACTTAGCTGTTCCCTTATCACAGCGTGATAGCCCAGGGACATAAGAGACGCTCCTGCCTCTATTCGCTAATATGGTGTGAAAGTAGATGCAGATAAAAAAAAAAACGCCTGTTGTTTATTGAGGAAGTTGCGTTAACGGGGGGGGGGGGGGGAGAGAGATGGTGTGAACTTTGAACACATTTGAAATGGTGCATATAAAAGAGGACTGCAAATGACAAGGATACCAAATTGCGCCGGCTTTGTTGCTGATAAAAAACCTTTGTCATGTGCTGGAGGGTGCTTTCTAATCAAAAGCACCTGGAGGGTTCACTCCCTACATGGTGTGTGTGGGCGTATATACATCTGCATTTATGTTCTTATTCCAGGGACAAGCTTGCCTCCCAAACAACCTCAGTTTGGATTACAATAGGGCTGCTGTCTCGTACTTAAACATCCAATGTGTGTACCGGCATCTCACTAATCCTGTTTAGTTATTTCAAAGTACCATGACTCACTCTTATTGCACTAAGAGTATAAAATTATATTTGTTTAAGTATGATTTAGAGCACATGACTGTTTTAAGTAAAATATAGTTCTTGGGGTTGTGTGAAATTGCCAATTTTAAAGACATTTTGTGTGTTGCGTTTTCATTTTGAAGTTCTTTTGTGTATCACTTATCTTACCACATGTGAATGCAGTATTGCTGTTTTAAACATTTGGCTATGGTTGGGAATTCAAACAAACGACTTGGTGAGGTTTAGGAAAAGTCTATGACGTTTGTTACGTGCGTAAAATAAAAACACGGTTAAATTCTGCATTCCAAATATTACTACCACGTTAGATTAGGGCAACACAACTCCCTTGTTTAGGGTTAGGAAAAGGTCATGGTTTGAGTACAAATATGGACATTTGTTACATAATAAAAGTTGTGCTCATTATTTGTTCAAACAACTGTTGACTTTTGTTACGGGGCACGAATAAGCAGCTGGTTATGTTTGACCCAGCCATCCATTACATCTATTTATTACATCACCCTTCATTCAGAGCCCTCATCTTCCTGTATTGCCATGGGGTGAAATGGCAAGCTCAACACAAAAAGTGCGTCTCCATAACTCAAAATTAGAGTGCCACTAGTGCTAGCAGGTGAACTATAGTTAGCATTATCCAAAAAGAACATTCTTGAATGATCAGTTTATCTTCATCGGTCGCCTAATTTGGACTAACATAGCAACACATCACTTTCTCTGTGCTTCAGAAGCCTTATGCCTCCCATCAGTGTGTAGCAAGTCTAACACTTACATTTCCATCAACAGTCCAGTACCTTTTGAATGGAAGATCAAAGGAAGATAAATTCCCCAGGAGGAGGAGGAGGAGGGGGGGGGGGAGGGGGAGTGCTATGAAATATAGGAGTGGGTGCTGTGTAAACACCGCAGTGACAGTTAACAATAGATTATTTTAGGCCAGCATTAGGCCTCTCAAAGGCATGCCAGCTCTAGTGGCCTTTTGTAAATGCAAACATGACGGCAGCATTCCTAAATGTGGAGCGTTGACCTCACCTTGGTACCAACAACAGCCTTTACTCGCCTTGTGTCTTTGTGGAGTTATTGAGACGGCTCATCCAGGCATTTCATTTCATATGCCAGTGCGGGGTCACATGATTATTGCCCTTACTTTAATTGGAACAGTCATTCAATGTAGTTGCTGACATGATCAGGAGGATTCGGTCACAATTATCCCATATTCAATTAACTTTCCTATCGTTACCAAAAAGAAAATATTGAAAGACAGTACTCTAGTGCTACCTGTGTTTGATTGCACCAATACTACTCTGCCAACAAACCTACTTTGAGTTACATTATGGAACTAGACAAGAACTCGCAGAGAAAAGATTGCCGCCATTCGGATGCTCCTCATTTAATCCCGTTCCCAGAGTGTTAGGGTCATTCTTCCCAATTTGGTTTGTTCATGAGCTTTTAGTCGTAATTTGGAAACGAAAGGATGCTATAAACTCGTTTTGCTTTGTTGCTAAGCGCATTAAAATCAAACAACACATTGATATGGATAGTTTTTTCCGAGTTGTGAGGGAGTGACCGTGAGTTTTCTCGGTCAGGAAGTCATTTTTCTGCTTTTTCTGACACCACCTCAATGTTAACAAAAGTGAAACATAATGTGTGTATCCACCTTGTGATTCCGATCTGCTCCAACATGTACCAGGTTATTCCTCGGCCAATAAAACCCCCTTCTACTAAGTTTAATAAGAATCATATTTATAGAGTATGAATGTGCTTTTTAACATCCTGATGTTTCAGCAATGTCACAATTACCGTACATACTTATAGTAGCCAATCATTCACAGTGTTTTATTAGCTTTGCCTCACATGGAGATTAAAATGAAGTCAGACTTCCCAGAAATGCATCTCTCCATCCATTACTGTCTGAACTTCCTATCATATCCTGTTGACTCAACTGTCTTTGTTCCAACACCCTCGCTTCTAAACACATACACACCACACACCACACCACACACACACACATTTTACTGCATGTGTCATCATTTACAAGGAAAAGAAAACAAGCCACGTTTGTTTACTCTTCAGTGTGCCCGTAATACCACGCCTTGGGCGTCGAGAAGGATGTTCCTACACCTTCTCTTGCTCTCTTGAATTCTCACATGAGTGATCAGCGTTTCACTCTTACTCATTCAGTCTTTCTCTTTCTAAGTTTGTGATGGTGCTGCTGGGGGCTCACAATTAAATATAATCTTTATTTTTTGTAGATTATTTAAAAAATGACACCACATCTCCCAATCATACAAATATATGAATTGTGTTTTGTTTTATATATTTATATATATATATAATTTTAATCTTTGTTTACTTTTGGCAACAACTGCAACATGTGTATATATATATATATATATATATATAGAACAATAGTTTTTTAAAAGCTGGTTATTTGATGCCAAGGTATCTTATTTGTAGGATATTTCTTAGCATTTTTTATCTGTTTTTGTTTTCCTTTAAGTGGAAATGAAGTTGTTTTTTTAAATAGTTTATTCAATATATATTAAATATTAAATAACTTGATAAACTGATTTAATTAGAAGTAAATAACCTCAATTAGCTTTAATAACCTCTTTTCATTATTTTAAATATTGATGTGTTTGGATGATTATAGGTTATCATCATGCTCCGTATGACTGTACAACTGTTGTCTTTCTCACATCATTTCAATATGTACACTTTCTTTATGAGTGTACATGCATAAGGGGCTCCCCCGCCCTGCTCAAATTCAAAGTGGAGGCATGCAGAGAGAGATACGTGTGATTTATCTTCAGCTCAGAACAGACCGAGACAGATGGAGAGAGACGGGGATCATTTAAACACTTTAAACTTAAGCATGGTGAAATGCCAGGAGTGTGGCCTCTTTGTAGCCTGTGGTCATATTCATGATGTCATCCGACAGCCGTGTGTTTGGGAGGGTCAAAACACACACACACAGACACAGACACACACACACACACACACACACACACACACACACACACACACACACACATAGACCGTCGTACAGCTGTTCGCTCCAACCCCTAACTGTCTCTCGCCTCCCCGTCTTAAAGTATTGTGAGACTTTTCCCGAACTAAGGCCGACTCTCAGACCTATCCTTATCTTTTCATCCGTCCGCAGAGCTTTCCATTTGCCTTTCCCTGAAGATATCTTACTTTCACACAGGTTTCACTCACTCGTTCACAAGTCATTATTATTGTTTTTTTACTCATCTTTTTTTTGTTGCCATTTACAATTTCTGAACTTCTCAAATAATAGACTCGGGGAGCTGGTCTGTCTGCGGGATGAGCTCGGCTGTTTGTTTAATTGTGGGAGCAATCGTCTGAGGAACACGGAAAGAATGAGGCCAGTTATTTACCCAGATGGTTTACTGGTGGAGGTGTGAGGCAGGGCCAGCTCACTGTGGGAACACAACGCTTGCTTTTCTTGGTATCGCTGACCGTTTTCTAGAGCTAGTGTGTTTTTTTCCCCCCGGCTCTCTCCAGCTTTGTTTGCTCTGGATGGCATGTTTGATTATTTATCGTAAGGGGAAAGGGAGTAGCTGGAGCAATAAACATGTGACTGCACTGTATTTTGTTTTCCACTGAGAAGGCCATGTCCTTTAACAGATATTCGGAGCGGCCGCGTAAAGCCTTTTATTTGGGGAGTTTGACCGAGCTAAAGGAGGATCAAAAGCGCTGATAGTGTCTTTGTGTTTGTTTGTAAATGCAGATAAACATTTCTTCCGCAGAGGATTTTTTTTTCTCCTCTCACTGTGAATTAATCCTAGCATTGTTCCCATTGCAGGGTTTTGTTTATACCAGCTTTAACTGCAAAGTCTTAATGTTTGTTTGTTATCTATCAGGAGGCCAAGGGAATATTGTTGTAAGGAGATACATCTGCTCTCTTAATAGGTATCAAAGTGTCCTCAAGGGACTTTTAGCAAATCTCCTTCTAGGATTTCTATTTGACTGAATCTTCTTTATGTATTTCTCTTTATTAGGCTCTCCAAGTGGCTCGGCAGATACTCCTGCAGCAGCAACAACAGCAACAAACCACTGGCCGCAAATCCCCCAAAGCCAACGACAAGCAGCAGAGCCTGCAGGTACCGTCAGACATTTATTTACTTGTGATTATCAGATGGCTCTGTTATTCGGCTTTGTGGTTGATTTAAAAAAAAAAGAAACAACTATGATGTGAACTTTTGCAACTCTCACAAGAACAAAGTGTGCAGGGAAAAAAGCTCAGTACTGGGCTAGGTTCGCAAACAGGAAATTAAAATTGGCAGTGCAACATTTGCAGTTATGTGTGCTCCAGCGTTATGTGTGATTAAGCTGCACACACACTATCAAAAAATGTGTCATCGAAATCTTGACATAGAAGCAGAGGTATGTAGGATGGGAGGCTGCTGTGAAATATATACACTCTACGACTGTTAGAGAAGCCTCTGTGTGGCCTGATTGGATCCCATGAGCTCATTCCAGTGCAGGAACACAAATGGTGTGGTTGATCCTGACTTCTGAGGTGGAAGAGGCTTTTTCTTACACACTGCAGTCAGACGTAGACGTTGTAGCATTCTTAGAAACATTACGAGGGGTCTCAAATGAGGTGACTGTATTTGTCATGGCGTAAATTGTTGTTTTTGCGATTCAAAAACAGTGCTGGTGTCAGCAGGAATCTTTTCAAAGAACAAAGAAAATAAGAATTTATTTAATAATCCCAAACTGGGAAAATGTTGTGTTGCAGCAGCATGATACAATACAAGGCATAGAAAATAATTAGAAATAAAAAGAAGAAATAAACAATCATGAAGGGTAGACAAAAGAAGAAATACAAATACAAATAATAATAATAAATAATCTGTAAACTGTCAAAATAGAAAGCAGGATATTATATAGATAATAGTGCAATGAATGGAATATTAAATACAATGTACAGTCTAGACTTTGAGTGTTATGTTAACAAGCAGGAAGAATCTGAATTTCAGAAATACCTGTGAATGATTTGTCTCAGTTTTGGAGTTGCACAGCTTGGCTAAAGGCAGGGGAAAAGAGGACATGATGGTAGGAGAAAAACTGCAAACCTCTCATGAGAAGTAAGCAGACGAGACTCCATGCTTCTCCTGCTTGCCTTTCAGCACCGCTCCATACACATCCACACAGAATGGGGGCAGGTTTCTACCATCAGCAGCAGGAGGTGCTATGGAGCAGCCCATGGGTGGGGTAGGGGGATCCAGGTGTAGGGTTCAGAGGTGAAGAGAAGTGAGGACAGTTACAGAGGTGGTGGGACGGCTTCCTGTGTGATGCACAAATAAAAACAGTCTAAAAAGTGTCTTTATTTTATCACCTGCCCCTGATTGTAATATGAATGGATATCTGATGCAATATGTCCGTTAATTTCAGATCAGCTGCCTCAGAGATGTAGATCTTTGTTTGAACAACGAGAGGTTGTTTGTGTCAGTGTGAAATTGCAAACGACTTCAGGGCATATTTGGTAATTAATACGGAGGCCCCGCTCTCTATGTGTGTGTATATATATAATATTTAATACCCTTACTATCCCTTTGGGGGCCCTTTTTAATGAGCTATTGTAGCGGCTAGGTCTAATGTCAGGTTGTGAAAAAGCCTCTTTGTTGTGCAGATGTCTTCGGAATAGCTCCAGAGGATGAAGTATGACTGCGATGACCTTTTCAGTTGTGTGCATATTTGTCAGGATTCAAATAAGTCGAAAAAAGGATCAAAACTAAACTGTTTCCCCAGCCTGGCAGGGAATTGTGCTGCAGAGGTCAACAGAGGGGACCCTCAACGGCGGATTCCAGCGTACAGCCAGTTGTTGGTACACAGTGAAGTACTAGACCATCTCCTGCAGACAAAGACAAAATTAAAATTCTAATTTATTAATGTATACAGAGAGCTTGGCCAAGCTGTCACTCAGCTATTGAAAAGAGAGTCGGGCCCTTTCCCCGGCATCCTCTCCCCCCCCCCTCTTTCTCCCTCCCCTCTATGAAGAGAGCACCGGCTTGCTGTAGTATCTGCAAATTGGCTGCTCTCTAATGTTGCATGTTACATTTCGCCATTATGAAAAAAAGCCACAGGTCCAGACAAGTGTTTGTTTATCTCGGAAATTACATATTCTGCTAATTAAACACACAACCCCCGCCACATGCACACACACAGTTTAAAAAGCCAAGCGTTCATACATAAACATCAGCGAGAGGATGTATTACATCTGTGTTTTTTTTCTCTTCACTTGTGGTGGTTCTCTTGTTTTCTCTGTTTCACAAACACATCTCCTCTCATCTCACTTCCTCTTTTAAGAACAAAACTCGTGCCTAGAGGAGCCCCCTTCACACAGAACATCCACTACCTCGATAATGATTCTCTGTTGAGCCGGACTGGGTCATCAAAAGACATGATCCAACAATTACGGGGCTGTGTAGTAAGCTGACACCCCATAAAAGCACCTGATCTGCGGACGGGGGCTCCATTCATCTCGGCGCTATTCCCATTAGGCACGAGGAGATGTGCGCAGAGACTTTCTACTCATTTGTAGATGTGACTCACTTTCCAATTCATTCTCATTCAAGTTGAAAAATAATGAAGCGCGGTATATACAGGAAGAAAAAAGACCTGCACAGAGTGGTAAAAATACGAGTCAAACAAGCCTCAGGATCCTTGATCAGCATTAAATGGCTCTTTGGTTTTATTTCACCAACAGGGGTGCTCCCCCCCCCCACACACACACACACACACCCCTACACCCCTGCCTCTGGATGAAGATGCCTCCGCTGTGTACTCGGCAGCCTAGAGGCGCTTTAATCAGGCTGGAGATACAAACAGCTGCTAGGCAGGCAGGAAAGCAGCTAAACATACTTGACTGGTCAAAAAGCCAGTAAATTACATTGACTGAATGACACGTGTGATTAAAAGAAACCATGCCACGCTTTTTACCTTTTTTTGGTTGGCGCTTTACACCTACAGCGGCACGGCGACGAGAGCCGGCAACTCCCACCCCGCTAATTACCATTATCAGTGAAATGGTAGGGTTTGACTCATTAGTTCCATGTGCATTTAATTAGAGGCAGGCTGAAATTGGATTTAACTTATTACTTTTTCATGGATCACTTTCTTGTCATCACTTCAAATTGGATTGCAGCCCCAGGTAACTAATTATGCCAGCCGCAGGATCAGGAGTGGAGAAATAGGTAATTAGGAACAACACTGTCGGACCCTCGCTGATAGTCCACCAGAGCTGAGGTAGGAAGAGGGGGGGTGGGGGGTTTAGGCTCATTTGTGGTGCGCCGAGCCTAGCTGGTTAACTACTACCCCATTGCGAGAGATCCTTGGTAGGAATCCGCCCTCCTACCGGGGATTATGTTGCATTCAGCTGGGCAGAAGATGTTGTGTCAACATGGTGTCTCTGCTATCAGTGTAAAGCCCAGATTATGCTTGTTTCCCATCCAGGATTGCACCTGAGATTTGGCCTTCATTATTCATGTTACCGGTACAGTGTGAGGTACAGCCACCCTAAGTTCCCTGTGTGGACGCTGCTTGAATGACATTGACTGCTTTCTGACTGTATTGCGTCTGCGCTGATCGTAGTGAGGAGACATGAACGGCCAGATCCAGAGCAGATAGTCGAATGAAGAGTAGGGAAATGATAACGTCACAATCAAGAGCTTCGTTTCATCTTAAAGAAGTGTCTTTTGATTCAATCTGAACCTAAAAGAGTCTCCATTATTTTATAGATATTGTAATAAAGTGATGGCCTTTTGTTTTGAAAAGCAGAATACATGAACAGCCAGAACCAGAGCTGAGTAGGAAAATGATAACGTCACTTACTATCGAGAGCTTTGTTTCATCTTAAAGTGTCTTTTGTAGGAATCTGAAACTAAAAGAACGTCCTTTGGGTTTCATTGTGTTTTATATTTGTTACAATAAAGGGATTGCCTTTTGTTTTGAAATAAGAAACACTTTTCACTAGTTGCTGATAAATGTTGCATTGAACATTTCCACGATGTCAAAGGTGCATCGCTTGTTATTCTTCACACACAGAGAATCGACTGATAATACTTCAAAACATTTCCAGCAGACAATTCTCTTATCTGTACTATTACCAGTTGAAACCACAATCCGCACTTTTACTCCTGCCGCTTTCCTTTTTTCCCTCCTCTCCCTTGCTCTCTTTCTCCCTCTGTTTTCACACCACAGTGTACAGCCTCACAGAGGGCATCTCCAGGTCAAAAGATAATGTCTTTTCAGTTTACAGGATGAAAGCCTTTTAAGTTGTAGAGCGCCCCTCCAACGCCCCTCCTCCCCACGTTTGCTCTTCACATCCTTCATTTGTGGTCTGTTGGGGGGAAGCGTGATGTGACACAATCCAGGGGCCAAGCCTCTGTCTGACAGGACGGGGAGAAGCCGCCGGCTCTCTTTCTCTCTCTCTCTCTCTTTCTCTCTCTCCTACTGTTTTTGCAGCAGGCCCATGGCATTGTCCTGACACATGTATACCACAGCGCTCCAATCTGTAAGTCATTAGAGCACTAGGCCGAAGCCTGTCAGCTGGAGCTCAGCCAGCGCTGCGGGGCGATCTGAGGCAGCATTTCCAGGAGCTCCCAAAGTCCAGTCGGCAAGTGGCCCAAAGTGGCGAGGCAGCGGTAGCCCACTGGCGAGGTGACAGTGAATTAATCTTCTTGGTTAGTTTCTGTGAGATCAAGATTCTCTTTTCACAAGGGAGAACCGACCAAGACAGAAGGAGTGTATTTGTTTTCGGGTGAAATACATTTGGAAGATTAAAAGTCTTAAGAGAGACAGAACGAGTCATTCTTCTTTACGATTGCTAATATTAACCAGCCTATTAGCCTATAGAGTTAGCCTGATATATTTCATAGGTTACATGTTGGTAATCACCAGCAGCGTGGCTTGGGCTGACTTAAAGTTTTGGCATTTTCGAAAAATAAGCTGAATTACTTTGTCTCTTAAATGCCTAAAACCAATACAACTTCAAGCAGTCAGTTAGCTTCTGCCTCGCAGGAAGCGTACCATCCATATGTCATTTCATGAGATCAAATGTGTTGTCTTTTCCAGTGTTTAAGACTGGTGGACTAGTAATGGCCTATCTGCATGTTTGCTACCAGGTAGTTTGATGAATTTAGGTTAAGTCAAACGAGACAACAAATAGCTAGCTAGCATTTTTCAAGTGTTTGGACACAGTGCTGCAGCTAGCCACCAGCCAGCTTATCAGTGGCGGCTAGTGAAAAAAAATCTTGGTGGGGCTAGTGTGCCAACAGATTTCCCTGCCTAATCTAGCATAAGCATTCAAATGAACAGTCGGAAAATGACTACAGTTCCACAATCATAATTTAATTTCACAGTTTCCAGCTTCACAGAAAAAGTAACAATTTACAGCTATATTAGACTTTATGCTATCAAATACTATACAATACAATCAAGGGATGAATTAACAACAAGGGTATGATTTCAGCTGAATCTATACAAATCAACAGTGAGTGAGTGAATGAGGGTGGGTTGAGAAGAGAGAATGAAACAGAACTTTCCTATTAAAATGTAACATATACAAAGAATTTAGAACCAAGTTATTTTCAAAACATTTTACATAAACAGATTATTTTAATACCCTCTCTCAAGGAAAAATGCATTTACTTGGAGAAAACAGCATCAGTGCCATACAGTTGTCATTGCATGTCACAGCCTGAGAGAAACAACAAAGCATTCTCCACAACTATATTACAATTACATACTATAATATTATTACATATTACATCGCCATCATCTCTCTTCGTCGTTGCGCGTATTTTTTCCCCACGTAGCGTAGGACAGAGTCTGGGAGTCGCACTACGAAAAAAAACTATCGCTGGCTCCTTATGTAGCTACAGCAATCCTAAACCTTCACGCATTTTACGTAGTAGTTGGGGCTAAATTTCCAGCGCCCCACCGGCGTTAAATTTGGCGACGTTGATAGGCCAATTATTCATAATTTCCCCCTAGCAACCATAACCGGATTGGCTGTTTAGCTGCCGGTCAGGGGCACTTTGCCGATCGCCCCATGAGAGAATGATACACTGTCAGTGGAAATTCACTGTTTAATGAGTGTTAGTTGGTGGAAATGTTGTTTAAATGATTTAAATTGCATGTAGGCACACACACTATTAAGTAAAACTGACATTGATTTAAAAAAAAATATGCAAAAAATATTTTCTCCCCTCAACAGCTGGTGGGGCAGAGCCCCAGCGCCCCCTATGGGCCAGCCGCCTCTGCAGCTTATCAAATACATTTTGGTGACTAGTACAGCAAAACGGCATGGTTGACTAGGAAATTAGCTAGCTAAATACTGAGCTGCTAAATGGGTATAATTAGACTACTTTATCCACCCACCGCACAGGAATCCATATCACATACGCCAAAGCAAATGTGGAGTTGTACAAGTGGTCGAGGACTGTTTCAGGAAAAAGTTGTTTGTGTGTGATGCCGCCCTAAGTTAAATTTGTCTTAGCTTCATTACCTCCAGGATGTGGTGTTGGCACGTATATCTTCCTGAATATCGTTCAGAATATCTCCGCTTTTCCGCCTGGAAAGTGTCTCTAACAGTAAAATCACACACTTCCTCAGTAGCGTGCGTGATCGTCAGACGGAGTTGATCTCGTTGTGCTTGTAAAAAGTCTCAAGGTGATGCTGTAATGAAATCTCATGTTGACTCGCGCGTTGCTTTGAGGTGATACGGTCTGTCAGGAATGATCAGCCCAATCGGTGCTCGCGTGGAACCCCGGGATCAGGCCGTCTCTTCTGCTGCTTGTTTTCCTTGTCATATTGTAAAAATGTGTTATGTGTACTGTATAGATTAAAACCAGGTTTGGGTTAATCCTGTCAGAATGAAGTCATCTGTCCCAATTCCACGCAGCCAAGCAGAAACAAGGGAAGGTGGTGGGGGTGGGGGGGTTTGCTGCGTTGGGAGCTCTATCCAAGCCAAAACGATGACTGTCGAATTGACTCCAGTCACAGCGCTCGGAGCCACTTACCATTTTCAGGACCCTCTCTTCATTCCAGGCCTGATGTTTCCCTTCAAGCAGTGAACCCTCTCAACCCTCCACCCCTCTCAGGCATCCACCCAAACACACTTTCCCCCTAAAATGTGTTGTATCTTTGTGTCATCCTCTGGCACTATATCTTGATGTCAAGCATGTGTTGTTTGGAGGGATTCACACGCCCTTTTGCAGAGGGGGGGAAGGATGGATGGATGCACAGTCAACCATAGCATTAATAAACACTAACAGCCATGCAAGGTGCAGTCAAGTCAGCATCAAACTCTCAATGCCATTTTTCTTCGGGGGTGTCGTCGTGGCGCACTTTTGACAACCTCAGATTCCATTTTCACTTTTTGTTTGGATTGGGAAAGGGAAATATTGTCTCAGTCAGACAGCATGAGAGGGATCCAGAGACAGAAGAGCCTTCAGCTACAGGAGGACATGGTTTGGAGTTGGGTTTTATCTTTGTGTTGGACAATACCGTACACCACTACAACCTCCATGTAGTGACACCCACTGTTAATACGATTTTACAGTGTTAAATAAGTTAACAATGAGAGTGTTCATCTTTGGGGTTAGGGTTAGTGTTGGTTAAACCGTAACCTGGAAGTTGGCATCGAAAGGGCTCCCATGACAAAAAACAATGGTGTTTTTCCAATGGACTTATTGCACACGCTTACGACACTTACATGTTTTGTTTTACTGGATAATCTCCAATTGAATGCACCACCGTGAATGCAATCTCCAGAAGTAAAAAGCTAACGTCAGGCAATAAACAAAGTACATCACGGTCGCATGACTTCTCATCACCGCCGCTAAGCTAATGGCTACTAATGTTCCGCCTGATGATGTTTAGTAGTCTCATTTAGATACTTGTTAGAAACCGTAATTTTTATGACGCATAGAAGCTTCCGACCTTCATGAGTGGGTTAATTACTCATGTATTTTATGTCATAGGACACAACGTGAAAATGTCTAAAGCTACTGTTAACCACAGACCTTATTTTAGGCATCTAACCCCACATGACAAATGTTGGCTTTGAGTTGAGGGAACTGTAGGTAGTTAAATCCTAAATCATTCCTGGGTTTTGGGACTCATTCCTGCACCTACAGGAATTGGTTGGGGTTGGAAACAGGGCAGACTATCACAGAGGAGGTTAGCTAAACGGTTTATCATGGTATAAGTGGGTGTCCTGCATTGATTGTTTACTTTAAAAAGTGATGACATTAGCCACCCACATGACAGAGTTCTATTCAGTGTATTTATGAACACATATGTTTGTGATTGCCTCTCAAAGCCTCAATATTATTTGTGGCTTGAGATATAATGTAGTAAAGTTAATTTTATACCTCCACGGCCCCTCCAAAAACATTCTAATGGAATATTAAAATGACTGAGTTCTTAGTTTCGCTGTGTATTAATATAGTTTGCGATTGAAGACGATTCAATCTCATAAAACAAGTCGAGGCAGAAAATCCCCCACCTACTCAAATCGACGAGCTCTCAAACCCTAAAGTGTTCTTGTTTTGACTGAAGTGAAAAACCACACTAGATGGAAACACATTTTTGAAACACAAGCTCCGTTATACTCCGGCTGGCATCATCACCTCAGGAAATATTTTTGCAAATACACAGTTCACATCTGCTGACTAAACAATGTGCTCCGGAATACTGAAATTAGAAGTAAAGCCATAACGGTGTGACTCAGGCGTGACTTACTGTAACTCTGCTCAGTGCTTCAGGGTTATAACCTCATTCACTGTAAATATGACTTATTTCAGAGGCAGTATGGGTACTGTAAGTCGTACGCAAGCTCACTGTCATGTCATAACAATTGTGACACACTTTTAATTTAATACTGATAATAAAAACACAGCACCAGTTATTTATAAAACTCAGCAGTGTCAAAATAAGGAAACCGTTTCACTTGACCTACAACATTGAAACAGAAATAAATGTTAAATAAATGCAGCAAAAATGATTTGATTTTAAACTATTTGACTAACATAAATAATATAAATAGTTTTATCATCATACAAAAGTGAAATGACTGCAGAAATGTCTGTTTTCCTCCTTAAAAAAAAGATATTTCCTGCATTTCTAATTGTTTTATATCAGATTAAAATAATGATATCTGGGTTAAGGGATTACAAAACAATAACCTTTAAATGATTTCTCTATTTTTGGGGATACAGTCATTTGACAGGCTGTAATATGGCTGTAATATTGGTGTTACATGTGTCATATGGGTGTAATTACACTGTAATAGAGCTTTAATAAGGGGGTTTTAATATTTAATAATGCTGTAAAAGCAGTGTATTTTGGGTGCAATCCCAGTCTAACATTGGAATATTATGGGTGTTATACCAATACTTGTATACTAACAGTGTAATATGGGTGTAATGTCGAAAATACCAATCACTTAATTTAACATCATTTGTATATGAGATTGGCTGAAGGTTTAAGACGTCATCTTGAGTTTGGAGAAACTGTGTTGGACATGTTTCACTGTTTTCCCAAATGATCAACTGAGATAAAAACAAAAAATAATAATAATGAGAATATTCCTTAATTGAGTTGCCACCTCAGTTTGAATTGATGGGAAGTGAAACAAAACCAGCGTGTGAAACTTAAATCTAAGCCTTAATCGAAAAGGCCAGACTCTTAGTTTTGTTGTGACTTCAGAATAGAAAAAGAAATTCCCCTCCTCGTGTTGCTGCAGAAATCACGTAGCAGCCCACTGAATGATGTCACTGCATGAGAGTGGGTCACCAAAACTCAAATGTGGGTTCTTAAAGCCAAGTCTAAAAAAAAAAACTGTTGATTGAATGTTCTGTAAAAATAATACACATATACAGAGATATAAAAAAGGTCATGTCTTACTGTTGCGGATCCACAGTAAAAGTTATTCGTGCAGCCTTGGGGATATTATATAGAGCAGCTGTTATTTATATCGGTCCCACACCTGCCCTGCTGACTCCCCACCATCAGTAAACAATGATTTACTCTACACACACACACGGAAACACACTGTTTGTTTTCTCATGACAATGGTCCAGGTCACCGGAGCATTTCGAGAAAAAAGAGCGACTCTAGTTTTTCCTCCTCCTCCTCCTCCCCTCTTCCCCTCCTCTTTCTGTAGTAGCAGTTGAGACATCAGTTGGCATGTCGGCGCAGCTTTACTCCCTGGCCGTGTTACTGTTTTTCGGGAAAGGCTTTGTAATTGGAGTCGAGTCGTTATCTTTAGCCAGAGCCGGAGCGGAGACCAGACATTAACTCATACTTTCACTCTAACTCAAGCAGGAAATATAATGTCATCCACTCTGTCAGGAACACAATCGCTCAGCGCTCTCTGTAAACTATCACAGGGGACGCCTGGTTCAAGGCTCGGGGATATTGATGTGCGTGAGGGAAGAAGAAGAAAAAAAAAAGAAATCTATACACCGTGTGTATCGCATCGACACATATGTGTAATTATTTTACATGGCGCAGGCACAGAGGCAATGGATAAGAAAGACAGTGTGTGAGAGGAGAAGCTTGAACTGTGCGCCTGCTAAATTTATCATGAGGCCTTTGGGAGCGTTGAAATGAGAACAGTGGCCTATTACTGCTAAGAAGGTGTTTTATTGAGAATACGCCGACATGCCACCCCAGGGAGAGTGCCGGGGGAGAGTAGTGTAGCCGAAACCACTTTGTGCACATGTGTTGGTTTGTGTGTGTTTGTGCACATGCCTGCCATGTCACTGTCTTTTTCCATCTCGAGGGTGTCAGATAGAAAATAAAAGCGCCTTTTTCTTCCCTCCTTAATTATTCACTATGATATGTATTGGAATTGTCACTTTGGATACTTGAGGTGTCCCAGTCAATAATTTATATAGGTCAGGCCGGCTTAGCAGAGCTCATTGTTAGTTATTAGCACATGAGAGCGCTGGCTTGTTCTGCAGCCCCCTCTTGTTTATTTTACCAGTGTGTTTGCGGACTGGAACGCATCCCGAGATGCATTCCTTCATCCTCGGCCAAGAGGGTTTTATAGCCGCCGCTGATACGAGCTGTGTTTTAGCATCCGGCCCTGTGTTTATTGTCATGATAATTAACAAAGTGAGGTGTTAATCCCGCCTCATGCCTTTTTGCCTCTTTGTTAAGTGTCTTGCACAAGTGATTTCATCGTTAGAGCTACTCCATTTCGTTCTGTTTTAACGCACTACAGAATAAAATGGATTCAGAGTGGGCATGAGAACAAGGAATGATTTGCTCAGTAAGAAGGTTTGTGCCGTGGTTTGCAGGGATTCTGTACCGAATGGTCACTGGTTCGAGACCCGGTAGGGACACACAAAAAAAGAACATATTGTGAGAGGTTGCTGGAGAGGTGCAAGACTCCAAACCCCCTTCTGCTCACTGAAACAGAAATATGGCAGCCTTTTTGCTCTGACATATCTCTAAAAAATACATCTGTCTTGGCATGTATGCAATTTTGGGCCTATATTCAAGATTCAATAGCTAAAGTGTAGTTTTGGCAATGGAAATCTCAAGTCCCAGGCTCTTCCTCCACGTACAGTGCAATATATAATATACTTAAGACAATAAAAATGGTGCAAAAATAGAAATATTGTGAATAGGTTATGTTTGTGCATTTGCTTATTTGAACTACTTCCTCTTCTATGTATTTTTCTTACTATAGTTCTTCTTCTATTCCTCCTCCTCTTTCTTCTTCTTCTAACAAATACAAACCCTCTTCTCCTCCTCCCTCCTCTCTTCCTCTCCTGTGAGTTCAGCCGGCTCACCAGTAGGTGGCAGGGTCCTGTTTCCCTCTCCCGTCTCTCTCCCCTTGGTGAGAGCACACGGGTGTTAAAGGAGTGTGATGATATTATGACAGCTAATTGCTCTCATTGGGATGGAGTTGGATGGATCGCCCGGTTTTTCTGTAGCTGCTGTAATGTTAGCTATTAATGTTGAGTGGTTTTAGCTCGTCTGAGGCCAAATTGTAGGATAAGTGTTTAAAAAGTGGAAGAGAAAAAAGTTTACGCTGCTGTGGTTGAATTTTATGACAGGACGAAACACAAGACAAAACATAAATACGACTTTCTCTAAACTCTTGAATAAAATGTGTTATTTTCTCAGCAAAGAGGGGGAAAAAGTACAAAGAGCGTTGGAGCATTTTGTTGTTTCCAGCTTGTGAAATGAGTTGCGCCTTTGTTCCGCCACTGTAAACAGTTCCCTTTAGCAGAACAATAAAGCGGCTGATAGCGGGGGCCAGTTTTCTTTCTTTTCGCTGTTTACTTATCTGTTGTTTAATTAAAGGGCCTCTTTTCTTTCGGCTCCCATTGTTTCAAAAGCACGGCCGGAGACCCGGCAGGGGTCAAAGGGTTAACAGCCGTCAACTGTGTCTTTTTTTTCTCTTTCTTTTTTTTTCAAAGGGGCCCCCACACAAAAGCACGGGTTCACCTGCAACCCAGCCAGCAGCCCCCACCCCTCTATTGTGTGGCCCCATTTGAATTGATTATGTTTAGAAGGCTGGTTGTGATTGGTGGAGAAGGGCGTGGTTGATTGGATAGTTTTGTATCTTGTCAGCCGGGGAGCAACCTTGCGCGTGCAATCTGTCTGTATCCCGAGGAAGGGTTGGAGCCTCTGCAGCACAGCAGCTCGTCCTCAGCCTCCACCTCTCTCTCTCTCTCTCTCTCTCTCTCTCTCTCACTCACACACACACACACTTCCCTCTCCCTCTCTCTATCTCTCTTCCCCTCACTGCCGCTCTCCGCTCTGCTTCACTCCACACCGCGTGGCCCAGCACTCTGTTTACCCTGCCAGCTAAATGGAGTTTGTCAGGTTTGTCAATATGATTGATTTCTGTGATTTTTTTTTTTTTGTCTGCTGCTTTTCTTGTTTAAAAAAAACTTGACAATTTAATTTGACTGGGGAAAAGGAGAGAAGGAAAGGAGGCTTTGTTGTCTGTCTGTCTGTTGCTGATGTTGTGTCATTGTAATTGGTTAATTTTGTATGAGAGAGGCAGTTACTTTGCCGTAGAGACACTCACACTTCGGAGGCAGAACACAGGTGTCATGTACGGTAGATTTTCCTCTCTCTCCGAACATCCGTATGGATTAGCTGCTTGTGTTTATCTGTTCTCGCTTCAACTCGTAGCAACAGTTTGTTTAGCTGCTCTTGTTTGTCAGTTACAGTATGAGATACCTAAGCTGCTTCTTTTTTTTCCCCCCAAGTTTCAGTCTGCCCATTTGACTCTGTTTGTTTTAGTTATGTTTACTCTGATAGTGAGCTAACCAGTTGAGCAGGATCCTGCACTGTTACTGTATGCTGCTGGAATTATGGAAAGTTCTAAGAATAACAGGAGACAGGTTTGCCTTTTATTTCTCAGATTATAACTGTATTATTGCTTAGAATATATGTCCAGTGTGTCAAATATGCAGAAAGTATTTTTTTGCTTTTTTTGCTTTTTTATTTTGTGAAGATTTCTGAATGAGTTGCCGGTCAGACTTTTGCTTGCTCTCCGGCGATGGCCTAATCCTCCCGGTGTCACAGTGCATTAAGACTGCTCTATATTTGACACGGTCACCACAAAAGCACGCTGGAGACTCGCTGTCACTCCAAATGTCATCGCTCGTATCTTCCTGAAAAGTTGTGTGTGTGTGATTCCAACAAAAGGGCTTGCAGAGTTGTCCAAGTTTGATGTGACAGCTTTGAGGTTTTTACACTGAAGACAGATATTGACTTTCTGTAGTTTAACGAGCTATACTACTCGGGGCTCACGTGTGATTCACTTCTCCTCTTCTGGCTGCAATGTTTCAGCACCTTGCATCAGGGGGGTAACAAAAGTGCGAGGAGACTTTAGGAGGCAGCGTAATGCCGTGCAGCTGTGCCGGGACTCGCAGTTTGGGAGAGCTGGAGTGCGAGCTGATTGGGTTGACAGTTTGTAATCAAAGTTGATTTATTGTTCATTAGTAGTGCATTAGCCCTTTCAGGCTGGGGCGTTATTTGTGCAGTGGCCTGTCAATGTGAGGGGCTGCGAGCACCTGTCATTTCTAAACCATGACATAGGCAACCAGATATTAGTACTAGGGGGGTAACAGAGGGGCTGGCTGGGATATCCTTTACAGGGACGGTCTGTGCTTTGTACTGCAGGCAGGCAGGACACAGAGGAGAGACGGGGGGAATAGTTGAGCGGTGATACTGTGAGCCACCAGCTGTTTTCCTCACTAAAACGTGTTTTTACTTGAAAAAAAAGCCTCTTCTTTCAATTTTTTAAGGGTCATTACCGCTCTGTGTCTCAGATAGGAAGATTAACTCTGTGTTTCAAAGGGTTCAGACTGCAGGGTAATAAGTGGATTGCACGGTGTGTTTAAGGTCTCATCGTTATATATTTTAAAACATTCAGTATTGACATATTGCACGTAGAAAAGAGTCTTTATTTTGGGTTGTTTGGAGCTTAAACACTGTTTTATTTAATGCTTTTCTTTATATTTTTGCTAATTGGTCGCATTTAAAAGCAGCACATTTATGGCCCCCTTTGCTCCGCCGTCATGGAAACGAAGGATTAGCTCCGAATGGCAACAATCTGCACGAAGGATGTGTCAGTCATTGTCTTTTAACTACACTTTCATTTAAAGGGGGATTTTTAGTGGGGGCCGTGATCTTAATTAAATCTCAACCTACTCTAATAATGCACCCCGAAGACGTGCAGTGTTGCGTAACCCCTAGATCACGCAGTTCACCACCCCCCCCCCGCCCCTTAGGTTGTGGTTTTGCAAGACGTTTCTGGGAAAAGGTGAGGAGAGATGCTGGTGTGTAGAAATCAAAGCTGTCAGCCTGGATTTGTTAGCCCACTCAGAAGCATTGTGGCTGTGAAGGAGCGCGTGGAGGCGTGGCTTCAGAGGTCAGAGACAGGGACGGGACGAGGAGAAGCTCAGAGGAAAATTCGAGTTGTTTTATGAAGCTGGGTTTATTTATTTTTAAGAAATGTGTTTGAAGTCAATGCTCACCGTCTGGACCCATATATCTGAACCAGTTGATTTAATGTTGCTGCTATTATGATGATAATATGACAAGAAATAACCTGCTTGTGGATTTTTGGATGTAATCACACCGTGTAAAAACAAGCAAATATGTTATAAAACTATATTTAAAACTATGGCAAATTAAAAAGGATTTGTTTGCAAGACAGAACCAATAAGAAAATGCAATCAGAATATGACAAATAACAAAAAACAAAGGACAATATTTCCAAATTTAAAGTGAACCTATATCTGAATCAGTTGTATCCCCAAGTTTAAACATACAATGGATTGCTTTGGTGTATGATAGTGCCTACAGTGAGAGGAATTAAGTTGCAAAGACAAGTAAATATATAATATGATTAAAACAATTGAAAAAATAACAGGAAATATGTTTACAAGAAAGAACAAAAAAGTAAGAAAAATAAGAATCTGAAAAATGATAAATAAAAAAAGGAAAGTATTTCCTAATTTAATGTGCAGTTTTTAATACCATTGTGCTAAAATGTGCAGAAATACAGAGGAATGATAACGTATGGAGTATATGGATGATGTAGGTTGATGTAAGTGACTATGGGAGGGGTTAAGAGTGTGTTAGGGGGGGGTCCTGGGCCCTGTTGATGAGGTCAGTAGCTGACGTTAAGAAACTGAACGACATGTATTTGTTGCAAATATTTTCTGGACTACAGATTTTGAATGTTTTTTGAAAAGATGGCGATGGAAAGGAAATGTGTGTGTGTGTGTGTGTGGGGGGGGGGGGGTGTATGCCCTGTGTGCTCTCACCTCACCTCCAGTGTGGGAAAAAGCATGCAGTTTGCAGATCAGCTGTTATTGTTGGGCTCACTTCGCCTCTGTGTTTGTTTAAACCCGACCGGGATCAGTTCTGTGCGAAGAAGAGAAAAACTAAACAGCCTGTTTGTTTGTAGTTGAAAAGTTAATTAAAATGCAATCTTGAACTTTTGTTTTTGCAGTTGCTCAAATAATGACACCCCCCACCCCCATCACTTCGAACTAATACAGATGATATAGAGTGGGAGAAAAAATGTGGCTGTGATTATCCTGTTTATGTGAGCTGTAAACATTTTTAAAACGGCCTGATTGTGGACGACCAGGAAGGGCTAATGGAGGTCTAAACACACGTAGGGATGCCTTAAAAAACATATGACAAAGAATCTGAAATGATGGGAAAACGTTACCTATCCTGCGTTTATTTTCCCTTTTTCTTCCAGGGAAATAAATGCTCTCCACTTGAGAGATTTCAATCAGCCTCAATGGTTGATATGAAATTAGGCTTTGCAGTCTTGACTAATTACGTTTTTCGCTCATCATTTTAAGTACAATACCTCCCGTGAAATCCCGGCTACATTTCCATGATCACGGTGAGGATGGGGAAGTGGTTTCCACACTGCAGGCCGAGGTGAAACAACAGCATCAAACGGACTAGCACTTGCTGATTTCTCCAGGGCCTTTTTTTTCTTCTTTTTTTTACTTCTCCATTCCATTTGATGCCCCCTTTACAAAAAACAAGATGACCCCCGGGAGCACAAATGAAAATTTGATAATTCTCTTTCTTTGCTTTTATCCTGAGCTGCGGCCGGTGAGACGTCGGGGTCTCACCTCCCCGTCCCTCGTTTCTGTTTCCTCTTAATTGCCTCAGTGGCGCGTAAAAAGGGGGGCCTTGTTGTATCCTCCTTCACCCCTCACTCCTTCTCACCGTGCACTGACCTCTGACTTGTGATGGGAGGGGGGGGTGTCTTCAATAACTGTAAATCATTGGCTATTTAATGTTTTCACACGTGCAGCTCCAGATAGATTTCACTTTTTCTCTTTAAACTGGCTTACTGTAGGTGTGTTGTACTGCCAGTTGCTTTCTATAGTGTGTGTGTGTGTGTGTGTGTGTGTGTGTGTGTGTGTGTGTGTGTGTGTGTGTGTGTGTGTGTGTGTGTGTGTGTGTGTGTGTGTGTGTGTGTGTGTGTGTGTGTGTGTGTGTGTGTGTGTGTGTGTGTGTGTGTGTTTGTGTTTATGCATGATCAGAGAGGATGCAGAGAACTACAGTATGATATGAAGGATATTAAAGCTACAGCGATCAGGCGAGTTGTCGATTAGTCGATCAACAGAAGAAAAAAAGCTAATATTTTTGCTTAATCAGCATTTTCATTAATAATGGGAATTAAGTAGATTTCAATATTTAATATCCTTGAAAAGAATATTTTTGTACATAGGGTTGTTTAAAGAACTTTTAGTGTTTTTGGATTAATCATGCTCCATTTATCTACAAGAACATTGTGTTTTCAGCTTCTCTTATGTGAATATTTCTTGCTTTTTATTTTTGTATTGGAAAGTATATATGTTTGAGACAAAACAAGACATTTAAATATTCTATAGACCTAAAAGTTAATTGATTACTCTTTATTTCAATAATGAATACAAGGGTTATCCAAATAATGAATCATTTTGTCAAAACTAAAATGTAGTTTTGAAAATAGTTCTTAAAAACTGTTCTTGTAATACATCTGAAATAATCGAGGTCATTTTAATTTTTTTTGAAATGATTTTTCGATTATGCATCATACGTTCACACACTGCATGTACTTTCTTGCTCCTGTAAACTGGTTTTGCTCCTCCTACACACTGTGGTACGACCTACACGTGCTTGTGACAGTTAACATGCCACAGTCTAGAGCTGTGTGTGTGTGTGTGTGTGTGTGTGTGTGTGTGTGTGTGTGTGTGTGTGTGTGTGTGTGTGTGTGTGTGTGTGTGTGTGTGTGTGTGTGTGTGTGTGTGTGTGTGTGTGTGTGTGTGTGTGTGTGTGTGTGTGTGTGTGTGTGTGTGTGTGTGTGTGTGTGTGTGTAGCCAGCAGGCCTGTGCTGGTACAGTATATTGCCTGCAGTCACTGTGCAGCTGTGTGAAAATGTTCCAGCTCTGAATGTTTATGTGCACGAGGCACCTGGAGAGCGCCACACCTTCGCAAAATTCATAAACGTCAGCTATTCCTGGCATCCTCAGAATGCCCTCTTTTTCACACCCTCATATCCGCGGAGTAGATTAGAGCCGGGCTCGCCGGATCCCTCCAGTTATTAGCCCAGTACCACTCTCTTTTTCTTTCTTTTTTTAGACGATCTTTATATGGTGATATATTTTTTCGTGGATCATCTGGAGTCATGATGTTATCCCGGAGATAAGGGGGGGAGTGCACCATATGGGAGTGCTCTAAATGGCGACTGGCGTCCTGTGTTTGCGTTAAATGGGCATGATACAGCGGCCAGGGCAATATTTCTCAGTTAAAGTGCCCCTCCAATACATCCCCCTCCCGCCTTTCCTCTCAATAGCATCCAGTCGCAGGCAGATTTTCACTCCTTCAGCACAGGATTAAATGGTAGTAGTTACATTGATCAATAGGTTAAGAAGCATACAATCCCTCTCGCTGCTAATGACCTCAGTAGTAATGGGTAATAAAATGGGGGGTGTGTAATAGCCTCTTGCACAGAGGAGGCTGCTCCGGCTGTAGTTACAGCGAGCCAGACGCTCCTGACAAGGCAGAGTGTGAAACCATGATGAGATCTAGGTGTAAAGAATTAAGACAGTTAAATTGAAGGAAATCCCGGTGTCATTTGTAATGAAATTGGCAGCTATCGAGAGCCGGGGTGTGTAAACCCTCACACTCTATATAATACGGCTTGACAAAATGATTATACATTTGCAGCTTTAAACACGGTAGTAAAAAAAAAAAGATTGAGCATGAAGTACATTTTTAACACACGTTATTATTTATCCTCGGCGTGCGTGGGAGGGTGAATGTCATGTTTAGACGGGGACTATATATCACGTTTGGCGCTTGCGTGTCAGAAAAGACGTGGGTTGACCTTCAAAATAGTTCATCAAAATTAGAAGGGGGGAAAAAAGGGACTTCAGTGGATAATGACTGTGAAATGAGGAGAAGGGGAGGCCGGGGCTATGCAAATGACAGGACAAGTCATGTGCAAAAGTCAAGATGAACTGCATATTAAGACATAATACAGGGGGGAATTAATATTGCATTTTTTGGGCTCCTCACGCCTGCTGCTGCTGGAGATGTGAAGTGTGTGTTAGTCCTCCTGGGTGGGGCTGATCCTCAGTCGCTCTCCTGGGTGCTGGAGGCGGCACAGTGTGGTGTTAAGTTAACGGAGAGCATCAAAGCCGCTCCTCTCCTATTGGACATCCCTTGCCCTTTCCCCCCCGCATATGCAGTACAAGCCGTTCATTATGCCCTTGTTTTTGTTTAACAATGAATGAGGTGATGCAGAGGAAAAGCCCCCTTCGTTACTGGATGAGATTTTAAGCAACATTTAAGAAAAAATGCATGAAAAATTCAAAAGGGGTGTCATTAGCTGTAAGGCGGACCCACAATTTGGGTAACCTTGGTGGAGGCGGACTGTCACTGTGCACTCGATCAGCTGCTGACATCAGCCCGGGTACAAAGCACGTTTTATATGCACATATGCTAACGGTGGGGGGAAGAAGAGTCCTGCATTTCAAATCTTTCTTTAGTAAAACTACTAAAAGTATAGGCCATAGAATTGACTTAACCAAGGGTTCTGGATGAAAACTGTCCACAGATAATAAATACAGTTATTCTGTTTGGTAAGATACCTGATTTGAAAAAGCAATCAATGAGTTTTCTCAATTTAAGGTGCCTAAAAAAATACATTGCATAGCCCATGTCAAATATTGCCTCAAACCATTGGTGGTTAAATGAGACTCAATGAGTGGGATTATTTGGAATAATGATCATTTTATGCATGTTATGTGTGTCCTTTTGGTTGTTGGGCTAATCGGACAGTCAACCTAGTTATTTTAAATTCTGTAGGGATCCTATTAACTCTAATTGTATGTATTTTATTTGTTTTATTTATTAGTAATTCCTTTTTTTATGTGAACCTTTTGCCTGTACTTAGAAAGAAAAAAAGTAACTTCAGCTCTGAGATGATATGTTTATGTATTGGCTTCGGAAATGTAGTAAAGTCCAATTATTAAGTACCAAGAAATATAAATTCTCAGATAAGTAAACTACAGAACTGGCCTGCATGCTAACGTACCCAATAAAACATCACCACAACTTGTTAACAACCCAACACTATCACACACGTCTCGGTTGCTGTTTGTCATCCGAATGTGAAGGAAAGGAGCTTTTAATGGTATCGCACATCATGGCGCTGAGTGGCAGACACACTCGGCGTCCCCTCCGCCGCCGGAGCAATTAAGGCGCCCTGACAACTGTGGGCGCTCTCTCAGTGTCACAACAAATCACTTGTTTTGAGGAGTCATGCACTCACACCTTTCTGCTGGGAGTTAGTTAGAGGTGTGGGGTGTGTGTGTGTTCTTCACCGTGGCTCCTCCTCCTCCGGGCACCGTGCATCCAGCCCATAATAGATCTCCGCTGACAGTGTCTCTAATGAAATGTTCTCAGATGACACGTCGAGCCAACCGCAGCATTTTTTGAGGCCATCTTTTCACGTCCTCAGGTATGGCATATTTGCCATCTTGTATAAACGCTGGATCTGAGATGCAGATGTGGATCATATTGAGAGGTTGTGTGTGTGTGTGTGTGTGTGTGTGTGTGTGTGTGTGTGTGTGTGTGTGTGTGTGTGTGTGTGTGTGTGTGTGTGTGTGTGTGTGTGTGTGTGTGTGTGTGTGTGTGTGTGTGTGTGTGTGTGTGTGTGTGTGTGTGTGTGTGTGTGTGTGTGTGTGTGTGTGTGTGTGTGTGTGGGGGGGGGGAGGTGAGAGGATAGAAGAAGATGTCTAGTGTCCTCAGTCTGGTGTGGTGTCAGAACAGTTAGAAGGGTGTGTGTGTGTGTGTGTGTTGGAGGGTGTGTGCAGCTTGTAACACATCAAGATGACACCCAAGAGGAAGTCTTACAGTCCAGTCGTTGCCAAGAGGCTTTCTTTACATCATTTATTACATGTAAACATGTAGTTTTCCATGCAAAATATCCTTAAATATGCTTTAATATACTTTGAACTGAATATCTTTGGATTTTAAGCATTTTAAAAGATATTACCTTGAACTAAAACTGGATGGACATTTTTCCAACTTTGTCCCTATTTTCTGCCATTTGTAGACAATAAATCCAGTAAAATTAATCAGCCTTCATTCGCTTGTTGCTTTATATTTACGTCTATTTGCTTGTTTGTGTGTTACAGGTTCCAGTTTCAGTGGCTATGATGACACCCCAGGTAATAACTCCTCAGCAGATGCAGCAAATCCTTCAGCAGCAAGTCCTGAGCCCTCAGCAGCTCCAGGTTCTCCTCCAGCAGCAACAGGCCCTCATGTTACAGCAGGTAATGTGCATCTGACATAACCGTCTAATTCATCTGTAAATCTTCTTTATGTATAGACAGCCCTTCACAAAGATACATTCACTTTAAGCTGCTATACTTTTCCCTTTCAACACTCCTCAAAGTATTGAGAATTCGCCCAAAACCCACCGCTGAGTTTATACGACTGACAGACTTTCACTCACGTGTCGCCTTCTGTCTTTCCTGCAGCAGCAACTCCAAGAGTTCTACAAGAAGCAGCAGGAACAGCTCCACCTCCAGCTCATACAGCAGCAGCAGCAGCAGCAACAGCAGCAGCAGCAGCAACATGCGGGCAGCAAGCAGAATAAAGAGGTAGGCTGACATCACACCGAGCGCCTGCCATTACCAAAGCCATTGGCCAGACAGAGCATGGAAGGCATGTGCGCTCCCTCCCTCAACCCCATCTGCTTCCAGACTGTGGTTAAAGCACGGGGGAGGGGAGGGGAGGGAGGGGGGGATCAAGTGCACTCATGCTTCTGATTAGCATGTCAGACATGCTGCATAAATGGCTAAAACTGACTGATACAGCACTAAGAATACTCTTTCTTTCTGGAACCACATTATATGTATAGTGTTTTTAAAAAATCCATGTCTGACGTGCTTCTGATTAGCATGATTAGCAAATTAGCATGTCAGTAACGCAGGATAAATGGCAGCAACTGACTGATACTGTGCCAAGTACACTCTTTTTTCAGGAACCAGACTATATGTGTCTGACATGCTTCTGATAAGCATCATAAGAAAGCTCTTTCTTTTAGAACCATATTGTTTTTTTAAGTGTAATGTCTGACATGCTTCTGATTAGCATGATTAGTAAGTTTAGCTGATTAGCATGTCAGGTATGTGGGATAAATGGCAACAACTGATTGATACAGTGCAAAAACCCTCTCTTTTTTCTGCAACCACATTAAATGTGTAGTATTTTTAGTTTAACTACATGTCTGACATGTCTCTGGTTAGCATGTTTAAGTAATTAGCATGCCAGACATGCTAGATAGATGGCAAAACTGACTGATTTTTCCCTTAGAATACTCTTCATTTCTGAAAAGACATTACAGTTTTAGAGTTTTGCTTCTGATTAGCATGATTAGCAGCACAATAAATGCATAGTATTGAACCACTTACAATGGTATAGTTTTTTTAAGTAAATGTTCATGGCGGTTTGCATCTTTTCATGTTGGTTTTGGTTTATGTTTTGTCGCTTTAGATGAAAGCGTCAGCTAGATCTAATGTAATGGAGAGACTGAGCCTGGTGAATTGTTATAAAATGTGTATATTTAAAATAAACAAGTGTCCTGTGCTACAGAGAGATGACCGCTGCTGCGAGCGTCGTGTAATGAAAGGCAGGAACAGGGAGCATATAAATCTGAGAGGCTTTTCTCGGTAATTAACATGGAAATGGCAGAGGAAGAGAAGGCATGTAATTGTGAGATATCAGTGCGAGGAGAGAGCGCTCCAGCTTTGTTGCCTGTGCTCTCTCCTTGGCTCCCTCCAGTACGGGCAGTGCTCGCTCATAGGCAGCGTCTTAATGCGTGTTAATGACCGCAGGATACGAGCATCACTTTGGACAAAGCAAATTATTATTGTGCGGTCAGAAGAAGTTCAAAGACGAATCTGGGAATTTCTGCTCCCATCCCCGTTGAGTTCCGTGTTTGGATAGTGGAGGAAGCAGGAGAAAATTAAGCCCAATGTTAGACTCACACACATGCTCACACTTACACACACACACACACGTCCGCGTCCTGTCGAAGCTCCCAACTTCAAAGTCGTAGCTCCCTAATTAATGAACTGCGAGCTTCAGTTTGGACAAGTTGTGGCGTGATGCTCCCATAAATCAACATGACAGCGGAGCTCCTCGGCCTCAGATAGGGCCTGTCACCAAGTCGCATCTGATGTCAACACGAGAGGAGCAAGAGGGGGGAGAAAAGAGATGAGGGGAGGAGGGGAGGGGCAAGGAGGTGCAATTGATCAGTTGAATGGAGCATGAGAATAAAAGAGAAAACAACTTTTGAAGCATATTATGTATGATCACAGGAAATGGATGCAGCCTCGAGAGGCTCTCCCCCTCTGCCCGTGTTTTCTTTCTCTCCCCATCACCATCGCTCTCGCCTTTTTTCCTTTTTTTTCCTTCTCGTCGCAGCCATCAAAAGACAGAATAAGAATTATGCGGTGACTCCCCTGTGGCTGCCAGACAATAACCCCCTGTTGTTGCTTTGTGCCTCTTTTATTTTAAAGACATCAAAATTTAGTTTCTCAAAGATCTTTAACTTTATATTTGAAGCTCGACAATAAAGGCCTGCCAGTGTCACTCTTTATCATTTGTCAGGGACTGTATTTTTCTCTCCCTCATGCCACTTCTTGTTAACCTCTTATTTGGTCTATTGGGTCTCGGGCTTTTTTAATGTGTCTGCATGCTGGGAGCGCACAGGAGCTCCTGTCAGCTGATGGGACCAGAAGAGAGGAAAAAAAAAAAGGCATGTGAAGGGGAGAGAGTTAAATTCATTTGCAATGCTCGATTTTTCTTTCTTCCCTTTTTTTCCTCCAAGCCACCCTCTATTTATTTAGCTTTTTGATGAAAGACATTGTTCCCTGTGAACTCCCACCCCCGTAGCACTATTATCTTTCTGTCAGGGAGGAACAGAAAAGCGCTGAAGACATGAGAAACTTTCCTCACACTGAAGGGAAACGGGGGAATAAGATCAGTGCGGATCACAGTCCACCTGTATCCCGAAATCCACTGAAAACTCTCCCCTCTCACTTTCCCCTTTCCGTCATTTTGGGTTACATCACACACAATTCTGTAACTCCTCAATTATGACCCTCCGCCACAACTATCAGAGCGTCTTCCCTCCCTGATTGATCCAATGAGACTACTCCACTCGCCGTAATAGACCAGTGTTGCGCAGAGCTTTACTTTTAGAGTCAGTGCAGGGTGTGGGGTGGGGGTGAAGGCTAGTCTGTTAGACTCTCTTGACAAGCCGAACATGGAGGGTGTTTGTTTTCTATCTGGCTGTTTCAGGGAGTTTTCAGAGTGACCTGACGGCCGTGCTGCACAGAGACCTTTCTTGTGTGCACTTGATTGTGAGAAGTAAACAAAGTGGTGTATCCTGTGTTTGGTAACAGGGCGCGGTGCACAGCTTGGCAGCCCCTGCACTGCTTTTAGTGCCCCCCCCCCACACACCCACACCCACACCCACCATCAGCTGCTTGACTTATGGCCTTGTGTACTCATAAACAGGCCGGGCATCCTGTTGAGTCTCAAAGCTTATTGTATCATTTGGAAAAATACAAAAGCTGTTCTGACAGACCTACGGGAATGATTAACAGTCAGGGATGTTGGTTGTTTGGTCTGAAACGACTAAGATTTTTTGAGGAATTAAGTGGGGCTACTGCATGATTGTTTGGAGGGGAAGACAGTTTTATGGACATGTCAACTAATGCACATTGGAGGAAATCCAATTCCACTAAATGTTTTTACCATTTCGGTATTTAGGAATATTGTAGGGCTGACCATTGGTGCTTTAACATTATATTTACGCAATGAATAGTGGATAAATAATCATCATCAATGTGAAAATAATGACTAAATTGGAAAATAGGAGCTATTAAAGTCTAGTCTAGTTCTGCAGAAAATGACATCTCTGTAATTCAACCTTTAAGACCCCTGAAATCTGAAATCCAAGACTAGATTTTGTCACGTAATATAACATGAATATATTGCCCAGCCCTGAAATCTAAATTTGGATTGGTCGAATGTCTTTAGTCAAGAGCAACCCCATTTTGGGTTCATTTTGCTGAGTTCACTGATTACTCGT
This sequence comes from Eleginops maclovinus, assembly GCF_036324505.1. Classification (NCBI taxonomy): domain Eukaryota; kingdom Metazoa; phylum Chordata; class Actinopteri; order Perciformes; family Eleginopidae; genus Eleginops; species Eleginops maclovinus. Next base: position 26,305,223 of record NC_086368.1, on the reverse strand, counting down.
TGAGAGCATGGGACTGCAGAAAGGGTTGAAAGTAATCTCTCCTGTTATCTAAAGAACATCTCTCATTTGTTTTGACTCTAAAGGGATTGGGGATATTGGATCATTTCCTTCTATTTATTATTCTGACTTGTCTCCTTTTCTTCTCCGCTCGCACATCACCTCTCAAAGTTCACACGTTTTACTAACTAGAGCCAGAGAAATGTCCTCCGCCTAACCCTAAAGACACAGCAGCCATTAGCTTTGATGAAACAACACAACAGCTATCTTTTTGCTAGTTGACGATGCAGAGCTGGTTGTGGGGAAAAGTGTGTCCCTGAACGCAGCGCCATGCCGGGGAGAGTTGGGAGAGTTGCTGGGATGGTTATTAAGCACTCTGGTTTAGTCACACGTTGTTTGCTGAATTATGAATGGCTGTAATTAAATTCCTGTGGCTCTTATTATGAATGATTAACTATGTTGTTTCATTGTTTGTCATTTGCCTCGCGACTCCTCGTTAATTATCGGAGAGAGAGAGAGAGAGATGTACACTGCACCTGTCTCCACACACTAAAGGAAAAAAATTATGAAAATCACACTGGGCTATTGTGCACGATAATCCATTAATGTGTTTCCTTATGAATGAATGTGTTGTTCTACTACCTATGAACTTCCTGTACCCGGAACTATAGATGTTCTTCCCGAACAGCGTACGGGAATGTTTGCACTGGCATTTATGCTTTTATATTTCTGTGTGTTTGCTGATGGTGTGTCTCGTGTGTTTGTGTCCCCCAGCAGCAGGTGTCGGCCCAGCAGTTGGCCTTCCAGCAGCAGCTCCTGCAGGTCCAGCAGGTCCAGCAGCAGCATCTGCTCAACCTCCAGAGGCAGGGGCTGCTCACCATCCAGCCTGGACAGACCGGCCTGCCGCTGCACTCCCTCACTCAGGGTCAGTACCTGAACACACCACAGCACTGTATGTAACCACAACTAACCCCACTGCACTCCTGTCAACAAAACACTGAAACACAACTACATCTGGGGACAATGAAACACCTCTTTTTAACATGATTTAACCCAACAAAAGTCCATTTAAGGTTATCATTTATCTGTTTATTGATACCATAGCACTGCATATAAATACTGCTCAACGTTGAACAAACAAAACTCTGTCTAGACTAAAATATGACACCTGATGTTCAGTGTCAAAAGATGTATGCCAATGGGGATGATCCTGGTCTTTAAAGTGAAATCCTATATGGGTCTGTTGGAGCGTAGGAAGTGTTAAAAACTATAGTGCCAGAGTCTTACAATTAGAGAAAGAATAAACGGTTGAGGTATTTAAAATACTTTTTGACTCCACTTGTATATCTTATAGGACATGGCGACCATTTTTAACGTTCATGAAAGGTTTAATAGCCAAGTTACCAAGGCAAATCAAAAATGCTCGAGTGTAGTAAAAAACAAAACGAGTATCAGCGAATATATCACTATCCAGCCTTTGTAATTCTCAAGTAGTTTAGATGCTTCTGCCTTAAATAAGGGCTCTTCCCTAACTGATTCATCATTTCCTATTTATAAAAATAATAATAAACTGAATTAGAAGACAGATTTACTATAGTCAACCACGACCAATTGTGCTGTGACTTCAGCCATTTGTTTGTCTATCTTTCTAAATGTTTTTATGCTCTAATTTTTGTCTTATTCTGGGGGGGGGGGAACCCACACACACACACACACACACACACACACACACACACACACACACACACACACACACACCTGTTATTCTGTCTTTGACAATGTATTTGTTGTTCAAGAAAAAGGAAAATGAAGTTTAAAATACTTCTTGACATGCCTACAAATCTAGAATAATTTCAAGGATTTAGACATTGCTATGATTTGTGGAAGAACAAATAGAAATGAATAAGGTAAAGGTGTTAAATAGAGTGCAGACGAGAACAAACTATTAATTATAAGCGTTCAAATCCTCAAATTATCGTACAATATGGCACGTTCAGTCCAAATCATCATACTAATGTGATAATGATCGAACATTATGCAACAACACTGAACAAACCCTGTGAATGTTTTTATTATAATAAGGAACATACTTAAAAATCAAATGTGAAAGCAGATGAGGTTTTCAATTGTTGTGGAGGAATTGAACGTCTTTTACAAGCCACCTGCTAATGTATAAAGCACATTGCTTGAGTGTTTCGTTTGCTACTGTTGCTCTGCATCACAACCTGTTCAAATGTGCTTAGTCAAAGTGAACAACAAACCACTTGAGTGTGAAACCAAATACTGTGTGGTTTTACTGGCTCAGGACACACCTACCATAAATCTTAACTAAACACTTACTTATTAAAAAATGGATAATCCCTCCGGGTTCACTGTTTACTGCAGGATCATTGTGGTGAGCCACAATCTATCATAGATTAGTAACGGGACGAGAAAAAAAAAGCCAAGTTATTTTGATGGTTTATTTATTGCTTTAATGCAAAGAAAAAGGATGTTTTTGAGCCACTAATATATGAAGTATTTCTACTAGGGATGCACCAAAAATGTCCGCCGATACCGATGTTAAGAATAACATTTTTGCCGATGGCCGATGTTTTACTCTGCAACCTGTAATGGTAGCACAATGCAGACTAAGGCAGCCTATCCCTTTAAGAGAGAGAGTGGGGGATACGTGTGTGCATGTGTAAGCGCGAGAGAGAGGTTGAGCGAGCCATAGTAAGTTTCTGGAAGTTAACGGGAGTAGCAGCAAGTATAACACAGTCACAGATATATACGGCGGCCTCCCAAGAACACTGAAGAATGGATTTAATTTACCGATCCTCCAGACATCCTGTACACGGGGCAGAATCCTGCAGCATGCGCAGCGTGCAGCAGCAGCTCCTCACAGAGGAGAGGAGATGTCTTTTGTGTCATAATAAAGTCAAATCTTTAGGTTTTGGAGCAACACATTAAGACATTGTAAACCTTTAGAAATTTACCTCAGAATTTGAGATGGTGAGATGGACAGTTGACGTGTTTTAGACCAATTAGTTGTAAAAAGGCATTTTAATGGAAAATGTAGAATCTCTTAGTTGAAGCCTTATTTTTATACAGTTTTTTTTATCATCCTGGACTTTAGAAGTATTAAAACGCCCACTGTTCAGAGTGTCCATACTTTGCCCTTGAACTCTCTGCCCCGCTTGTGATTGGCATCCTGGTGGCAGTCTCCTTCAGCCTGTAGGAAGACTGGATCTATTGTTCGTAAACTGCCCGTGAACTTGTCATTGTGAGCGTCTGTAACTCGATAGGAGTCAATACTTGTTGTTTGGCCAGGAAGTTTATTTCTTTATTTATCCTTGTAATATTTTGTTAAGGAGCAGTCGCCTTGTGACAAAGACGCCATCATAAAGGTTTCAGAACATGACATTGACTATTCATTTCCAGCTAAGACAAACAGTTTTGAAATAACAAGATAAGAGCGATAAAAAACGGTGAGGGTTGGGGAGTGGTTAGGTAATAGGCAAACACAAACAGGGTTTGTACAGTGGTGTTATTGTTTGGACTGGGTATGGAATCACTCATCCACCCTCAAACGATCGCCATGGGCACAGGCGCGGAGCGTCGCCACGTTGTGAGTGTGCTCTGCTGAATTGCTCTGTGTCAAATGTCTAGCAAACACACACACACCCCTTGAGTAAAGCATTAGGTTGTGATATTGCTATGCACTGTACTGCTCATGGATTTTACAACAGTCCAAGAACATCCTGCTGACACTGGGTCATCACCAAATACCTGAAAGGCTTCTCACTTTATCTAAAGAGTTGGAGTTTTTTAATTGAAATCCCTTTTAGTTCACTTTGTCATGAGTGAACTGTTTAAAGAATAGGGTTTGAATATTCAGTTTCATCAGAACAAGCTAAGACTTGTTTCACATTGTAGACAGCCCTATCTGGGATTGTTTACATTAGCTAGCTGGTCGGCTCTGTTGTGATTGGTCAACCGCTGAGAGATGTCCCGTCCCTTAGCCTATCACGTACAATGCGTCGGAGCGCTCGCCAATAGAAGCACAAGTGTTGCAAAGTTATGTCACTATGTTCCAAATAGAAGCCATGCTGGTAATAACTGGTTATAAGGAATGTTTCCCACCAGTTAGTGAACCATTTGAATGGAGTTGTATGCAAATATCTTGGAGGTCTGGAATGTACAGTCACTGTTGCTGTTGTCTCGTTTCTCACAACCGGTAGAACCTGGTTAGTTTGTGTATCGGTCGTTGGTAAACTCTGTGCCTTCGACAGCTGTTACAACACTCAGGTTTTTCTTGTGCTCCAGGCCCCCCCCGGTTTGTCTTCCTATCCTACACATTTTCTGCTTGACTGTTTGAAGTTATTGATGACCTTTCTGTTTTCCACATCACTAAACTCTTTCATGCATCAGCGGGCCAGGGCCTGTGGTGCCCAGATCTAATCTGCAATACTCAGCTAGCAGTTAGCACGGCGTCGGAAGTGATGAGTTGATCTGCTCCGTTTGGGTCCCGCTGATTATGGATTCAAACTTGCAGGGGGAGGTGGGGGGAGGGCAGTAAATTGGCATGACTTTTTAACTGATGGTTTCGAGATCTAGATATCCATAGGATGCTTTTCAGGAAGCCAGTGTTTTAAATCCCATGTGAAGAGACAAAAAAAGGAACAAAGGGTTGTCAGATAACAGGTCACTGTAACAGAGTCATTAAACACAAGCAGGTGTGCAATCTGCAGTTGTGTTTCAGATACTACTGAGCTCATTTCTTCATCAGTCTCCTGCTGAGTAGCATCATCGACTGAGACGGATTACTGTCATTTTTTTCCTGCCAAAACGACGGACTGAAGGAATGCATTTGGGTCGACCGTGCAAACATTTGATATCACTAATTAAGTACAAACTCGCAGATAGCAGGGTTTTGAGTGAAAACAATTGCTCACATTATCTGGAGTGTAATTTGTTTCTGTTGTCGTAAATTCTTCTGACGTTAATGTTCAAAGTGTTGGAAGCGGCCAGACGCTATCTGTTATAAATTACGACGACGTGTTCGGGGCGGATACAACTCTCATAAATATAAAATTTGATCCAACCCTACCCTCCCCCTCCTCACAAAAAGCCTGTCCTCTTGACCTGATAAGTGAGTCAGTGGCTGCTCATGTTGCTCAGGTGTGTGTGTGTGTGTGTGTGTGTGTGTGTGTGTGTGTGAGGTCGCTCTGCAAGAGAGTGAGTTCTTGAAGCTGCACAACATCATTTAAGCTGTCTGGGAGAGGCCAGTGGGACAGTGACAAGACAAATTTGTCGGTAATATGAAAGCAAAGAACGTGGCGAGCCATGAAGTGCTCACGGAGCAGCGGCACATCGGGGACGGCGGCGGGTAATGCGGCTGACCTGTCAGTGATTGATACATCCAGCAGTGGGCTACTGGTAATAGTTCCTGCGGCATTAGGACAGGACATATTTCAGGCCTAAGGGGTGCATATCAGCAGGCCAGTGATTACGGCAACATAAACAGGGGTGCAGTAAAGGTCCCAGCCCGGCGGAACAATAAACTAATAGCGATGTCAGTGTCCCCCCACGGCACCACGAGGAGTAACAGCTTGGTTTAAAGACACCGGAGCACTAGGGGCCATTTTTTATTTGTGGGGGATGATGGCCTGCAACTGATGTCATTATGAACCTTAAATCAACTTTCTGCTTGCCTGAACATGGTCACCTGGGTGCAGGGGGACAAGGACGGGAAAAGGTTGAAGAGCTCGGCCTGTCGGTGTGCCAGAGCTACCTGCCGAGGTGAAATTGAGTTGAGAGACCGGTGATCAATCAAGTGTCCCAACAACATACATTTTTTAAAGTGCTTGTCCGTGTTTCCAGGCCGTAATGAGCGGAACAGTTGTGTTGAAAAATGGAAAGGGGAAAGATAAACCAATCCGCCATTTAAAGGACGGACAAACCGGGGGACCCAAGGAAGAGGATTTCCAGATCAATGTCATTATGTGTCCCACAGTAATCAGATGGAGAGCATTTCGACCCAAACACAAAGTATAATACCCTCCGAGACGTTTCTGTAATGACATTTTATTGTCATTTATGTGGAATCATGAGCCATAGCTGTTGTTGGGTTTGAAGAGGTTAGGGTTAGGTAGGAGTACGGAGAGGGACGAGCAATAAAACTAAGGACTAGATCCAGGAAGAGACAGCTCGGTCCCACTCCGTTACCTCTCTCATCAGACCGCTCTATCCGTTGCGGTTTCATCTGAGTAAACAGTGGCGTCGGGGTCACCGGGACTGCTGGGTAATTGAGCCAGTGTGGGCCGCCCTGTCAAGCACATCGGCTAAAAATACATCGCCCACTGTCACCGGGCACCAAGTGGGGGGAAAATGATTGTTCCCACTGTCGGAGCGCAGGACACTCGCATCAACGGTGACCTTCCACTTCAAGACCAGCCTTCATGGACACAAAAAAAAAACTTTTTACTCCAAAGTTAAAGCATCAAAACAACAATGGATCGTTTGAGAAATGCAACGGCACATGAGCACTCATTATTAGCATGCCGTAACACAGAGCGCGATATTAAGCATGTTTAGCCTGTCATGGACGTGCGCTTCGATTAGAGCACATCAAGGCGTTGAAGAGAGTACGGGAGAATACAGGCAGCGTGTTGAGATATTCCAATGAGGAAAGACGCTCCTTGGAACGTGGAAAGGTTATTGATTTGTCCTGTAATCATTTCCTGCTCTTTGATATGCAAACGATCTAGTGTGAATTTACAGCAATCCTATCAGACTCATTTCACAGTTCTTAGCCCCTTGCGTCTCTCCGGAGTCCTCCGCCTCATTAGGCCAATGTTCTCCATTACCAGCATAATTAAAATCTTTAGTAGCTTATCAAATTAAAAATGTTTTTTCCGCTGATCGTATTGAGATCTTCACCTCACAGTTATTTTCCACAACAGGAATAAATTAAGACTAAGCATTTCGCACACAATGTATGACAATCTGGTGCTTGAAAGGAGGCACTTCTGGTATCTATAGAGCTGGTGATGAGAAACAGGGGGAGAATGAGGGGAGGGCGGCGGTGGGGGGGTGTATAAACCCGAGAAGATAAGCATGTGCAAATCATCTTTCATTTGCCAGTGCTCATTTTGAGAATGGATTTAATTAATTGTAATGTTAAACGAGCGGTCTTGCCCATTTGCTCTGTGGTTTAAATTCACCGCATATCCGAGGGCTTCTTTCAGCATGCATTGAAACATGTGGCTTATTTAAGCACAGATTTGAATAACCCAGTACAAATCCACACACATTTACCCTCTTAGATCTTTCAGTGGGCTATTAAAATGTGCCCAGATGTTTGGACTGAAAACACAAATAGCTACAGATCTGCGCCCATGAGGGTTGAACCCATGTTACATATCTCCTCATTTGTGTTGAATGAAAGCAGACAGACAGTATAGATGGACAGATATATAATATAACAAAGGCTGTCTTCTCACAGACATACAAAATGAAGTACACAAGCATTATCCTTTTATTTATCCCCTTGGTGTTGGAGATTGCTGTCACTCTGTAAATGTTTTCCAGCCGACAGAAAAATGTCTTCTGTCTTCAAGGGATTTTAAAAAAAATTCAAAGGGCTGTGTGAGCTGCAGTGTGCTTGACTTGTTAAATGAGGTTTAAGTCTTCTGTGTCAATTGGAGGCGGTGCAGAGCTTTAAGTATTTTGCACATTAATGCGCTTTTGAGAATATTACCCCAGGGTCCTGTTTCTCAGGGAGGCAGGGGTGGGATGTTTTTCCGAGCGTTGCTATTGTAAACTTTCCTGTTGTGTATGTTCTGCGTAGCTCTTGTTGTCGAGAGAAAATGACGGTGATTATTCAGATTTCATGCCTTGTCTGGGTGTTAATTATTTACTCTTGAGCATGAAATCTGCGTGAATGCCAGGGATTTGTGTATACAAACACGCTCCAGATCACAGAGAGAAATGGGAGGGAGAGAAGGAGGTGGCAGAGAGAGAAATAGAGAGAGGGGTAGTGGTGGGGGGAGCTCTCAGTGCATTACCCTGTAGTGGAATATTTTCTAATTAATACTCGGCTTTGTTTACAGACGCTTTGATTTAATTAAGTGATGAAGAGGAGAGTTGGATTAGCTGTTAATTGATTTAATTATCCAATTTGTTTGTCTCAGGCATGATTCCAGCGGAGCTGCAGCAGCTGTGGAAGGAGGTTACACACGCTCAAGTGAAGGAGGAGCACAACAACAGCCACAACAACAACAACAACGGCCACCGGGGTCTCGACCTGTCCTCCCCGGCGCCGCCAAAGAACCCACTCCTCAACCATCACGCCTCCTCCAATGGGCAGTACATGAGTCACAAGAGAGAAGGGTGAGTCTCACAGACTTTTATATATACAGTATTCTGTTTTCTCAGGGGTGATTTTACAATGTTTTTTTGGTTAGAATCCTGAAACTATGTTCACGTCTGGTTCCACGACAGAAAAACTGATGGGGTTAGGGTTAGGGTTGGGTAAGGGAGTCTGGCTCTCTGGGATAAAGGAATGTTAAAAACGTTCTGAAAAATTCAAAGAATTCCATTAAATGATTTAAAATTGATTAAAATGTCAAAACATTTCATAAAATGATTTAGTTGAAAATAAAGATTAAATGCAAGGGTTAGGGTTAGGGTCAGAAAACACCCTAATACTGAATCTCTAAACTTGTACTTCAAATATCATTATCAAAATTGTCTTACTAAACAAAACATCAAAGAATTTAAAACTTGTGTTTGCCCCAAAGCTTAATTTCTGCATTAGACAAATCCCAATGGCTTTTTTTTTTTAAGGAACCCATTCAACACTCAATTACAGGTTGGCCTACAAAAACGTGACAATAACAATTAAGCGTGTGAAACAGTCTTTGATGTCAGAGGACCTACGTACCATATCTTCCCATTTAAAATAGCTATATCTCACTGGGCCTTGGTAGATAGATTTGTCCCTATTGGGTTTACAATACTTTTAGTATTAAGGTATTTCTTTCATTATGGCCAACACAGTCACTACCCCACTTTTTGGATACAGCTAGAGGTTTGACCTACACTACACACATATCACTGCCACCAAGTACACTGTAGCTGTTTTGCATACAACCCCTTTCCTTTGAATCCTTTGAATTATTTACTGGTTGCATGTGCAGCTGTACATTTTATTTGTGATGTAATAAGATCACAAATATCTTCTTAGACAGGAAAACCAGTTCCTTGGGAACTGGTTGACTCGCAGTATCAACACGATCATCACCTGTCACACCAGGAATTACAGACATTTAGAGGAACAACAAACAATGCTAGAAAAACAAACACTGGGTGTATCGTATTTATTTTCAAAACCAGTATGAATCACGAGTAAAATATGTTTGCGCTCTGGGCTGTGTGTCTGCGTCTTTAAGGAAGGAATTAATTTGGCATCTTACACATTTGCTTCTTTTCTTGCACCAACGCCTGATCTTTGAACTGCTAGTGAGGAGCCTCCAGGCGCCGTGAGCTCACTGCATAACATCTGACTTGTGTTTCAGTGATCAAAAAAACCTACGTGTCATTATGAAAGCAATGCCGATGAAAACATGTTTAGTGCTGTAAAGCGGCATGCCTTTGGAGGTGAAGAGGGGCTGTTGGGGGGGGTTGTTATAGAGAGGATCTGAGTGACTACTTGGAGAGGAAATGCTGTGATTCACTGATGGAGAGATGCAAGCAGCTATTTCTTTTCAAGCAGTGATATCAGTTTAGTTAAACCAATTCATAATACCTGTAATGACTTATCCTCTTTGCTGTGATTCAAAGTTATCTTCCAGCACAGACACTGGAGGAAAAATAAAAAATGGCTCCCAGAGATGACAGTATCCACAGGCTTCCAGCTCTTCATCCACACTGGGTTTTTTTTGTTGTGTCAGTGGAGGATATTGATTCGCTCACTCCATCACACACTGTTGCAAACAAGGTGAGCGTCGATGGCAGGGGGAAAGTCGAGAAGCTGAGGGCTCCATGAAACATTGGAAAAGACATAACGCAAAAGCCGGCAGCTTTTGCGTTATGTCCCCCCCCCCCCCCCCCTTCTGCCTGGCGCTGACTTTCAGAGATTAAAGAAGATGTCAACAGCAGTTTAACACAAGCTTAAGTGAAGAAAGGAGTCTGAATATTCTCCCAGTATCTTAGATCTGTCAGAAAACCGAGCAGGTGATTCTCATCCAGCGCATCTGCTCGAGGAATTTACGGATTACCTACCCAGCCTCCCAATGTGCAAAAGCTAAAGGAACGACGACGACGACGAACACAAAACATTGCTTATTAAATGATGCTAATTTAGATCCACACATGACCAATAATCCTCTCTTTTTTGAGGAGGGAAATCACACAACTATCAGGAGCATTGTTCCCCCTGCTCGCCTTTTGATGATGCAGACTCAATTCTAATCAGACTCCATGGGAAGAAGAAAAATGAAATATTATTAAGTGTGGTTATTCTAAGCAAGGCTCTGAGAAAAAAAAACGTCTGTGTTATAATCCAGGGATTTGAATAATCAGGTTGAAGATAATGGGCTGGGCCGGCCCGGGCGTAAATAGAGAGCATCCACTCATCCTCCCAGCGCTGAACTTAATGAACTTTTAATTGATGCGGTTTTGCAAGTCCTTTTTGTCATGCAACAGAAACAAGCCTCTCTGCTGATGGGCCTGTTTTCCCGACTGGCTTCAGATTGGTTTACAGCAGGCCCTAAGTACCATGTAGTTAGTTTCATGTGTCATATAAAATCTGCCCAGGCACAACGACGCCTGCAACTAAAACCTTAAGTGCATCCACAGGAATCACTCACCGGCTTTGCACTTCCGTCTTAAGGAAGGAGGAGAAATTCAATCACTGCCGGGCTTGACACACCGAAGACGAAGGCGAGCGTTCCTGCTTTTACTTGTCTCAAAAAAAAAAACACTCTGGCAAAGGCTGGGATTTCTTTTTCTGTTTGTCTGAACAACAAACCCTCGATATGACCCGGGTCTGAGTCTCTCAATCAGTCAGCTTCTGCGATGCACAGAACAAGATATACCCCTGTGAGCCGGGTCATCTTTATTCAATGCTTTGCTTATTTAAATGAAAATGTGGCTGATCTGTATCTGACACAAATTCCCAATACATCAGCTTTGTGAAGGTGGCGGGCGGCGGGTGATGGGGGGGGGTGTCGTCACAAAGCGCTTGGCCCACTTTGCTTCCCAACAACCATCAGTAACCACAGCTCAGGGACTGTAACACAGCAATCTGTTAAGGAGATAAATAATCAGATTTCGCACAGCACTCCCATCTCTCCTGCCTTTCATTTGTCTTACACCAAGAAAAGTGATAATTAAATCATTTAGGGTGAACCATATTGGGCACGGAGAAGACAGGAAGGGAAGGATCGGGCCTAGAGAGTTAAAAAAGGGGATGGATGGAGGATTGAGGGGGAGGAAACAAGGGAATATATATTTTCTAATATGAACTCCTGACAATATTTGGATAATCAGGTCCGCACATTGTCAAGAGTTTCCCTTTCAGACCAAAACAAGAGATTGTCTGTTTCAGAAGAGTTCTCACTTGCCAGAAATACTCTGTTTTGGACATGCTGTAGTTGGGTCATTTAGCAACAGAGGATCCATACTTGTATTGCTCTTTTAAGACGGATATTCCCTAGTCTCGACTTCTTTCCAGCTAGACATCTTCGTTGGCAAATTGGCGAAAAACACCCGCCTTTTTTACCATCCAACGCTTGTTTTTGTCCGGTTTCAATCCAGCTAATTTATAAATGCGAAAAGGATTGGTTCCATTCATACACGTGCTCAAACGGACATCAAACCACCTTTGTATCCTGACGGTAAAGTCTATTGTCTGGTCCTAATGAATACGACCTCTCGAATGCCTCTCCTCCTAATGTGTAGATAATGTAAGGGTTGAGTGAGAGTGTTGTGACTGGCTTACCGTGCATGGTGGCCAGACTCTGACCTAGCATGGTGGACATCAATCTTCCCTTTTTTCCCGCTGATAGATTGAGTCCATCAGCCCAGGACGATGCCATAGATCACAACTTGTTTATGGCCCAAAGCATCTCATCATGAGAAGAAGTGAACTAGAAATCCAGACTCATCTTTGTGTCTGCACATAAACACGGAGCAACACCTTTCTGTCCGGGTCTGTGGACACTGTAATGTTCCCTCTCCGCTAAAGGAAGCTGATGACACGGTTTTTCCTCGTCGCTGTTACAAGGTCATTAGGGTGTTCTCTCCCCCCCCCCCCCCCTCCCCCCGGGCTGCCTGACAAAAATAACATCCTGACAGACCTGTCATGGCAGTCAAATTTAACACAACAAAGCTTTTTTTGTGGAGGTTTTTTCTCCCTTAAACATGTCCTCAAATGGGAGAAAACCCCATGAATCCTACACTCTTCTCCTATTACACTAATGTAGCTCATTTGGCGTAAATTCTGTCATTTACTACTGTTTAGCCCTCCACCATTTAAAAGGGCTCTTCTGCTCCCAGCCCCTCGCAGCGCTTTGTGCTCACTGATTCCCAGCGCACTCCACATTTCAATTTCGTATTAATACAGAATTAACCAACAAGCCTGCTCACAAAGAATAAAAAAAAGAAAGATCCCTTTAAATTAAAAATCAGCGTTACCTTCAGCAGTCCACAAATTTCCTTGTTATAAACTCATTATAATAGGCCGGCCCGCCATCTATTTATTAGCTGTATCAAAACAGAGGTCTTAATGTGAATGCATAATTCATAATTGAATTTTAAAAAAAATTGGACTTTTAAAAGAGGCGCAGGAAAAAAACTGCTAACCACATTCATGAATGCTTGACTGCTTCCTAATTGCAATGCAATTATCACATGTTATGAACAATGCCAAGTCCTAAGCAAGTAATTATAACACAGGGAAACTTGCGACGACCTTTTAAGATTTCCTACTTGAAGTACATCTCTGCTAACATTGATACAAATGAGATTTTAATCTGAACATCAGCGTGTTGAATCCTGCACGCCACGGTTAGATTACTTTCTGCTCACCTCCAAATCAACTGCTAAAATCAGAGCAGATGTGTGATTGGCTGAGCAATGCAAGAAGTATACTATCCTGCTCTATCCCTAATCTTTTATACAAGTTAGATTTGTAGCATTATTCCCACATGACTAAACATTAAATCTCCCTATCTGGCCATGGTTGTACAGAGCAGTGCTCAGACTGGCGGAGAAGCAGCAGTGTTGTCGCCACCACAAGCACAGGTGGCACGATATAGGCCAGTCCCCCAGGCTCTTGTACTCCGAAGTTGTGTGTCTTGTACGATGCCTGTGTCCATATGGCTGCCTGTCTCGCTCTATCAGCAGACACGGGTCGGTTCTCTCAGCGCTCATCGTGGCTATCCATGGTTCCCAGCCTCTCGCCATATGGAAGATGTTGTAAAGTTTGTTTTTCTGGAACGTTCCCCCCCGCTATTTAGACTGATTGCACCAAGCCATAAGCTCCCTGTAGATGCGCTGCTTGTCAGCCCCTGGTGACATGGATTGGTCAGTAGATAAATTGATACCAGGCGGGGATGTTTACACTTATGTGAAAAGAAAGATGCTTTTCCTTTCTGTGGGGGTTTCATGTTGTGGTACACACACTCCTCCAGGTGGGCTCCGGGACATGATGCAGCAGGAAAAGCAGCGGCTGAGGAAGCCCCGTAGCAGCCTTGATCAAAGTGAATTGAAACATGGCTCAGTGATACTAAATAATTACATATTGATTCGGTTGCTCTTTCACAACGTGAGTCCCCTCTTTTAAGAGAAGAGCAAGCAGAGATCACACAGGTACTCTGATCCGACACAAACCAGGTTCACAGATCAAGTCGAAGCAAAAGGTTTTCATGTGGAAACTACATCAGCGCTCACAGGGAGGTGCTAACCAGGCAGCAGCTTAGCAGCAGAAACCTGATTCTGTGACCCGCTGTGTTTGTCAGAGGTGGAGACACTTAATCTCTTTCTTTAGAATAAAACTTCACATTTTACTGTATGAGTTAAGTTTATTTATTATATAATGCGAGCTAATTCATTACCTAATCCTTTTTTTAATATAGGGGGTGCTTGAAGTGAATGTGTGTTTATACTATTTAATAAAACTTTAAGCTAGCTTACATTTTCTCCCCTTGTAATTTATTTTGACAGGCATGTTGTTAGAGGCTTTTATATCTAATCATAATCATCTGTTACATTATTATCTTGAATGATAAGCAAATCTAAGGGGCGGGACATCTCTAAACGGTTGACCAATCACAACACAGCTAACACAGCAGACTGGGCTCTGGTTGGTGAAAAGAGGTGCTGCAGCACAGGCAGTGTGAGAAAGATAAAGAGCGTTTTGAACATTAAAGCATGGAGACATGTCCCAGTAGAGACACTAAACACAAATCCTCTTCTAACTGATCTGTTTTACACCACCTCAAGTGTTTGTATTTGAGAAAACTCTCCAAATTCTTTTAGAATCTAAATCTGTCTCTTTCTGTGTCTTGCAGATCTACGCTAGAAGACCATTCCCACCATTCCCACCACAGCCACCCTCTGTACGGTCACGGTGTTTGCAAGTGGCCCGGGTGTGAGGCGGTGTTCGACGACTTCTATTCATTCCTAAAGTAAGCAAAAGTCCCGGTCAGATGTTTGTTTGTCTGCGATTACGTCTTTAGTGACCCCCCCCCTGGGGACTCCGAGGCACTACAGGTGCAGCCGGTTGTTTTTCCACAGCGCGGGTGCCTTGTCTTTGGCCCTCTCTCTGCACTGTGCCGGGGTCTCCTTCTGAGAACGGCATGGGCCTCTAATTCCTGTGATAAGTGCAGTTCCCATGGCGACAGGGGCCGTTTTTCCCAAACAAACAACGGTAGGATGTTTATCTGCAGCAGCCCACACTTAGGGCGCTCTGCATGTTTGCCCTTGTCACTGGACGGACAGGGGATTTGTGTGTGTGTGTGTGTGTGTGTGTGTGTGTGTGTGTGTGTGTGTGTGTGTGTGTGTGTGTGTGTGTGTGTGTGTGTGTGTGTGTGTGTGTGTGTGTGTGTGTGTGTGTGTGTGTGTGTGTGTGTGTGTGTGTGTGTGTGTGTGTGTGTGTGTGTGTGTGTGTGTGTGTGTGTGTGTGTGTGCCTTGCTCAGCTCTTTCTGTCTTTCTCTCAGTGGTTTGTTTGTCTTACTCTCTCCTTTCTCTTTCTCATGCTTTACTTCTGAGACTTTTGGTGTACAGTGTTGCTTGTTTTATGGAAGGCCCACAGCGCTGTGTTGAAGTTTAAACCTGCACACTAGGGGGTCTGAATATTAAGCGTAATCATGAATCAATTGATCAATAATCTTTAGATCTAAAGGAGCTGGCAGTGTGGCAAACTATGGCATTAAAGCCGAGCAAAGTGTGGAAAAGATTAGGAAGTGTTCATATTTCAAAATACATACAATTATTTTAATATCGAAAGGAAAACCAGAGACAAAAGGCAACATTTATTTATACACAAATAATAAATGTTTGACTGAATAGATATTAGTATTTCTTAGTCACTTACATAATAACATCTTCAAATAATTCAATGAAATGGTAAAAAAACAAATACAAATGGTGGCTGTTCTTGTTAAAGCTGTCTTTTTATTTCTCCAAAAACTTGCCAATTGCAAAAGTAAATTATGCAAAAATTAACCCTTTAAAATTGATATTTTGATATTTGATTTTTTTGTACGGAACACACAGTAATGCCACTTTGACTGGTCTTTGAGATGACCCTCTATGAGAGGCAATATCAAAGTTATTTTGGATATAAAAATCGTAATTGGATTCCGAGTCTTAGTAGATAGGATTCTCCTCTTCCCCCCCACCCTCATAATGTACCTAAGGAGCTCCAGCTTACCCAGGCCCCCCCCCTGCTGTGCAGCCTCTCCTCAGTGAGAGCAGGGGAACAGGTTGAACCCTGACACCGGCCTTTTGTTGTGCGCCATGTTTCCCCCGACTGAGTCACGCCGCTGTGTGCAGGAGGGGTAATCCAACACATAACAGCGCCATGGTTACGGAGAGGATGAAAACATCTGCATTGTGGCAGCAGATCAATGGCTCACTGTCACCCCGGATTAGTCGCACTTTAAACAAGATATGACACAATTCCATTATCCTAAAACAAGCACTCAGCGAGCGCCCGGTTCCCTCACACACACAGAGAGGTGCAGCGGTGCACAGGAAGCTCAGCATCTTCTGTCTTTGTCAACAATCTCAATCCTCTTCATCGACGTCAGCCGTGGAAAGTAACTAAGTACATTTCTGAGGTACTTGTACTTTACTTGAGTATTTCAAAGTTTGGCTAATTTATGCTCTCAATGTATACTTCTTCTCCGCTTCAATTTGGGAAAACACTTAGTAGTTTTTCTTATGTTTTGTTTATTTCAGGTTCATATTATTAATAAAAACATGTAATTAACCTCTGAATTATAGTGTGCCATTATAGATTAAAACACCTTGCAGGTAAATCCAGTAAATTCATATATATGATTTTAAAATAGGGCATTATGCAGTATGTAGTATGCATGTAGTAGTAAGCATGAGTACTTTAATTTTTGGTACATAAAGTATATTTTGATGCCAGTACTCAAAATATACTTTATGTAGCAAATACTTTAATACTTTTACTTAAGATTTTGTAAACAGGGCATTTACTTGAAATAGAGTATTTTAACCTTGTGGTATTTCTACTGTTAATTACAGTAAGTAGAATATCTGAGTACTTCTTCCACCTCTAAATAAAATACATTCATCTCAAAGACAGAAGAGATTTGAGCTAGTAGCTCATGTCCATCTGCAGTCCTTTGGCAGGTACTTTTAAATATATATTACTGCTTATACTTTTTCTACTTAGTATCATTTTGCAGGCCAGAGTTTTACTTTTTACAGAGAATTTTAACAATTTATAGTTCTACCTAAAATCTGAATACTTCTCTGATTGACGTAAATCTACTGTAAGTGAAAGTTTGCTCAATACAGAGCAGTTTCTGTGCAAGAGGAGAAAAGAGCCAGTTTTATTTAATAAACATCCTGTGACACGTAGTTATTAAACCACGTATCACACACATTTTTCAGCGCAGGGAGTGCCCTCCTAAATCCATCACTATTTATTGTATTCTGACATCGCCTCACCCTTTGTTTATAGAAGAGAGGGGAATTAAATTCAGCTCTGCCTTAAAAATGAAGTCTCTAAGTGCACTCTGCCATGTTTTTACAAGTGTTTTTATCATGGCAACATCTTGTTTACTTTAGTTGCCTGCTCAAACTGCTTGGAACATGTTAAGAAAACATTTGGGGAGAGTCTCCACAAAGCTGCCTTTGTTTAGCGGCGGGCGAGAGTGCGAGCAGCTCACCAAGGTGTTAACTCTCAAACCCTTAAGCACTTCCACATGAAAAACCCAGCGACTGATACTGCGGGCCTCCAAAAAACACTGGGAAAATAAAAACAAAGAATACATCAGAGTGCTCCTAGAGAAATCTCTGGGAGCAATGGTGGAAATGGAAGTGAGGATAGGTGTGTGTGTGTGTGTGTGTGTGTGTGTGTGTGTGTGTGTGTGTGTGTGTGTGTGTGTGTGTGTGTGTGTGTGTGTGTGTGTGTCTGTGTCTGTGTCTGTGTGTGTGTGTGTGTGTGTGTGTGTGTGTGTGTGTGTGTGTGTGTGTGTGTGTGTGTAGTCAGCAGAACACTGTGTACCAGAGAGAAAGGTGAGGACTCTAACGTCAACCACATTTCAGCTCCGCATGCCAACAGCAACAACTAACACGGGCCTGAAATGTTGTTTTAAACTGTGTGTATTTGTTCTGTCTTTTAAAGAAAACATCACATACCTACGTGCAATATCTTGATAAATACAAAAAGCACAGAAACCCTGTTCCTGTTTTTCGTGGAGGGAGGGGGAGTTCGGTGCACAGAAAGGCGGGATGCAGTTCATAGCAGAGGCTCAGGGTTTTTTTTTACGAGGGTCAGGACCCCTTCTCTCCAGTGTCCAGTCAGAGGTCAGAGCCAGGGAAACACTGCAGTGCCCTCTAGTGCTAAACACTCTGCTGAAACCACAGAGACTCATCTCACACCTCCAAAACACACAGATAAATGTTGAGTGAGTCATGCAGGATTAAAAATCTGAGACAGGAGTCCTTTATTTGTCCCACAGCGCAGACATTTGCCTTGTTATACAGCAAAGAGACAGCGCAGGTGGAAAGGCAAAACAAACATAAGAGAACATATTGGATAAAGAGGTGCTAATAAAATGAAAACTAATACATGTATTGGTAAAAAATAAGCTATAAAAAGTAGGCGAATATTCAAAAATAATGACTTAGCAGCAAGTCACATTAATAAAGAGGAGAAAACATATCGCATAAAGAGGTTTGAAACATATTAATAAAATAAAAAATGTATTTTATAAAAAGTAAACATTCAAAAATAATCAGGTAGCAGCATGTACCATTAATACATTGTCAAATAATAAGGAATGGAAAAGGGGAAGTCGGATACCTTTTATAAAATACATGTCATTTTCTGGAAAAGGTCAAAATCGTCCAAAAATGATATTTTAAAAATTGTGTAAAACACTGAAAACCTGTAAGGAAATTATACACACTACATTTATGATAACTGTAGAAATATTTTGAAATACGTTTCATTGCATTTTAAATGTAAATACTACTGTAAAGATTAATGCATTTCATTTAAAATTCCCTTAAACAGTGAAGAAGATAAACCGTCCTCAGAGACAGCTCGCAGCTCTGGGCCCGTAATAAATAATTAGAAATGTTAAAAGCAAAGAAAAAATTAATTGATAAGCAAACGAACTGATATGTAAAAAGCCCTCTGTTACAGGAAGGTCTATTTAACGTGTTTTATTGTGGCCATTTCCATCAGGGACTGTCATCCTGCCAGAGAGCTTTTAAAAGGGGCTTCATTTGAAGTCCAGAAAGTGACACATGCCAACGTTCATAGCCTCTCTCCGCGTCAATTCCCCCCCGAATCCCCTGCTCCCGTGTCCAGACACTCCTCTCAAGGCTGCATTAGGGCCATTTGAATATTTCATTTCCTATTAATTATGCACTGTGACTCTCCATGTCATTAGAAGAAATAAAGTGGAATGTAACAAAGGATGAAAAGGAGCGGGGGGAAACGTCTCCTCTGAACGCAGAAATTCCAAAGCTGCTCACGTAGGCCTGCCTTCATTGAAAATTCACTCGCTGCCAGTTAAATTGAAGCCGAAAAACGTCTTTACCTATTATTTTCCTCTTTGAAATGTAGTAAGATGTCCTGAGATGTTTACCAGTTTCATTTTCCCCGACCTACTTAATTAAATGGGCATTTATTTGACTCAAACAAATGGAAAAGCCCCGCATTGATTCCAGCTAAAAAGGAGGGGGTTATTAACCACGCTTTTCTTTAAAAATGCCTTTAATTTTGCCACTATAATTAACTTTCAAAGTGCTGAATGTACATCGGAGCACAATAGGAGAACCTTAAATGGGAGGGGAAGTGAGCACATTTCCCATAAAGATTTAAATGATTCACTTCAAGGTTGGAAATACGACAAACCTTCACTTCTCAAGCGGAGCGCTATCAATCCTGCCTTCACGTGTGTGTCTGTTTTGTGATGCACAAATGTGTTGTCTGTACATAAAGCACCCACGTCGAATTTATAGGTCCATCATCATCGCGCCGCCTTCACAGGTTGACTCTGGCCATTTTTGATTTGCAGCAAATGACGAGAAAAAGTGCATTTGGAAAAAGACGAGCGCACCTCTCTTCCCCCTCCGCCGGCGCCACGCCTGGTGACAGTGACCTACATGGTCACCGAAGATGTGATATAATTTATGATATATATAATATATTGGATCCATTAGCGAGCATAATGAAGTAGTGAAATGAAAGGGTATTTGTGAAATCAGTTCAAACATCCTGCTCGGATTATGATTAAATGATTAATGAAATGCCCCTGCATAAGCATTTTCAAACAGTAATTCATGCGGCGGCTGATAAAATTCCTCCAATCATATTTCCTTCACTCGTGAACCTTATCTCCACCATTTTATATAAATCACAGAAAAAAAACCCTGTCTGCTACCCCAGCGAGCTACTTATTTAGATTAGTTATAGGAAAAGAGAACATCTCTGCCTGTATGAAATAATCACACATAATTATATCCATAATTCAAGTTGGTGACAGATCCCATCTCCTCGTCCTGTTGTCCTCTGCGCCTCCATTATTGGAATTCTCTTAATTACACAATTAGCACAAAAAATAGGTAAGAATCCAACAATGCAAAAGAGTAAAAAGAAAAAGCACTAAAAGGCATTATGTCACACGCTCTTCAATCACTCCTCTTATCTGTGAGCTGTAGCTGAAGCGCTGTCATGACATATTAAGTGTCATGCCTGTGTGTCGGAAATATTCTGGGTATGCAGATATTATATGTTGAAGCTTTAGTAATATTTCACTTAACCCCTTGAATTGCCATTTACTTATATATGTTTTGGAGAATGTATTGATTGCTTTGTATCTACATTACACCCATATTACACTGTTATTACACATGAATACACCCCCTTTAACCCCTGTTACACTGTTTTTACATCCATATTCGACCCATATAACTCAATAATTACACCAATATTACACCCAAGAACTGCAGAATTACACCCATGTTAAACTGCTATTACACCATGATTACACTTAGTTATTAGACCCATGTTACACTCGTATTACAATGTAGTTACACTGTTATTACACATTAATACACTACCCTTGTTACATCCATATTAGACCCATATTACTCAATTATTGCACCAATATTATACCCAAGTAACTGCAATATTATACCCGTGTTAAACTGTTATTACACCATAAATACACTTAGTTATTACAATGTAATTACACTGTAATAACACCAAGGATCCCAATCTGTCAGCTGACTGTTTCTCCCAGCACACAGAAAGCTTTTAAGGGTTAGTCCAGCCTTTTCCTACCAGTTTCCCACATCTGAGAGGCTGCAGAAGTCAAACTGACTTTTTTCCCCCTCCTGTTTTTTGTTTTCCAGGCATCTTAACAATGAGCACGCCCTGGATGACAGGAGCACGGCCCAGTGTCGGGTGCAGATGCAGGTCGTACAACAGCTGGAGCTGCAGGTATTGTCTCTCCGTTTGTTTTGGCCCAAAATATTTATGTGTCTTCTTTCTCCTGACACTTCCTCAGTGTCTGGTAGACTCCCCTCAGCGTCCGCCTAGATATCGGTCACGGAGGGTCAGTGGTGTAAAAAAAAATCTAAAAAAAGGCGATGGCAGCAACCCAGAGAGGGAAAATAATTTTGTACATTTGCAAGTAACCAGTCATTAAAAATGTGTTATGTATGCATGACAGCCGGGGAAAAAGATATATGAAGGAGCCCGGGGCTAAGTAGAGATGATAATTACATTTTGAATTTTACTGGGTTTTAAAGTTATTTATGACTTTTAACTGTTTGGCACCAACAATAAAACACCAGCTGAGTGTGTGTTCGGAGCAGGGAGGTTATTTCAGAAACTGCTTCATAATCAATGCTTTTTAATACCGTTTCCCTTGTTTTTGATGTCTTTTCCTGCAAGAAAGAGGAATCTGCATGTGTTTATTAGGAATGCACTTATGGAAAAAGTCATTCCATTAGAGGAGGGGGTTATAATGACCAGTGTTTTAAGCGTGCTCTTATTTAGTAGATTTACAGGGGGGGGGAAAGGCAACCAAAGATCCCATTAAAGTGTATTTTTATTAATTATCTTTTGTCGAGCAAATACAGCTAGAATCACGTTTAATGTATTCCAGATTTTAGCAGCAAACTTCACACTTTAAGCCACATAACAAACTCAAAATGGACTCTTAATGAGGATTAAAGGGTTGTGGTTCTCTGCACGTTAACCTTAAACAGTGAGAGTCTCTCAGACATTGCTCTGCACCACCGGGCTGGTTTTTATCCAGAGGGATGGAGATGGAGAAGGAGATGGAGCTTTATCAGACACACTCTTCCTCCTCATGCAGCCTCTCACCGTAATGTAAGCTGGCAGCTAAGACAGCGCTGAGTTTCAGACAGGTGGGAAGGGCCCGGGCCTGGCAGAGAGACCTGGAATGTTCTTTAACCTTGAACAGTCTGAAGTGTTGTTGACAGCTTCCAAAAGTACTTATAATACTAATAATTAGACGACTTTGCTCACTGTAAACTGTTCGTGTCTTTCAAGGGGCTAAATAAATTCCGTATGTAATTAATAAATGTAGATCTTTTTCTTCCTTTTGTTCATAAAAAATGTAATATGCTGTCTGTCCTCATTACAGCTAGCGAAAGACAAAGAGCGTCTGCAAGCGATGATGACGCACCTCCACGTCAAGTCCACGGAGCCCAAAGCCACCCCACAGCCGGTGAGCCCTGTCATACCTCCTCTCTGTCTCCCCTCCCTCCCTTCCTCGCCCATCCTTTTGTTTGTCTTAATTGGCACACATGTATTCATTAATCCCTTCCTCCATCTTCTTATTTATCTGCTAAATAAAAACAGCTGTTCTCTTGAGGGAGGCAGTAAATATTGTTTCGGAGCACATCTGCTGACATCCGAGATTCAATTTGGAGGCTGTGATGAACTGGAGGCTGCTGTAACAGCTTCAGAGAGGCAGCGCTGGGAGGGGAGGAAGCTCAGGGAGACAGGAATACACTCGTAATAACAGACGCTGTATTCAAAAAATAGACAAAACATGGTCTTTATTTTTAGCTATTTTACACATTAAAGTGTACAGATCGCTTTTAATAATTATATTAATGTTTCTAATTATCTTTCATTTTATTTATTTATCTTTATGTTTTATAATTTATGGAAAAGGTTGTTAAAATGTAAAGAAGCTAGCTTATAAAATAATTGAAGCAGTGTATAATAATTGTAATATTTCAGTAGGGGCTTTATTAACACGATAGCATTGTAATTTAATTATAGGTGTCAGATATGGCAGAAGGATTTTATATTTAAATAAAGCCTGCAAGCTGATGATCCCAAATCTAGGTCGTATGAGCACCTGCTGATTTGACTTATTTACATGTTTTATCATAAAGGATACTTTTCTAATAAAACAGCCTTAATCATCTTTAAAAATAATATGTAATAAAGACATAATGTAATGGTTTTTATGCATCTCATCATTGTACTTTATCTAAATGCAGTTTTTAGTGATAAAGTGTAAAAAAAATCTATCTTTCAGGATGAAATCATAAACAGATGTTTAGCTTCTGATAAAAGCAGCGCCAATAAGTCAACTTAACTATTTACAGACAACAAATGACTAGTGATGAACTGTTTTGATAATGAATTCATTGCTTACTTTATGCTAAATAGTAGAAAATGCTGTTTCAGCCTCTCAAGAATTGAGATTTCCTGCTTTTTTTATGGTTAAATATCACGTTAAAGTCAATATATTTGGTTTTAACCGACAAAAACCGAACATTTAACCATTTTATCTGACATTTTATAGACCTAAAGATTAAGAAACAGAGATAATAATCTGCAGATGAATCAATAATCTAATCTAATGTGCAGCCCCTTTGGTGTTACCCCTAAAATTCCCTGCAAGTGAACAACACATTTGAATAAACGTACCAGCAGATCCATTTATTAACTCCTTGTCACATTCCTCACATCATGCTTATCACTCTTAATATACGCCACGCCATAAAGCCTGCTGACTAATCCCCATCCTATAGGGGCGAGGGCTTAACATATGGCATTTAAGTGTCTGCGCTATTTTGTCATGTTTAAGAAGATGGGGGCCTCGACACCGCCATCATTTAGTCTGCATGACAGTGATCATTATACTGCAGAGTGTGAACCTCACGTCACACACACAGATGCACAGGAGAAGTGTGTGAGTCATTTATTTACAGTCGGAGAGGTGATCGAAACACAAGCGCGGAACGACAAAAGGCCGCCTGTGTCACACACACACTGATGGTGTAGATTAGAGTGCAGAATGAGGGGCTCTGACACAGGGGGGGGGGGGGGGGGGGGGGCGCATTTGTATATGAAAAGTGGGCAGATAGCATCTTGAGTTCACTACCTCTCCTCTCTCCCCGGTGGCCGCTGAGCACGGCGGTGTCAGAGCGCAGCGTTGGGATTTTTATTCAAATAAATAGACTCCCATTTCTGCAGAGCCACTTTGCCCGCTGCGAGCTGCCCCTGAAACACTATGATAAATATGTCTGGGTGAGGTCAGGGCCTCTGTGAGGTTTTTAGCCAGATTGCAGCAGCAGAGGTGGCCAGCATAAAAAAGAGAAACCCCTGCTTTGAATAAAAAATATCCTCTGAAGAAACAATTGTGTTCTGCCAGTAATTGCTGCTTTGCTTACAGACGTTTCTGCGTTTAATAAAGCCGTGTAGAAGTAGCCAACTGTCATAGCAGAGTAGCTGGTTTACATTTAGTCATAATTAAAGACAAACAAACTGATACTGTGCATGCACGCCGTCAAATGAATGGAACTCATTTTTATTCTTCAGAGGTGGACCGGGGGAAGCGGGGGAAGATCAAAACAAAATGTGCCACATTAGCATTGCGTGTTCCTCTGTGTGTGTGTGTGTTTGTATTTGCCTTCATGTGTGTTTGTGTGTGTGGGTGTCTGCACTCGGTGTCACTAAGCATTCTTGTCAGAAATCTGACCTTTTACGCCATACATAATTAAGGAGGGACTTTTTGTTTATTTTCTTTAGCAGCTTGCCGAGTCAAAGCCAGTATAATTAGATCACCAATTACCATTTAATTAATTTCAGTCTGAAGTCTCATTTTGTCCACGCACTGGAGTGAGCCCAAATGGCGAGGCAAACAAAGGCGAGGCTATTACCAGCCTGTCTGGCCTATTGTTGAAGCCTCTCTGTGTTTATGGCCAGGGAATATGGATGAAACATGAAACAAAGCCCGCTAATCCACAGGAAGAGAAGTCAACACCGCAAAGCCCCGTTCTATTGATAGCATTGTGTCAGAAACACGCGAGCCCAAGTGTGATTTATTTAGTCCGTGATTTAGAATAACACGTCTCCTGCTACTGGTGCTGAGGATGGAGCTCTGCATCTGTGCATCCCCACAGTAATCCAAATTATTTGGGCAGACTCTGCCAGAAAGCCGCAGTTCAGCCTGAGAAACATAAATAGACATTGTGAGGAGCTGGACACACGTCTGCTAAAGAGGGAAGGAAAAAAAAACCACACGTTTCACTGATTTAGTTTGAGCAGTTGTCACTTAGTAGTTTATTAAGGTATATTTTATGTTTAGTAAATAGTGATTTTTAGTAGCTGTTTTCTTGCAGAAATGTCAGAAACTGCTGTTTTTAGCCATTAAAAATGCATTTTCTTTCTATGTTACATCAGAATAAATTGATATATTGAAGTTTTGGCTGACAGACATGATATTTAAAGATGAACTTGGACTTGGAGAAACTCGGATTGGACATTTTTCATTAATTGAACTGCAAAAAATGTCTTTTAAAATGAAGTATTATATATTATAGACTAAAATATTTATATATAATTCTAGAAAATCATTGGCACAATAATCAGCAATGAAAATAACCCTTAGTTGCTGCCCTAAATGTATTATAAATAATACATTAAATAATTTATGACAGCCTGGGATCTGCCATTTCTGATGTTAAATATACCTGTTGCTAATGACTGCTAATAGGAATATTAATAAGGTCGTTATGGACGTCATCAGCACCAATCAGACTCATAATCAACATATGACGTCACAGAAGAGTCGTGTCCTCCCAACACTCTGCGTCCTCTTCCTCTTCCTCACAGTCATGTTTAATTTGGATGCTGGCCTCCTTCGGCAAATTAGCAATTAGAACAATTTTGCGGGAATATGTATATGTGTCATTAGTTTTCCTGCCAATTAATAGCTGGAGCAGGGGAGGGGTGGGGGGGGGGGTCAGGCTGGAATTTTCCACTTGACTGCAGCTCCAGTGTGTGGAGGCTCGGGCGCTGCCACAGCTGCTGGAAGCCATGATGCACCTTACGGAGGCATAATTAGTTTACCTTGTAGCCATTATTACTTAAGTCCTGCCTTCCCCTTTAAACACGTACACAGGCCTCAGTGGGTGAATAGTCTCCGTCCATCGTCATACTGAGACTGAGAGGCCGTCTCCACCACGGCCCGGTGATGGAGGTCATTTAGAGACAGTAGTTAATCATCAGATCACCTCCATAAGCAGCTCCTAATTAGAGTCCTCACAATACAATCCCAGCTCGTAATTAGCCCAGATTGGCTTCCTCCTCTGGCTGCCTTATTAGCGGGGCGGCTCAGCGGTAGGTAGGTAGGTGGGTGGGTGGGTGGGTAGGTGGGTGGGTAGGTAGGTAGGTGGATAGGTGAGCATAATTTCTCACAGCCATTACGTCGTCACTGCTCCGACCCTTCACCGGTGGTTACCAAGCCACATTTGTTGTCCAAGACAGGAAAAGAGGGACAGAAGGCGGTGAAACAGAAAGCAGGGAATGGAAGAGGCGGGGAGCTCGAGGGTTGCTTTCCAAACATCATGGATCATCTCTGCGGTTACACTTGTGATAGCCAATGAGGCGACGGAGCTAACGAGAGGGTCTAACTGTCTGAGTTTGTTTCCCTCTTTCAGCTCAACTTGGTGTCCAACGTCACACTGTCCAAGTCGAACCCCGAGGCCTCCCCTCCCCTGAGCCTTCCCCAGACCCCCACCACCCCCACGGCCCCCCTCACGCCGCTGTCCCAGACCCACTCCGTCATCACAGCCAACAGCCTCCACAGCGTGGGCCCCATGCGACGGCGCTACTCAGACAAATACAACATGCCCATCTCTCCAGGTACAGTGGACAATAACTGACACGCAAAGCACACACTGTTTCTGTAAACTAGAGCTGCAGCCACAACTTTAAGACATGTTTCATGCAGAAATTTGAGGAAATGCTGTTTTTAGCTTCTTAAAAAAGTTTAATTCCTGTGTTTTTCTATTTGATTTTGAGCTGCAACAACAATTTGATAGAATATTCTGCAACTGTTATTTCTGATCTTTTAATCTTTAAAGTATGTTTTAATGGCTAACATTTCAGGAAATGCTCCTTAAAGCTTCTCAAAAATTCAATTTATATCATTTTAAGGTGAATATATGTAGGTTTTGTTGGAAAAGAAAAGCTTGATTTCCACCCCAAAGAAGTCTAATATTACCTACACTGGTATACTTCCTCTCAATACAAATATGTTTAAGAATATATTTAGGTTTGACAGACAAAACATGACATATGAAGAATTAACCTTAGAGTTTGAGAAACTACGAGAGGCATGTTTTGCTATTTTCCGTATTTGTTCCAAACCAAACACCAAACAGGCGATTCATCTAGAGATCCTACATTGAAGCCCTTAATTTATAATAAACAAAACAAAACTGACATCCCTATGACACCCTAAGATGTGCTTATTAATACTGATGGTAATAAGTGTTAATAGGAATATTAAATAAGGATGGCAAAGACCTATCAGTTCGGGTCCAGCTTGTAAACAACAAATTAAGCCAGATTTAAGTCAGTATTTTTCACAGCAAACTATTAATCGAGAAAATAATAGGCAGAGTTGCAATCCCTAGATTACACACATGTGATCAAACTGTTTTTTTCCACTGATGGTTCATTCCTGTTGACACCTGCTCATTGTATCCCATGCTCTCCTTCCCTGTGTGCAGATCTCAGTCAGAACAAAGAGTTTTACATGAATGCAGACGTGAGGCCGCCGTTCACGTACGCTTCACTAATAAGACAGGTGAGCTCGTGCTTTCTATTAAAGAGTTTGTATTTTTAACATCCTCCACCCCGCTTAATCACAACACGAAACACAGCAGCATTTGTAGCATATATTTCTCTCCTTGTTAAAATGCAATTCAGACAGATTAACCATCTTCAGCCACATATGACAATTGCATTTGATTAAGCATTGCTGTGATTATTACCAAATTCATTTCACACAACAGTAGGGATGAACCTGTTTTTAAGATGGCCAGACAATTATTGCCAGGCCTCAGTAATCTGGGATCTCAGGAATTAATCTGAGCCGGGGCCATAATTGCTGCCCTGTAATCTGCCTGAGAAATGTTTTCCACTTGCCCTTCATTTACCCACAGAGGAAGATGTATTCAAATCTGCCATTTTTCACTTCTTAGCACTTTAGTTTCCTTTCTGTTTTCCTCAAGAGAACACACACACACTCCTGAATTATTGATCGCTTTGTGACGGGGGAGCAAAATGCTAAATGTTTGTTTCTGTCGCTGTTCCCCTCTTCCAGGCGATCCTGGAATCTCCAGAAAAGCAGCTAACACTAAACGAAATCTACAACTGGTTCACACGAATGTTTGCATATTTTAGACGCAACGCAGCGACGTGGAAGGTAATTCCTCTGTTCCTTCCTCACACCAGACAGAGAGAAGGAGACATCCTGTTGTGGAGAAACTAAATGATAGCCAGGGCCCTGATGTCTTTATAAATGAACCTTTACCAGAAGCCGTTACAATGCTCCACTTTATTCTGTCCAAATGAAACACCCTTTAAACAAACAAAAGGAACCACATAGAAAAACCAAAGGGAAGGAATATGTGCATTCTTGTTAAAAAGAAAAGAAGGGGAGAAAGAAGGGGGAGGGAGGGGAGAAAAGAAAAGAAGAAACAGTCTCTCTTTAATATGTGGGGATGTTCTGCTCGTGGGTGGCATTAGTTTAACACAGCAGCGCTCTGCCAGTGACTCCTGGCTGAGCCTCTCATCTCAGAAGGGAACACTCTGTTTTCTACCAGGCCACAACACACACACACACACACACACACACACACACACACACACACACACACACACACACACACACACACACACACACACACAATAACAAAACAACAACCTAGCAAATACCAGGAAAGTCTCGGTTCAGAGAAAGTTAGATTTAAATGAGTAAGTTAGATTTTTTTCGTCCATATTCCATTAAAAAAAGCCTCATCTTCCTCAGCTGTTTTCGTGGCCAGTAAAAAAACAAAATCCTGTTTAGTCCGTGCAGCTTTCAGAACAGGAATTATTGCTAAGTATTTCCACTTGTGTCGTATTTGTTTGACTTTGGGAACCCAGCCTTCCTCATCACTCCATTTATTCCCCTCTTAAAAATGAGTTTGTGTTGCGATATTTGCACACATCCAAACACATGTTGATATTAAAGTCTCCAAAGTAAGTAAGTGTGTTCCTCCTTAATGACAGAAATGCAGGCTTTTATTTTGGTAATGCATCTCTTGTTGGTTTGTACACAAAGCACAGAACAGACTGTAAACCAGTAGGCTTTATTCTGAAACCTGAGTAATGTAAGAACATCCCATACGTCTGAATTTTATTACAAAAAAGTGACATTCTGAAAAACAATAGCTTAAAAATATCCAAACTAAATATGCTGATTGCACGTACCAAATTGTGAACACTGTCATATTCTTAATAGAAGGTGAATACTACACTCCAAAATAACTTTATTTAAATAGTAGAGTATTTTGTTAATACATTAATTCACAATTACATCTAAACTCTGATCAAAATGCATTTAATTAAGGGCCCATTTACATTTTTGGGACTGTAATGTATGTAAAACAGTCAGTAATAAAGCACTGTAAGCCTCTTCTCAACATAAAGCTGATCACACACACACACACACACACACACACACACGACCAGCACCCTGCTCTCACACTCGCTGACAGTCCTTCCATAGGGGCACATTGTGTGTTACAGCCACTGGATTCCGCAGCTCAGTTTACACAAACACACACACACACACACACACACACACACACACACACACACACACACACACACACACACACACACACACACACACACACACAGCACGGCTCCTGTAAAAACAGCAGGATGATATATGCGGGTCGGCTGACATCAGTTTGTGTTTTTA
Organism: Eleginops maclovinus; assembly: GCF_036324505.1. Taxonomy (NCBI): domain Eukaryota; kingdom Metazoa; phylum Chordata; class Actinopteri; order Perciformes; family Eleginopidae; genus Eleginops; species Eleginops maclovinus. The sequence continues at coordinate 26,275,199 of NC_086368.1, read as the reverse complement.
TAGCGTTATTCCTCTCACATTGTAAAGGGGAAATGACCAGAACCTTTTTCCTAGTCGGTGAAAGACTCCTGAATGACCTGTTGACGACTCTATCTCCCTGATCAGAGAAGGGCACTTAAGAAAGAATGATGTCATTAACTCTATCGCCATGGATACTGCTAAATATTATGTTGTTTCAGTCATTTGAAACTCCGGGGACTTTTCCTGCCAATAACACTGTGGTGTATTTATTGTTTTCCTTCAGATTTCGTCCCCAAAAAAAAAGGTCCTCTTTGATATTTCTCCTCACATGCAGTTTCCTGTACTGATAGCAACCTCTGTGTCTCTCTCTCTCTCCTGTCTCACCTCACCAACTGCAGAACGCAGTCCGGCATAATCTTAGTCTTCACAAGTGTTTTGTGCGAGTAGAAAACGTAAAAGGGGCTGTGTGGACAGTCGACGAACTAGAGTTCCAAAAGAGACGGCCTCAAAAGATCAGTGGGTAGGTTTGGCGTCCTCCAGCCTCCACCTAGCGTCCGTCTCTTTGATTGGACGCTCCATCTCATTGTCCTCTGTGTGCCGTCATGTCCGCGTGCTTTGCCCCCCCCCCCCATGCTGATGCCTCATAACCCACAATGGCTTTCATTTTGATCCTCTCCCCCTCTCCTGTGTCTTGTCTATCTGTCTGTCTTGTCAATCACTGCATCTGCACCTGGCTGCCTCCCCCCTCCCTCCCTTACCCGTTCTCCCTTCCTGCTGCTGGTTTGCTTTCCCAGGGTGCCATTCGCACCAACCTTTCCCTGCATAAGTGCTTTGTGAGAGTAGAGGATGAGTTTGGGTCTTTTTGGACCGTTGATGATGGGGAGTTTAAGCGCAGCCACCACGTTCAGCGAGGCCGGCCTCGGAAAAACGCCGCTGACGAAAACTTTGACGTACAGTAAGCACTTCCGCCTGCCAAACTCCAGAGGCCCCGCCCCCACTTGCATGCGCTCCCCATCCTTTCAATGTTGCCATCATGCTTTTTGTTGTGTTCATGCCTCATGCTTTGCCTCCATCTTCTCAAAGTTAGTTGTGTGGTATTGTCAAGTGATTGAACATCTTAAAAGCCACATTACTACACCAGTAAATGTATTTAGTACTTATACAAAGTGCATTGATTTCCTCTCATGAAACAAGATACCGTAGCAGAGGAATGCCTGCTAGGTGAGACACCAGTCTGTGGTTGTAATTGGATTTCTCTCTCTGCAGAAGTCCCGCCTTAGTGAAGAACATTCAGACCAGCCTGGGCTACGGTCCGACCCTCTCTGCTGCCTTCCAGGTAAACACCGAACACTGACCTCATCCTCTGCTGCTTCAGAGTTGGAGGAAGAATTCAGATCCTTCACTGTAGTGCAAATGTACAGGGAAAATACTCCACTGGAAGTAAAAGCACTGCAATCAAAAATGTACTTAAGTTGAAGGGGAAAAAAACAGTTGAAATACCAAAAATGTAACTTCTTCAGGTTTTCACTGTTCCACATGTTCTGGGATTATTATTTATGCAGTTTACGGCTTTACATTTCTAATTTTGTTCTCTTTTTTACTCCTATTTATAATTTGGGGTCGTTTTTCATCTACAGCAGCCCATTACATTCTATAAAATCATCATATAAGTAAAAAAAAAATTTATGAGTTTCTCTTTTAGAAAACCCCTGATTTAAAACAGATTATATAAAATAATATTTGATAACAAGGAACCTTATTGTCATGCAATCATAAACTTACTTGAGTTAAAGTGTGTTATTTCAGATTTTACTCAGAGTATGACAGTACAAGTACATGGAATTTGTAAATTAGGTTTTCAAATGAACTTAATTGTCATTAAAAAGATTCCTGAGACAAAAAAATGCAGTTTATTTTTAATTTTTTTAATGAGCTAAAGGCGGTAAGTGCTATTATTACATATGTTTAGGTATAAATAATAAGATATAAACACATGCATCAAGGTAAATAATGTACATTACTCGTAAATCTACGCACCACCACTGTACCTCACTCAGATCTTTAAAAGTTTCAGAGAAGAAGAAAAACCTCTCCTGTGTTTTTTAAGGGGGTGTGCTGGTGTGAACAGAGTGATGGGCATCTGAGAAAGTGCTGACAAGCCTCTTCCGACTCACATTTTAATGCTCCGGTCTTTGCTTTTCAGGCTTCAATGGCAGAAAACAACATACCTCTATACACTACTGCTTCCATTGGAAGTCCCAACCTCCACTCCCTGGCACACGCCTTCCGCGAGGAGATGAACGGAGCGATGGACCATGGAAACAGCAACGGCAGTGACAGCAGCCCGGGACGCTCGCCCCTGCCAGCTATGTGAGTGGCACCGCACTCCTTTATATCCACTTTCAGAGGCTCACTGGCTAAATAATGCTCTGAAATGACTTAACACGGGGCATGAGATGAAAGAGAAGCAACCAGGACAGTAAATAAAGTGAGGAGGGATGATATTGGAGCGGTGTGTGTGGACGTGTCTGTGTGTGCGTGTGTGTGTGTGTGGGGTCACGGCCAGAGCTTGCGGCAGGCCTCCCCGCTGAAAGAGGAAACTCCACCTTTTAGAAAAGGAAGAAAAGCCCCTGTTTTATTTTAACAGCGAGTTTATGAACTCTCCTTTATGTGTCTTGCTGTCTGTTTCAGGCCAGACACAATTCCAATACGTCTGCAATGTTTAAATGATAAACAGAACAATTATTGGCAACTTTTTTTCCTCATCTGTTTATCGTCAAAGTCATTTTCATGCTAAAATGTCAGAAAATGCTACTTCCAATTGATAAAATATGGACAATTCCAGCTTTTCCCTTTTTAATACCATTTTAAAGAGAATATCTTTGGGGTTTGGACTCACAAAAAAAGGCATTTAAAGTTGAATCGATATTTTTCTATATTTTTCTCATTAAAATAATCGCCAGTTTAGTTCCAGCCCAACTCACTCAATCATGCTAATATTTGCATTATTAAACACTGATGAGACATTCCTGTTGATCAATTATTGAATTATTGTTATCAACCATTATTGAAAAGAAAGAAAACATGGCACCTCTGTGATTTAACAATGTTTACTTGTTCAAGTCTTTTTCACAGTCAAATTACAGAAAAAATGGCTTTATTTTGTATTTTATACAAAATCAAAGTGAATATATTTGAGTTTTGGACTGACAAAAAAGGCATTTATCGAAACTAGGATGGATATTTTTCACTATATTTTACCCAAATGATTATCAATTAATCAAGAAATGAATTGGCAGAGAACTTACAGCCCTGATTGTTTTATCAGCTACTGAAAGTTCATTCCTATTGATGATTTCATTCCATGTTTGAAAGAAAAGCCCCCGTTATTTAAACAGCGAGTTTATGAACCCTCCTTTATGTGTCTGTCTGAGTCCCGCCATGATTCCAATTTGTTAAAATATTTACAGAATGCCAGAGCGCAGAGTGACAGAGCTGCTGGCTCCAACACGAGCCGCAACACAATCATAAACGCCTCGGAGACGCCGAAACAGAACAACAACACAAAAGCGTAATTAGTCTGGAGGACACCGTCCAAGATTCTCGTGTAGGAAAGTTGCGGTCGGTGTGGAAACCGCAGCTCCCCGTTCGCTTGTTGTATAGGACTGTCTGCTAAGTTGTTTGAAGCCTAAAATAACACAGCGCACGCCGCATCGTTTCCAGATGTGGGGGCAGACCACCGGCTCGGGGATGGCCTCCTGAAACGTCTGAGCTTTGGGGGGGAAATTGTGCCTGAAAACAAGAAAAGGTGCAGAAATGAGCTCCTGGCCAAATGGAGGGAAGTGCCATCCCTAATCACTGAGAACATAGCTGGGAGCGTGGCTGTGGAGCAGGAAAGCAGAGACAGGATGGGTGTGCGGGCCCTGAAGGCAGCCTCTCCCTCTGCCCCTCTGCTGCTGTCTTCAGGCAGCTCACACACACATCCATAATTATGTCTATACGCTTTAATGCAAGCACAAAATGAGTTAAACCTGTTTTCTTTAGCTTTTAAAGAACTTTATTCTCTTATTACTAAAACATACCCGCTTTAGATGTTACATACAGGCAGTGGAGGAATAAAATACATCTACTTTAAAGTACTGTGTAAGTTCAAATTTGAGGTACTTTACTTCTACTACTCTACTACATCTGATACACAAATATCCTACCCCTAATCTAATATTCTGCTCCCTACTTCTCAAATCTAAATGTTTTATACCATTCCTGTCCCGTTCAAAATATGAAATACATAAGGTTCATTCTTTGTGAGTGTAATAGTATTTAAACTTTATTGCATTAGCTGGAAAATGCAATATTTAGCTGAAAACCAGGTTTTTTTCTCTGGGAAACTCATTATTTGAATCCAATATATATTTTAAGTTAGAAATAAAGGTACTTTTTCTTTCATACTATAACATCTTCTAACAAAACTTACACACTTATATTCAGGACGGTTTTGATAGCAGGACAATAAGGTTCATTGTATGCAAACATAATTGTATATAAACTGATTTTAATCAGGGAAAAATAGGTCAAAGAAACTCGTGAAAAGTTTAGTTTTCACAAACATACAGTGCTCTTATAGAATATGATGACAGAACATTGCTGTACATTGAACAATCCAACAGTATATATAAAGGAGTTCAAATAAGAACAACCATAAACATGTAAAGCTCTAAAAAGCAGCATCAAAACACCATTAAGGACTTTAACTACATTTAACTGATGCATACTTTAACTGAAGTGTGTTCTGAAAGCAGGACGTTTAGTTGTAATGGGGTATCTTCACAGTACTTTATCTTGGATCTGAATACTTCTTCTTACTAAAGCAGGATAAGTAAGGAGCAAAACATCTGCCATTATGCCCTGGCTCACACCCTTCCAAACACACGTCCATCCCCGCTGCTCACCGTGTACCAACATGTGTTTTCCACATGTGTGCCTGCCACCTGACAGGACGCAGCTTTCCAAACGCCGTGCAGAAACCAGATCACTTTCGACGAGAAGCGTGCATCCAGAGAAAGCTAATTATGAGCAAAGTGTGGAATCAGCATGCCGTTCAATAGCATAATAATAACAATTGCATGTGTGCCCCGCAGCCACAGGCAGACCTGAGGCACTTGTGGAGTTACTTTGATGTGAAAGTGATAGAAAAGCTGACTTTACTTTCCCTCCCCCACCCCCAACCTCTTTATAATTCACACAAATGTATGTCAGTTAGCTCGTTAGCATACGACACAATAGTTGTAAATGACACAAGACATAGCAGTGTGGATACATCAAATGCTAGGCTAGGCTCCATTGTTAGGATTAGGTTTCAATGCGTTATATTAACAATATCACATGTTCCCTGCAGCCACAGGGACAGACCTGGGCCACGTGTGGATTTACTTTGATGTGAAACTGATAGAAAAGCTGACATTACTTTCCCCCCTTCCATTTGATAATTCACACCAAAATATGTCAGCTAGCTTGTTAGCATACGACGCAAAAGCGGTAAATGTCATACAACATAAATAATATAAAAACATGCTAGGCCCCTGTGTTACGGTTCGTTGTGGATTTACTTGTTGAAATATAGAAAAGCTAACTTTACTTTCCTTTTTCTTTTGTTTTTTACTCACACCGAAATATGTCAGTTAGCTCGTTAGCATACGACACAATAGCTGTAAATGACACAAGACGTAGCATTGTGGATAAGTCAAATGCTAGGCTCCAGTGTTAGGGTTGGAGTTTTGGGTTAGGGTTAGATAGCATTATATTAACAATGGCATGTGCCCAGCAGCCACAGAAGCAGACCTGAGGCACTTGGAGCTGAGTTTTTCCCTCCTTCCATTTTTTAACTCACACCAAAATGTGAGCTAGCTCGTTAGCATACGACGCCATAGCTGTAAATGACACAACACATCCCGGTTTGGATAAATGCTAGGTCCCTGTGTTATGTGGATTTACTTAGAAAATTATGAAAAAGCTGATTTTACTTCTTCCCCCTTCCTTTTTTTTAAACTCACACCAAAATATGTCAGTTAGCTCGTTAGCATACGACAAAATAGTTGCAAATCACACAAGATGTCCCAGTGTGAATAAATCGAATGTACGGCTTCGGCGATGTAGAACGCTGTCCCTTGTTGGTGTAGTAAATGAGCCCGGTGCTTTATCCTGACACCGCTCTGCCTCCACCTCTCCTCCTGGCGCCGCGGGTTAGAGCGCCACGTCCCCTGCAGCTTTTCATAACGTGTTTTTTTTCCTGCTTTTTGCCACCGCCAGGCCTCCTCTCCCCCCTCCGCTTCTATAATGAGAAATTTGGCAGATCTCATCTCTTTAGTGGCTCTTTTGCCCAGGCTGTGAGCTGTAAAGGGGTAGAGGGGGGGGGGGGGCTCATGTTTTTGCCTTGTTTACAAGTGACAGCGTTATTATTCTCATAAGGGCTCTGTTTCTTATCGCCGTGTTGTGCCGAATGCGCCTCTACTGCCAAGCGCTTTTCTTCCAGCGTATTGACACTCGCTTGAAAATATGCATTAATTCTGGAGTTTAAAGCGCCGGTGTCTGGTCGCTGTGTTTGCTTGAAGTTGATTAATGATAGAAGCCGGCGCGGGGTCGTCCTCTGGAGACCCGCCTCGCAGGTTGTGCATGTTAACGAGCAGGAAGGGGAACACACAGCGCGCCGCTGATCCTCCGCCACCAGGAGGCTGACAACGGCCGACTCCATTCTCTCCTGCGCTCCACTCACGCTGTTAATCTTCCTCATTTATCAATTCTAAGTGAATACCCTGTTGTCGCTTGCCACGAAATTTTTTTAAAAAGCCAGCAGTTTTTGCCGGGATTGGACTACCTGAAAAGAAAATTATCAGGAGCTCCAGCGAGGCTCTCGGTGAAGCCAGACGTTTGTTTTTGTTCCCCTGTTTCCTCCTCTATAAACAGAATTAGGTCTCTGTCATTTTGAAAGGTTATTTAAAAAAAAAAAAAGCAGCAGAATTGGAGCCATATCTTCTCTCTACTCTTCCTCCTGCAGGCATCACATTAAGGAGGAACCACTGGACCCCGAAGACCACGAAGGGCCCCTCTCCCTGGTAACGACCGCCAATCACAGTCCGGATTTCGATCACCACAGAGACTACGACGACGACCAGGGCCACGACGACATGCTGTAAGGCTAGCAGGGGCCCCACCTTCCACCACCCCACCCCCACCCCCCAACCCTCCATCCTCGCCGGGGGCCTCAGAGGCAGTCTGGGTAATCTGGGAGACAGAAAAAAACGCTCGGCAGATAACGAACACTGAACTGCAGTCTCAGCTTCTCAAATGTCTCCCAGTTCACTTTTTTTAGTGCCATTACAAGACACACACACACACACACATACATACACACACACTTTTTATTTCTTCCTGATTTCTTTCTACTTCTGATTCAAGTAAAGATTAAAAAGTGAAACTTCCTTTCTACTCCTGTGTGGGATGGACTCCTTTGGTACGGGGCGATGCGTTCAGGGTCAGAGACCTTTTATCGCCGCACAGCCAGGACGGACTGCACTCAGCGGACTGCAAGAGGGGGTCGTCTCCCCCCTTTTTTCTCTCTCCCTCTCTCAAACACATCTGACCACATACTCACAGAGAGAGAGAGAGTGTGACTGACGTTCTAATTTACACCGTGTGTGTAAATGACTTGTGTTCATTGTCACTGCCTTCAACACTTCTCATCGCTTTGATTCCATCGGGTGGGTTTTTATCCGGGTGTTTTTCGTTGTTTTTATTGTCGGGGAGGGGTTAGATGTTATGAAATATCAACATGAGGTGTCTTTTTTCCATTTTCGATGTTTCTTTTTCCTTTTAAACTGATCAGACCTCATGCCCATGCTGTGGAGATTGTGTGTGGTCAGCACTTGATGATGAATGTTTATTATTTCTTCTTTTAAAAACACACACATGAAGCCGAATGTTGCGTACCGAGTAGTATTTTTCTGTCATTTATTCCACGGATCTTCAAAAAAAAAAAGAAAAACGGGAAAGGAAAACTCCGCCCCTCCCCCGCACCTGCTCATGAAGTCCATTGGCAATGCACTACTCGTAATGAAGGCTCTCTCCACGCATCAATGAAGTTTAATTTAAGATGCGAATGAATGACAGAGAAATCATGCAGGTTATGATTTATCCTTATGGAATTACACTTTAAAAACAGCCCCTCTCGGCAGAGCGTGTCGAGCCGCTACACAATTTCTGATCACTTACCAGTTTGTTTTTTTCTTATACAAAGCAGAATGGAAATGTCAGGTGAGCGCCGGAGAGATAATGATTTAGACCGACTAATTGTGATTCCTGAACACAACCTGCCATTGTTAATCAAACATGTCCTCTACTCTTTTTTTCTTTCCACGCTGTAATTCCTTTCACTGCTTGATGATAAACGTGCATTCCCTGTAGTTGTATTTGTATCAGGCGCATGACCAGTTTCAGTGAGGATGAAATGTTCATTTGTTATCAAAAATGTCCAAGACTTGCAATAAGACCCAAAATCGTCACACATTCCAGCATTTTGACAGCTATCGTAAAGGGCCCAAACATAGGCCTACAGTAAATGCCATTTTGTTTTTAAACGTGTTCAATTTCAGCCCAAAAAAGTTGTAACCCGCAGCGTTGAATCAATTCCTCATTGTGATGCAGCGATTCCAGCTTAGGTAGATCTCTACTCGACCATGAATTTCAAGACTGCAATCAACAGCTTTTAATTTATTATTGAGATGATTTGGCTTTTTTTTCTTTTCTTCTGTTGATGTGTTTAATATCTTGTTCTGTGACTACCAAAGATAAACTACAAAGTCAGTGTTGTGTGTTCCATGCAATATCAGATAAGGCCAAATATCTCTCCTCCAGAAAGAATCAAAAGGGGGGGGTGCTCCTCAAACTGGTGTTTCATTCTTATTAAAAACCAAAGGGGGTGGGAAGGAGAGGGACGGCTGCAGTAATGTTTGCAGTGACCAAAACGGAGCGGGGCGATGACCAAATTAGGGAAACTTTTAGTCCTTTTGGGCCAGTGAGGATGAAAAAAGGGAGCGTTTCGGTGAGGAGATTTGAACATAAAGGGTAAAATCGATGAGGAAAAATATGCCGGTAAATGGAAAAAGCTTTGCTAGAGAACAATGTGAAACGGATACTTCAACTGGACCATGCTATGATTCTCTTTTCTTCATTTTGTATCCTTTGAAATGATTGTACGCCATTTTTTTCGGGGGGGTTTTAAGCATCTTTTTGGCTATGATTGTGTTTTAGTTTCTTATTACTTTTTTTATATTAAAAAAAAATACACTCCTGTCATCTAATAAGCTGGGTACAAGGTACTTTATGGCAGTTATTTTTATTATTATTTCACCGCTTATTAAGTAGAAGGGCAATCTGTGGTTTCCAGAAGTTGTATTTAATATCCAGGCAGCTGTGGGACGGGTCAGTTTCAGCTCGGGCTTGGACCGTGAGAACAGCCGAGCTCATCCACAAACCGCTCCCCCCCCCGACCACCCCGTTCATCTGGCTGCATGTTTGGGATCGAAAAGAGAAGGAGGAGAAGCGCTGGTAGATTAAAACATTCTCAGCATGTGTAGCTTGACGTTACTAAAGATAACAGCATGAGAAAAAAAGCATTCGTACGCATACCTCTGTTCAAACCTATAGGGAATGATTCAATTAAATGAGGGAAAAGTAAATAAACATTTCACTCAGTTGCACTTAGTTGTATGTCTTGCATGTGTAGTCTGATACTGTAGAGAGAAAACTACAAAAAAAGAAAAGAAATTAGAGCTTGTTTATTAAAGTTTTCATCCTTTTATTCTTTATTATTTGTTGCCAAACCAATCCAAACCTCAGGCCTTTCGTTCATCCTCCTGTCACTGTCCTCCGCTGTACTGATGGGTTGTTTTAAGGGCGTTCCAATATTAGGTTGTACATACATGTCGGTAAAGTCTCTTCCTCTCTTTGTCTTCTTTTTTTTTTTTTTAAGATCAAAAGATTTGTGTTATTGCTTTATCGCGACTGCTTTGTATTAACTATGAAATAGCTATGAGAAAAAAACTGCTGTATGTATTGGAATAGCAAAACTGTGCTGCAAATGTATTTTACTTAGTAATCCTTGCTTTAAAAAAAAAAAAAAAAAAAAAAAATCCATGCAGACATCTGGGCAGGCCGGGGGCGGGGGGGAGGGGGAGATTATCCCCCATTTTGGATTTTAAAACTGTAATATAGATAAAAACAGACTTTTCTCTGTTATCATTGACCTAAGCATTTTGTACAGATTTTCCCTCTTTGTGTTAAAGCTGTTTTTTGATACTTCCTTTTGATGGTCCAACCACTGCCTTCTGTGGCTGTATGTTAAAGATTACCGCTCTGAGAAAAAAAGGGCACACAGGTATATTTCCTCTACGAGACGGAGATATCTTGCATGACTAATCCCAGAGAAGGGGGAGGGTGGGGGGGGAAATATGTTTTAAGTGGTCAGTAATAATATAAGGGTGTATCAATCTAATGATATTTTATATGAAATGAATAGGAAAAAGTAAAAAAAAAACATGCAGTGCCAAGATGTAAAGAATATTGTTAAATGCTTTTTTTGTTTCGTTCATTTCACGCACGCATCAAAGATGTGTCATCCATGTCATGTAGGTATTTTGTTCGGCATCAAGATATTTATATTTTTATCTCAAAGGGTCATTGTAAATGAGTCAAACCAAGCACAGCAGACAGGTCAAAGGTCAGACGTCTTGCAAACTGCGGCCGTGTGGCATCAGATCCCCGACATCACACGCTGGCTGAAAAAAAAACAAAAAACGCCATTGTTTCATCCTTCACCGACCATCCAGCCCGCTGTCATGCGTCCCCCTCTCTCTCTTTCTCTCTCTCTCACACACTCTCTTCAGAAAGAGCAGGGAGGGAGGATGAATTGGGGGGGGGGCGGCCCAGGAGCTGTCACGGTGCTCTCATCCCGCAGCAGCTTTTCTATCTCTTACTTTCAGTTTTTCCTTTGAAGATGTACTCTGTAGTTTCTTTTTTTATATAGAGAAATATTATTGCTCATCACTTCCATCAGTCTGTAACCTCCTCATCATTCCTCGTCTGTCTGATGCAGACCACTCTGTTGTAGTCAGTGGCGATGACTGACGTGAGCATTCTAAACACGCAATAAAATGCTGGTTGTTCAGAGCCTCGGCTGCAAGTGTCTCTCTTTGTGTGTGTGTGTGTGTGTGTGTGTGTGTGTGTGTGTGGCAGAACATTCTTACTGTATTGATTGTTATTGAAGTGCTGTGCAGAATGCAGAATTACGAAGTCGTCAAAAATTGAATGCACTACTTTCTGTTTGCATCTTTACTATAGAGGATTAGGATTACATGTGAACATTGAATTTGAGTTGTTAGTTTAGTGTCAGAATTTATGCTAAAAAAAATACTTGAGTTCTGCCTTCTTTCTGTCAGGTTTCTGACTTTAATGTCCATTTGAAATACTACTTTGTGAATTGCTTTTTGAGTTTGTTAGTTACTGGTCCTCAACAGCATTATACATGAAAGAGAACTGATATTTGAACTATGTAATAGTTTGAGTGCATACATTTGGCTACCGAACATTGTTATGAATGCTGCTCCTTTTGTTTTTCTGTCAGTCTATTTTTATTTGTAGTTTTTGGTACGTTTCGTCGTACGTGTAGGTCTTTAGATTTTTATCCTCAACGGTCACAAGATCAGACAATCTTAATAGAAATGCATTTTTCACATATGTCCCTAATCCTGATTTACTAAAAGACTAAAAGTTAATGTATTCAAGCTGACTTCCTTATTCTGCATTCTGCCCAACAGTTTTAGTTTTTTGCATGTCCTTAATCCTCTTCCATACATATAGAAGATTTAGCTTTTCTGCAATGCTAAACAGCTTTGTCCTGAGCTACCATCTAATGCAATGTCAGCCAATGCATCAAAACCTTCCTGATGGACACAGAATCATAATACTACTGTAGATATATCATCATGTACGCATTAACAGAGCACGAGGTAAATCTCTTTTTCATCATTTTGTCCTGAATAAGAGTTCCTCACACACCCGTGTTTGTCATCTGCAGCAGGACTCTCATCTCAGCCTCAACATTAAATTATATCGTAATTAAAAAGAGACAGTTAAACTGTCTTTTCCTAACAGCAATTTAGGTAACTGCATTTGATAAGCTATAAATTGTACCAGCATTAAAATTCCAGAAATAATAGCGATATGGATTTGGTGACGGGAGTAATGCTGATGACCAGGACTTGTGTTTTTACGACGGAGGCACAGGTCATGTTGGCCACTAAACAGGAGACAGAGATCAAGTCTAAGCACTTTTAATCTTGTGAAACAAGCAATTACAAATACTTGCATTGATTTGTTAAAAAGCTTTAGGTGACATAAATCGTTTCTTGCTTAGCTTATTGCTGGAAAACATAAATGTCAAGTGTATTATTAATTAAGGCCTTTGAAAGACAAGATTTAATGGAAACGATATAAAATCACAAGCAATCTTTCCGCAGGCCGTATTTCACCTGACGCTCAGGACTCCTGTGTATCAGTGTTGTTGATCACAAACTGGATCAGATAACATAAACTGTGCAGGGAACACGCAGTGATGGAAGCTGTTTGTGTTTAAAAGTCATTCAGAGCAGAAGCATTCACGTAAATGAATGGCACAGTAACTTACAGAGAGGCATTAACATATGATATAATTATAGACCATAAAGGTGGATGAAATATTATGGGAACAGTGGCTGTGTAGAGACAAGATCAGTCAATACTTAACCTGCACACATAGATCTCAGTCTCCTTGTACGGTGTGGACATCGCAGTAAAACTTTTACAAAACTTGTTATTTTAGTGTGCTGTAATTCTTTATAACCCATAATGAGGTGGCTCTGGGTCTTCAATGCGTTGCAAATAAAGAAACCGCAAACAAATACAGAAAGACTGTAGTGTTAACATTTTCCTTTTCATCTGACCAGCCATTTCAAATAAAATGTCAAATAGGTTACTAGTAAACGGGCTTAAGTTATGTTAGCTCTTTGTAACGTTACAAGTTAAGTTGATCACCTATCATAGTTGAAAAGCGGGTTAAACTACAGATGAAACAAGCTAACAGATTGTTAACTGCGCTAGCTTGATAGCTATTTTCAGATTCGTCATTAAATAACGTTCAAATTGTTGAATTTCTGGTTTAAAATAAGTCAAATAAGTTTCTATTTTGACTGTATTTTTTTATATCAAGCAGTTAATGTTAACTTATCAACAAGAACAGCCAGTACTTTTACTTGCTTGTCCCTTATTAGCGATATGATGAAAGCTAGCTAATGTAGTGTTAGCCTGTTCTGCTATATATGTTTTCTCAGATAAAGATCCAGTTGAATCGGCAGCCTAAAAAACATAAACAGGCTAACGCTGAGAGGTTGTGTTTTTTCTAGGGCTGTGGTTAATCTGTCAACCTTAACCAATAAAAAAAATGAGCGTTTATCAATCAAATGATCAAGTTTTGTCCTGTAGACCTCGAGACATTGTGAGTACCTTTACCCACTATGACTATTTTACTGTGACTTGCAACTTTCATGCATTAGTTTTCTGTTACTGACAGAAATGGGCTTCCAGAGGCCCTTAGTGTCAGTGGACTTACAGTAGGCAACAGGAAGCTCGACCATCTGAAAATAAACAGACTGTGACAGTGTAAACATCCAAATCCATCCAGACTGCACCAGTGACGTATAGGCCTCCACAGGCACGAGTGTCTCGTAACTTTTATTCTCACTGTACCAAATCTACTTGAATAATTCAACACAAAAGGCCATTGAACACAATTTTGTACATGTCCATTTTTACTCTACTTGCTTTTGTTTGTCAAATAGTTATTAACCTCCCTGGAGAAAGGTGTATAGTATGTTTGATTTACTTTAAGTTTTGAGCACCATATACGAATCTTCCACACACCTTGAAGTGAGATATCTTAAAACCTTGGCAGATAAAAACAAACCGTTCTCATATTCTATATCTAATGAGGTAAATGTAACTGACCCTATTACAGCACACCGTTAATTTTTCTCATCAATCACAGATATTGCTCTTCAACCCGTTTGAGTGATGATCGCTTCCCTTCTTATTGTCGTGCTCCACACACAGATCAGCAGTCATGTTATTTAGCTCTGTGTGATTGCAAAAACAAACAGGAATGGCCGCTGTTCACTTTATTCTAATTGAAGTGTGGCACAGCCTCATCCATTCACACAAGAGCCTCAGTCAAATAGTCGAGGCTGGCAAACTCCCAACATGGCAGTGAGGCAATTAGCCGTCCTGCAGTGTTTGTTATTCATGGTTTGATGTAAAAATGTGTTTATTAAGATGGGCTGCAGGCCCTGGTGTGCAATAGACCTGCTTGTAATTAGATTCCAATTATTTGTCTGTTTCTGATATTGTAAACTGGCACTTACCACATCAGTTAAATTGACACAGCGCACTGCTTGGTTTACTCGGTAATTAAAACGTGTTCTGTTAATTAGATGATGACCACTTTATTCCAGGGCTCTCGTGTTTGGGCTCCTCGGCGGCTCGCTGTTTGGATCATGAGTTGCCAGACGCTTCCCTAATCAGCCCTTGTTTTGTTTCAATTACCACCTGCTGTTCAAAAGGCATGCCTCGCTGCCCCCACCCCAACACACACACACACACACACACACACACACACACACATATATGCACACAACAATAACTGGAGGCCTGCTTTACTACCAGCTCCAGCTCCAACACAACAATCAGGATTTCACAGCTGGGCCCGCTTTCTTCTTTATTAGAAGGCACAGCTAGGTTTCTAACAGAGTCCAAGCAATTAAAAAGGGAACTAAAGGAAGGATGAAAGAATAAAGGTACTTATCACATCAGTTAGCAGCCCTCGTGTGAGTAGCCAATGGTAATTATTCTCATTGAGTCAACAGCTGAGATGCTCGGATGTCTCCTTCTCTTGGAGGGCAGATGTTGGATCCACTAACTGAAGATGACTAATAATATAATGCAGGTGCCAATGGGAACTAAATGAAACATTGCTCATGTTTTTATAGCAAGCCAAAATACACAAATGTTCCCCTCTTCTCTGAAATGAGTTTGAGTGTAACATTTGGCTGTCAGGACCTCTTTGGTGAAGTTTTATGTCACTAATTGAAGTTTATTTTAATGTCTGGAAATGATAGTTTGACAAACAATGCGATTCAATTTCCCAATTTTTCACCGTATCTACTGTTTTCATTAGTGGATGGAGAAGCTCAGTTGGAAGATCATTTGACACATTAGCCCTTAGGTGTTTCTTCCATCGCTTTAATGACCTTTAATCAGTGTTGAGGCGAGATAAAGACTGACTTCACAATAAATACCGGCGCTTGCTTGGCCATACGATTCAATCTATGATGCTCCATGTACATTCGTAGATTTACTATGCACATGCAGGACTTCCTGGAGTGGCCGTAAGAATTAGGATCGCGATAAAGGAGCAAGTCAGGCGATGTAGTAGCAACAAATGCGTCGAACACCGTGGGAATCCAAGCTAGTGTTTGAATTTGACCAACTTAATTACGAAACATCTTAACTTAGGTAAAGTGGTTAGCGGACTTAACTTACGCTACTCGACAAACATGTTTCATGTTAGCCACAACATGATTTTTTCCTAAACCTGGTATGTTTTTTACTAAACCAAGTGTTATACTTATAGCTTCAACCACATTTCGAAGTATTAAAAAGTGACCAAGCGTCCGTATGTGTGAGTCTGAGAAGGGAACACAATAGAAACCAACACTTTTATAGTGTAAGAAATGTTCGTTTATTTGAAGCCCAGGAGTCGGTTTAAAAGAAAGAAAGCAAAACTCCCTTAAAAGTTATAAAAGGAGTGTTTAATAAAAGGATGCAGTAGTAGGTTTTACAACCCATCAGTAGTTACTGTCTGGCGGTCCGGAACAAAAGAGAGAGCTCGATTTCACAATACAAACATGTTTTATAGAACCACCCCTTTCCGACCATACAATAAACAACTTCAAAATAAGACGCGCCCCGCTCTCGTGCTCTCATTGGTTGGTAGCGGGGGGCTGGATCCTCTTCTATAGGCTGACGTTGTCGGGGGCGGGTCCTCTTATGTCGTCACCGTCGCCATCTTGTTAGCGAAGTCCTGGAGCTCTGTCCTACAATATTCTATTATGCAATTCTTCGGAGGTTTATCAGTTATTAAACAGGCAACTGTATCATTGCAGCATCAATGAGTGAGAGGTAAAGGCGGTGTGTTTAGTATGTAACTCCACTAGTCCTTCTCCCTCTACTCATATATACAATACAATATTAGCTTTATGCTATCTGAGGCTAAAAACAACATCCTGTAATACTACCGGAAGTGGACAAATATGATCCGTCCAGAAACAGTGAATTATCTTTTAAAGTTCCGCTCCAATATATTGATTTTTTCTAACAATAGATATAAGAAAGATTACAAAGTCAGGTTAATTATTGTATTTGAAAAGACCCAAAGCAACAAGAAATACATTCTACTAAAATGTGTATAATACTCACCAAGGCACCGCATGTAGATTGTGAGAATGTCCATGGTAAGGCAAGTTTGTATTTCAACACAAGGCAATTCAAAGTCCTCCATGAAAACACCAAAAGTATTGACATAAAGAAGTACATGAAATGACATTTAAATACACATAAAATTAGACATTTCAAAGCCAAGAAAATAAAATCTAACAAGTTCAAATAAAGTAAGACAGGTATAGTAAATATACAAGTGACGGTTCATTATTAAGACCATGGAACAGAATATAAAACATCACCAGCGTTGTGCTTTTTTTTTTGTCAAGCAAGGATTTGGATGAGTGATTGTGAGCCCTTCAGGGTTCTCATTGTCTACCTGGCAAACTGCACTGAAAATATACCAAAGATTTGATTGATCCGGGAGAAAATTTGAGTTAACAAAGACTTGAGACTTGCTTGTGACCCATACCCACATTAGTTCATAATACTGCACGATCACTTTACCCGGGAGTGTGGAGCAGGTGTGCAGAGCCCCAGGTCCGCTGTAAACAAAGTGACTCCCATTGTGAGCAGCACTCTCCCTCTGACCTGCACTCATTGTGTCAGCAGCATCCTGCATTACTATAAGAAATGTTTTGACTGAATTATTGAAGAGATGCAAAACAAAATGAATAATTGTGCCTCGCTGTCGCACTTTGTGTCATAGTGAATTAACAAAGAAGTGTCTGCTGCTGGGACCGCTTCTACAAGAGATGAAAGATCTCCGATCAGATGAGGACAAGAGAGCCGAACCACAAACAAGGTACTGTTTTTTTCTCAGGTTTCATGCAACCTGCATGTTGGAGCTAATGTTTGAAGACTGAATTATCATGTTAACATGTTGGTTATAACAGGATGTGTTGCTCTTAGATTAGACCATCAGTGGCACTCTTTTATCTGTATGCTACATTAGGCTAGCATGCAGCTGGTTAGCTTAGCTATGCCTGGTGTTTTCCAAAGTTAGCAAAAATCAAGCTATAGCATATTAGCTTGGTAGCATCAGAGGTGACGGTAGGCAGGTTGGACAGTTTTAGTAAAGAGGCGGGCTAGCTCCTTCCTGCTGTTTCCAGTCTTTGTGCTAAATGAAGCTAACCGGCTGTAGCTTTATTGATTTGCCACATTTCTTCTGCTCTACTCAACTGGTTCTTTTTCTTGTTCTTGTTGTTGTTTTCCTTGAGAAAAATCCCTGGATAATACCTTTTATTACTTTTGAGTTTGCCTCTGTTGAGGTACATGGCATGTTTTGCACAAACCCATGACTTTGAAATATCTGAACTATTCTCAATGGATAGCTACGTCGCTATGCCATACAATTGATGGAGTGCAGACCTACCCCTTTAAGATTCTGTTACTGTCCCGTGGTTTCACATAGCGTCTCAATGACAATCAGCTAAGAATCCTACGTCTAATCTGACGTTACCTGGTGGGGTATACTGATGAAATAGAGAAGAGGACCTGCTACCAGACGTGAGTTGAGTCAAAATCAAGCTGAACCATAAATTGCACATGCACAAAACTCTCAAAAAGAAAGCAAATAAGCTTCAATAACAAAATGCCACTCTATTCCTTTACAACAAACTATTACACACTTACACTATTTCAAGTAACGACACAACCAACACATTGTGGGTAACTGTGCCACCCCCTACAACTGTATGAAAAGGTCACAGATTATCTACATAACTACATAATCCGTATTTTCTTGCTGCACATAATACACAAGCTTTCATTTTATTTTTGATTTATAAGCTTCATTCATGTGGAAATTTAAGTTGTAGTTGTGTGGTTCTCTGACAGATTGAGTTAAAAGGAAGTGCATCATCGTAAACTGTAGATAGCCTCTGAATTTCTTTTCACTGCTCTGATTCCTACCCGGCCTTTCTCTCCTCTCCCTGTGAATGCTTTTTCTCTCCGGCTTTCTTTCAGAAAAAAAAGTTATCATTTAAACATGTCATGGGTAGTGTTTACCTGCAGCGAACCTTGATTGAGAAAGCCTGTGACTTTACACTGATGCCCTCCTAATCTGTATGACTGGCATGCTAATTTCTCTGACGCTGCCATTCAAAACACAAACATGAAATGTTGGTTTTAGAACCGTGAGACCTGGTAGAGTGAATTTCAAGTGCTTATTCAAATATTTCATTAAAATGTAAATTTTTACCACGCCGTACGTCTTGCTGTGCACAAGGCATGACTTAAGAAGTTATGAAGTTATAACAGCATTTCTCTCTCGGATGCCAATTAACTGGTGGGGGGACTATAATGCCCTTACCTTGTTTTATCGCTGCATAACAGGGCGCCAACAAATGCATCACATGCAACAGGAGTTTCAGGTATTGACAGCCTAGATTGGTGGACTGGAAGGGAAAAAAGGTAGAGTCAACATGAGAGTGGTGGCTAATCAATTCCCTTATCTCCACAAAGTGCAAATGAAGTGATTAAATGTAAGGTTATGCAAAAGAAAGAGAATTGTAAATGAGTCGTGGCCACACAGCAGCTTTATCTGGGACGTTTGTCAGGATTGGAAAACAAGCTGCTGAAGGTTCACTTCACTCAGGTGTGGAAGCAGAAAAAGACTGTAATGAGTTTTATTTCTGCTTAAGATTTTAAGTTTAGACACTGGATTATTTCAGGATACCATTTATGCATTCATTTATTTTACTCTAATCATCTGAACCATTGTTTTAAACACCACAAGGCCATCATAAATCTCACAACGGTTTTTGTTAGGGATTAAAAATTCAGATTTTCGGAATTTAACTTTTGAAGTCCGATTTGGTCTTTTTTGGAATTACAATCATCTGAAATAACCTGGACTTTTTAATGAGTGGGACAAACTATTTGAAAACT
The DNA here is from genome assembly GCF_036324505.1 of Eleginops maclovinus. Lineage (NCBI taxonomy): Eukaryota > Metazoa > Chordata > Actinopteri > Perciformes > Eleginopidae > Eleginops > Eleginops maclovinus. The sequence continues at coordinate 26,255,768 of NC_086368.1, read as the reverse complement.
ATAATTCTCATTTAACCTTATTTGGAAATACTGTAAAGATTTTGGATTTTTACCTGTGACAATGTATAGAATGCAGTATTTACCTTAGAGTTTACTCATTGATATGAGCCCTACTAACAAAACTTTGGGATGTACTGAATTAACTAACATTTAAGCCACTAATTATTAAATGATATGAACATCTTTCATATTTTTTGACTCATACTTTCACAATTAATATTGGCATACTGTTCATATTTGTCCACATCAGAATCGGTTAAAATATCAATAAGATGCCCAAGTATTCTGCTGTATTACCTGAAAAAAGACACCAAACACGTAGTAGTGTAGTGTTTTTCTGAGATGTTTGTCATGACTCTTCTTCTGTTTGAAATATGCAGCAGTTTAAATAAACCACATTTGATAAAGTGAAGATATAATCCCCTGTAGGGCTTTCCCTGGTCAATCAGTTATTCGATATGTAAGGTGTATGTTTGCCAGATGTATCAATGAATAAATAGTGGCATGTTGACTTTTTGGGTGTCTATCCGGATAATATTTGCCATTTCCCCGCCTTGATCAGACAGTGAAACTTCACCGACACGAAACCTCCGGGCTCGCGTCGCTCGAGGTTCCTCACTCCCCTCCTTTTATTTCTTTATTTCCTCTCTCATTTTTAACTTGCAGGGGGAAGAAGACAAAATGGTTGCAGGTGGTGATGAAAATAAGAGCCATCCATCATTATTTATTAGGCATGAAAAAGATACACAATAATGTAATTTAATCTCTCAGCAGACAATTATTCCCACATATTGATAACGCAATGCGAAAAGTGCCATGAATCCTAATATGATGTTTGCTTTTATTGGTGTATGATACAACCATAACAAATAATGTAATTGTATCAGGGAGAAGATGTGATTATTTGCACATGCTAACGTTATAATATCAATCTGCCGCAGACAATGGTATCATATCATTTTGCTGTGCTTAACTAGTTACAATTTGCATTAACTTATTATGTCTGGCTCTCTTTTCTCTGCTCTCTGCTTTCCTTAGTATCTCATTACAGCTCTGTGAAATGTTGGAAAGTTTCAACACCTGGCATGATTTCTGATTGGAAGAGGGGAAACTTTAGCAAGCAATCTGATTTTTTCCCTTCTCTGTCCGTGTGCATTTCTCTATTCATTTACACTCCAGTAGATCCCAGGCTCGTTCAGGCCGAGCCGGGGTTAAAGGAGCACGGCACAATAGACACAATTTCTATGCAAATGATAGTGCTGGAAACAAAAACACCTTTTCCATTAAAAAGTAAAATGCTTTAAATATTTGCATATAGGTGCCCAGATTTGGTTATTCACAATTTTCGAGATGATTAACATTAATGAAGGAGCGGCTTGATGCAGGGTCTGTCAGGCCACATCAGGCCACCTCTGCACCGTGTTTAGCGCAGCGATGCATTCACGCCGCCCTGAACTAATGACCAAAGTGTAAAATTAGACCGTGCATCTACACAAGTGTCTCCCTGACATTATGAGCATGTTTTATTGATGACTCATTATTAGCAGTCCTGCAATGAGAGGTGAGTTTGATCCACCCAGAAGATGTAAAGTGTAATAATAATAATGCCTGCTTAATTATTAATATCCAAAACCTAATCCATCTCTGCAGAGAATATGTACATATTTGAGTGTCTCATTTGAATATTTGCAACAAACACACACCTTAAAACCATTAGAGCCGTCGTAATGACAGGTTTAAATGGGCAGATTTTTAAGAATTAATGTGTTATAGCCTTGACGTGGAAGACAGAGGTCTTCCTGTTTATTCTGTTTGATTCTGAAGGCGTGCGGCGTCCCACTGCACGTCCCCGCAGAGAGGCGAGCCGAGCACACACTGTGAGCCGGCGTCACTCTTCACCGGAGGCTAGAGGAGTGTTTGCAAGTCATTAGTGGTTTGTAAATGATATTTGTTCCCATGTGACATATCATTTGAAATGGTTTTCTAATAATAACACCCACTGATAATAAAATAAGAGGGCCCTCATGTTGTGATTATGCTTTTCATAAATTCGGTTTTGTGATAAAAAAAATAGGCGGCCAGACATTTCAATATGAATAAGTGCTCAATATGTTGATATGAATTTCCCTCTCAGATAGCGAGCAAAGCGTTGATACTGCAAATGATATCTTTAAGCCTACAGTGTGAGTGGAGGAATCAAACTTTGTCTGTAACCTGACTCGGCTTTCTTATACAGAAAAAGTGTTTTTCATCTGAAGCTCACTGCACTGTTTTCTAGAAGAAAAAAGCTTTGACTGCCACCTCCTTTCCTTAATGACTCCTGACAAATACCCTGTCTTCCTGCGGTGTGTTTCCTGTTCGCCACAGCACAGAGCCGAGACAACTTGGCACAGGACGCAGTGTGTCTGGTGAATAAGGAGCCACACTGCCGCTCCAACACCATTCGCCTTGTATTTTATGAAATGAACCAGCGGCTCGGAGATCAATGGGCCCCCGTGGTGAATGCGAACAACGCTGTCGGGTCCTTATCAGGAGCCCGCTGCCAATCTGTGGCAAGCGAAGCCTGCACCTTCCCTGGATACACCATTGGTCTTTGAAATTAAAGTTGACGCCTGTAATCCAGGGAAATGGTCCCTCTACTCTCGCTTAACACCGGTTTAGTTTCACCCCAGCTGATGATAAAGCATGACAGAAATACAGAGCACTATCTTCTTGCCGGGGTTGATAGGTTCTGCCAGCTTATCGGGAAACAGGCAGCTAACCTTCTTGTGCCTGGCCCGCGGACAAAACTGAGGAGTCAATTTACAAAAGCAGGCATGCCGGGTGGCTCGTAAATAAAACCGTTCTTTCTTTACAGAAGACAAAAAAACAGCACATAAAAAAAAGACCAATTTTAGAATCCGACCAAAAAAATGTGAATGCATAACACAGGAGGCTAAGCGCTAGTGATAGAGTGTATTCATGTAAATCCGCCCGAGCACAGCTGCAGGAAATTGACAGGGATCTACTGGAGCGCTTTGCCTGTAAAGGGTGGGATTTACATGCCTAACTAGGGCTTAACCACCCTCCCCCGAGTTTACCTGTTACTCCCTGGCCTCTGAGCACGCGTCTGGATGGGCTAAGGTTGCACTGCTTATTCTTAATGCCTTTTCATCCCCCCTCATATCTGTCAGTCTCAGAAATAAACTCCACCAGGGCTACTCAGTGTCGTAAAATGGGATTGGCGTGACAGCACATCAGGAGTTTCTTGTTTGTTTCCTGCTCAGGAGGCCTCAAAATGTCCACAGCAGCAATAAGACGAGCTAAAGTTGAAGCGCATGTGTACGACAGGATGCATCTGTGAGGTGTGAGAGCTGCTGCAAGACTGCTTTATGGGTAGGATTGAGATTACATTAATGCATGTGTTCCTCCTGAGGAGAAAGTGCAAGTCTTTTCCTTTTGGACAGGATGTGGCTTTGGGCAGTCAGGGAGGGTGGGCGTCGCTCCTGGGCTCCACAGCCCTCAGCTGAATCTCAACCCCTGCAGGCTGATTCTGCAGACCGCTCGTGGCAGTTTAGAGTAAGCAGAAAAACTGTTTGGCTTTCTTTCTCTCCCTTTTTTAAATCGTGAAACTCACATCTGTACACGTAGAGCACAAGCAGCAGCGAGCTCATGCCAGAGCAGTCTCAACAAAAACATCCAAATGTTTCCTCATATGTTGTTTTTCCTCTGAACCTACTGTAAGATCCTTCCAGATGATTAAACAAACACAAATAGCTAGCACCAATTCTATTAATGCTGTCGTCCTATCACACAGGAACCAAGTGCGTTCCTTTTTTTCCTTGTGTGGTTTGTATTTTTCCCCCCTCTAAACAATGATTTTCAGAACTGGAGCCGCCGCCAATCAAATTAATGGGAGACTTTCTGAGTCCATACAGGAAGTGGGCTTTTTAAATAAACACATTGTTTCCAAACTAATCCACACCCCTATTGTTTACAGACGGGGAACTGGGCTGGGTGTAGACCGGGCCGGTCCACCCCGATTAACCCCTCCCCCCCCCCTGCTGTCAAGGCCACTCCGTTTCTAAACAAGAGGAAAAAGATAAAACTGTCAAGCTTCACTTTGATGTTACTTCTGTTCAGTTTCAGACTTTGTTTAATGTTTGTCCTCCAAGTTTAATCATAAAACTAACTTTAATTTTCTCTTTTTGTGTAATAAAATAAAGGTCTTCTACTACACAACAGCTAATATGACAGGTTCTCGATTCTTCCAAACAGGAGTCTGAGCACATATTGTGAAAAAGATCTAATGGTATGTCACATTTGAACTGGAAAGTCATGTTATGCTCCAGAAGACAGATTGCCTACTTGGAAAGTGCCAAGAACATTGCAAACCTGACTGCAAAATCCAAGATGGCTGCCACACACATCAACTTTAGAGCTGTAGTTATAAATACTTCTGTTAGCTCGTCTTACTTTGTCTCATCACTTGTACACACAGTACTGTAAACTGTTTATTGTTGACAAGTTGCTACAGTGGTGTGCAAAATACGGCGTAATGCGTTGTTATCAACTGACTCGGCTGGCAATGGCTAAAACGCTAGGGTGGCTAGTTAGCGGGGCTAGTTAGCATGGCTAATTAGCATGGCTAGCTATTATTTGAGAAACGTGCTCTATTGATGCTCTTTTCAGCTCAAAGCTTCACTTACACTAACAGGGGTACTATATCAAAGGAATCAGAGCAAAGGAAATTGATTATAATACTAAATATTTGTCTAATTCTGAAGGAGTTTTTTAGCATCCTTCAACAGAACCCAGAATCTAGTCAATTTGGCATGAACACATTGTGATTTTGTCATCAGATATGACTTCTATCAGTTCAAATTGGGAAATCCTACATCAGATAACACCCCTTGATTAGAAAATCAAAGTTTTAAATGAACAACTTTAGTCAATATTAACTTCATAGAACATCTTCTATTAGCATGCAGGGGCCCTTATGTAATGAATATACTTTGCATGATCAAATTATCATCCCTGAATTTGAAATATCTGCGGATATCCAGAACCACTCTGTCAACCACTCTCGCTTATCGCCTCCTGCATCGATTTTGGTTTCAAATACTACCAGTCACTTATACTTCCATTTACATAATGTGCGATGAGAAAAAATTGTCAGACAGATTGTAATTCATATCTCCACTCGGCTCGCTCACCAGCCCTAATACTTCAGTTAGCTACCTCACATTTACATTTCAATCAGTGATTATAGCTCTCCTCCTCTCATCCCGCTGAAAGTAAATACGGGACTCCACTATCTCGGACTAAAATGCATTTGGTGGGGCCGGAGGGATAGGCATGAATATTCTGTCTGGTACATATTTACCATGTGCTGCTAAGTGTCACATGCTGCAAGTACATCCTTTAATAGCTCGCTGCTCTGTATACAGCGCAGCAGGGCGCTCACACTGCCAGGAGCCTCAATCGTGCTAAAAAATGTCTCATTTTGGCTCAAAGTGTCCACCAAATGGCATCTGACACATTCTGTGAGGCGTCTGTTTTGTGTCCGGCACACTGACTCTATAGACCGATGATTTTGTTTGTTGGTACAGTATACTCATCTCAAGATGCGTTTCTAGAATATTAGCGGGGGAACAAAAGCAGCCTGTTGTTGCTGAGCTGCAGAGATTAAACACAACATCAGGGAAAAGGTCAAGCAAGAGGAAAATGTTTCTATTGTTAGTTTGCTGTTGACCACGAAAGGACGTTTGTTCCTTGGTGAAAAATAAGAGCACAACATGCTGTGTGTTTTACAGTGGTGGAATAAGTAAGGAGGTTAAAAGTATGGATACTACAGTAAACATACAAACAAACTGTATAAGCGTTAACATAAATCAAACAGACTTTCCTTGGTTGTTGGTTAATGTTTAAAACTGATTTACAAATGATTATATATTAATAACTTTTATTTTCTCTTTCTTTCATTCTTTTGTATTTTATCAGTATTAATTCATCCTTGATGAACTTGATATGTTGAATAACTATACAAATATACAGTTTCTGTGCTTCTGAAACGTATAAATCATAAAGGTTGTAGTTATTTTGACATTTTGCCAACTAAACTTCACATAGCTTTCTGCCCTTGAACTTCCTTTGTTTTATTTTATATTGTCAGTATATATCAATATTGAATTTACTGAGTAAAACCCAAAGTACAGTAGGTGAAAGTACTCATTATGCAGAATAATACTACTAGTGAATTAAGTATAATATAGTATAAGTCAAATAAATATAGGGAAGCAAAAAATAAGCAATACATGTCTCTGAATTGCAGTGGAGTTGAAGTATAAAGTTGTATAAAATGGAAATACGCAAGCACTTCTTTACATGTACTTTTATTTTCTTTCCACCACTGGTGTTTGTATATATCCGATACCCACACAGGCAGCTGCTGATGACAAATGTTGGTCTCCCTGTAGCCTCCCACATGAATCATCTTATATGTTCACAGCGCTGGAAGCCGACGTAGGAAAGTCTGCTGCGTTTGGAAAAGACTTCCATGTCCTCCGCCGTTGGACGCCCGCTGTCTGTTGACTTCTCTGCCGGTGGTAACTCAATACCAAACTTCATAGGGAAAATTATGTCAGATGATGAGTCATCGTGAATCGACGTACAATCATTACGTTTTAAATGCTCTTTGAGAGGAACGCTCCTTGTCTCGGACCCGGCACGGCGAGGTGAGCTCAGAGGGGGAATTGTTTGCATGTTTTCTTGTTTGCTTATTCTGGAAAGACATTCCAGCCCATCTATCATGCAGTGCGGAGAAAACAGACAAATCATAATAATCACACTTTACCACAAACTGCTCTCCCCGGCCTTCTGTTTTCCAAGTCTGGTTACACAAACACACACACACACACACACACACACACACACATACACATACACATACACATACACATACACACACACACACTGTTGGCTCTGTAGAATATTCGATAGAGATTTATAGGAAATAAATTAAGAGATGAATGCAAACCATATGGCATTGGAGGTTTATTTGTAAAGCCCCTGCATCAAAGCTTTTTCCAGATCACACCATATTAGCTATGTTTTTCCAGTCCAGCAAAATCAGGAAGGTAACCACAGACTTTCCTGATGGGAAACACATGAGCGGCGGTCCACCGAGACAAGGAGCCTCATACATGGACGAGGCATCACCGGGGACCATCAGTGAAAACAATTATTTCTTGCATGTCTGGATGTCATATGTCACTGTGGGTGGACTTTAATAGAAGCGCTGTAGAGCTGCGTCACTGCTCAGAGAAACCCTTTTTAGCCCAACCGTGAACCCCCCGCTTTACATTCTCACTTATTCGCATGTGAAGCTGGATGCCTGATCGGGGTGTGGGCTCGAAAAAGACAAACCGGGAAGTGAGCCAAAAGGAAACGGCAGTGCCCAGGGTATACACTTCCACCCCTGCATGAACACCCTAACCCCCCTCTGCTCTCTCCCTCCCAAGCATTTCATAAAGGCTAGACAAGTTTACGGTTTCGTGCATTTGAGTGTGACAGCAGCAGGCCTCCTGCGTGTGACGGGCCCAACAGCAGCGGTCTGCCGACACTCGGGGTGGTTTCTCCTTCTTCGCTGTTGATCTTGGGCTCGCGCTGCACACACGCAGCAGGCCTGCCAATGTCAGACGTGGAGCGCCACACCACAAGAGAGTCCACAACGTTAACCATTGAAGGTATTATTTTAGCTGTAGAGGCGCACATGTTCTGCAAAGAGCATGCTACGGCTGCTTGTGGCTTTCTTGTGACATTTCACCAACATAGTATGGGGTCATTCCTTTGTGTCTCTTGGATGCACGTAAACTAACTCACACATATAAATTCACTATATGCTCAGAGTGATCACAGCCTGCTGTGCGCCGTCGGGCAGTTTACCTCAGGACTGACGGAAAAGCACTTCCAGGAAAAGAAAAGCCAGGGATTCCTGCTGAGGGAAAATGCATCAAAGCGCCTGACTTAAGGCTATAATTAGCCGCTGTGGTGTTTGAAATGTGGAAGAATGAAGTCTTTGGAGGAATTGAATTGTTTATTTATTTACGTTTGTTGTTTTAATTTCCCCTTCCAAATGAGCACATTTTTCACAAGTTTTCTCTTGTGCTCTTAATTTGCTGTTTGTCAGCCGCATTGTGTGCGGAGATGCTAAAACACGAGCACAAAAGGAGCTATGTTACAGTAAATTATTCTGTTTTATGTGGGAAGGGAAGAAACTCAGTCCTGTCCTCCTGGCAGAGCGCTGTGGATAAATACAGTTCATTTACTAATGATGCATGAAATCCTAAACTAATACAAATGTACATCCTGTCCTAAGAACCAGCCAAACCAGTGCCCTTGCTCTGGCTTGGCTAAAGCACACCACTGAAGAAAAACCACTAAAGAACTCCAGAATTGTCTTCCCTCTGAAGAAGAAAATCTCTTTCTGCCACATCTGCTGACAGCTCACCGCCTCGCACAGCTTTTTTGAGTAAAACCATTTATAGACGTTTAAAGTTTATAGATTTTTTCATGCACTGTGTGTGGGGGGTTTTATATAAGGCATACTCTACAATCTGTTTAAAAGCAGAGAAATCCCAGTTGTAAAATAACCTTCGGTGCCACGGATTCCATAAAAAGGAAAACATTACAAACAGCATGATCATTTTTTATGTGTGAATGATATTTGCATGAGTCAAACTGTTTCACAGCTCCGGTTTAATGTGGAGCCATGCTTTAACTGAGCGTTGCTGGTGGACGTCTGATCAGCTCACGTGGAAGCGTTTCAACCTCCGAGCAATCAGGGCTTAGTTTACTCTGGTTACTCTTTACGATGCACCTTTGCAGCCGCTCATCAACACAATGAGAAAGGGAGGAAGTCATTTGTGTTTGTTGGCAGCGGAGAAGCTGTCTCTCAGTCAAGCAGAGAGGAAGAACGACTGTCAGCAACCGGCTGGGAAACATGCAACATCCCAGCTGAATTTCTATCTGTAGCTTTATCAAATCTCAACACCTGCATGTTTTCAGCAAAGGATCAAATTACCTTCAGCTGCAATACTTCCACCACATGAAGTCAGCGTACCCAAAGATAACCATTGCTCTCATAGACTTGATTTGAAACAGGTATGCACAAGCTGTCCAACAGGAAGTAGTGTTTATAAACGGTCTCGCCCGGTTATTCTGAGTGACTGCATCCATAAGGAGTGTACATTTGTTTCTGTCTTCTCATCTATAAAGGCAGAAGGCAGTCGCAACTGGTTGCATAGACAGGCCTGCCAAGCCAAATGATATTCTTGGGTTTCCATCAGCTTCCCCTAAATATGGACAACAGATTCTTGCTTTAAATAACAACAGTGGAGGAAAAAATATACAGAGATGGTGATGATAACTTTCAGACTTATTTAAATTAGAAATCCACAAATAAAACTTGCTGGGAAACTAGTTGACCTGGAAATACCTTCTTTGATCAAGCTGTCCAAAACACATCCAGAATCTGAAACAGAATACCATTACTCGTCCCACAGAAGTCGTATGTCTAAAACATATTTCAATCCATCCATCTTCTCCTGTCGGGTCGCGGAGGTAGCAGTTCCAGTAGAAGACCCCAAACTTTCCTTTCCCAACGTAGAGATATAATCCCTCCACCTGGTCCTGGGTCTGCCCTGTCCAAGCTGGACGTGCCTGGAACACCTCCCTAGGGTGGCGCCAAGGTGGCCTCCTTACCAGGTGCCCGAACCATCTCAGCTGGCTCCTCTCAACGCGGAGGAGCAGCGGTTCTGATCCGAGTCCCTCCCGGAGGACTGAACTTCTTATCTTATCGCAAAAGGAGATGCAGATCACCCTCCAGTCATGACCCATCATTCACTTACAGCAGGGGTGTCCAAACTTTTTTCACCGAGGGCCACATACAGAAAAATATACGGACAGCTGGGCCACTTATGGAGGTGAATATTGCCTCATAAGTTAAGTTATAAGTTAGCAAAACAAATCAAATGTAGGTGAACAATGTGCGAAAAAACCAGCCCACATCCCGTCTGTCTTTAGGGTTTCATTTATTTAGTTGGCAGCTCATTCCTTAAAACAGAAGGCTCAGATTGCTGATAATAAGAGTAAATATGAAGGTTACATTTCAAGCTGGTTATAGAAATAAGTTATTGGGTTTTTTAATCAACTAAGATTTCTTAGAAAATGGTTTGAATTCGAAAATGACTACATTTATTTGAAAATTGATCTCATTAATATATTTTAACATATATATTTGAGAAGTAATATAAGACAAGCAAAAGTTTAATTTGTGGGCCATATCGCATTATACTTTTAGAATTAGCTGAGGGCCGATTCGAAATGGCCTGCGGGCCGCGTTTGGCCCTTTGGCCGTAGTTTGGACACCCCTGACTTACAGTATATTGTGATTTGATTTGATTTAATGATATTTTGAACACACTATATACAGGTGCTTTTTTCATATTTTTTGACCTACCATTTGACTTTTTTCATATTTCTTCGACACACTACACTGATGTTATTCACTTTTTTTATATAGACCATCCTGATCCACTTTGGGGGTTGCCAAGCCGGGTTGACAGCTTGCCAAAAATCTACTCAAAACATCTCTAACATTGGCTACTGTCTGGCTGTTGGATTAGGAAGCCGGTCATTTGAATTTCTCTATGAGCAGAGCACACATTGGAAAGCATTTTGAACAAATAATCTTTGTTATGCCCGGCCCAATTTAACCCCTGCGTGCTATCACTTCAACAAGAACCCACGGAAGCAATTTAGTGCTCATTTATTTAGCATTGGCAACACCTAAACAATATCTTCATGTCAGCTACATGGCAAATTCATGAATACTGATTCAATCCCTCTGTCAGCTTTCATTAGCTGCTCAAGTGATCCTGCCCCGGCTCCCGCTGAAGCAATGGGACATTGTATCGTTTCATTGAACCAAACGTTCAAAGCATAAAGTCTTACAGTCACCTTAAATTGGAAAAGACAAGATCCTCCGTTGTGGATGACACTCCGGGTCGTGAGTGATTCTGTGCTTCAGCTTTCATTTTGTTTGCAGCCACAACTTATTGATTGACATGAACCACTTTCATCATTCACATATTGTAGGTTACACCACATCAGTAAATTGCAGCTGTTTACCGTGCTCTTCGTTAATGAGAGCTAGCGTGATTTGCTGAGCGGATAAAAGACATGCTGTTTAAGTTGTAATGTGTGGATGCATTTAACAAGTCTGATTATACAACATAATGATCAATTCTTCAACCCACAAGGAATTGGTAAAAAGTGATGTCTTGATCAACAAAAAATTAAAGGATCTTGCCTGAAAAGAGTTCCAATCCTGGGTTCAAAATTGGGTTAGGTATACATCCAACAACATGAGTAATTGTCCAACAGTTAGATGTGAAATTACGTATTTTACCAAGCTGGGATTTTATTACGCTGATAAGACTTTGATGCTCTTTTGGTCAACTTCTTCAAAGGAGGTTAGTTCTCCAGGTTTGTTGGTTTTCTTTGTTTCTTTGTCAGCCTGTTGGTCAGCAGGAATATGGAAAATGACTGGTTACTGGCAACTGGCTGTGAGGGTCGTCTTTCAACCAGAAGGTGATGGGTTCCCTCCCACCTCATGCAGTCAATGTGTCGATGTATGATGGGCCAGATACATAACCCTGAGTTGCTCCCGATGGCATCTGTGTTAAAGTTAGCTTCCCTAGAGCAAGTGGTTCTGCCCTGCAAGAATGAGGTGTGAATGCCTCATAGTATGGAAATCCCTTTGAGGCGCAAAAAGACCTGATAAACTATGTAAGTGCTGTCCATTTAGTGGAACTGGATTGCTTTATTTCTGACTCACTGGAACAGCATTGGCCGAGGTCTCAAGCTACATGTAGTTAATGACATGTTAGCTTTGTGATAAAAACAAAAAATGATATCTGCTTGAAGAACGATCAGATGTCCTGACACAGAAATATTATGCATTATATGAACTGTTGGATCCAGTAGTATGAACCTCTCATTGTGTAAAATAACTGCCATTCACCTCTGTCCTCATGGGGTTATTGTCCAGCACATATTTCCACAATTTATCCGCGCTTTCATTTCCCCCCATTTGAAATTGGTAACACTTGAATGAGCAATTTATTTTTTCCTCGATGAATAATGTGAGACTGAGTGTCCATTGAGTTTCACTTGATATTGTCATTCTTATTTGTCTTTTCATTTGACTCCACTTGAACATCGTTTAAAAAAACAAGCACAGAACGAGTTGATCCTCATCCTCACTCACACCCTCTCACACTAATCAGCAATTCATCCGATCGCTTGTCTTTGTGTTCGCCAGCTTCAATAACTCTAACAACAGAGGAGAGTCACCTCCTAAGAATGTCTTCATCACACAAGTGCCCGGCACAGAAAGCCTCATAATTCCCTCTTTCTTTATCCAATGTCAACAGCTGACAGGCTTTCAAAGTCAAATGCAGTGTCAGTTTCAATAATTAAAGCTGTTTGTATTTCAAATAGAATATTTCTAAGTCATATGCAGTGCAAAACCAATGGATGGACAGCTTCGCATCAATGAAAGAGAAGAATAACCGCACAAAGAGAAACTCCCCACCTGGGAAAGTGATTACATTTCATGATTAAAAGGAAAAATAATTGAATGCCTCTGAAAAACTCCGGTTATTATTGACATTTTTATCTTGGATGTAGAAAAAACGAAAAGGCGATTCTGTTATTGTTGTAATCTTTAGATCAAAGGGGGTTTTAATAAGGCCATTATAAATACATCTGAAAATTCACTCTGATATTCAGCAAACAAATCAATACAGGATGTGCACCGTTCATTGGTCTTTTATTGCGGCACTGTAGGCCGTCGCTGAGGTACCGCGGTATAATGAACAAAAAGCATGCAGGGCTTTAGGGCCCCCGCTATGTTCAAAGTCACTTACATCCAGTGTACTTTATAATTGAAATAAAGGTAATCTCTCCCTTCCCTTTGAGCTGCAGCTTCCATTCTTCTCCTGTTGTTTTCACACACAAACACCCAGTGACCAGGTGGTGGTAGGAGTCCATTAAAGAATAAAAGGGGAGGCTGTGGTCAGCGCAATAGTCACGTTAGTGGTTCAAGGGTCTTGCTTATAGAGTTGTGCAGTTATGGTAGATGGACTGTATTTATCCAGGCCTTACGACTGACTCTACATAACCATCAGTCAACCATTCATGGAAGCTGACATTCACACACCGCTGGCCATATCATCAGGAGTTACTTTGGGTTAAGTACAACCTTTTCAATTGATTAAAATATACACAAATCCAATGGAGGATTACTATTGCTTTTTGTTGAGGGACAAGATATTCCCTTGAGATTAAACTGTCCAGAAGATTTGGTGTTCTCACTTACTCACTGAGATATTAGGCTCATGGGGACTGTTCACTCCAAACAAATACAGATTCTTCCACCTACCTTACCTGTGCTATTTGTCAATCTACATCTGCCGAATGTTGGAGCTATTGGACTTGCCATAGAGGTGTCCGCCTTCTCTCGAATGCCAAGGAGCTACATAGAACTCACCTTGAGGTTGTCCATTGCCCCCCAAAAAGCTTATTTTGCATGGTGCGAGAGTAATTTGGTAGAAAAAAAACAGTTCCTAGACTGCTCACAACAAGATCTGTGGATCATCTGATGTCACCCTGGTCATAATTACTGCAAAGAGACGTTGCTTATGAGTATTCTAAAGGGATTTCTTGCACTTCTACTGCCAATATCTTCAACAATGTAGATGAATAGCACTACAGGTAAGAGGAAAAACTCTAAAAAAAAGCATTGGATTTTGGGTTATCTGTCCATTAAAAGACCACCATGCCACATTCCCAGAATGTATTTATCTCCAGTACCCTTGGTAAACTTCTTTAGGATGAACAATAAGCCATACAGTTCTTCATCACTTATTAAACAGTTAAGGCAAAGTGTATGCCTAAATCAATATCCCTGTTACTCTTGTCGTTAGCGCACGGTGATGGTTGATTAGGCTTCAGTGCCCCTGTCCTTCACCACCAGCCTACTTTATTCCTTTGCAATATTGATGTACTGCAGGCCCCTCAGTGTAACATCCTAAAAGCCCCCTCACAGACCCCAGGTTTGCTGAGTGGGGAGGGTGAAAAGAGGATAAATGAGAGCTGAATAGTTTTAATACACCAACATAAGAGAGAGTTTATGTTGCACTTCAGGGGGGAACAGCATGGTAAGATTGGGATGAAGAAGTACTTTTTGTTATTTCAAGGGAATAACCAAAGACAGACTTTATTTGTTGGTCTACATTTATCATAGTTTAGTGTTAATTGTTGGAATCCGAAACATGCATTAAGACAAAATTATTAAACAGATCAGTATTTTTCAGCAGAATGTCGCCTACAATTCAAAGAATGCACTTTATTTTATGGTTCCCTAATTCCCCACTTCATTTTGAAATGTTTACAGGAAAGATTGTGTGTGAGACATTTGAGTGTTAGCTTTGAAGTGAGTATTATATAGTATATGCCAAGCTATAGCACTGAAATACACTGCCATCAATTCCAATTTAATATGCGTTATTTGCAAAGGCCAGTATTGCCAAAACCTCTAGTTAAATAATGAAATCTAAAAAGGAAAAATAGCATTTGGTGCAGTTTATAAAATCAAGAAAAAGGCAAACTGGAAACCATTCAAACCTGCTCTGAGTTTGTTTTCAAACTGGAGGACTTCATCCAAAACAAGTGTTGTGAAAGAGTGCTCACGCTATAACGAGGAATCGGTACACACATATTTAGGACTGTGCCTTTATCCATCTTTTACAGAAACTAATCCACATATAACATATATATTGTGTAAAGTCTACCGCACATATACTGTGGGTAAGATACACTGTTTGTATATTCTACTAAATTAACCTAAATGACCAATGATTCGCCTGTCTGACTATTTTATTGCCATATTTGCAACTTGTAACACCTGCCAGGATGCAACAAGTCCAGGCAAGTAGATTCTGGGAAATGTTGAACAAATAATAAACAGAAGCAGCCTGAAGTAGGCTTGGGTTTTGTTTACATGCAAGGCATCAAATGAACGGTTAAAATCATTGATGGGTTAACTGACAGTCTCTTCTAGGCATTTGGCAATGGATCAAAACCACAAAGCAAATTTGGTAACGAGATACCACAAGAAATGTGTCACACAAACAAATTCATTTCTCAAGTGGAGTTATTACTTCCACATCCTCAGATAAGGTTGAGATAAGTAATCAGTTTCCCTTCTCACCTTCAGCACATGACCACCACTCTCCCTCACCTCACTATTGTGCACTTTGGTATATAATAAACCTTGTTTGAAGTACATTAACCTGTCTCACAACAATGGTAATGTGCACCCTGAGGAGCATACCGGCGTTATTGACTTCCTGTTCCTGGAATGTTTTTCTCCTGATGGTTAACTGAACTCGTTTTAAGTTTGCAGTCAAGTGTGGAAAGCCAGTGTATTAAAGATATATCTTCATCATGAACCGTGTGGATGGGGATTAACTGTTGATTGCAGGGAGGGCTGGAGGGACGTTAGATCAGTTGGTAGATAACTGCATTCCTCCAAACCTAAAACACTGTGCTGGAGTTTCTTTAAGGGGCTATATTCTGCTCATTCCAGGTTCATATTTGTATTTCGTGTCTCTCCTGGGACATGTCTCCATGCTTTAATGTTCAGAAAGCTCTTTATGTTTCTCATACTGCCTGTGCTGCAGCACCTCTTTTCACCCTCTGTCTTAAACCAGAGCCCAGTCTGCAATGATTGGTTAGTTGGCCAGCGCTAGCCAATAGAAGCGCGAGTGTTACTTAGTGATGTCACTATGTTACAAAAGTAAACAAAGGGGTCCAATCAAGGCATTTTAGGCAGGGAATTTTAGCCTTTGCAGACCATTTACATGCACAAAAACCTAAATAACACACTACAGGAAAGGGAAAGGGCCTCTTTAATTACTAAGGCTGATTAGTCTGGGTGTTTTTCTATATACTTTTCTACACTTGTACTGTGCCGATAAAGTGAGCATTTGTGTTCCTTTTGTAATGGCGACCTTTTCCCCACACTTACACAATCACACACCATGAGTTATATAAAATCAATGGCACAGCATTGATAAAGACATTCATAGTGGCCAATTAGCATCCAGCTTTCTTGTAGTTTACAATCGATTTGAATCGACCAAGAGAGACCGCATTTATGAGCTGAGCTTCCCAGTCTCATGTGGCTGTCATTCTTTCTCAAACTACAGTAAGAGTGGGAAAACTTGTGTTACATAAGGTCACCCATGAGCCTCCTGTGTTAACTTCCGTAACACAGTGACATCACTATGTAACACTTGCAAAAAATACAAACATTAACCTGAACATTTGAAGTGAAAAAGTGCTTTATTCAGTTTGGTTTGCTGAGACTGGCTCTAGTCTTCTTTTTCGTCTTAAAAAAGCATGGTTTAGGGGGAGCGGGATTTCTCTCTTCCATTTTTACATGAGCACAGGTCGTATGCAGATTATCTTTGAACTATCCAGATACAGTTAAACTTTTCCAAATGTTGACCGCTACACATGTTTGGGTTATGACTCCTGTTAACGCTGTATTATCGTCTGTCCGATGCACTTTTCCTCCTCAGCAACTGCATTCCCCCACTGTGCAGACACTGACTCCATAATGTCACCAGCATCACAGTACAGTATGACCGGTTCTGTCATCAGTGTTTTGCTCTTTCACTTCTGGATGTCTTTGAAACAAAAAACCAAATCCAGTGTCTTATTTTCCCAGATGTTTGCAAAGGATTTCCATAAATCCAGCATGATATGATTATTCAGGACAACATAATGAGATATTTCCTTAAACCTGCAATGTATTAGTCCGCTTTATTTCCTTTGAAAATGTCTCTTTTCTATTATGGGATTCAAGTTACCTAGAGCAAAACTGTATTATTTTTTGCTTTAAGAGACATTATGTGAAAGCTAATGTTGTTACACAGCTTTTATATAATAGTTTGAAAATCACTAAATATTCATGTAGCTTACAGCAATAAAACGGTGATTTCGTGCC
The DNA here is from genome assembly GCF_036324505.1 of Eleginops maclovinus. Taxonomy (NCBI): domain Eukaryota; kingdom Metazoa; phylum Chordata; class Actinopteri; order Perciformes; family Eleginopidae; genus Eleginops; species Eleginops maclovinus. Next base: position 26,238,646 of record NC_086368.1, on the reverse strand, counting down.
AAACTTTAAAGCAGGAACTCAACTACACTGCTTTGGAAAGTAAACTTTTACATTAATTCACGCTCTCAGTGCAAACAGATGAGGAGACAAGCTTCCGCGCAGGTTACATCTACAGAGCTGTTTATCAAAATAAGCAGCCCGGTGCAGAGTGGTCAGCCTATCGATTCTCCTGCCAAATATAATCTGTTTCACCATCATAAATCTGTGTCTGACATCTGCACAAAGCCCCGTTTTTTAGTCAAACGCCGCCAAGTAAGGCTGTTTATTCACCGATTGGCCTGATAGTCTCCATGACAACGCTCACTACAATTAGACAAACTGTAATCCTGCCTTCAAACATGCACCCCGTTAATTATTCCAGCACAGATTGAGTGAGTGAGTGAGTGAGTGAGTGAGTGAGTGAGTGAGTGAGTGAGTGAGTGAGTGAGTGAGTGAGTGAGTGAGTGAGTGAGTGAGTGAGTGAGTGAGTGAGTGAGTGAGTGAGTGAGTGAGTGAGTGAGTGAGTGAGTGAGTGAGTGAGTGAGTGAGTGAGTGAGAGAGTGAGAGAGTGAGGGGCGAAATGCTTAGAGTGGAGTGATAGAGAGGCAACTGTGGGATCCTGGTTTGCTGCTGGTGGCCTCACGGAGTGTGTGTGTGTGTGTGTGTGTGTGTGTGTGTGTGTGTGTGTGTGTGTGTGTGTGTGTGTGTGTGTGTGTGTGTGTGTGTGTGTGTGTGTGTGTGTGTGTGTGTGTGTGTGTGTGTGTGTGTGTGTGTGTGTGTGTGTGTGTGTGTGTGTGTGTGTGTGTGTGTGTGTGTGTGTGTGTGTGTGTGCGTCTTTAATGAGGACACAATAAAAACTAATAACAAATAAGGGATGAGATTAAGAAGTAAGAACAGAAGCGCCCTCAGAAGTCTTCTTATTTCTAACTGTAATGACTGAAAGTAGTGCTCAAAAACAATATTGAGGTATCTGAGTATTTCCATTTGCTACTACAATATATTTATATTTCAATACCTCTGAGGCAAAAACTGACTTTACTACATGTACTGTATTGCATACATGTATTCACTGGGTACTACTTCACTGATGAGGTTTTCTGATAGGACAAGGTCTTAGAAGATACTTACATACTACCAAGCAATACATTACATTTATATAAAACTAACCCTCTGCCAGCTACAACATAATAACATGTACTGTTATTATATCCTTTGACCTTGCCATTCATGTATGTTGATCTGTAAAGCCACTGAGACAAAGGTGTCTTGTGGTATTGGGCTTTATTAACAACATTTGATTGGATTTGGTGTGTCAAATGTGTCTATTCTATATTTACATAGTTGAACTGCTTGTATTTTAAGTAAATGCGGGACTTTCTACATCGTGTTGTTCCGACTTTTACTTGAAAAATGTATCTGGCACTTACAATAGTTTAGCTTATTTGCAGCAAATATACCTGCAGGACTCTTGCAGTTGTGTATCGTCATGGTTTATTGCACTTATTGTAAGTTGTTTAAGTTAAAAGCTTAACTGGAAGGATACTTAATGTAATGTTTCTTAAGTAATACTACTTCATCCTCCACTGTTCACCACACTTTAAGCTTGTGAAGCAGGAGTTATACTGTCTTTGTATTAGCTGATAACATCATTTAAGGGTTAACTTATCAGGCTCCTCCAAAAACCACAATTAAATAAGACATCCAACAGCTGTTTTCAACAACCCTGTATTGATGAACAAAGATGCAAAATCCTTCTCTCATTCTCTTCATGAATCCACTATCTCCTTTTATGTCATTGATTGTGATTTAGTAAAGAAAATCCATAAAGAATAAAGTCTTTTTACCTGGATTCAATTAATCTGAGTACTTTTAATCGATTAAACATAACCTCTTAACGAATGTCTCACAGCTCGGTTACAGTGAACGTGAGCGATGATGAATGAATGGGCGTCAGCGAGGTCTCTCCTGTCAGTTGGCTTGTGTTTTCTCAGTTGTTAACTGTTCGTGTTATCCCACAGAATAACAGGGCCGCATGCTTTTCTTTCCTCCCCAACCTGCTTTCTTCAAATGTTGACTCAGACAGAGTCCAATTCCCAGGAAGCCCTCAACAAGCACCATTTGCTCCTGCTCATACCATGTTAACAGGAAAAACTCATTTGCCATGTATTGTTAAAATTTTTATTAATGGCAATTTATGTCACTCAGACAGAGCCTCTGCAGGAGAGGAAAACATTTGGGCCTTGTACAAATCTATCACTCAAGTTGTCAAAAAAATTTGTTCTCATGCAATATAAATAGGCCCTGAGTCTGTGGGTAGAGAGATGGGATCTGTTTCTGCGAGGGCGACGGGCTGGCTGTTTGGAGACTCCCAGTAAAACAGGTCATGCTGTTCACATCATGAAGCCTCAATCACAAACAAATGTTTTATTTAAGGAGCCAAAGCGTTGTTTACTCCAGTCTGCTTACTCTCCTTCCCTCCTCTTCCTCTCGCCCGGCTGCGCTCCGTGTGATCAGCACATTTCAATGCTGGAAGCGTGCTAAGAGGAAACAAAAACACTCCTGACAGGAAGCTCTACCCTGTCATGTAAAGGAACAAATAGGTAGGCATGTAGCTAAGTGAACAAATTACGCCGACACAGTTTAATAAATGAAGCATTCAGGGAGTACAAATGTGTTAACCGTTGCAGAACTGGCTGTAAATAACCTCGGCAGGAGCAGCTTGTTTGTCGAGTGGGAGGGTGAATCTGAGTAGAGAACACAAGAGGTGTTGACTTTAGCCGTATTTGTCACTGATGAACACGGGATGTTAATGTGCTGCTGCTGTCTTACGTAATGTCAGAGTATGTCGAGTTATTATGAGTCTACTGAAGGATCTCTGCCGGGTCAAAGTCCTCTCTGGTCCCATCGACTGCATCTGTGACCGAAAGCCGATTTTATTGACACATCAGCACGAGGCGTCTGCGATCAGTATTCATCTCCATCTACAGTGTAGTTCCATTATTTACCAAGGTTGTTGTCTCCTTAATTAAAACCTTTCTTCTTAAAATGTATACTACTGTAAAGCTGCATTGTGTTTCTACGATGAGAGGTATAGATGATGAGGCGGAAGCTTCGTTAAAACCTCAATTAAAGTTACTGCAAGCTCGGTAAACATACACACTAAACATCCACTGTTTTTGGTTTCCTCTATTCCTATTTCCGGCAGTAACTCAGTCAGTAGGGATTTGGACTGGGAATCGTAGGTTCGCAGGTTCAAGTCCCCAAACAGAACTCAAAATTAAGTGTGGACTGGTGCTTGGAGAGGTCCCAAGTTCACCTCCTCAGCTCTGCCGTGGTTCCATCGGGCAAGGCACTGGATACCCCTGAATTTCAGTGTGCATGTGTGACTAAATAAAGGGGTTTTTATGTTCCGATTCTAAACAAAACTAAATGTGCCTTGGCTAACAAAAAAACAACAACATAAAAACGTAGATTCGTGGCACTTAGACACTATCTCGTGTCTGTCCTACTAATAAGATGCTCTGCAGCCAGGAAACGGTGGAAGGACAGTTCCCCCCCCAGCAATAACTCTTTGCAGGACTCATCACCAGGTTACTCGAGTTTATTCACACACCTTGGAACTATTTTATTTGTGTGATCGCTGCAATTACTGGTGATTGCATTTCACCATGGCTTATAAAAATGTGCCAAGTAGAAGCAAACCTGAATCATCCTCTAACTACAAGCTCAATTGGAGAGAGCAGAACTCTGCCAAGGCCAAAAGGCCACGTCTCCCAATGTTAAAAAAGACAAAAGATGCTCCTTTTCAGGTTGATATGTTATGTGTTATGTTTAAGATAAGATAAGATAAGATGTACCTTTATTAATCCAGCAGTGGCTCAGTCAGTAGGGGCTTGGACTGGAATCGTAGGGTCGCCGGTTCAAGTCCCCGAACAGACTTGAAATATGGAAAGTGGACTGTTACTTGGAGAGGTCCCAGTTCACCTCCTAGGCCCTGCTGTGGTGCCATTGAGCAAGGCACCGGACACCTCCAATCCCCCCCTCCCCATTGCTCCCCGGGTGCTGTACGATAGCTGCCCACTGCTCCTAGTACTAGGATGGGTTAAATGCAGAGGACCAATTTCACTGTGTGTCCTCTGCTGTGTGTATGCATGTGACTAATAAAGAGGGTTTCATCCTCCGACGAGGAGGATGAAACAACATCTTTCCACCAAGTTTAATGAAATTTGGGCAAGTCATTTTTCCATGACCTCCTTGTTAGTTTCTTAACCAGCAACAGGGTGCAGACAGCTCCATAACCTTCTCTGTGCTGCATGTTCCGTCTCCAGCTTGATGATATTCATTTTTAAAACATCCTTCCATCTTCAACAAATGCCATGTTACTCAGAAGCGCATTAGCAGCGAGTGTTTCATTAGCAGCGAGTGTTTCATTAGCACGGCTGTTGTTGTTGTCCACACTGGAAGGCTGCTGCTTTGCATTTGATGAGATGATTGTGCTTGTGAGCGGGAGGAAATGAGTGGTGCTTAATGTGGTGGACAGTGATCAGCACCCCCCAGTACTGCAGGCCATCTCATTTACATCCCCCCCCCCCCCGCCCGCCATATTTGGGAACTGAGCGTTGGCTGCAAATCTAGCGTGGCTCCACACTCTGCCTGCAGCACCCACCCGACATGTGCGTCCGTGTGCGTGCCACTGCTAAGTCAGCCAAGGAGTATTTTCACACAGGTTAAAGCCTCTAAATGAAAGCGGTTATTCTCATGACTAATTCATGAGATGCTGAATTACGGCTGACAAACAAGAGAAATGTAAGTATGACAGGAAACATGAGGCATAAAAGGCATGGTGTTCGGAGAGCTGCAAAATGAGATGATGGAGGAGAAGTGTGGGAGCCGTTCCTCCGCGAAATTGCGTAAAATCTGAATGACCTGGTCAAACACAACTACACACTACATCCTTGGGCTTTTGATGTGTTTGGTTCCCCTCTGCTCTAACAGAGAAAATATGTGTTTTGTAGCTGCAGGCCAGGAAGATGGAGTGAAAGAGAAAAAAGAGGAGGGGGGGGGGATTGTGAAAACCCCATTCTGCTGGCCAGGGTCTAGCTCTTCAAATGTCCTCCTCCAGCACTCAGTACAGCACCACACAGTGAGACAAAAGGTGAAGGGTAGGCAGGTCAACACACACACACACACACACACACACACACACACACACACACACACACACACACAACACATCCCCCCCATTTCCCTCTTCATCTGCCACTCTCTTCACTTCAACCCCCTGCATCCTCACCAACCTGGGTTCATTTTCAAGCAACCGATGTGAAGGTTAACTGGCCTCTCATGGCGCCTAAAACCACAACAAAAGGAACTGGGAGTGATGGAGGCGCTTTGGAATGCTTCAAAAAGATGTTGGCGCAAATAAACCCAGTGTCTGTCTTGATCACAAAAAGCAGAGCGAGGGGAAAACAGCACTTCACATGATGCAACAAGGCAGTGGCGACAACTTGCCCGGCTGTTTCTGCTAACTGTGATCACACTGGCGAAACAAAGACCTCTTGACATTTCAAATGGATGCTTTTGCTGGAGCTCAGATCTATGCGGCGGGCAGAGGAGAACAAATAAAATAAGATAAAAAGGAAAGAACACAACCACATCTTCTCCTTTGGTCTCACATTTACCTGCTAAGCAAACATGTCATAACTGAATTTCTTTCAGATAACTTCTATTTGGATAGCATTTGCTCTGGAGGATGGGAGGAGATCTTACCTTCAGGGCACGAAACACCCTTAAAACATTTTATTGTTTGCTTTATTTTCTTAACCCCCTTAAGCTTGATTTTGATGCTTTTTGGCTAAACTTTTGAATTGTTTTTGTAACTGTGCCTTGCCCCAACCTGGTTGTTAGTCCCCAGGTCTATCAGTTAACGACGTTGTCTCGACAAATAGAAATGTATTTAAATGTTTTATTTTTTCCTTTCTGATCTTTTACCTGCCGTCCCATAACCGAATATTTGGGATTACACGTGTTCAGGCAAAAAAAAAAAAGCTCTTGAGGCTGGGAGGAGATCTCACCTCGGGGCATAAAACATCATTAACATTATTATTGTTTGAGTTCTTCCTTTCCCCCCTTTTTCCGTTAATTCAAAGGAGTTGTATTTACATGATGGATCTACAGTATTGACTGAATAATTTCTATAGAGTGTGAATATGCAAATAGCCGCTCAAATGGTAGAAAATACAAACCCTACGTGCAATTATGTAAATTGTCTTTGGTTATTCATTCAGTTATTCACCCTTGTATTCGCTCATGCATTCATTTGCCATATTAGGGGCTGGCGGTGATGCCTTGGAAGCGGCAGGCTCATGTGGACAGACAATGGGCAGAGAGAACCCCCCCCCCCCCCACCCCTCTCTCCAGAGTTGTGCTGCAAGTTGACCGACGCGCAGCACACAACACCATATGGAGGGAGATGGCTTTGAAGAGGCCCCTGCACGCCGGTACACAACAACCGCACACACACATGCTCACACCCTTGACCTCACACACATACTGTACACGAGTGCTTTCTTATTTCCCAGCTGTAAGTCTCTCACACCCTGCTGCTGCCTCGCCGACAAATACACTTTTATGTTTTCAGGAATGGAATGACACTCTGAATCATAAATGTCATCAAGCCGCCGCTGCTTAATATGAAGAAAAATTTGGTTTTGACATGCAATATTAGACAATAAAGATGGCACCGTTCAGTGGAAATAAATGGAGGAAATGCATGCAACTTCTTCAAAGTGGATCAAAAACAAAGTTGGGCTCCCTCAGGCGGGTCTTATGAACAGCACTTTTTGTGCATTGTTAAATCTTGCTTTGGTTTACAGTTTGCTCAAAAATATGCACCCCATTTCTCTTTTTTTCAAGAGCACACGGGTGGGTCACTGCGAGGATTGATTTCCACGAGGACTGACGTGAAAAATGTACACATAATGCTGGGAACACATGGTTCTGATCAGACTTTTGACCTCAGAGTAACCCGCAATCACTAATTTTGAGCTTGCTTCCATATGGAGACGGAGTGCGGTATTAAAGGTGACATGCTAAAGGCAAAAAAAATGAAGAAAGAAAACTAAAGACAGCTTAGAAAAACAAAGTACTGAACTGTATTGTATCATAACCGGTGAGATATTTTCATTCCTGAATGGCTTCACTGTGTAATGTAATAAATGCACTGGCATTACAGGTGTGTGTGTTTTATTATTTAGCCCACCTCTATCCCTCCCTCCTGCATACACTCCCATTCATAAGGACTCATGCATTAAGGCTTATTGATATAGAAAAGCAAGAAAAGCGTATCTGCCATGTGAGTTTTGTGGCTGATATTCAGTCTCAAAGCATGAAACAAAAACAACAAAACCACAAGCTGATGTTGTAACATGGCGTTACACAACATACGCTGACGCGTTAGTCGGATATTAGGCATTGCTGCAGGGTGAGAACGAGTCCCGTTGCGACACCCAGGGTGACTTAGAGATATGTTTAGCAGAGGAACAAAGAGCAGGAAGGAAATGCAGAAGACACACTGAGCAGAGAAAAAACATTTCAAACAACACAGCAAAACACAGCCTCCTCCAACATCCAGCATTAACTGAGTGAGTTAATGAGCACAGCTGTTTATGGATCACTCATTTGTTCCTGCCAATTCAATGTCTTAATGCAATTACAATATAGATGTTTGTTATTTCTTTTAAATTCTTTACCTGTACCTGTTTTCGTCAAAAACTGTTGGTGCTGTTAAAGCCGTTACAAACCAAACTACTCATAAATGAAACTTTACTTTTAGTTTTTGTAAATTAAGCAGCACTACTCTACTGCATTTTAGAAAGAAAAAGTGCACTTTTTACTTTATTTTACCATGTTTTGCTTTACTTCAGCAAGTAAAAGTAATGCCACCTCGATAATTATGAATAAGAAGGGGACATAGGCACTGTGATGTCAACCAAAGGTTTGTGATTTTTTTTTACAGAAAAACGTTTTCCTCCTTTTCTCAGGACTAAATAATGTCTTTTTTTAAAACCTGAATCATCCTTTCATTACAAGCTTAATTGAAACAGGTTGCAATAAACTTTGACCAACTGAAAACACAGTGTGAAAGGGTTACAGCGGTAAGACGCAAACACGGAGAGCACAAACCTTACAACGTTTAGTGGTATTGACCTGTCAATCACAAAGTAGCCACGCCCGAAGAATATCCTGCTTTATTGTCTATTTCACTCTAAATAGGACAAATATTTACAAAACTAACATCCTGCTTTATTGTCTATTTCACTCTAAATAGGACAAATATTTACAAAACTAACATCACACTAACATCCTGCTGTTTTGAGAACCGAGTGACACTAGGGATTGAGACTATTAACTCATAAACCAGGAAAGTGTTTATTTAGTTAACAACTTGAATGAGAAGTAGGTGCATTTTTTCATAGACCTCTATACAATCTGACGTTTTTCTGACCAGATGTTGCCTCTATCAGTAGGCAATATTTTTAAGAAATGCAGAAAACAGACACATTATAACACTTTCCCCCTATAAACACACATGCTTTAATTCTAATAGTATTATTTGAAAAGCACTTTCTCCCAGTTCTTCATCCTGTCTGTTCAAACAATCCTTGTGGAGGTAGGTGGGTGCAGTGGGGAAGAATAACTAAGAAAAATCTGCTGTTCATTTGAAACGTGTAAATACAGGCACTTACACCCCTCTTGTAGCGAATGTGTTTCTTTTCCCACAATAAGTGCAAGTTGTCCCTGTGCATTGGTGCATTCGCCACACGAAGGGGCCTGAAACGCTCCATGCTCCATGTTTGGGTAAACTGCGTAACAAATTGGAGAAAAAGGGCTGGAGCGGGAGATAGAGAGTAAACTCCCTCCTGGACAATACCATGCTGTATTATTAAAACAACAGCATAGGTCCCGGCGTTGTAACCTGCTAAGATGGGGGAACATGCTCATCGATGATATCAAGGTGACTGAACACACACAGAGCAGCGAGCCAGCTGCTGTTCAGGCGGCACGGTGGGGCTCACGCTGTGTGGACTAGGTGCCTGGCTGCATAATTGGGAATTATTAAACATGGCTCTAGCAGCGAGGTGATCATGAAATTGTATTTTCAGTCTTGAGGGATGAAAGCAGGAATTAAAATGTTAGCGTTTGTTAGGGAGAGCGAGCGAGCGAGAGAAACAATTGAAGAGTCTTGTCCTAAACCTCCCATGATTCAATTTCTTTTAAGAAACAAAGGAAATGCATTTGGACAAGCAGCGAGATGGATGATACAGACTGCTGTCGGAAATTGTGGATTGTTTTAAATTGCAATCGGGATAAATATTTTAGTGGCAACTGGACGTACATGATGAAATGCAGAGCGAGATGTTGTCGCTTTCTCCACAAGTGACGGAAGCAAACAAGGAAAGAGGAGAACAGAGTGAGAGAAGGACAAGGTTTTTAATATGTCATGTTTTAGCACAATAAACTTAATCTCAAAGATAACTAAAATAAATAGCTCACAGGTTGTATTAAAGTTCTGCTTCATGCAATATGTACAGGCCTGACTGAACAATTGTTTGATCTATCTTACAGTATGATCAAAATCACAAAAACATAGAACATTCGAGTAATATATACTAATGCTGTATTGAAGAAGACAGATTGAGACCATACAATTATCAGGAAAGTGTTTATTTAGGTAATAAATGTAATGTGAAATAGGTTCATTTTTTCGTAGACTTCTATACAACCAGTGGACTCGTTATCCCAGAGGAATGTAGCAAGGCCAGTAAACCGTGTTGGTGTCATTAGATTTCTTACATTTTTTGATTTGACCTACAAAAAAGGTGTCGTACTCCCCTGGTCTTGATGGCTTCAAACTTGTAATTGTTTAGCACCCACGCCAAATCAGTGATGTCACACTTCATCAGCTTAAATTATTGCCAGGTGATGATGGCCATGTTCAAGATGGTTTTTACCCATTTTTGCCTGCAGGTTTACACATGGTAGGTGTTTACCTTTTTTAACAACAAAGTTCCTCATGCATCTAACCACTGCTCACCAGTTCCACAACATCAAGTCTTCTGTAGAATGACATGCCATTTGGAGTGATTGTCATAACTTACCATTATTTAGGGTTTAAAACTGTCACTAAAAGACTTTACTGAATCAAAAGTGTGCCTACATTAAAACCAGGTTAGAATATTGTACAATTAACTCTATGATTTGGAAAGTTAATTTATGAGTTAGTTAAATATTGAAGGTATCAATACGGTGTAATATTATCTTCATAGAAGTATATATCTCACTGCATGCTTGATCATAATATTGTGCATGCATTAAATCCATAAGGTCCCTCCAGAAGGAGTTTCTCTCCCACAGACTCTCCCCTGCCTTAGACGCCTCCATATTAGACGTCTTTTACTTCTGTAACATAGTGACGTCACTATATAACACTCACACTTCAATTGGCTAGTGCTCCAAAACATTGTACGTTAATTACTAAGGGGCGGGACATCTCTAAGCGGTAGCCGGCCAGCTAACCAATCGGAGCAGACTGGGCTCTGGTTTCAGACGGAGGGTGAAAAGAGGTGCTGCAGCACAGGCAGTATGAGAAAAATAAAGAGCTTTCTGAACATTAAAGCATGGAGACATGTCCCAGGAGAGACACTAAATACAAATATGAAGCTGAAAATTAGGCATTATATGTCCTTACATTCATCAGACCCCAAACGTCAACAATTAAAAAACAACCAACAACTTTCTTCCATTCATCAGACATAAACCCAAAGTTTAGCAAAGGGAGCAGATTAGAGAGACAGGCGACACGCGCCTCTGAAATGAGTTCATCTCACCGGAATCATTAGTTTGGAGCTGCGAGCCGAACGTTTTCTCTACAGCAGCAGTTTCAAATCACAATGCAATAATATTTTCCAGCGTAATCTAAAATGATGTTGGGGTGGGGGGGGTGAGAAAGCGGCGAGAGGCTTGATGTGGCAAAGCAGCAGAGGATGTTAGTGATTGTCCTATATTGCTCATGCTCTCATGGATTACTTAATTATCAGCCCGTGCCGACGTTGTGCTCTGTTAATGGTAGGCAATATGGCCTTTACCTCACTTAAGGAATAAATTGTATTGCTCCATCTCTCTCCATCTTGTAACGAACACACCCTCCCACACACATATAAACATCCCTTTCCCTCCTCTCTTCACTGCTCATACAGATCATTTAAGATGAAATGGGATAGTTACTGAAGCAAAATCCAGATGAGATCCAGTGCTGTTTCACAATAACAATTTCTTTAATTGGGCATCTCTGCCTATTTCTCCGTTACCTGTTTTATTCCAGAAATCAGGCCTGGGATCCTCATTGACACACGCTGCGTTTATGATTTTGAATCATGAGGAGTGCGGCTTCCCAGAGAAATTGTTATTGGCTCAGTGGGAAGCATTGTTGTGAGCAGAGGTTTAGAAGATAAAAAAAATTATTAAGTTAATCATGAACTCAGTCAGTCAGAGAGTCGTGAGATGGGTCGACGGCGAAAAGAGAAATACCCACCTTGAAGAGGAGGGAGACAAGGGAGAGGATAGTGAAGGTGTCTGTGTCATCAAGAGGTCAGTGTCATTAGCAGCTGCAGGACAGTGGGGGGCTGGGAACAGAGAGGGGCTTAATACCAGGCTGTTCTGGGATAGCAAAGACACATTTTTTTATATTTAATGGTGAGATTTGTTATTTGCAACAAGTTTGACTCGCAATTTGTAAAAGAAATAGTTTAACAGTTTGTAAATTAGGGAGAAAAATGAATATATTATACTACTCTCAGGTCTATACAGTAAATATCAAGCTCTAAAAACTAACTTGTATTCTTAAAGAGGACATGAAATGTTCATTTTCAGGTTCATAATTTGTATTTTCTCTACTGGGACATGTCTCTATGCTTTAATGTTCAAAAAGCTCTTTTATTTTTCTCATACTGCCTGTGCTGCAGCAACTCGTTTCACCCTCTGTCTGAAACCAGAGACCAGTCTGCTCTGATTGGTTAGCTGGCCAGCTCAGTTGTGATTCGTCAACTGCTTAGAGATGTCCCTCCCCTTATCACGTACAATGTGTTGGACACTAGCCAATAGAATCGCAAGAGTTACATAGGGATGTCACCATGTTACGGAAGTGGGATTTTAGCCTTTGAAGACCATTTACATGCATTGAAACCTATACAACACACTAAAGGAACACGGAAAGACACCAATTATGCCATATTAAGATATCCAAAAATGTATAACAACACTAGTCTCATGTCATGATATCTATATGGAGTCCAGCCCTTGATTCGAAGTATCCAGTTTAAGTTTGGTAAAACACTTACTGAATACTGTCAGACAGTTTGGACCTTTAAAGCTGGCTGTTTATAAAACCTCCTAAGAGAATGAACATTGTGTGTTTCTGAGTCAAGCTGTATGTGTGCTGACAGCAGAGTTGCCCGTAGTGTGTGTCTTCTGCACAGCAGCCGACCCCACACCTACAGCGCCGGGAGGGTGACACCGCGCTAAAGAGTCCCACTGACCTCATGATGAGCTGCTCTCTCAACAGGAAGTCTTCTCCGGTTCTCACTCCACTGTACTCTGTCTCCGATACCTTTCAAAAGATTTATTTGCTGCCTCTCGGTCCTATTTGGAGTAAATATCCTGCATTAATATCTACATGCAGATCTTTTGCCAGAGGATTATTGAACATTAATTACATTAGCATTTTCCTCTCTGACAACAAGGTGGCGTCTTATCTGTGATCTTCAAACTGCGACTGGGAACTATTGATCTGGACCATGTTGTCATTCAGATGATAATTAGGAGCGGGTGAGGGGTCAGCCTCCAATCCGTTTGAACATCTGGATGAGAGTTCCTCAAGGACAATGGGAGCCGCAGGATGCCGCCACTCTGTCGAGCCCCGTGTGTCTTTATGTGCCTAAGTCCATTAAACAAATTGTCTAATTAATTCCCACATACCTGCAGAGTGGCGCAACAATCAATGGAGGAAAAACACCAGGAGAGGAGCCCGGTGCATGGTGACAGTGGATGCATACAGAGATGGAGGTGATGCACCTGCTGCAGGGTTTAATCAGACCGTTTCATTCTTTAAAATGACAAAAAAGCAGTTCAGATGAACAGAAATAGCTTAAAATACCTCTATATTACTACAGGTGTGAGTGCACATTTTATATTTTGAGACTGACTTTTTCTGACCATCTTATCTCCCTAACACCATTACCATTAATCCATAATATTTCACACTAACAACACACTGAGAGAGGTGGCTCTATCACAGGTTGGCCTTATCTATAATTAAAACTGTATTTTAAGGACATGCAAATGGAGATATTAGCAGACCTAACATATATCCGTCTCAGTGTGGTGGGGACAGGGGTTCAAAAGAATCGTCTTTTTTACAGAGAAAGAGAAAGTAGTTCAATGTATTCTTTTTCATGAGTAAATAAAGGTAATCTCCACGGGTGCATTAAATTCTGTCTCCGCTGCATTTATGTTATCGTTAATGCGATGAATAATTCCGTTTGCACACTCCCGAAAAGTGCTTACAGCAGAACTTTGGGAAGAATCAACTGAACAAATTGTGTAAGAAATTCCTAAATGGTCTTGTTCAGAGTGTTTAAGTGTGGAAAATGATCTTCTGCCTCTCAGCGTTTTGTCCCACACACACACACACACACACGCTGCATGCTTGACCACTCCGGACAATGCCTTGTTAATCCACAGTTCAAAGAAGCAGGAACAAGACAGCAGATGTTGTGACATGGTTAGAGAAGTATACAGATAAGCAGTGGATGTAAAACAGAGGCAGCTGTTACAGCTTGTAAATTATTATTAGAGCCTGTGGTCCTGTTATAGTCAGACAGTGTGAGCTTGTTGTCGCTACAGGAAACAGTTTATCGTGTTTTCTGTTAACGTGTCGCAATGTAAATGAACGGCTAAACTGCACTTGATCCAAATGTGCAAATGCAAAACATAAATGTAAATCAGTATGTGTGTGTGTGTGTGTGTGTGTGTGTGTGTGTGTGTGTGTGTGTGTGTGTGTGTGTGTGTGTGTGTGTGTGTGTGTGTGTGTGTGTGTGTGTGCCTGGGGAGGAGGCAGATAAACAATGCAAATATTGCCCCCTTGTGGCTCATGTGCACTCATGGGTTTTCAGGGAGCCACCTGGGACAGCAGAGACTCGTGAGTGTACAGCAGGACTTCAGGACAGGAAATAAAGACATGAGCAATCAGAGGAGGTGATTTTCAACTCATACCATGTCAGAATCAAAAGAGAAAAGAGGGGGAAATCAGAGTTTTAAGGTTTTGCATGGCGTGGAAGTGATAAGCCAATAAATGACGTTTTTAAAATGACGGCTTGACTAAAAACTGATTAAATACATTAAATGGATTTCATAACAAATATCTCAATAGGTCTTACTTTCAAATTAAGCAAGAGTTTAACTAAACAAAGTGTCCAATAGAAATGTGGAAACTCTGGTCCATATGTTGTGCAATTGTATACAGCAATCTTTGTTTTAATATAACCTTTTGTATACTGTATGAAAAGATACAGATAGAAATCCTCCACTTTATCCACTTTTACGGAATGGATGGAGGTCTGAACCACCATGGCAGTTTATGGACAGGTTCCTTTTTGAGTGGCTGGGTGGGAACATATATTTAATGAAGTAAAGAATAGGGCCCATTTCCTGTTCAATTGTTGGAAATAAAAGGTTTATGCCACCTACAGGTACCAGTGCCAGGGGCGGATTAAAAGAAAAATGGGCCCCTGGGCACAGACATGAAAAGGCCCCAGCAACTGTCCAAGCGGCAAGACACAGGGAGTTACTAATACATGTCTAGCCTCTTTAAGTTGTTGTATTGTCAGTCTTCGTGTTCATTGTGTGTCTCTTTGTGGTCATTTTGCATCTTATTTTGGCATTTTGTAGTATTTGATTCCTTTTTCATCATTTTATTTTGGCATTTTGAATCTCAGTAGTCGTTTTTTGTTTGTTTGTGGTCATCTTGAGTCTCTTCCTGATATTAACCTTTCTCTTTAAGCGACTTTTACTTGGGGAAAGCCTGGGGCCACTGGTATTTTCGGCCCCTGTGCCAGTGCCAAGTAGGTTTGTTTGGTAATCAATCCATCACTTTAAGGAAAATGTGTTCATTGATACAGGTAGATATTTGTGGTAGGTTGATTTTAGAATTGAATGTACATTGCATTTTGATTCAGACTTTTTCTTTCAGTTGTTAAAAAATGAAACAAAGAAAATGTCTCACACTCTGAAAGGAGATATATTTTCTGTCATTCTTTTAATGTAATATTGCTGCTGCTTTTTCAATGTGCATGTAAGACTAAAACCATTGACGGTAATACATAAAACGTAACACTTCCTTTCCTTATGTAAAATGCATTCTCTTTAATTACCCACATCTCTCTCTTTCTCTCTCTCCCTGTCCCTCTCCGCCGTCTCTCTCCCTTCCTCTCATTAGAGCAGAGTAAATTTCAATGTCACTTAAAGTCACGGCTGTAATTTATTGGCTCCTTAATACTGACGGACAAAGGTCGCAGGCAGCGCTGTGAGGCGTTCTATCAGGTTTATCTGCGCAGGTCATTAACCTTGACCTGGTGTAAATGCACTTCAGTCCGAGGAAGCTCCCCCCGTCCTGCATGTGAGCGTTTCCATGCCCCCAAGAAGTTCCTCCCCGCGACGGCCACCTCACTCCGCCGCCCCGCTCGCTCAAGTGCTTTAAACTTGCCTTAATTGTCATATGGCAGCCAACGCAGCTTCCTTAATTGATCTGACCTTTCACAGTGCTTTCTAATTTCCAATCCCGCTTTCATTGTTCCATCTGGCACTTTTAAAGCGACATCTGGTTGACTGTACTTTAGCCGGTGATCTCTGTACAGTTATTTATAAACGTAATGTATGCTTCAACAGATGTTGGGTTTTTATAGGTGAGCAAGGAGCCGGACTGCACTCTCGACGCCCGGCCCGTGTCCATAACACTCCCCCTCAGAAACTCAAATATTGATAACAGAAATTGCAAAGGCGGATCGGCCAGAGAACTCTATTCTATTATGTTGGTTTTCTTGTTTTTGTTCCCTATTTGCTAAACATCAATATAGCACAGCCCTTTCTAATCACGGCCCATAAACAATACAATTCAGTTTAATGAACAAATAAACAATTGTGTTGCCATGATGAGCTCGGTTTTGCAAACATGTGTGAGGTCAGTGAGAAAGCAGGGTTATTTGTTTGATAAATAATTAACTGAATGTGGCTATTGTTCACTAGGACAGAGAGAGGAGCTCAGTCTCATCCAATATGTCTGCGACTCAGATTTTTTTCCAGTAGAGTCCCTATCAGACCAAAGCCTCTTTTTGCCTCACTCAGTCAGATTAAACAGCAGAACTGTTATTTAGGACCAGTTCTACCATGGGGCATCGGCATGTTCTCAACAAGATTTCGATAACTTCAGAGCTGCAATTTCTCGTCCTCACACTGTACCTAATCTTCCTCTTAACCCCTTTCCCCCCTTAAACTGCAGTTCTCCGGGTTCGTCCTCCCTATCTCCGAGCGTGGACGACATGTTGCGGACTTCCACCACCCCTCCCTTTGAGAACTTCATTTCCTGCACTGACATTTTTCCAAAAGATAAATTTCCTATAGCCTGTATTTTCATGGGGAAGTGCTCGGAGATGGCTCTACCTGCAGGCAGTTAAATTAGTGCCATATAATTGACTGATTAAACGCTTATTGATTGCTGAGATCCGGATGATGGAGACGGGGGATATGGATAGTCTTGCCCTTGCATTTTACACTGTCCTCTGCTCATGAGGAAGCGTATAATACAGGCTCAGAGAAACTGATCTCTGGCTGTGAAAAATCCTGACGGGTGCGACATTTTGTGAGCTGAGGGTTGAATTTTTATGAAGATTGAACTTATTCTCAGCAGCCACTTTATCAAATGTAGCTACGTCAGAAATTAAATGTATTGTTTTTGCACAGCGTCCTGTATTTGCTAACCTAATAGGGCAGTGTTTGGGGGTCTCGCAGGGCTTTAGGAGACGGGGATTGACATGCTGCAGCCTCAAGGTCAGAGTCGGCTGCTCCCCTGAAAGCCTCCAGCAACTGATAGACACGTCTTCCCTCCTGAGCCGTGCTGGAGCGAAAACACCACAGAACATCTGTTCGCAAACAGCCCTGATGGAGCCGTCCTGACACTGCCCACGCTCCCGCCACCCGCACCTCACCACCCAATTCCCCGGCCGGGGCCAGATGGCGGCCCGCTCTGCCGCTCCCTCCTTTCTCCTTATCCAGGACAAATCATGAGGAAGAATGGCCTACAGGTACCGCCCCAGGCCCGCCTGTGCCACTCACCGCTGACCACCCTCTGGTGGCTTCCAATGTTCCCTCCTGTCAAAAGACAAATTGTTCAACAGACTGCTCTTTTATGAATTCACCCCGCGGTCCATTTCTCAAAAGAGGTTAAGGAAAATCCTTGGCCTGAACGGCTCAACTTTGAGACAGAACTCTGTTCTCTGAAAAGTTCAGAGGCCTGGAGCCAGAGCTGCTGAAACAGAGGGAGGACTCCAAGTTTCTCCACAATAGGCGATCGTTACTCCAAGTCCAACTGGCGGAAACATCTTCCTGCCATCCTCTGTGCAGACGTCTGAATTATATGCTCTGATGCCATCATAAATAGGATCTTAGGTGAGGAAGGACATTTTCTGGTGGAAATTACTGTCAGTTGTTAAACAGCAAAGCTTATTCCTGGAAAATAAAACCCAGAAAATTCCTATCTCTTGGCAATTTTAATTTCATTTAGTGTCAGTCTGGAGAAGCTGAACCTAAAAATTTGAAAAGGATATACACAAACGAGTGAGGTTAACCTCAGTTCTTCCACTGTGCAACACACACACACACACACACACACACACACACACACACACACACACACACACACACACACACACACACACACACACACACACACACACACACACACACACACACAGACAGATCAATCATCAAGCAAATAACCAAACATAACCAAACTCATCCCTCGTCACTATGAACCAGTTGCTCTGTTCTGTGATTCAGCAGCTGATAATGTGCTTTCCTCATGTTACTATCAAGTGATTGTGGGTTAATGCTCACGGAGGGAGTATTCTTGACTCTTTCAGCTCCATCTTTTCACAGGTGACCCGGTTAGGAATCACAGATCAGGGATAAGTGTGATTAATCTCCTGATGGGACCTTTTACACAGCGTTTCATCTTGAGGCTGCACAGGAGGGATGTGTGGGAAACAATACATCTCTAATGAATCCGCCTCATGGAGGAAAAATGCAATACCTGCTCATTTAGACCTGGTGCTATTTCGGGGGGTTACCTCAGGTTCGCTCCAGTTATAGTTATATCTGTTCTGCATATTCTGAGAGAGCTGTACATCAAATAGATGAGATGTTATTCCACCGTAACGCCATGGTGCTAATTAAGATGTACATGTACGTGCAATTGCTTACATTATGCATAATGGTTACCATGGCTTTTGCACGGGCAGTTTATTCTTGATGCTTTACTTAGAGTATAAAGATAAGATAAGATGTACCTTTATTAATCCCTGTAGAGAAATCCAGATGTTTAAGCAGCAACAGAGTGAGGATGAAAAACAGGACAGTACGGTTTCACAGGACAATAAAATAAAGTTGAATTAAAATAATGTACAGGTAAGTAACTGTAAAAAGCACATATACTGTACATAGAAAGTGAACCCAGGGAGAAATTTAATAGGTCACAAGAAAGGTCAGATATAAGGAAAACCTGCTTAGTCTTGCTGTCACGATATAGCTTTTAAACCCCATCTTGGAAAAGGAAATATCCTTAAAATTGATTCCGTTAAAGCTTCTTAAAGACCATCACAACTCAATGCAATGCTGATACCACATGAACTATAGGATTAGTTCATCCAAGTCACAACGCATAATTCAGTTTTTTTATTTTGAAAGGAAAACCAAAAGGATAAATCAAAGAGTTTGCTTTTCCTAATTAACCGGGGCAATGACTACACTGTACACATGTTCATCATAATGAAGGATCCTGTTACCCAGCGCAAAAGTGTGGCTCATACAGATGTTGCCAATTGGATATCTCACCTACCTGCTGGCAGCCAGAAGCCTAACTAATAATTATGTAGATATGCCCTTAGTAGATGTTGGACAACATTGGAGGAAAAAGACATTTCAGGTTTTTGAACCACAGACAATACTTGTTACCTCTGCCAAGGATTTTTGATTTGCTCGGTTTGTTGGTTGCTTTTGTCAGCCCAGTTTTTCTTTAATCTTGGTGGGAGGATGTAGCAAAGGCCAAGAGAAACTAGACTTGTAGTTAATACAATAAATTCATTGTTCTTTAAATTGTTTCATGGAGGTATTGATGTTAAAACCATGTGTACCTCTGTTAAAATAGCTTTGGATTATTCATTTTGCATTTGACGGGCTGTACTGGTCTTTTATTTCTTCTTTAGACTGAAGATTAGAAAAGGATAACAACATTTTGGCACAATGAACAGCTCAAAACGTTAAAATAGAATTAATGAACTAACAGTTTTCCATTAGCTCCCAGAAATGAATCATGAATGAAAACACTAAACATCCTAATGCGTCAACTTCCCCAGATTACAATTCTAACGCTGAATCACTGGTGTGTTACTGGTTCTGAGCTCCATCCAGATCACAGCCTCTTGACCCAATGCGAGCTGCCTGGAAACATTCAAACTAATATTTACACCACATAAGAAGTGCCATAAACATAAAATATCAAGTTGCGCACTGTGAAAAAAAGCTTCAAATGACAAGATATGGCTAAATACGGTCAGCTGCTTCTCACCGGGCTGGCTCGCCAATTTTTTAACAAACTATTGATATATGAAACCCTTCTTCTCTACCATTTCCTGAGCAGCTCTTCAAGCATGTTTACAGTATGACCAGAGGCCACTTGACCGTGTGATGCGCTCTCTGAGACTGAGGTATGAAACATCTTGAACCGAGCAGGCCCCTACGGCGAGAGATCTCCAAACCAAATTGCACTGGTGTTATTCATTGAGATTGGGCTAATTAAAGCCCTGCTTCATGGAAGAAGAGGTTGTGGGGGTGGGTGTTTTTCTCCATGCACTGACAAGCTTAATGGTGCAAAGAATTTCTACCTGATGAGGGCATTCCTACCACAGGTATGTGCCAGCAGCACTGCCAGCCAAACAGCAATTTAGCACTCTACTACAAGTGTTTACACTGCACTTTGGCACTGCATCTTTTTTAATGTACCATGCTGGGTTTTTTATATTCAGTGTGTATTTACTCCAAGAGCATTTTGAAAAACTTGCAAATGGGACACTACGCCTGTATGGTATTAGCTGGAGCCCACCGAGGCCACAGTGTGTGTCTGTCCCTGCCGAGCGGTGGCAGAAGCCCATTCACTCCCAGCCAGTTGGCGCTGTAGGGAGGGCAGGACGAGGGGGGCTGCTCCTCTGAATTCAATCCCACATGATCTCACTGGTCCAGGAGAGTATATCAGGCGAAAGCAGCGTGATCATTAAATGCCCATGCTGCAAATCTTTTTAATTATTCTCCATCCTCCCTAGCCTTTTAATGAGAGGAGTATCCACAGATAATGCGGGTAATTGGACAATGGGATTCACTCATTCAATTATTGACCACTGAATCTGCTCAAGAGTTGATGGGTGAGTCTCCCGCTCTGGCTCCGGGGCTCTGCGTTTAGCATCCTGGTAAAAAAACTAAGAATCCTCCTTCTGGTGGATTGAATGTGGTTCAAATACATTTTTTGGGCTCCATCCAAAAAGCGAATTACCTTATAATTTGTTTGAACCGTGAAAGAGTTAGATCTAAATACTGTGTGGCAGGCCTATCCATAAACTCTTGCTAAGTAACCTCTGGTATGTGATGCTGGCCTTTTCACATTAACCACAATCTTTATTGGGACTATGTTGAGTGATCGGCTTGTTTGAAATCTATTGAAATCGGAGATAAGTGTACAGGTCATTTTAATAGCTCTGAATCCAGCAGAACAATCAAGTTACATCCAGTGTGTCCACTGGAATGAAGTTCAATGTTCATGAGAAGAGGTTGTGCCTTATTTAAGGAATGGTTGGACAATTGCGAGATAGATGAGGTGTTTAATATCACGCCCCCATGTCTGTAAGAAAGCTACAACCGGGAGATGGTTGGCATAGCTTAGCACAAAACATGTAAACAGAGGCTCCGTTAGAAATCAGAAGTCAATGGTTACTCTCTCCTCTACGAAAACATATTCAAACCTAATGGTGACATTTAACCTTTCAGCAGCAATGCTTTGTGGGGCGTTTGAGTATGTGACATAAGCTCATGAAACATAGCTTTCTCAGAAACTGTTGTTCATACAGTACACATTAAAGCATTTATACAAAATGTACTTTACATAGTATGCAGTTGTACGCTCTGCATACTCAATTTTCTTAGTTAGTTAGTATGGAATTTCGAACACAGCCAAAACGAAACAGCTAGCCTAGCTGATTGCGTACAAAGAAAATGGGAGCATATAACACACAGTTGGTTCATCTGCATCCATCAGTTTAGTCGTAGCATGTGTTCAATACATTTATATATATTTTGAGATGTAGAAGTGCTGTAGTGGATTGCATTTTGACTACACAGATAGCTGTTTTCGTATGGTTTCTTTCGTTATATGCTAAGCTAAGCTAGCCAGCGTCTTACAGCAGCGACTAATTAGGATACAGATAAGAAAGTAGAAATTATTTAATCTCCAACCGTTCCTACGTATTTAAATTAAAGAAAGAGTCATTAAAGTAAAAAAGCATTAAAAGAAATAAGTAGAACAATATGATTTAGACAACTAATCTACAGTAAGGCCTACAGTAACTTTAGAAAGGTATTTATTGTTCATCCTAGCTGACACGCATGGTAAAAAAAGACTACTGCTTCCCCCATCCGGACCCCTGCTTAATGCTCAATTGAAAAAAAGCCAGTCTCTGGATAAAGGACTCTTCCAGTTTGAGTGAATTTCCAACCTGAAGGCAAAATCTACAAACCGAAGCGCAAACCCAAGGGAGGGGGACAATTCCCCCACCGATCATCCAATTTGGATGATAGCAGTGTGTGTGGAAGAAAAAAGAAAACAAGGGGAAGCAGGAGAACGAAATATCTCGCAGGAATCTTCCATCACACTGCTTCCTCGCCGCGGCCCACATTGATCCAGCGCATTAATCATGAGCCGACAAACAGCATGTTGTGTCTGTTGGTAATTGTGACTCTCAACCATACTTGGCCTATAGCTACTCTCAACATGAACTGATAAACCACTCTATTACTACAGCACAATGTAGGACACGTTCAGTCAACGGTAGCTTGAGAGCAGTGAGCCTCCTGCAGCAGTATCACAAAAGGCAGTTTATCTGTGTTCAGTAATGGAATAACATTCTTAGGGAGGAGAAGCTAAGATTTTTTCTCAGTGGCATTGCTCTATTACAAGAAACTGGTGGAAACATACTGTATCAGTACACTGGGAGGAAAAGGACTGCTCGCTTTCCAGCACAGCGCTCATGTTAACAACCCCCCCTCACACACACACACACACACACACACACACACACACACACACACACACACACACACACACACACACACACACACACACACACACACACACACACACACACACACGTACACACACACACACACACACAGCTAGTGAAATTCACACCTCCAGCTAGAGTCATTATCATAATTGTTACCAAATACTGTAACTCCAGAGTTTTAATTGCAATACCATTAATTTCCAATCTGAACGATTCCCTTGCACAGACAATTTCATTCCCAAATTGACATACCCACTCAAATGATTTCATATAAACACACTGATAAAAAATAATAATATCTCAAGGGCCAAATAGCAAGAAAGAAACTGGGGGGGTGGTGGATTCCAATACGGTTTAAAAAGGGAGGCAAATTGTAATAAGAAGTAGTCACGGTTTCTCCTCCAAGGCTTTAAAACAAATATGCCCTTCAACTGACGCGTTATCATCGTCTCCGCACTGCAAATAAACTCTGCCTTGCCTCGTTTCTTTTCAAGATAAAAGACCAGTCGTCCGGGCATAATGGTCAGGGCCAACAAAATGAAATAATAAACCATTCATTAAATCAAGCACACAAGTGGTAACTTTCCCAATAAAACATTCAGAAAGTTTAATTAATAGCAGTCGTTAGCGCTCGTTTAAAACTTATCGATTTAGACATAACAATATGTTAAAATAATGTATCCTGCAACAGTCATCCCCCCCCCCCACCCACCCCTCCGCCGGGGCCTCTGCTCGCACCACATTGTAATCAACAGATTGTTAGACATGCATTTTCTGGGCCGCTGACAAAGCCTGATGTATGGGGTCGAAGGGAGCGTTCGTAATCCATCCATTGCTGCAATTTATTATCTTATTTTAATTGTATACACAAACATTGAGGTGATTTAGGTGACACGGTGGAAAGATGAAATCCGTTTATATTAAAAGGGTTGCTCACCCCTGGAGCCAACTGCCAGCTACACCTTTCAATGACTGCTTTTAACAACATGGTTATTGTTTTATTGATCAGGGTTTTATTACAGATTTGACACCCATGTTATGTGTTAATCGAACCGCATATAATTTTTTGACACATATTTTACGAGATTATGACTGGCAATTAATTTAATAACTATTATTTTTCAGGCGATTTCAGCCTTAACGAGGTTTGTGGGAGAGTGCTCCATTCGTCTTCGGCCGTGTTGTCACTCATGCACTCTCCGGCTCGGCGGCGCAGTGCGTGACCTTAATGGAAGCCGTGGAAATGGCCAATCGTCCGCACTCCCCAGCTCACCGCGGAGCCACCTTCTTTTGTTCTCGGAAGTGATATCACTATTAAGGAAGCCATTCATAGCCATATAATTCCTCCTTTCTACACTTAAACGCTCCGAGCTTATGGGGAAATTATACAACTCGGCCTTTGCTCAAATGTACTTTGAGGATGTGTCATTTTTCAGCCAGTGTACATTTAACCTGGGAGGGGGGGGGGGGAATAATCATTTTCTGCAATGTGGAGAAGGATTAATATCTTTTCTTAAAACACAAATTATGCAACATTGGCTTAACACACAGTAAATCAGGAAAACAGGGGCGCCTGCTGACGGTACGTGGGCAGTTAAAGCATAGGACGGGGGGTAGGGGGGGGTGGGGGGACAGGGAACATAACAGCGTGTCAAGCTGAGATAAAGCTCACACATCTATAAAAAGGAAGACATGGAGCGGGGCCACTGTTGGTCAATAGCCTCCATCTGTGTCTCCTCTCATCTCTTGAGGAGTGCACATCTGCTGAACATGGCACAATTTATCTATCAGAAGAATTATTAATTAATAGTTCATCTCCTCCCGCATAATTGAGGACAGATCTGGAACGCCATTAGCTGCGATAATAAAGAGAGCGATACCTCCCGCCCACCTGAGCACACGGGGAAAAGCCTCGTTCTTTGTGGCCTTGTCAGCAAATGTATTCTTTTGCACTGAGCAGTAGTTAACAACTTATAGGTTTGTCAAACCAATTTCCTTCTTTTTTAAATCTTCATAGCAATTATCTTTTTGCATAATCAGTTTCAAGACCTTGGGGGTCTACTGGGTCTTGTAACGTCTTTAAAATAATTGTTCAGATAGTAATTTGAAGTTTTGTGGAAATTGCTTAATAATCAGATCCCAAAGTCAATATTTGGCTGAGGAACTAAGTTGTAGATGGAAAAGACTTCATGGGGGCTCCGACGAGAGAAAAAAGAGGACCAGCTAAAAATAAAATGACATCAGAAGTTTGAGCCACATAAAAGCGTGTGCATGTGTGTGTAAGTGCTCGGATGTTCGAGAGTGTGTGTGTGTGCATTTACATTACACTCTAGTCCATGCCTACGTGTGAATCCTAGCTGTACAGGTGCAAACGCAGGAGACAATGTGCAGATAGTGTAGACCCATTTAAACTAATTTCCCTTTTTAAACACCCATCAAAAGAAGCACAAAGTCAGTCAGATATCAGTGGAAATGAAGCTATATTATCATGAAATATTAACATCTGTTGTGGACCTAACGCAGCGGTTATCTACATTGAGCGTTTGAAAGATATCCAACTTTAAAGGAAAGGAGGGGGCCACAGATTTTATGTTTGTCCCAATTACCCTTGTAATGAGATGTATCTGCGCCCGTAGTAATGACAGTAATGAGAAAGATAAAATGACAATGTGTAAAAACAGAGCTAGCATATCAATGACTCGCTCTGATGAATGCCGGGACAAAAGGAAGACGCCATGATCCCCAACAGCAAGGACAACTAAAAGAAAATACAGGTCCAACACAGTGCTCCCCTTGACTCCTAAAGTATATATGAATCACTACCCTTATTATCACTCTGACACAGCAAGGAGCTTTGCTTTATGAATGCTACTTAAGGAGCATCTCATAATGTGCTCTGACCAAACCCAATCATAATCTGTCTTGCCCAATAACAACAAGACAATGCTTTACAGAAAACGTCTGATGTCATATCATCATTACACTAATAGCATAGCCTGAGCTACTCTTAGCCCCACCCAATTAGTCATTTTAAACTGCTTATTGGTGAGAAAGCATCAATGATCAATTCAAGTATTTAGCCTGTGGAGCAGAGCTTGAGTCAGAGCCAACATTGATTATCTGAAGGAGCAAATTGGTCTGTAATAATGGGTATTTCTCATGATGCCTGTGTGGAGCTGGAGGACTGTTCATTTTGTACAAGTGCTTGGTGGGTTGAACTTTCATTTCAACCCAAAAAAAACAACAAGTAAATCTCAGATAAATCATTATTTATACAAGTTATTGTTCTGATGCCGCTTCCAAAGGATCCATTTAATCAAATCGCAGAATGTAAAGTAACTCTGTAACCCATTATCTGAATAAAATAAATGAATGAATATGTTTGGATTACTCCAAACAAAGGGGGGAAAAATATTGCACCTCGTACAGAAACTAATTTATGCATGCAGAATAATTTAACTATGTTTTTCTGTTCCTTTAAACTTTTTTTATGCATCTGAAAAGGCCTTTTTCATACAGTACTTGCTCGACCTTTAGGGGTAACTGTATTCCACAAAAAATGCTTTTCATGAAGTGATAGCGTTGGTTGTTTTGAGAAAAAAAAGACATGTTTTAAGGATGTAATCAATAATGTAACACCTGATAATGTAACTATACTGTAAAGCCATCAGACACGTTCAGAAAGTAGCTAGGGATTAAGCTAGATTCAGCAGCTAAAGAGGTGGATATTTACACAAAGAAACTCACAATTCAAATTGAATTTAGAATATCCTGACAATACTTGAGATTATAAATGTAACAAAGCAAGATTTAACCAAACTCTTTTTAGGTTCCCCATTGTTTGATCGTTGTTGACATCCAGTGTGCCACAAAGAGACATCAGACATTAACAAAGCTCTCAGCTATGCAAATTAAATACAGAATATTGACTGAGTAAAATGGAAAAGATCGCCTGGAACCAGTATAGGAGCTTTGAAATCAGAGCAATACCGCCTAAATGTTAATAGAAAAAAAATCTATTTAGCCTTGAATAACTTCAAGGCTTTTTACGAACACCCCATGGATCATCAGGAGGTCCCAGGTGGGACTGTTGCCTTAGGAAACTCACACTTCCTCCACAGCGGAGAGAATCCCCAGTTGGTTTAAGTCATATACTGTTAGACGCCGACAAATCCAATTTACCCCATTCCCATACTTCTTTGATTTCCTTTGCTTTGTAAGGTCATTTATCTGCAATCTTAATTTGGAAACTGTGATTTCTTCCCTTTGTGACAAGCAGCAGAGGCTTCTCTCCCCCCCCCCCCCCTCCACCCTGCTCAGCTGTCATAGAAGGTAGGCAGGTATTCTAAAAGATGTTGAAAAAATAGAATATCACAGACGTGTTCAATTAGAGCAAAATGATGTTGAAAATGAATTATTTTGTTCTTAATGGGTTGAGCAGAAACACTCCCCAGAGCACACAAGGTGAGCACTGCTTTAAGGTACAGCGTTTTAAGTGGATCAGAACAAACTGCTCCACGGTAAGCTCTGTATGCACATATTTCAACCACAGTAGAGCGGTTCGTCCATCAGAAAAGGGATTCTTTGATTTCATATTTAATCTACTCCCGGCTCAGTTTCTCAGAGGACATTTCTCAGGATTATCAAAGAATCCTGTCAGGAAATAGTTATTGGAGGCAAGTGTCTCCATCTCTTTTGCACTAAAGTTTGCCACCATCCTAATGGGAAAACAGATGGTTAAGACACTGTGTGAATCACACAGAGTTTCAGGGACTGTTAACATTACAATTTCCTAGAAATGAAGGGTAGACAACAAAAAGATAACCCTGAGAATCTTCTTCACTTAATTAGTTGCATTAAGATGTCTGAAAATGTATGTTTAAATATGCAAATAAAGCAGAATCTCATGAACTAAACGCTCTTTTTTCGAACATTTTCAGAACAGAATCTGTACATAGGATAATACCAGGGTCAAAAATGTTCACAAGAGAAGCTTTGAATCCCTCTTAATATCCCTCCATATAAACAACAACTATCAATGACCATAAAATAACACGTGTTTTTAGGAATTCAATTTGATATAAATGAGTAAATAAATAATAAAGTATGAACAAAACCCTGTTTGACTAGCTTCAGATCATTTAGGAACTCAACTGGAGATTGTATTTATATATATAACGGCTAATTAAGTTTTTATTGAAGGAAATCACTAAAAACTGCCTTTATTTTTATGAAATGGAAAAACATGTATACATTTTCCACTACAGGTGCAACGTACATGTTATAAGATAAGATATAATATAAAATATCATCAGGAAGTCAATTTCCTTTAAAAGGATAATGTATTTTGTACTACAAGTTTTCTTTCAGATAAGCAGAAATTAAACTTGTATTTGTTGAAGGATATTTATGATCTGGTGTATTAAATATGTCTGCTTTCATTCGTTTGTTTTTTGCCAATAACATAAAAAATGCAGAAGAATCTTGAGGGATTGTGAAGGGGTTTTGTATATTTCAAAATGTACTTAGCTATTCATTACTATAGTAATAATACAAGGATGAAACTGTATTAATATAAAACTAACAGTTTGTTTTCCCTTAACCCTTGTGTTAGATTTGCACCTTTTATCTATTTGAGGACAATGACATCTGCCTATGAAAATAAAGCCGGTCCACCAGGGTTAAACATCAGTAAAAAGTGAATATGACATCAAGAGTCGTCTTCTCTTTGTCTTAGCCAGCCTCAAGGTGACATGGGAGTCTGCTCTCATCACTGTGACACTTATTCTCCGTGGGACTCATTAAGGGGCAAAGGGGACCTCTGCACCGGCAGCATGTTCAACAAACTAAGACATTTTACTAAAACCAAAAAAAACAAAAGGCGCAATTTCCATTTAGTCCAACGAAACACCTGGCAGGACCACACACATGCACGGCGAAATGTTAAGTTGTCCTTCCAAGGTGATCCTTGCGAGGCAGAATGAGAGGGAAATACTTTCCGTGAGACTTCCACATGTTTGAATTATGTCTTGATGAAAGATGCAATGCAAATACAACCAGCTGATGGACATGTTTTTGAGACATAGCACATTTTGAAGGTATGTCAATACACTGCACTGCGCCAAATGGCCAGTTTCAGCAAAACGTCATAAAAAAAGGTGGTTGCAGTATTAAATATTAAAAAATGTTAACTTACAATGATGTTGAATGTGTCTGTTTAACATGTTGTTCTTTTATACATGCAACTTAAATTTTGATCTTCATGTTGACTTGTTGATCGTCGGTGTGACACTAAAAAAGTTCCACTCAAAAATGC
The DNA here is from genome assembly GCF_036324505.1 of Eleginops maclovinus. Lineage (NCBI taxonomy): Eukaryota > Metazoa > Chordata > Actinopteri > Perciformes > Eleginopidae > Eleginops > Eleginops maclovinus. The sequence continues at coordinate 26,209,636 of NC_086368.1, read as the reverse complement.
CACTTTGTCATTATAGTTAGCTTACTTACTACCATTTATCTTTAAAGTTAGAACTTCTAATTCAACCTTTCTGCATGCTAACATCTTAGCAAAAGCAGGTTAGCATTAGCACATTAGCAATGCACTTTAGCTATCATTGCTAACGTGCTAAGATTAAGATATTGGATTGATCAGGACATTTTTGTATCCACAATGATTCAACTTTTTCTTTAACCTAAAGAGTTGTGGTAGTCATGTATGTTGACGAACATATAAATGCTTTCAATGCAGCCATTACTCATGATTTTAACAAAAAACTAGCTGTTTTTGGCTATCATGCTCTTCATTTTTGGACACAATATGGCATTGTAAGGCATACATAAATAGTAATCCAAATGTGTTAAAGCTGGACCGTTAATGGAGTACTCTGCCATAGTTTAGTAAAGATATTATCCAAAAAATAACTATTTGTGGTCACTCCCGTACCACATACAACAAGAAAGATACCCCCCCAAAATGGTACATTCCTTTGTAGAGAAATTAAGATGGAGCAGCTGGACTACCAGGTTCACCCTGGAGCCACAAACAGCACATAAACACAGCAAGACATTAGCTTGATGTGTTTACAACTGTAAATAATGGAGAGGACTGTAAGTGCAGGAAGGGGGTCAGAAAGCTGTCACTGAGATGTGGAGTAATTTGTACCTGAACTTGATCTCCGGCTGTCACTTCACTCTACATTAGGGAAGGCTCTAATGGGGTGGAGTGTCAGCCACTGTGACTTTTCTGCAGACGCCGGGCCGCACAGCTCATTCCTCCGAGAGCACATTTCCATGGGAGCCAAATTAACCACGCAACCTGCTGAACCTGGCTGACGGCGTGATTGACGTTGACCAATGAAACCCGAACCTAATGTGTTCTGTGAGAAACAAAAAAAAGTACCACCGATGGGGACTATGGAAATGTCACATCCAGAATAATCTTGAATCGTCTTTTCCCTATCACCATCACAACACAGAGACAATGAAACCAGGAGGAGGAGGAGGAGGAGGAGGAGGAGGAGGAGGAGGAGGAGGATGGAAAAGCACTTGAAACTCTCAGTGGAAGTTCTCTTCAGGAGTTCTGTTTACACTGAGTGCAGCATAGTGGGAGCTCGGTAGACAAATACTCTCACATCTTAATTTTTCAATTAGCATGGCTCTTGTTCTCTAAACATATGCAAACACAGCGGGGCGTCCATTAAAATGCAACTCTAGTGTTGAGCCTAATTAGAGTAAATTGGTTGGCTTGTATTCGGCGAAATTTGAATGCAGCTCACTACCCGTGTTTCACCGCGTGTTTCGCCCCAACAAACAAACTGGCACTGGCTGCCTCATGTATATGTGCAGCAGAATCACAGCCTTGAAGGAGTGAGACATCTAGTGTGTGTGTGTGTGTGTGTGTGTGTGTGTGTGTGTGTGTGTGTGTGTGTGTGTGTGTGTGTGTGTTTGTGTGTGCTGTTGTTTCTTTACAATAACCAGTATCTGCCAGATAATTTAATATGAAATCTGTGACTTTTCTATGTCCCATTTTATCAGTATCACATCACTGTAAGATCACAAAATCTCTTTATAGTGCATCCTGACTGCTTAATAATGCATTTGTTTAGGGAATTGAAGTTTTAATGTCAAATGCCCTTTTATTATGTGAGGCTCTGCATTTGCCCTTGGCTTCATTATCACTTCATAGAGGGGGATAGAAGTCCAACTAATAAAATGTTGCTGACTTTGTCCCGGTGATGTTTTATTAGGAGTGGATCTACAGTGTTTTTGCCAACGTCATTGGAACATTTTAGAGGCTCACAGTACAGTAGGCAGCAGGCCAAATGGACCCAGTGCAATGTAAAGGATAATTTGCACTGGATGCTTTCTGCTTAGCTGAGGTAAACAGCCGCCTCCACAGCCAGGGCGAGAAGTCTCAGCCCGCTGCGTGAAAACATAATCCAGAGAGCTGGGGAAGTATTGAAGAAACAGAGCTGTGGTAACACTGTGTTTGACATTAACTCCCGTTGGCCTCAGCTTTTTTTGCAGCCACATATTTTTGGCTTGATATAATCAGGTTTGTCACAAGAAGTGCATTTTTTATTTGTGATGCAATGGACCAGATGGCAGATGAAATGACTCTGAGAGCCGAAGTGAAAGACAAAGGGAGAGCAAACGCTGCCGAGGAGAGCTCTACGTGGGCGAGAGGAGGTAAGTTAATGTGACTCACGTCTGTGGAAAGTAATCTGAGCATTGAATCATTCTGTTGTTGTACATCTCTGTGATAACGTGTATTGTCATCCCTCCTGTTCCTGGTACTGAATCCATTTCACAAGTCTACTTACTCCTTTAATATTAGATATTTAACTGGAGAAATACAAAATATGTTGAACAATTTTCCCAGCAAATCACATTTTTCAGCAGTGAGCAAATGGATTTTGTTGGGCGCTAGCTTACATACATTCTTTAAATTGTGTGTCTGTTGTGATGTGCTCCGAATTCCAGTTTGCATTTTGATTAAAAACATGAAGTGAAATTGTCTTCCAGTAACTGTGCAGTCTAATGAGTGAGCGAGGATCGGAGAAACATTGGAACAAAACCTAAAAAATTTATAGCATGCCTGCAGGCCTTGTTTCTCTATCAGCTAATGGTCATGGGCATGGACCAGCTGCATTTCTCACTTAATTCATCTGATAACCTGGGAGCATCACGCTGCTCTCTGCTCAGAATTACAGGCAGGCGGCACTGATTTGAACTTTGTTTTCACTTGTTGTGCTTCACACACCAACCCCTGCCTTCTTCCCTTCTCATTCAATCACTGAGAATCATACACAAAACATTGAAACTCTTAATGAGAGGTAGAGACCTCAAACTGAAGAAAGGTGAAAACATCGGGGGGGGGGCTGTTTTGAACTTTGTTATTTTCGAACGTATTAAAAAACAGCTAATAAAATCTTAAATGTGGCCAATACAGCCCAGAGCGATTGTCCATTTGTATCACTCTTCCAACAATTTAGGTAAGACAAATGCAGTTTATTCGACTTTCAAAAATGTGTCCAGAGTGTGAATAAATGATCAGGCATTAAATGTTAAATAAAACAGAGAAAGGAATGGTAAATTATTCATCTCGAATAGGTGGTGAAAAGTAAACAGTCTGCACCCAGCGCAATAATTCATTAATATCTATTTAAATCAGATGTTCACCAACAGATACTGCTGCATGTGGAACAGTTCACAAACTACTTCAATACACCCGGCTCTCAGGTACAGACTGAACATTTTGAGCCACGGATAGTGTAGGTTTTATACTTTCACATACAGACATGCTTTCTATCAGCTGTTTTAGAAGCTTTTGGGAGATTCAAAGCACAGCATAAACATCTAAGCTCCACTTGTGTCTGCAAGTGGTGGGTATTAGTGTCAGACTCAAATATCAGGAGGTAATGGGCAGTTGTCAATCAATAATTTCCTTCCAAGCAATTAATTCCTTCCATTCTGATTCTGAAACTTTCAAGAGGGCTGAAAAAGCTCAGGCACATGGCACCTAGACAATCTGGCAGTGAACTGGTGGAAGTGGACTTGTATATATAGACTAGGGGGCTGATTAGGGAATAAGGAGCAGGTGAGTGGAGAGGATGAGCAGGCGGAGCGAGTCTACAGACGAGAGGGCAGGCAAATGGGAGTGAAATGAGAGCAGAGTTACAACCAAGACTGAACATTTGTCTGTATGGTAAAAATGGCCGAAACAACTTCTGTCTTTGTGTTGAGGCATATAGTATCATATTGTTTTGTGTCGAATCATCACGTGTATATGATATTGACCCGAGTATTGACTGTAACATACGGTTGTCTTGCGTGGTATTGAATCATGTCGTATCATCCTGTGTCCTCTCGTATAATATTATGTACTGTCTTATCATGTCATATCATATCATGTTGTGTCACATTGACAGCATTGGGTTGTCTTGAGTCATATTTCCTTGTGTCTTTTGTGAAGATTGTTATGTCGTATTTAATGTATTGGTTTCAAAAGCCTCAAATCAGTGAAATTTGGCCAAAGCAGGTCAAATGAGACCAGTTCAACCACCCCCAGACTGATCATTCTTTCGGCTGTTGTGATTTTTTATTTCTCGATGAATTGTGCTTGTCACATACATATGTACCTAAAGCAAACTGACATGTCGTTATGAATTTAACATTCGGTATCCTGGACAGAAAGGATTCAAAGTGAGGCTCACGGCAGCGTCTGGAGACTCGGTGCCACTGCAAACACAGAGCCTGGGGAGACCAGAAGAGACACTCAGCAACCCAGAGAGTGTGACAGCCCTTCTTCCCCACTATTCTCTTTGAAAATGTACCTGAGGAGGTCTTCCTCTGCAGCATCCTCCACCAGACAATCTCTTTCTTCTTCTTCATCTCAGCAGAGCAACATGGAAGGTAAGTGATTCCAGCACTTCATCCCACCCGTCTGATGCCCTCTAGCTGCACACACAGCTGTTGAAATCGTTGAAGGAGAAAATCTCGTGTTGGGTCCTCAATAAAACCGTTATGAAAGGAACTTTTTCATCCAAACAAAGCTTTTCCTACTGATGAAATAAACCATGATTAATATGCAGAATAATAATGCCATAGACAGAATAAAAAATTTGACAAATTGCAAACTTTATGCCTCGCCATGCTGAGAGAATGCTTAAATACAGCAGTTCATTTAATCAATTATGAAAATGTGTGAATAATTTAGAAACTGAAACTACAGCAAAAAAGAGAAAGACTAAAAAGACCACCAAAGTAGGATTGCTACAACAGATGCAGCAGCATAAGCGATCACACCAAAGACTGTTTATCTAATCGTGCGCTTATATCAAATGGAAAATATGAATAACAGGTTAGTATTTTTAATCAAATCCATCGTTCTATCAATTTGTGTTTCCTCCTCAAGTGACTGAGGATGAGGATTGATGCAATTGTCATGTCTGTACATTAAATACAGAGTTGAAGTCACAGCATGGTTAGCCTAGCTTAGCATAAAGCTAACAGGAAACAGCCCGGGGCTCTGTTCAAAGTTCCAAAATACATCTACCTACCATCCTAAAGTTTACAAATTAACTTCAGATTATATCTATTTTGGTTACTCCATATACAGACTGACATTTGCAGATGGATTTCTGATTTTAGAAGAATAATGCTTGAAATACTTGAAGAACAACAGAACTTGTTTTACGGGTGTTTATCTTAAGGGCAAGTCAAGTGCTAACAAACTGGCCCCTTTAAATTACAGATGAACCCAACAAAACGAAAAGACCCAAGGATTACTTGGACCTTTCAAAATGGTCCTTTGACGTTCCATAGCAATACAACATCAAAAACCTCAATAGGATGAATCCAGTAGGTAGTAACTGAGTCTCATTCCATCATTACCTTCACCAATTAGATTATTAGTGTGGTGTTATATACTACTCGTTTCTTCCGTCCATTAGTAGAAAATTGCAGATCTCAATAAATATTTAAAAAGGCTATATTTGTGTGAGCTTAATTTAGCTAATATTTCTGAACTATCAAGTGCTGTTGTATTGTATTCTTAATTTACCTGTCCTTTTTTCCTACTTGTGGGAAAAAGGTCTATCTGACATAAACAGATATGAAATAGATATATTCAATAAATAATACAATTCATCGAAAACAATGTGAAATTCCAAACACATTTATAGAATTTACAATCACAACAACTCCAGGCAACCCTGCAAAATGTAACCGAAATGTATAAATACAGGGCCATACAGGGATATTGTACATTTAAAGGACATTTTACGTCTACATACCTTGAAATGTAGAATAATTCAGCCTTTATAAAAGGGATATTCCACCCAAATCAACACTATGGTCTTTTGCCAAATATATCTGATCTAGTTCCATGTGCAGATTAAAGATAATAGAGGACTGAAGCGTTAAGAGGGTTGGCTTTTCTAGATTCTTTGATACAACATGTCTTCCTCGGTAAGTAACTGTTCATGGTCAATGTCATTTGATGATCCCATGCTTTATAGCACCCATGGGGGCACCATTTGGCAGAGACTGCTGGGAAGACACATGGCACATTGTTTCAGTGCAACCGCAAGGCAACTTAGAAAAGGCTCCTGGCAAAGTACACAGGAGAGACTGCTGGTAATTGATTATGTCTCCAAACAGCTCTCTTGCTTGTCTCACTGTGAGGGATCAAGGCATGGTTTCCTAAATTATGCATGTGTAAAGGAAGCAAAGGAGGCTTTTAAAATGTTCAAGATATAAGTGAAGAGCAGCTCAGATGATTTATGTCCCACGATATGGTTTAAACACAATTCATCAAACATAACCTCAAAAAGGTCATTTCAGACGTGTGAAGAGGGGAGACCAGCAAAACTAAAAAAAACATTTCTGGTTGAATAAAGCAAACCATGTTTTTAACTTGCAACCTGGCTGTATGTGTCTCCCTCAGTTGACTGTGCAGGAATTATTCTCGACTGTCTCTTCTGCCGACTCTACAACATGGTCCTCTTGCTACCTGACTCCTGTGAGAGACTTGTCAATCAATGCTGCCCCAACTACAAACAAGTCGTCACCGCGTTAGAGTCGACACCAGATGATAACGACTCCCAGGTGGACTTGGACTGTGGTCTGTGTGGTTGCTGTCACGATGCAGGGGACTGCATAGAGTTGGCCATGGAGATTTCTGAGATATGCTACCACTAGTGGGAAACCCCAAACTTGGAAACGAATGGCGGTTGGTTTGACGACGATAAGCCTCGGGAGGTGGGGGCAATGTCCAAAATACCTAGTGAAGCATATGTCACAACAAGGACTTCCTCTTTCTTGCCTCTGTCATTGTTTACGGTCTGATTAGCTACAAGAGAATCAAGAATGGAGTTGGATTTGAGAGACAACATCGTCAACTGGATGGTTTCATAATTAATGATATTTTCAAACAAATTTAGAGCTTAATCGCCGTCAGACGAGCCAATGAGTAGAGAGATTGCATTACGGCAACGCCTCTTTTGTTCTCCACACAGACCGTTTGTTTGCATGCAACGAAAGGCCGCTCAAAACGTGATTGGTCCTTACCGGTTGGACAAAAAAACGGACAAAAGACAGACTGCTTCTGAAACCAAAAACGTGTGGCCTACAGATTTTCTATTCATATGCAAATGTTGGTTATCAAGATTAGTGAATCCCCAATCGTGATAAGAAACGTATCAAGGACAAGACCAATGTGAGTTACCACGTTACCATACAACTACGATTCGAAGCAAAAATATTTTCTCCAAGATGATGGTAACAGTTTTTAACCCAGGGTTAACGATGCATATTTAAACCAACCAAAAACGCAACTTTATAATACTCATTTTGTTGTGCTTAGTAAAAGTGAATGGTCTGGCTTAAAAGTTTGCAACTATTGGTTTGGCAGTGTCAGGGTTAGGGTCACAAATATCCGTTTCCGAAATGAAAATCCTTTGTTTGTATAAAAAAAACAGGATTTTTAGAATATCAATGTGGAAGTGAAGGATTCCTTTGGGCTCACACACAAAAACATACAAAGGAAATCGAAGCTGTAATATGCAATGTTTGTGATATTTAAATTGCAGTAAATATATTCATTATCCATCTGTGTATTCGTGTGACCTTGTGTTTGTATGTCGTCTCAATGTGTGAAATAGACCCTTAATCATTATCCAGAGAGAACATTTCATATTTCTGTTTAAGAACGGGTTGTTGATAACTGATTGATGCATTGAGATCCCAAAAAATGTCTCTATCTCTGACCTCGTTCTACACAGTAAAGCTGAAACAATCACCATCTACTGTAGATACTGAATGAATGAATACCTTAACAGTATGCCTAATATGATCTTTTGAATTTCAATTGTACAGTACCACATCACTATGCAGCAAGGGAGCATCGTCCCCACAAACATACACTGGCCTTGTGGGCTGCAAATTCCATCGCTGTACTGTTGGTACACACACTGACACACCAACAAGCACTCCAGCTTCAACATGATAGTCTTTCTGAAGTATGGAGGAAAAAAATCTTGAAGCCTGTCCCCTGTTGAGCGTGCCTATTTCAGCTCAAGTGCCACTGGAAACACAGAAGCTGCTGGATATGGCATTTGTAGGACACTCGTCCTTGTCGCTCCCCTCGACCTCTCTTCTCAAAGACAGTTCTCTCGAGTGGTAGATCACTGTGTGGATCACTTGAGTCTGAAATATGTCCTTGTCACATAATGGGAAATGGACAAAGGGGCATGGCTGATATGTCACTGTAACAACAGTACACACAACAACATTGTACTTAAGCATCATCTGTTTCCCAGAGAGGTCAGTGTGAGAGCTGCGGCGCACAACACAGTGTTACTGGATTATCTTCCATTACCAAACATTTGTTTTCTGCCATCACATGTAAAGACCAAGAGAGTAACCTCCCTCCACAAACAAGGAGACTATTATAGTGCAGTTGTTAGAAGCACTGCAATCTCCTGGTGACGTAGTCATACTCTGTGGTGGAGCTTTTTCTGAATAAGCTAGCCTGTTTTACACCAAGTGGCGTATGGATAACATAAACAAAATCAATTCTAAGTCATTTTGCGTGCATTCACTTACAACTTGCAGTGCTTTTCATGCAGTAGACACTCAGAACAAGTGCTCTGGAAGTCAGGTAACGGTAAAGAGCAATAATTTGTCTATAGCTAGGAAGTACAGAAAGATAAATGGTTGAAACAAACGCCAGGATTTAACCCAGCGTTTACCACTGGTACAGATGTGTCTGTACCTTACGGTAACCTCACTCTTTTCTGAAACCTAAACCAAGTAGAGTTATTCCAATCACAACAGTAATCACTTGTTGTAAACTGTGTCCATATGCAACGATTCACATTGATTACTTACTGTGAAGGGCCGGTGTGTTTTGAGGAACTATCTATAAGCAGAAATGGAACTTAGTGTATAATAATAATAATAATCTAAAAATAAGAATTGTTGAATTAAGATCATTTGCTTAAAATGAACCCTTCATATATATGCTCCTTCTACAGAGTTGGTCATGTTGCACCACGGTGTTTCTAATGTAGCTGAGAACTGAAAAACTGGCCTTTTGTACTTTATCTTGGAGCCACCATAGTTCTCTGACAGGCTTGTGAAATTGCAGAAACCCTAACCTCATTTTAAATTGCTCCCAGAGTAAAGTTACGGTAAGGATGTCCACTGGACGAGGCTATCAAATTGTTGCAAAACAACACAACTGTAACTTGTGTTAGATAATGTTTAGATTGAGTAATTACATTTGAGTAGACAAGCCAGAGATTCAGAGAAGCTAGCCAGTCAATATCATGTGTTATATTCCTAGTATCGTCTGGTATGTCAGGTTTCAAAATAAGTGAAATGTCTCATTGAATTATGTCAAAAAACCTATGAATGTTGTCTTTGAAACATCGCCTGTACAGTCTAAATAAAACCAATGTGTTGTTGGCGTCAAAAAGCTGTTATTTACATAAGGGCTGACATTGTGGACAAGGACACATAACCTGTTATAAGAAACACAAAGCCTAGAATCATCTGGGTCTTTGACAAAACTGTATTATTTTATTTGCATTATTACATAAGTTTACATGTAAGGAATTCTCCAATGCAAAACATCTGATGTTGGATCTAAAATAGCGTGTTAAATAAAGAAAATGACCTCTGTTTGCACTACAACACAGTTCAAGCAAGACAATAATTGACAGCAGGACCTGGAGGACTGAAAGTAAATAATGATTGTACTTATGTACCTGATTATCACTGAATGCAACATTACTTTTCGTAACAATTGCATCCAATGTCAGCCAGTCCATGTGGAAACCATGAATATATAAATGTATAAACATCCTGTTAACATGACATATTGGTCAATATGATTTTACTGGCTTGAGAGCTGAGCCTTTTGCATAGGCTGTGTGTTTTTTTATAAAGAATAAAAGTTGTTTGACAGATAAGATTAAAACCAGGCTTTTCTCTTCGACTCAGATCTTTAAATTGTAATACTTTGATCAGTTGGGTTGAAAGCTGTGGTTTAGACTCACAGCACAAACAAGGATAGGTCTGAATTACTTTTGTTATTTAATGAAAAACAGACTTCAAATGTTGTTCAGAATGTCTTGCTCCAATGCAACGGGTTGACATGTTGCTAATACATATACATCAAACCATAACAATATCTATGAATGGGTTTTATATGTTCTTTATTATCCCATAGATGTTGTATTAAATTAAATGAAGGGGGTATCTTAGATAGAATCAGTCCCTTTACAGTTTATGAATCAGCTCTTATCTGTGACCATGTTAGACGTAGGCCTACTAAAAGCTGTCCAGGAGCTCAGACAGCAGTGCAGAGAGACTACAAAAAATAAATGTAGATACTGCACATGCTGTGAAAATTGTATGTTGCGGGTTACATCTACAGGGAACACTGCTTGTGACCAATTTTCTCATTACCTGGTGCAGCACAATTACAAAGCTGAGTGCTCGAGCTGATACTGCGCCATAAAACCCATTGGAGGTCCTTTGTGGTTTTTAGAACATAAAGTGCGTCTGCATAAACAGATGCCGGTTTTAAAGCGAAAACATCTGCACATCTTAAACTGGCTGGAGCTCTTTCAAATTACCTGATGGCTTTGGGAATGGGGCTTTTTTTTTAGCTTTTTTTAATAACATCCAAATGGCCTGTCCTTTACTGGCCGGGCCTCGAATTCGGCCGAGCGGATGTGGACAAGGTCAGGTGGTTTTCACTGCTGCACAACACATGCACGCACAGTAACGGCTGCTCGAAGTGTTAACCCATTAGCTTGCATTGCTGTTCCTCTAGACTGCAGCTTAATTCAAAACACTTGTGTGGAAAAGATCACAAAATAAACTGGAATATTGAAATGATTAAATGTGTTGTTGAAAGAAGAACACTTCAAAACGCCGCTCTGTTGTTGTGTTTGGTGACACAAGACTCGCATTAGCAAGAGTGATCTAATCGCGTGCAGAACGGCCATGTTTACATGCATCTCTGCTCACTAATCGGATATGAGGTTTTTCTTCAGAGTTCAGGCCCTGATCACTTCATTAGTGTGAAGCTGCTCTTCCTCCAGAGCACACAGCACTAATACCGTCTCCCCTCAGACACAGCGCTGCGGCCCAGAGTGGCCTCCCGAGGAAGCAGCACTATTAAATATTAATGCCATGTGTTTAGAGGATTTTTATTTCAAACAGCGGGTTTGTCAGCATCTTATGTAGTGTTCCTCAAGATTAAGTCCATGTGGAAAATGGGGTCCCCGAGCTTAGCGTAGCATTGTGCCCTCAAAATAATTTAGGCCTGTTTTCCTAATGGTCTTTCTGTGTTAATATTGGCAACATTTTCACTGAGATTTTCCTAAGCAAGTGGAGCATTTTTAAGTGGCTGAGAGTACTGCTTTCTGTACCTCGCAGCATGCGGTGTAGCTGTCACAAAGTGAGGAGTGTTTGGGGGCATTTAACTTGACGTCACTTTTTTTGATGCATGTGTTTCTCATAAGCCCGTTTTGCAGTTACGCCCATGATGCTGGACACTGTCAGAGTAAAAACACTTTAGCAAATAAGGACATTAGAAGACTCAAATACATTTAATTACTTAAACTTTGACCTGAAATCCTTGAATTACATGTACATTTTATATTGATTTTATACATTCCAATGTACATAGTGACATTTAATGCAACAACTAGGTTAGATTTCTTGACAAAATTCTGTTTCATTCCACTGCACATTGGGATTTAATAACATAAAGTCAACTCAATTTGTTTAAAATCAATTTACACTAAGAATATTAATGTGAGATTTTTATGTATATTAGTAACGTTTCATTTAAAAAATACTGCTGAATGTCTATTAGGGCAAGGGCAATCATTTCCTCAACATAATCAAGTTCAAACCGTTTACTTTTATTTTTGGAACACCATGGTACATCTTTATAAGCAGCACATTTAAATCGTCTACATTTATTAAAAATCTATCAAGAAAATTTGTCATGTGTCCTAATTTTTTTGTCATTTGTTCTATTGTCCTAGTTTACATGCCAATTTCACAATTACCCCCTCAAATGAACCTGACCTCACTCTCATATAGGGAAAGTGGTGTATGTGTGTGTGAGCATCATCCTCAATTAGGTCAGGGGCGTTAATAGTACAGCGCAAAGCGAACGTTCCCCACAACATCCTCCAGGAATTGCTCCTGACACTACTGACTCTTTTGAATCTATATTTGGGCCAAGCGCGTGGATGTGTGTCACCCAAGACTACCCGTCTAATCTCCACCGAAAAAAGAAAAAAAGTAAAGTGAGTTGTGCGTGCCCATGGGCGGAGATTGTCAAGGCACAAAGGGAGCTCCCAGCAGGCGCCTCAAAAACCAGGCCCTGGGCAGGTTTTTATGATACCTTTCAATCAGCGGATGATTCCCAGCTGAAATGACAGGTGATTTGACTCAGCCTGCAATTAATGACCTCATTTTAACAATTAAGAGCAGAGGAGGAAGGGGAAAGCCCCATGAAAAGACATTGAATATGGCCGGGGGGGGGCGAGTTTTGATGCCTTGATAGTACAAGACGATCAGACGTGACTGGAGCCCGTCGTCCCGGCTCAGGTGACCCCCACGTCTCCATTTCCTTTCACCAGGTGGCACCCTGCAAGGGAGAACACACCTTGGTAAGAAGCTGGCAGGATGCTCGGATAGGGCGAAGGGGTGACAAGAGGGTGCCAAGGGGATGATGGAGTGCATCAAGCTGTGTCTGCCCCCCCCCTCCGCCTTCATCCTCTCTTGCCCCCACCCCCCACAGCATAGAGGAAATTAAAGAGCTGTGTAGCAGGAGGAGAGGAGGGGAGGAGGGTGGTGATTTAGAGCGTATCGCAGGGGGATGGGGACCCGGCGCGTTGGAGTTAATTACTGAATAATGAGGAACAATTTATTGTGTTCTTGTTAGAGACATCAAAATGCTCCTGGATGCTGCCTATAGAGAAGAGCGTGTTCCTCTGGCTCCTCGTGCATCCGTTAAATTGTGGTGTTTAACTCGGAGCCATTAAAAGGGCCCCCATCCCGATTATGCTTAACTAAAAAAAGTGGGGGTGTAGCAGGGCTTCTGGGCGTATGAGGGGACTTATCACATTGCCCTTACATTCTTCCATGTTCCCCTAGTCCTTGTGGTTTAATACTAAAACCCAATGAGAGCTACTCTGACGTTAGACCAGCTTGTTTTCAAGGCTATGCTAATGCTGTTTTATATTAAAACAACAAAGATGTGGTAGGGATCCCAAAAAATGCATTGTAGGTAAAATACTAAACCTAAAGTCTAGCTCAAAAAAGCTATCCTAACATTTACAGATGTTCTTTTTCTAAAAATAAGTCAATGGTAAAAAGTATTTTGGGCCCGATGACGTCACCGGAGGGAGACAGGAGTTGTAGTACCACTGTTTGGCCACTAGGAAATGTGCTTCACAGTCTGGGGCACTTCCTGGGGCTTGGGGTCCCTCTACTGTTTCCTATTTCACTTAATAGGTGGAACATTTACACAATTTGTTTATTTCAAGAGAAAGAGCTTTTTGGGTGAGATTAGACATGTGTACGGCATGTTACTTTTTTTGGGTATCATTGGTTAAAGAGAACGCAGAGCTTCTAGTAACTGAAAGAAAAACTTCCACAGCTTCCAGTCAGAGAGGGGATACACAATGGAGGTGGTAATTGTGATGATTTTCCGGAGGAACCTGTGGCACCATCCAAAAATAAGCGTATTGTTGACCGAGGAAGTGAGCATGGTCAGTGAAGCTAGCTACCTAGCTAGCCGGAAATGCTAAGATATTTAGCACGCAGATAGATCTGTTTCTTACAATTCTGTAGAGCGTTTTTGGGGTTTGGAAAAGCTGAAACAACCCTACCACAAAGTTTGACAGGCATCCCTGTGCCTACAGTAGCTTTGATGAGCTATTTAGACGTTTGCCCTTCAGATCAGGGTTACAGCTAAAGGTCTATTTATTTATTTTCACAGTTATTGTTGTATATTGTCTAAAGATCATTTTAACTGTACATTACCAATGTCAACCCAGAGCATGTTCACAATAGTTATGAAATCCACATGCTTACAATAAACTCAAATCATACAAGTGACACTCTTTAAGTGTGCTTTCATGCTGCAGGAATTTCCTGCCAATAATTATTTCATTGTCACTTTAAATGCGACACTTCCTCTATGATTTGAGCTGGGTTGCTTGTAAAACAGTGGTTGAGAATAACTTCTTTTAACCAAAAATAAAAAGAAGCCTAATGCATCTTGACTTTATTCTCCACCAGAGAAAGACCAGCTCTCTCCTCTGCTAACAGCTAAGTGTCAGACTTGCTATCAGTCCTTAGCAGAGTGTGAAGTATCCCAACTCTTTGATGTGTTAAATATGAAATCTGACCATAGAACAAAGCAGCTGTCAGCAACCAGCACGTGTCAAAAGCAATCCATGGCAATTATTATTGAGTTTCTGTCATGCATGCATCTGCTGTGCAGACACTGAGGTGTGTTACAGTATCGCAGTGCTAACAAAGACTTCAGACAGTGTAAAAAAAAAATAAACATCACAAGCTTCACTTGTCCTCATCAAACGGCTGCTGATGATTGTTTGCAAATACAGTCCACCTTTTGTCTGGACTGGCGCTTTGAGAAGAAGTGAAATAATCTCATGCACCAGAGTCCCAACACCAGTGTGACCTACAGAATACGACTTTAACTTTGTCAAATCTTCTCAGCATTAACAGCAACACAATCACTGGATCACAAATCACACACACTGTAAGTTATGAGAGTTACATGCTGTGTCTCTCGTGACATTGAAGGTGCTCACAGAGTGTGTAGCCATGCTGTGTTGCCCAAATAGATACGTTCCATCTGAGAGTGATGCAGCCTTCGGAGTGATCCCGCTAGACAGATGAGTGCTACTTGAATGTTAATGAGGGCTCCTTTAGACACGCATAAATTAAATGATTAGATGTCTGCAATCATGCAAGGTCCTTAGGTGTCCCCTATTTATGGCATTTGAAATGTAGCGGCCTTTATTTACGACGTGTCTCCCCTGCACGGGCTCCGCCACCTGAGCAGCCCAACGCTTTCAAAAGACGAGGTTTTTTTTTTTTTTAATGACCTGCAAATGAATCACTCTGGCAGAATCGTAAGAGAAGCAAGAGCCCTCCCCCCTTTTGGAAAACAAAAAAGGGAAATTGTGCCATCCACCGAAACAAGCTTGCAGATGCTTGGAATTAAAGCAGTGCCATACAGGAAGTGAGGGATGCCGTAAAACATACTTGTTTCACAGATGCTGCTCACCGAAAGATGCCCTGTCGAGCTTCGGCGGGGGCCTCGAAGGACAGCAAAAGTCTCTGATCGCAGTCACTAACAATGAATCTTCCTCCTTCTCGTTTCACACGCTCTTCATTGTCGTTCGCTAGTCGCAACAACAGCTATTTTCATCTTCATGATTGCATTAATTACTGCATAACTCACGTCTCTGGCTCCAGTGGTGTTTTCCCCATAGGAAACTGCGTGTCAGGACTTCAACAAAGACGCGAACAGTACATATACTCAGTTGGCACTTCATTAATCAACATAAGGAATCAGCATGGCTTGACACTTATCTAGCTCACAATGAATCTACGACTGTATTGTAGTTTCTTTAAATGATGTTCGTTTCGTTCTATCCGGAGGGTTTTAATGAGATTTCAGCTGCATTCTCATTGTTGTAACGATCAAAGAGATGCAGCCACATATCTAAATAGACATAAAGCGCCGTGATGGACAGGCATTAAGTGAGTGCCTTTCTATTGAATCATCAGGCACATTTAAAAGGCTAGTCCCAAGAAGACCTTTAGGTGGACCGGCAGCCATAATAAGTAGTAAGTTATAGTCATTTCAGGCCAAAGTGAGGGCTTTTTGGTGTTTTTGTGGTAGAGAGAAATTTCTCTTAAGATTCTCACTCCCCCCTCCTCTATTTATTAGGGTAATGAATTTCCGACTGCAGTGCCAGTTCCACTGAGCCTGCTTCTCGGCCTAATTCTCTGTAACATTTCCTCATTGCCGCTGGGGAACATTATATGAAGGCAGGGCTTACAATACCATCAATATGCCCAAGACGACAATCGGACGTCTCATAGATATTAATGGAAGTGCAAATTAAATCAAAGTTGGAGTGCAGCTATCGGGGGCTATGATCAATGCCTTTTGCACAGTCAGATTTAATATGGGGTTTGTAATTTGAGTATCCAAACAAAATGTGCATCTTAATGGGAAAGATGAAAGTAATCCCACATGGGGAGGAAATAACACATTAGCTGAATTGTAATTAGAGAACTCGGAGTGCAATGTTTCCCCGGCTCCAGATTAACACTGAATAGAAGCCTGATGCATTTACGATATGGATACAGGATGTGGACGATGTGTTTTCTCGGACACCTCATATGACATCTCAAGAGGTGCAATTATAATGTTTGGTAAATGCACCGGTATCAAGTGTATACAAAGAGGGAAATAAAGGAAAAGGAAATGTCATAATATGGTTCTGTAATGCAACAGAATTTGTGTTGTCATGGTAAGAAATAAACGAAAACATCAGGTATGATTTGATTTCCTCATCAAAGATCTAGTGTTTTGAAGCAAAGAAATGACCACAACATTAAGTGTGTTTGGTAAAGATTTCTCGATAAAGGCTGATTGTGAGAGTCACCTCGTTCAAAGGGAATGCGATATAATAACGCAGCTTGACACAAGTCCTCACACTTATTATTTATTGCCAATCCATCTAAGTACACACAGCATCTAGTTTAAGTGACCCCATGTGAAGTCAGCAGGTAGCATATAGAGCAAACAGCAAAACAGCTCTTTCAATGAATAACACATGAGATAACATACATGGGTCGACAATGATCCAGCGCCTTCAGCGAGGCCAGTGCAACACAACACGCACACAAACACAGTCACAAGAGAACACCACAAGGCTCATGAAAGCTATCAAAAGGAAACGGGAGCTGCTGAAATAAATAAGTAAATAAATGTAAATTAACTTTGAATTTAATCTATGTAAATAAATGATATTCAAAGTCAGTATTTGAAAGGGCAGGCAGGTGCCATTTCTGTAAAATGCAACCAGGTTAGCATGAACTGTTTTGGGAAGCTTTGCCCAAGTCAAGTCTCCGTTCTGACGGCACACATTGTGTCTCCCTTTTTCAGGATTTGTTCATCTAAATTCATATAAGATGTATCGATGGTTATTTATTTCCAGAGTAGCTACACGTTTAGCAAAATAAGCTTTCTTGAAAAAGATAACATAAGAAGTTAGCATTTTTGGTTCTTTCAGAATCTTTCAGTTCCGATGTTTTGAAGGTAATTTTAAAATATGATCTGTGGTCTGTTTTGTACTACATTGAAAACACTGAAACGACTGCTATAATTAAATGTATTATGCCAACTGGTCTGTCTTAGATTAGTTAAAAGCAATATCATTACGTTAAAATATAATAGATCTGGTCCAACTTAATATTATTGCTTTACCTAATAGCCTACAGTTGTGTGGCATTTGAAATAATACATTTAATTAAAGTCAACAGTTCAGTTTTTTCAGTGTACACTATATCCCAGGTTGGCGTTACCCCACTCATCCCAATCTCAAAAAGGGGGTGTGCTAACAAGAGGCTAAATAATGCTAAAACCTCATCATGCCCAACACCGGTCCACCTTTAGCTTAGCACTTGTGATGCTAAGTCACGAGACTGTACCGTTAGCGGAACTTCAGCGTAGCATTGGCAAGTGTTTTATCTAGCTAACTAAACAAATCATGTACCTTTCATTCGGCTTATATCCTGCAATGAAAATAAAATCCTGTTGACTTTTTGTCTAGGGACCTAGCACGATTCATTTCAGGATTGTTTACTAAAATGTGTCATTCGTAAACAGGAAGTGGGAATGGGAAGTTATGGTTTTAGGCTAAACTAAGCGAAGCTAACGGGCGGCTAGCGTAATTTTCAGTGAGGTCATATCAATATTCTAAACTAAATCACGGCAAAAAAAAAAAAAATAGCATGTTCCCTAAAATACAAAGATGTTCTTTTAGAGCAACACATCATGCAGGATTACAGATTTTTACACACTGCGATTTACCAGTTTGTGTCTCTGAAATGTCGAAACAGCTGCAAAATAGAGTGCTAGTGCATTTATCTTTTCCAGTGAAGACATTTTCCTAAAATGAATAAGCTTTCAAAGTAATACATGACACAGTGAGTCAAAGTTTTTACAGCTTTGTTTTGGAACACGAGGATCAGATTCTTCATCAAGTTATTAGACAAATGAAATCGTCTGGGGTTATTAAGTTAGAAGTTCACACAGCACCACCAGCCCTTATTAGAAGATAAATGTTGACATTTCCCTTTTGCTGTAGCACAGCCCTACGTCAGATGATAGCATCAGGGGGCTCAACTCAATTTATAAGGGGGTAACATTTCATCTTCAAACACCTTGCTGAGTGGGTATGTAACAGGACGCCATAATCCATCAATAAAAGTGTATTGACATTGTCAAATGTTAATATGTCATCCATAAACCCTTGGGTCCTCTTGTCATCAGGACACAGCCTGCTCAGCAACACACATTGCCTCATCGTGTTGTCGGCCATCGACCTGGGTCTCCCTGTGAGCGCCGGCCGCTGTAAAATGTTGCATGCCGTGACAGAGCCGAGCATTAATCAAAGTTGATTTCAAGTGTGAGGGCGCGAGGGCCTTTTTTTTCTGCCTGGAGAACTGTTTAGCACAACAGCGTCGTGTACAACGGGGTCCACACTCTTCAGTGTAATGGTAGCAAAAGGAGGTCATAAATAATGGATTCAAGATCACTTACACTTCATGAAGCAGGCCGCTGTATGGCGTTTTCGAGGGGATATCACATTGTGCTGCTCGAATTATAGATTGGGTTCTTTTAGCTGCAATTGGAAAGGAAAACAAGACCTCCAAGTGGGCTCTGAAAGAGTTTAATACGGTGCCAAACATGACGGCAAAGCAACAGTTTAGACATTGGATGATGATGGTGGATAGCGGGAGACTTTGAGGGAAAACAGCTTTTGGTCCCAACAACTTTTTTGCGATAGTACTAGAGGGATTTAACTTTCAAAACTAATCACAACTTTAACTTGGATATTCAAAAATAATTGAAAAACACTGAGGTTGTTAACTGGAATCCTATTTATCTTAGGTAAAGATGGATGCAAATGGATTTTATAATTTATCACCTGGTGTTACAGTCAGATTTGCACTTCATTGTCTCTGGACTTTAAACGTTGCTCTAATCTCCTCCTGAGAAACGATTAGAAATATATTTTTAATGCATTTGAAATGTAACTGTCCACTATCTAACCACATTTAATTGAGTATGTATTCAGCATTTTCTTTGATTGTCCATAATGCCGAGCTGTTTGCTTACTTAAATTGGAGAGGTGTCTCTATTTTATCTTTAATTCACCGTTATTACCTTTAGATGATAGCAAATAATGTGATAACCTCTTGCTGGAACATAATGACAGTGCTGTAGCTGCCTGTCTTTGTACTGCCCCTCAGTGGCAGGACGGGGAAACAGCCTCCAAAAGACAATGTGCCTTTTGTGTGAACAAATTCTGTAAGACCTTGCATGCACACACTGTCGCAAACTTCGATATTTCACCATTAAATACGAGGATAAGAATCCCAATAATTTCTAATGTGCCAATGCAGCCGGAGATAAATAGCACAGAGCAGAGGAGATGATCAGATCTCACTCCATATCTTAATGGGATCCTCTCACACGCCATTTCCATTAATGACCAATCCCTCAATTATGTAAATCAGAGAGAAGCGGTCACTAACCGTGAGAAGTTGAAGTTGCTCACACAAACAGCAACAGTGTCACATTGCAGAGAGCGCTAATTGGGCACTACTTTTGGTATAATTGCAGCGACTGGGGGTCACGTCCTCGGCCGACCTCTCCTTTAAGTATTGTTTTCCAGCACACAAACAGTTAATGGAGCAATTAAGATGGCGCTCGCAAGCACCACTTGTGAGGACCATTTGGCAAGAAAGAGCTGCAGAGAGGCGGACTGGGAGGCTGTAATCCTGCATGTGGTACACAAGAGTCTTGGACCAGAGGGAGTCGAGAGTCAAGGTGCAAAAAATACATCTCACTGGCATCCTACTCGGCTGGGAATGTGATCTGTAATTAACACATTCTGGGACTTTCTGTATGTTTTATACCTGAAAGCCGCAAACAGTGTCTATAGGTTGATGTTACAATGCAGCTTCTGAATTCACAACTTCCAGAAATCGATTTGTTGAACCGTCACCCAGATACCATATCTTAGCGTGTTTTATTTTACAGTTTATTTTGTGAAATGTTAAAGTCTCAGACAAATAAAAACACAGCTAACCTAAGCCTACATGTTTGCTATTTTTATAATGGGAAGCATTTTTATTTTTCTTATTCACTTCAACCTGTTCATCTTAAAGTCCCTGAGGATTCAATAAAATACATGTTTGCTAGTAAGAAATGTGACCTTTTGTCTCGGGTTCGCCTCCAAGTGTACATTGTTGTAAATGGTTGATATAACTCTTAACTATAGTATACACACTTCACACTTCACTGGCATTTCGTGCCATGATTTGCTGCATTGCCTATGTGAACGCACAGCAAACTGCAGTAGTTCCTGTCATTTTCACCCTATGTACTAAAATGGAGAAAGTATTTTTGAATCAGGCACAGTTTTAAGATGAGGAACGATTTTGGGTCTAAAGGAACCAAACTCATATTGTGATGGTGACACCACTAGCAGGTTCATAGGCCAGTTATTCAGTTATTCAACCATCACACACACAGTTCATGTACTACAACCCTTTTTTTTAATGCTGCGATATATCATTTCCATGGCTGTAATTATCATGTATATCACTTTGAACTGCATTTGTATGAAACATTACACGTATAAAACTAAAAAATACATTTACTTTCAGATGTGTATAAGGCACCACTAACAGTCCCTTTAAACGGCATTAGATGTATAAAATAATTTAAAGAGGGAGGATGAAGGCACAGTAACATGTCGCTTTTTTCTTTCTTGCACTTCACAGAGATTTTCTCAGACATGTCTTCACATTGTCATTGTGTGACAAGAGAACCGAGAGCTGCTAGAATTTAACTTGATGCAGTGTTTTCCATACTCTTCATAAAGTTAAGGGTGTCATAGCCCACGTGACAGCACACTGGTCCCAAACAGGGGGCACAAAGAGGATACTACTTATCTCATCACACAATCAACCAGTAATTAAGTAAGACTTAAACTAATACTAATGGGAATGAGATCATAAGGAGATCATAAGGAGTAAGGATGACACCTTCTTTTAGAGACTCATTCCAGGAGAGTGAAGAGGAAAGTTTCCTCTCTTCATCTACCACAGACTTTGCCCACCCTCTATGACTAAGTTATGCCCTGTCATGTAGTCGGAGGCGTCACATGCCAAGTAGACCACTGCAGCTTGCAGGTCTGTCACTTGAGCCAGTCTACCAGCAGGGATATCTGACAGCCAGCGCTGCACCAGAGGCCTCAGACTCTCCGAGTGGATGAGAGGGGTGTCAACAATCCCCCTGAAAAACAGAGACAGAGAAAGAGGGGGTGGGTGGGGGGGAGAGGGAATAAAAAAATAAAGAAAAACACAATGAAATCAGAAGGCATCACTGCTCAGAGTCAGGAGTGACAGTGTTGTTTCAGAGCCACCACTTTGGAGACAAAAATAAAACCAATTATCCTTTGAAGAAAAGGGCACGGCATGGCATCTCTGCTGGTGTTTACAGAGGGGCGGCTGGCACATCTCAGGAAGAGCCCAGGGTTGTGAGGGGACGACTGGCATCCTTTTGCTCAAAGTCTGTATGTTGAGTCCAAATAACGCCGTGACTAGTTCATATTCCTGCTATGACTACTTCATATTCCTACTCTGATTTCTGAAGTTAATGTTCTAGTTAGACACTACAGGCATACACATAACCACAGGGATTAAAAAACATACCTAAAACTTGATTCTTATGTGGCAAAGAAAGGAAACAACATGTTGCACATTAGCCTTCAATGCTTTTCTTTGCATCCAACATGACTTATTTCACACTTGAGGAAAGAAAAGTGCACATTAAGGAGGTTATTTAACTAACTTTGTTTATATGTGACTGTAGATTTCATCTAAACTCCCCAAAAGTAAGTATTAAATAACACCTAATTTGCACATGTATTCCTAAAAATGTAACAAAACTTCCTACTTAAAAATTGTTTACTCTATTTCCTCAAAGTGCCTTGCAAAATAAATGGAATCCTATCATACATATCTTTAAAGACAATTAGAAAATGAGTTTTTGGATCACCAGATCAAACCCTGATTTAGAGATATGCAGAATAGATCTTTTTTATGGCTGTTTTCTTGATTTTTGCATTGATATCTAATGTGCGTTTGGTTAAACAGACCTTTGAACCTGATGTGACAACAAAATGAAAACTGGCTTTATCCAATATTTCCTAGTGTTGTTACATTTTGAAATGTATGCAAATTAGCGCACATTTAATAAGATAATTATTGCATATTTAAATATCATATTTCAAAAACTCTATCATGCAATCGATGATAGCTTGAACGTACGTAAACAGAAAGAGGAAGTTTCATGCTGGTATTATCATTTGACTTTGTGATTGCACTGGCGTCGAGGCGGCACCATTACCCACAATGAATGTCTAACATTTGGATAAATATGTCAACACGTCTTCTGTGTCTAATATGAGACGACTTCTGACTTTTCCGCACAATTGTCGTGACAGTGACTAAAAGCGGCGAGGCCCCGAATCATTGTTCGGTGTATCCTGTTGCCTTGATATGAAATTCCAACATTTGGCTAAATTAGCGCTTCCAAGGAGCGTGTGACACCTTGGTTAACATATTCCACCTCAATTATATTTCTCT
The DNA here is from genome assembly GCF_036324505.1 of Eleginops maclovinus. NCBI lineage: Eukaryota > Metazoa > Chordata > Actinopteri > Perciformes > Eleginopidae > Eleginops > Eleginops maclovinus. The sequence goes on along the minus strand of NC_086368.1, from coordinate 26,186,579 downwards.
TCAGCCACCCTGTTATCTGGAACCTTTTGCTGGCAATCAGAGGTTCTGTTTTCCCTCAGCCAATTTTCTAGATAATGCAGCTTATCACCGCTGCGGCTAAAGTTGCCAATGGAATCAGGCTCCAGTCAACCTCGTGAGCGCTAATTGTGTCCCCTTTTTTTTTTATGCATATTTACCGACTGTCACTTCAAAGAAATCAGCAGCCCATTGAGACACCCGGTTAGCGAGGGGGAGGTAGAGAGAAAGAGAATTGCTTCTTTGCAAATTAAAATTAGCAAACAAGCCGCAGATAAATAAAGCTGAGCGCGTGTGAGGGCTTTGTTCTGGGGCTGTGACTGGGCCTGGCTCGCCCAATGCCACCGGACGGATTTGCTCAGGGATGGCTGGGGCTAAGGGATGCTCCACTTAACACACACACACCACACTCACACACATCCCTTCCTCTTCTTTCCTTCCCCATGCTCAGCTTCACAGACAAATAGATACAAACAAGGCGCTATTGTTGCGCCCACACTCGGAGTGAGGTTGCACATTTGATTCCCTAATTGAATAGAACAATTAGAGCAAGGGTTTGGTTCATTCATCCCTCAAGACGTCATCTAATTAAGCGCTGATGCATTGTTTGAGGACTTAAATTAGCGCATCATTCTCAGATGGGGCTCTTCATCTGAAAGCAAACACACTAATCACCACTTCCTCGTGCAGCTCAATCCCTCGCCGCACTCGAAAGGTGGACCACTATGATTTGGCACAGAAAAAAGACAAAAGTGCTGAGAATAGACGGCACTTACGGTGAGATGCAGTTGACATGCACTCCTCTGTCGATCCATTCAGTGCCCAGAGTCTGAGTCAGTTTCACCACTCCAGCCTTGGATGTGTTGTAGGAAAGCTGCTTCTGGGGGTGGGGGACTGCAGGGGAGAGGAAACAAAATAAAGTTACTGGGTAGTAGATATATCTGTATCGATGAATGATTGAGAAAGATTAAAGGGTCCCTATATGTTCACGTTGAGGTTCATATTCGTGTTTTGTGCCTCTCCTGGGACATGTCTCCATGCTTTAATGTTCAGAAAGCTCTTTATTGTTCTCATACTGCCTGTGCTGCAGCACCTCTTTTCACCCTCTGTCTGAAACCAGAGCCCAGCCTGCTCTGATTGGTTAGCTGGTTGGCTCTGTTGTGATTGGTCACCCGCTTAGAGATGTCCTGTCCCTTAGCCTATCACATATATGTGTTGGTACACTAGCCAATAGAAGTGCAAGTGTTACATAGTGATTTCACTGTTACAGAAGTAAACAATGGAGGCGTTCCAGGCAGGGGGTTGGGGCGGTGGGAGAGAAACTTTGGGATTTTAGCTTTCCCAGACCCTTTACATGCACAAAAACCTATATTACACACAACAGGAAAGAGAAAACCCCCAAAAGCATAATACATATTTGTTATTTAATCGGTATCGGCAACGAGAAGCAGGTATTTTCTGAAAATGGCAGAAATAAATCCATATCGTACATCCCTATAGTTTAGCCAAAATGGACGCAACACAATATTTTATAAAGCTAATATTAACTGTACCTTGCATAATGGGTATGTGGTTTCACAATAATCAGCTGTGCATTAAAACCTCTTTTATTTTCAAGAGTAGTTTCTTTAACAGAGACAGAAAGAGACTGCTGCCTTTCTCACAGAAGCTGGCAACGTATACATTTTATATTGCAGCTGCTGCGGTTTCTTGTGGATGCTACATAAAAGCTCTTCCATTAGCTGCTTTCAGGGGGGGGGGACTCCTGAGGATGAGGCCATGTAAAATTAATTGCTTATAATGTCCAGTTATGCTCTGTCCTCAGCAACAAAGACAGGGAGCCATTTGTTTGCCTTGACCATCACAGATGCTGCACACTGCATGGGATAGCGGGACAGGGGCTCATTTTCTGCCGGTTGATTAATCATCACAAGGAAGGCTCCAAGTTACATACAACTTTAGTAGTTAACCTCGTCACCCGCCGATCTGACTGCCAAATGGCTTCAGTGTGAGACCGGGGATGATAAATACCGGCCAGCTGCAGAGAGGCAGGGACTGGTCCTGGGGAGGGGGGAAAAAAGGCAGCAGCATCCCGCATATCGCTCAGATAAAAAGGAGGTAAAAGTTGGCTGCAGAAAATATGATGTAAAGGGTGGGACGATGAAGCTGAGAGTGTGGCGAGTGAGAGAGGAAGGTTGGGCCGGGCTGGATAAAGGGTAGGCTAGGACCTCAGAGGAGCAGGCGAGGAGGAGCAGAGCCCAGGGCTTACACGCAGATTGAAGGTGAAATCCGACTTATCAGGACAGGAAACACAGCTCAAAATGCCTAACAGCACTAATCCTCGTTCGAGACCTGATGATACGGCCCCAAAATACCATTCAGAAAATGCCTTCATCCTTTAAATAAACCTGCATTGATGTTTTTTGCCGTCTTAAAGAGCGGTAATCCCCAGAGAAGGGAAAAGGAGGTAGAAGGAGAGCATTCTCCAAAGCCCTCTTTAACATTCACCCTGCTACTTATTGCCCATTTCAAGTGGGAGAAAACATGCTCTTTATCAGGCACGCCTTTTACATCTCCAATTCCTCCGGAGTTCAAATGATGCACTCTTTTTTTCCCAGACTGGCGATGTAATGTACATTGCTATTCAGCGCAGATCTGCAGGGATGAGTGAGAGAGTCACAAATCCCTCTGTAAGGTCATCACGCAGCCAACAAAAAAAAACCTGAGTGTGATCATATCAACTTGGATATTTCCTGTCTTTGAGCTGCTGGCCATTATTTAGAAAAAAGTGCTGGTTGATGGTCAGGAGTGTGAGTGTGTGTGTGTGTGTGTGTGTGTGTGTGTGTGTGTGTGTGTGTGTGTGTGTGTGTGTGTGTGTGTGTGTGTGTGTGTGTGTGTGGAGAGGGTGTTAGCGGACACGTTCTATTCAGCAGATGGACAAAAAGCTGTCATTGTGCATTTTAATTGGGCATTTACGGCATTTTTTCGGGCTTCCACTTGGCTAGAACAGGTCCCATCTGATTACACATTATGACAATATTATAACAGATGTCCAGACCAATAAAGTAAATTCCTGAAGGACTGTATGTAATGTGAGTAATTGATCACTTTCTTTCATACCGGCCTCTATTTACCAGCATGCTCCTGTTTTACAGATTGCCCCTGCAGTCGGGACCGGGGGCCCATATGGCACAGCGTTTTACTGACTATACTGCTGATGAAGTGTTGCTGCTCCTCTGGAGGAACCTGTTGGAGGAGGAACATTAAATACTGGGCTTTTATACTAGGCTCTCACTAAAACTCTCAAAGTGTCTTCCGCTGTTCAAACAAGCGCTTCTGGCACAGGCTGGGGTTTTTGCCACTGCGCAGGAACCCTCCCTTCCCACGTTGGACCTCGGGTTGCCTTCCACATCCTCCACACAGCTCCGCGGAGAGGGGATGTTTATTATGATGCAAAAGTGCCTCTGCGAGAAGCAATCACAACACTTTCCTGCTGTATGCAGGGGCGGATGCATCTCTACACAACAGTTTAACTGGGGTAAAAAGCAGAGGTGGAAGAAGTACTCAGATCTTTTACCTCTAAGTACAAATACGTACAATTTAAAAACACCTTTTCCAAATAAAAGTCAGACTTTAACGATGCAGAAGTACACAAGTATTAGCTCCAAAATATACTTAAATACTCAAAGTAAACAAACTCCTGTGGCGAATGACCTATTTCAGAATAATATTATAGCACTGGGTTAGAATTGTTGATGCATTAATGTGTTCATTACTAATTATGCTTTTTGGGGTGTTACCTGTGTGTTGTATAGGTTTTAGTGGATGTAAATGATCTGAAAAGGCAAAAATCCCAGTGTTCCCTCCAGAGGGAGTTTCTCTCCCCCAACGAAGGAGCCTCCATTGGATTCCTTTGTTTACTTCTTAACATCATGACATCACTATGTAACACTCATGCTTCTATTAGCTAGCGCTCCAACACATTGTACGTGAAAGGCTAAGGGGCGGGACATCTCTAAGCGGTTGACAAATCACAACAGAGCCAACCAGTTAACCAATCAGAGCAGACTGGGCTCTGGTTTCAGACAGAGGGTGAAAAGAGGTGCTGCAGCACAGGCAGTATGAGAAACATAAAGAGCTTTATGAACATTAAAGCATGAGACATGTCCCAGAAGAGGAACAAATATGAACCTGAAAATGAACATAATAGGGCCCCTTTAAGTGTTCTACATAGGATTCCTAAACATGATATAATTTTAATATGACAACGTTGTTTATTTATAGATTTAAGTTTTGTATTAAAGTAGGGTAGTATAAACTCATGTTGTTAGATGAATGTAGTGGACTAAAAAGTATAATATTTGCTTCTGAAATGTAGCGGAGAAGAAGTAGAAAATGGAAAAAATCTAGTAAAGAACAAGTGTTATAAATCAGTACTTTACTGTTACATTTTATCACTGCTAAACAGTTCCAAAGGAGAAAATCTGGCTTATCCTGTTTTAAAGGATTCTTATAAACAGGAAACCGTTTTTCTCTCAGGATGTAATGGTCTGAAGTCAGTCTGACTTTATGTCTGACGATACTAACTATGATGTGTACTCCCGCACATAGCTGCACAGCACACAAGTATTTAACTCTTCCTCCCTCCTCCTCCTCCTCCTCCTCGTCCTCCTCCTCCTTTCGACTCAACTCTCCATGCCAAATAGAGAGATTAAAAGCAGACGTGGAGGGGCTCCAGAGAAGAGGGGGAATAGACTCATCACTCACCTATTAGACTGGCCATGGAGGCTGTGTTGATAATCTTGCCGTATCCTTGCTTCAACATCACTCGACCTGCAGCCTGAGGCAAGGATTCGGGGGGGGGGGGGGGGGGGGGAGAGAGAGACACACATTAAACACCTTATCATGGCACTGACACGCGGATCAACACAAAAACACAGAGTTTATCCTCGGAGGCAGGGAGCGTGTTTAGACAACATTTGGGATGTAGGGGGTATTTAATGTAAACACACACACACACACACACACACACACACACACACACACACACACACACATACACACACACACACACACACACACACACACACACAGCATATAAAGTCAGACTTGCGGAGTATCGGATTACATAATCAGGATACACAATAGGTAACTGCATTCCCTTACAGGTACATAACAAAAAGACTAATTAATATTACTGTTTCATTATTTAAAAAAGGGTATTATTAGCAGGATGACAATGAGAAAATGTATTTAAAAGATAAAAATAGATAAAAATCTATATATTATAGATGTTCATGTAGGCTACTTTCACTCTTCTTTATCTTCAATACATTTTTCATGCAGTAGGTGGACATCTCATTTGTTAACTGAAAGCTGTGATTGCTTTTAGTTCATGTATTAAATTAAAACTAAAGCCGCCCTCCCAGCCCTGTTTACAGTATGTAGGTGTTTGACGGTGATTAGATCATTTAAAACACATTTTAGTCTCCACAGAGTATCTACAACTGGTCAGTGATTGGATGAACACCTTGAGTATGGCAAACTGGAGCTGCAGAGATCAGTCGTATAATGCAGAAGTGGATTGATAAAAAAACTAAAATCAACAACTATTTTGAAAATTGTTTAATTATCTAAAAGTAGAAAATATTGCATTTCAAAAACGGAGGTTTCCTGTTTTAATCAGTTTCATATCATATTAAAGTAATTATCATTGGGGTGGATTTTTAAAAAAGCAGGCATTTAAAGGCATCCCCTCAGACTTTGAGAAACTGGGATGAACAATTTTCACTTTTATCTAACATGAAAATAATCAGTAAAGTAATCGATGATCAAAAAATAATTGAAAATGCAGCTCGACTGTATCGCATACATCACTCAAGATACATTTGCACTGTAGGTAAAACACAAGTAGTACCATTGTGGCTCCAGGGCTTTGCATCATCTGCTTAATGGTTGCTTTAGGGTTTGTGACCAGATTTGGACATTTTTGGTTAAAACAAAATAATGATGTGCCTCTAAAACAACACAGACACCTTAAAATATTGGATCCAAAAAAAAGGTCTCCTGGTCTGATATGTCATAATTAATCCACTTTCCCATTACAAAGTCGATGCGATCGTTTCTATCGCTACTTTAAATGTGATGCGCTGAATGTTGAAGTTTAGTGAAATAAAATAAAGATAAACTTCTTCATATTAAAGTAATCCATAAACTATTTGAACTGTGTATTTTGTTCAGTGAAATGCGACATGAAGCATTGGTTAAGACTTCCAAAATATAGAGAAACTTTTATTCATTTATTTTAAATATGATAGTTTTCTTCTCTTTTGTCAGATATCCCCAAACCCTTTAGGTCCAGTCTTTGTCAAAGCAACAGCGTTTGGAGTCATTTGTGACTTCAGGGAAACACCTTATGGCATTATCGTTGAAAGCACAAAATCATGAACATATTTATCTTTAAATGTGTATTTTGTTTTCTCTGGAAATGTCACACTTGTGAGTGACACCACAGTGCAATATGATGGAGATGATAGTCCATGTCTGAAGCAGCAACATGTCTCACACACTCTTTCTTTTCCATGAGAGGACACACACCTGGCAGCACAGGAAGGTCCCCCTCAGGTTGACGTTGAAGGTCTGGTCCCACTCCTCCAGACTGGTGTCCTCACTGGCCGAGTTCTGGTTGATGCCGGCGTTGTTGCAGGCGATGTGGACCGTCCCCCACTTGGAGACGATGTCGTCAACCATGCTCTGGACATCGTCTGGTTTGCTGATGTCCGCTATGATAGGAATGGAAATGATGCCTGTATCCAAAGCACATGCGTGTGTTAGGATATACTGTTTATGGTAGCATGATAAACACACGTCTTCCCCTGCAAATCAATATTTAATTTGCTCTAATTATTTGGAAAGACATAACATAAAATTGTAAATGCTTTTTTAGTTTTTGTTAAATGTGTAGGACACACTCACACTCTAGTTCAGAGCAACATTTAGAACAATATATCTTGAGCTTTAGTATGCTGCCATCTGCTGGCCAAGCTCTGAAACCTGACCTCACTGACAATTGAAGACATCTGGCAAAATGTATATAAAATAAACCAAAAAAACAAATCCAATTTAATTAAACAGCCCAATTTCACAAAACACATTTGTCTCCGAGGGATATATAGATTAACACACATGAATGAGAATGTGCAAGTAAATAATAGTATGTATTGTGTGGTTGAAGATGTGCTGGTGTTTTAACAATTACCGGAGCTAATGCCGAGTACTGAGACGACCTTTCATCCATCTGGCCTCACAGTTTATCCACTCTGATCAGTCTGACCTCAACATAATGCAGTCATTTGTTTAAGCAGTTGCCTCACTTCACCTCACAAGTCACAAGTTATGTGATAGTTTTGTACTTTGTGCATCCCTCATAGAGGTCAAATACAGAAGTACAACCTCCAGGGTATTTCTGAAGAACCAAATCTAAACTCATAATCTAAAGAAATTAAAAAGCAAAATCAAGTTAATGTTATTTTTTGGGTTGAGTTTATGAATATTACAATAACTTTTAAGAGTGTTATGAGTATTATTTTTAGAAAAATAATACATTTCTATTACAGGAAAGCACAGTACAGTAAAATTATATATATACTTAAGTATGTTTTATATTGTCTTTTTCATTATAAGCTTCAAATTTAATCTAACTCTTAGACAAATAAACTCAATCACACTTAGGTCATTGCATTCCACTGCAAGTTAAATTGATTTACATGTCAACAAAATGAACTAGTGAGTACCGATGAATCAACTAATCGATTATTTTATCAGCAATTACAAATATTGAATCGTTCCAACATCTTAAAGGTGACAATTTCCTGCTTTTGATTGTCTTTACCAATGTTAGATTTTGCAAGAGCAGAGATTTCGACTTCAGTTACCTGTCAAAAAGAGCTGATTAGCTTCATTGTTTCTCTGCTTGTATACAGACCCACTTAAAAGCATCAGAACTATCTCTCTGAGTCTACGTCCCTTACCTTTGAGGTGCAGCTCTTCAGCCACTGCCTGAGCTTTATTTTGGTCCAGGTCAACGATGGCCACCTTGGCACCGGCCTCGCCCAGAGCATGAGCGAACGCTCGACCGATGCCCTGCCCGGCACCCGTCACGTAGGCAACCTTCCCATCAAGACGCATCCGATCGAGGATGGGGCGGCCCTTGACCCCGCGGAAAACTTCGTCATCTGTTATTTTATTCTAAACAAGAAAGATAAGTCATGATCTGTAAGAATGATGCTTTTACTCAGAGAAAGTCCTCAGTTAGGGTTTGATGTGAGGACTTTATCTACATTATCTGAACAGTACCTGTGTTTTTGAACTCAAGGCCCCAGATACTTGACGGATAACACTAATGCCATCTCTAAGAGGAAGGATGACCTTTAAAACAAAAGACACAATGTTAAAATACTAATATCTGTAGAACACATACAGCAGATTAGATTAGAATCGGAGGATGAAACCCTCTTTATTTGTCACATACATGCACACAGGAGAGCACACACAGTGAAATTGGTCCTCTGCATTTAACCCATCCTAGTACTAGGAGCAGTGGGCAGCTATTGAGCAGCAGGTAAAGGTGTGAAACGTACCTGCTCCACGCGCGGATCGTCACAGACAAACTGGTTGAATTTCCGGAGTGCCAGTCCGTTGCTATCCGTGGCATCTTTGAGATAGACCTTGGCTTTGAACAGGGTGTTGTCCACACATATGACCCCCTGCAATCTCAGCAGACTGTTGTCCAGAATAAAGTTGTAGTAGTTGATGTAATTGTCTTTGTCGGCATCAATGAAGACCATGTCAAATTGCTCGCCCGCAGCAGCCAATTCCTTAAAGGGGAAAAAGAGACTTATTAGAAAACGGGCCGCAAAGTCTGTTCAATCAAAACATTTAAAATAAAACCCTATAAATAAAAGCAAACGTGTACAATAAAATGATTTGTCCAGCAGTGGCTCAGTCAGTATGGGCTTGGACTGAGAATCGTAGGGTCGCCGGTTCAAGTCCCCGAACAGACTTGAAATATGGAAAGTGACTGCTACTTGGAGAGGTCTCAGTTCACCTCCTAGGCCCTGCTGTGGTGCCCTTGAGCAAGGCACCGGACACCTCCAATCCCCCCTCCCCATTGCTCCCCGGGCGCTGCACGATAGCTGCCCACTGCTCCTAGTACTAGGATGGGTTAAATGCAGAGGACTAATTTCACTGTGTGTGCTCTGCTGTGTGCATGTATGTGACTAATAAAGAGGGTTTCATCCTCTGATTTCTATTATAAGCTTATCTAAAAAGAAGTGTCTTTAGCTGTCGTTTAAAATGTTCTGGATACGCTGGAGCTTTCCGATCGCTTTTTTTGGAAGACCAGTAAAAAGAGCGTTGCAGTAGTCCAACATACTTGATATGAACGCACAAATAAGCTTTTCAGCGTCTTGTTGGTTTAAAAATGGACGGACTTTGGCAATATTTCTTAGCTGGAAGAAAGCTGTCTTAGTTACCTTGCTTATATGTGAGTTTAATTTAAGTCTGAATCTAAAATGAATCCCAGAATCCCAAATGACTTTTTAGTCTGACTCCTCTCGCTTGCCTTTTGGACCAACTAATGGCATTTTGGTCTTGTTTTTGTTTAGTTTTTAAAAGTTATTACTCATCCCCTGAGTGATGGCAGAGGCAGGAAGGCATAGCTGTGAAAATTGATATTCTGTTCCCTAATGATGTTGCCCAGCATGTATAAAAAGAAGAGCAAAGGACCAAGACAACTTCCTTGTGCAACACTTGAACATAATTCATGTATATCGGACACACGTTCTCCAAGACTTACAGACTTTCAGTAACATATGATCTCAACCAGAGAGAGAGACCAACCCAGTCAAAAGCAGTGCTCGAGTCCAAAAGAATAAGAATCGATGGTTTGTTTGCTGCAGTGTTCAGACGGAGGTCATTGAGCTGTCACTGTGATACTGATGAAGCTTAGCACACTGCTGTCAAGATTATGTTTCTTTAAAACTGGCTTCACAACAACCGTTTTGAGTGCACTGGGAAATAGCCCTGTGTCCGGTGATTTATTATCTTTCAAACAACTGTGGAAACACTTTTAAAATCCTTTTTCAACAGCTGCGTGGGGACAGGGTCAAGGCAGCATGTACAGTAGATGTCTTACTTTGTCTGACCATTCAGTGATTGCTCTGAAGTTACAGAGGACTTCCGGTTTATCAGCGGGCTACTCTGGGACGTTTAAGGCCTTCACGGGGATATTTGTTCTTATTGTTGATATTTTTACATTAAAAAAGTTTGCAAATTATTTGCATTTAGAAGATTACGCCAGCGTATGAATGTGTGAGGCTGGAGAGGGATTAAGGAGAGAGTCAAGAGTTGAAAAAAGTACTCTGGAGTTGCGGGTGTTCTCAGAAATGATCTTTGAGAAGTGGTTTCTTCTCTCAGTTCAGATGGCAGTGTTGTAAGTAGAGATGCATTCTTTCAGAATACTGCGGTGAATCTCAAGCTTGGTTTTCATGTCCGTTCAGCTGTTCTACATTGTCTCTTTAACTTACGCACAGTAAAATGTATCCATGGTGATGTTTTGTTACGGGTTGTCGGTTTTGTTTTTAAAGGGGCAACACTGCTAGAAAAAAAACTAGAAACCTTTCATTTATTTTAGTAGCCAGATTTAGGCTAGTGTCTTTATGAGCCTTTTTTGACTTCTAACGTCTCCTGCTATCAAAGGCTTTTCAGGAAAAAGTGGATGTAGTCACCTTTACAACACCTACTGGTTTGTGGACTACCGTTTGGAAGCCTTGAGTTTGCTTTTGGCCGTTACCTTCTTGGTTTTTAGCACCAAAAGTAACACGAGTGCGTGGAGCTAAGTACAACGAATGCCTAACGAGACGTTTTCAGGCAACCAAATTGTGACTATTCCTTTGATGAATGAAAACACATTGTAAAGACTTAAAACACAAAGACATGTAAAACAGCCAAACAAACTACAACAAAAACTTGGTGACGGCCTAAAGTACACTCTGCTTTATCGTCAATCTTTCTCTTTATAACACTATAATTGAGAAAAATGTACTTAAAGCTTGTGATTGAGATCATATACTAGACAAGGTTACAGAGGTAATACATCAAGTTAAAACTAGGGTCATTTTCTCAAAGACTTCTATACAATCTGACTTCCTTTAGCGACTAGGAGTCTGCCCCCTGCTGGATATTAGAAAGAGTGCAGGGTTTTTCTGATGTTCAATGTTCAAATGATGTCATAAATTCTTCCAGCCTTTACACAAATGTCAATGTGCATCAATGAACTATTTTCACCTTCAGGGTGTCCATGGCAGATCCAGTCTTGACAGTGATCTTCCTGCCATGTGGAGACTTGTTGAATATGGGCTGAGCAAAGTCTTTAAGGTATGGCTCTAACTCGCAGGCAATCAAACAGCCATCCTCAGGAAGCCCCTCAGCCATTGACAGTGCCCCGTAGCCGGTGAACATCCCGATCTCTAGAACCCTCTTTGCTTGACTCATGTGGATCAGCATCTTCAGGGTCTGGCCTGCCAAAAACACACACATTAAAGCAAGTTATCACAATATGGTAAACCACTGAATTATGCGCAGTAAGCTTGCAAACGTCTAACCTTCAACGTGTCCGGTGATGCACTCCTTGGGGAGCCGGAACATAGTTTTACCCTCCTTGTGGACTTGATCCCAGTCATGGGAAATAGTTTTTCTACAGTGAAGTAAAAATGACACTCTTAACAATTACATGTACCTCACACAGTATGAATTTGAGATGATTATGGTTATGAAAACAAGACATACTTATATAGCTCTGCGAGGGGTTCACTCTCCTGTGTGGTCATTTTCTCCAGGTAGTCGTCCAGGCCGCTGGCTATGTCCAAAGCCTTCTGCAGCTGGATTGTCAACTCCTCTGGCACATTGCCATTCACTGCAAACTCCTTGGCTTTTGTTAGGATATCCACAAGGACTTCCACTGGGGTGTCGGGAACTGGGGGAAATAAATAATGTAATTTTGGTTTATAAATGAATAGTCTTTTCTGCTACATGCAATATCCTGTGATCCGACAGTTATTTTCAGAACTATTGAATGAACCGTCTGGTCTATGAAAATAATAATCAGTTTCTTCAAACGTCTTCAAGTGTATTACAGACCAGAAGCCAAACATATGGATTTATCTCTAAATGAGAAATACTGAAAATCAGCAAAACCATCAAAACTTAAAATAACATACAATATTGATAACAGATGTATTTGATTTATTGACTGATAGATTCACTGAGTGACATTCTCATGTCCTATCTAATTGAACGTTCGAGTTACCTTATAACAATATACAACATTTATCATACAGTGTTCAAGAAGAGCCCTAAAAATGTTTCCTTATCAATCTTTTTCAGAAAAAACGTTAAAGTGTAAAAGCATTCAACTATGTACTTAATGGTACACAGAAAAAAAACATGGAATTGAATTTTAAAAATCAATACTAATAATAAGGGAGTCTTACATTTCTTAAATGGATGAATTAAATTGTCTATTTATCACGTTCAAAATGTAAAATGACAGCTTTACTCTTAGTTTTGAGACTTCCTTTGTAGGTTTTTAACATTACAAGCTCGTGTTGACGCCATGAATTTGATCTCTATATAATCTACATTTTTTAAATCAGCCCGGAAACTTTTCCAAACACAAACTAGATCTCCTGTGTGCAGCTATCTGTCTCTCCGCGAAACATACAATGTGTCTGATAGCCACAGAGTAACGCATGGCACTCCGGTGGAGTTTGAGATACTTAGAGATACGCATTAATCCCGTAGGAACTCTCGCTCCGCAAAAGCAGAAACATAATCTTACCTTTTTCGGCAGGCATGGTGCGCGATTATGGGCGTGACGATTTGGGCAACTGCAGCCTGGAAGTATAGAGTAAGGTTGGAGACTTTCTGTTATATCATAAAACCTCAGCAGGTTGTAGAATTGAGGGGAGTGACTGGTAGCTTGCACAACAGACAGAGACTAGTTCCTAGAAACGCTTAGACAACACGTGACACGTGCACGACTCTTTTCTTCCATAATGGAATTTCCGGGGTAACCGAGTTCAGATGCATTGGAAGTGCATCTGAATGCATTTCTTGGGTGGGTTTTGATTACGTTTGGAGTTATAAACTCTATTTGGCAACAATAAAGAAGACCATACTCAATATAAAATGCATTTAGTTCAAGATATTTACTGTTTAATGAAGGTTAACACAGGTCAAAGTATAGAGTATTTTTGTTGGTCAAATCTTTTTCTACTCTTCAGAAATTGACAATTTAACCGTTAAAAACAACCAAATTTAGATTGTTTTTTTGGCATAAATTAGATAATGTTTTCCATTCATGTGTCTGCACTGGCTCACTGGCACTGTTCACCTGGAAATCAGAGCAGAGCAACGTTAATTGTTGCCACACCTACAATGTCTACTGTGTTAAGGCATAGTAAAACTAAAAATGATGGAATGTAATTGAGAAAATGTTTGACATAGCAATAGCACTTGTGAAATAGGTGTTTTGTTTGTTCTCAGACAATTATGTCTCTCAGGAGCAGCTAAACGGTCATGCATTAAGCCTTAAACTAAAGTAATATGTGATTGATTTATTGGCGACTGAGCGGCTGGAGGATTTGGCTGTTAACACTACATTGAAGTGTATTCATCCTAAAAGTTTATGGAACATTAGTTAGAAGTTTCAGAATAAGGATCCATTACAACAGAATTGTTATTTGAACATTCCGTATAAATGAGAAACATTAGGTTTCATGCATTAATATTTCTGTCTGACAAATTAAAGTTCAGTATTCTGTCTCCTTTTACCTCTGTTTTGGTCTCGGCCAATGCCTGAAAACAATATGGCTCTTACCAGCAGGACAGAAAGCGAAAACCATGATCCAAAATGGACTACATTTCTCAGTAGATCACTGGTAATGGTTTGTGAGTGACCCTTTTCAGGCGTCTATTGTTGTAATTGTTATAAGACAGCTGAGACATTCTGAAACATTTCTGAAATGGGAGACCGGGGATGATAGGGAGTAGACAATGGTATCAATGGCCTTGCTCTCCCTTACAATCTCAAAATACTGGGTCAAAGATTGCTCTTTTTAAAAATCTATGGCTCCTCTTTTTATCTGTAACATTCAGTGAAAGACGCTACAGTATGATGGACCCAAGCACTGGTGCACCAGCTGCCTTGAACAGTAGTTTTCCATGTATTTTCCCCATCCTTCCAATATAACTGTTGTCTTATACTGTCTTCCCACTGTTCCCACATTGCAAGGACACCCAGATTAAGTTTACATCTTGGGACCGTGATTTTGAAATACAATACAAAAGCAACTAAATCATTTCAGTCCATGTTGCCTTTCACAGATGTACTGACTTCGCTAATTTCAATTAGTTTCAGAGTCATTCCCAGCTCCTAACGATTGTTTATATTGTTGACATAATTTTGGTCTCCTCTGACTTTCCTTGGAATATTTTGACGCTTTGACCCTACACAATCAAGCCACATTCTAGACATCCACTAAGTCTCATTTAGCTACTGACTCTACTGCAGATATGCTTGGTGAACTCACTACTCTGTAAGTGTGTGACAGTTCAGTTCTATGGCAATTTTTCAGGTTGTTTTCAAATGAGATTGTATGACACTGTAAGGCTCTCTCCAATCTGTCAAGGTTGGCTTTTTACCACAACAAAAAGTACTGTGAGCAGCAGATGGGAAAGCAATGCCAACATTATGTTCTTCAAGGAGACAGAACTGTAGGAAAGACTGCAAGTTAAAGAGAGTTCGTATCAAAATGAACTATGAACTTATTTGAACTGTAAATAGGTTTCATGAATATTCAAAGGCACACTTATTATTTAAAGCACATTTAACATCAACCTTCGGTAACTGACTTTTTGAAAGGGTTAGGGTTATTGGTGTCCATCGCCTCTCCTTAAAAAAGAAAAAGGACAACGTTTTCTTGAACCTTTTTAACAATGAGAACAATAGTGTGTGTATAAATAAAGGACATTTAACCATTGTTAAATTTAGCAGGTAATTTAACAGGTGTAACAAATGTTGAAATAGATTCAGAACACACATAAATATCGTTGCACGTTTGAATATCTGTGTTTCCTGCCATGGTAAATCATTGTTAATAGTTATTGTGAGGAATAATTAACATTTACATGTGATCAGACGGTCTCTTCACATACAGTAAATTAATATGTATTATGATTATTATTAATGATAATACTATCATTAAAGTTGAACCGTGTAATTATGTTATTCAGGAGGTTTGAATCAGACTGGTAGCCCTTCGTATTACTGAGTACTCTTGAAGTAGCTCTCAGTTTCAAACTGGTTGGTAACCGCTCTGCTAAATAAAGCTACAGACCAGCACGGAATGAGCCGCAGACAAATCTGGCCCCAAGTGGGGAGGGGGTGATTGCCCCTTTTTAAACCAATAGATGTAAAGCCTAAATATTCCCGTGAAACTCCTTCTACATTCATGACTGCCGATGCTCATGAAGGCATTTTTAAGAGTGAAAAAAACATATTGCGTAACAGTTACACAAAAAAATTGTGTAAGGATGATCATTACTCAAGAGCTCAACACCTGCAATGGCATGTCAAGCACACTGAATGACACGCTCCTCCCTTATTCAGGGGCAACCTCTATATATTATACACTATTTAAAGAGCCCTGCGCTTTGATTCTCCAACTTCGACTAGCTCTGTTCACGCCTTTGCCATACACTCATCAACACAAAAATGGGAAAAGTTCACCTTGAGGATAATGATACCAAAGAGAATGAAACTGAGTTTAGCTTAGTACGGGTCAAAGATACCTGGAAGTGCAAAAGAGGGAAAAATGTCACAGCTGACAATGTGTCTGCTGCAAAGATGTGAGTATAAAATGTATTTTTGGTTACTCACAGTAATCAAAGGAGGAAAAATAGTGTGACACAACGAAGTTTCTTTGTTTGCTTTTATTTTAAACGTTTGTCGCTTGTGCAAAGTGTTCTCTCAGACAGGTTTGATGAATTTTAATGAATGACACAGTTGCATAGTTGAGTCTGGTAAATGGCCAGATACTCTAGTAATGAGTGAATGCCTCCCTACTGTAAACTGTGCAGTCAGTGCGAAAACAGTCAGCAACATGCGATGGGTGCAAGATTGTTTGATTTGGATTGGAAAAATCACTGTGAAAGGTGAGAAGTTTAACATTTTAAAATGTCTTTATGTCTGTAAACACCTGAAAATAATCTATTTCAAAGCATTGTAGAGGAAGGAAAGGGAGATAAACAGTGTATTCCAGCCTTTCCCCGTTTCAAGGTGTAAGATTTAAATGCAATCTTTAGTAGTGCAGAGTATTTGATAGCTGTCCCTCAACGTTATTTTATTTGTAACTTACACAACATAGAAGATATACTGTGTGCCGATCTGATTATGCATGGTGGGGTTTCGGAGGGGCAGGGGGGAGGGGGCGCATGACACGATACAGTTACAGAATGACAACTGGACAATTGGTTATGGTTGGGGGAAATTATGGTTGTATAATCTCTTTTCACATGCTGTGAAATGTCAAACGTTCAGAACGGTTAGCTTTTTTTATGCATTTAAACAAACGACACCTTTTCTTTTTTAGAAAATATATAAATCACGGAATTCTATGTCATAGGTTCTGGTTTTAGAAGTACAGTATTCCAGCTCCTCAGGGTGTTTCACCAAGATCAAACTTGTAACTGAATTCCACATATGTATGCGGCAGTTTGTCAGTTTGACAGGTGTGAAGACTTAAACCTGTTAGAAAGCGCAATTAGGTAGGGACTTATATAATGTACCTCAACTTGAGAAATATCACCATAAATTAATACAGAAAGCAGGTGCAGGATTCTAGAGAACCTGCAAAGGTGTTGGATTTAGACAAAGTGTGCCAGCAGTCTACGAATGTATACTAGATTAGTGTTAAGAATGCAATATTTCTTCTTACAATATATCAGACATAACAGATAAGATTTTAAATCCTCTGAAAGTAGTGTTCTGTCTTAAGCCAGATCTCGGTTACAAAACGTAGGTAAGGTACATGAAACAGACCTTGGTGTTGAGGAGTGGCACTTTTGGCACAGTTTATCTGAAATATATTTGTGTGTTTTTCCATGTTTCCAGAGAGTCCTGATACAAATGTGTTTGTTCCCCTTCCAGACAAAACAGGGACAAGGACTGTTGTAGGCACTGACAAGTTAATCTCTTAGTGGTGGTGTATGTTGGATGGTGAGTGGGGGGGGGGGGGGCAGATAGATATTCACTATGTTCCGGCTGAATGTAGTCCTTTAGACTCAGACAGAGCATCTCTGTAAAAAATGAACCATGCAACCAGAAACTAATGCTGAAGATGCAATGACCTTGTTGACATTAGTTGCTGTTTTTGTGAAGTTTTGTGAAGTTGGAGGACAGGTTGCAGATATAAATAAGGAATTTGACATGGCTATGGTTTGCCAAGTTTTGACTTGGTTTAGCAGGGTTTTGATCTTCTCTGCAGTGTCCTTTTTATATCAGAAATGCATAATGAGTTTCAAATACTAGAGTCACTGATAAATCTTCAGAAAAATGGAAATCAGGGTGGACATGTTCAAAATGGTAATCAAGGCTAATGAACTGCTAATATAGTGTACGCATTGCAGTAATGAGAACCCATGCCATGATAGTAAATCTCTTTTTTGTACATGTTCTTTGTGTGCAGCTATGAGACCATCACAGAAAACAGCACCAGTTGGACAGTGGTCAGCCCCATCGTCCTCACTTACAAGGTTACTGAGACCCAGGACTTGCTGGACCCTAGCAACCAAACGCTCCTGCTGGGCCACATCACCGACCCGCAACAGTTGGAGGACATTCAAAAATCAAACAAGCAAATTAAACGCTTTTTGGTGGTTGACCAAGAAGTCTACAAGTTTTACGGTCCCAAGCTCACTGAATATTTAGAGGCCAACAAGGTCCTGTACAAGATTTTAGCTCTACCCACAACTGAGGAGAACAAATCCATGACAATGGCATTGAAGATCCTAGAGGAAGTCAACAACTTCTCCCTTGACCGCCGCACAGAGCCCATCATTGCCATTGGGGGAGGGGTGTGCCTGGACATAGTGGGCCTGGCTGCGTCACTGTACAGAAGGCGGACCCCTTACATCAGGGTGCCAACCACTCTGCTCTCCTACGTCGATGCCAGCGTGGGAGCAAAGACGGGGGTTAACTTTGCAAACTGCAAGAACAAGCTAGGTGCCTACATTCCCCCCGCTGCTGCCTTCCTCGACCTGTCATTCCTAAAAACTGTTCCAAGACGACACATCTCTAACGGGCTAGCAGAGATGTTAAAGGTACGTTAACCACGCAACTCACAGAGCAGCCACTACTCCAGGAATTGCAAGGGCTGTATTAACATTGAAGTTCTTCTATGTTTGCTTGATGTTTTTTGCAGATGGCCTTGATGAAACACAGAGGACTCTTTGAACTTCTTGAGACACAGGGCCGCATGCTGCTGGACACGAAATTCCAGGCTGACAACAGGGCATACGGACGCAACTGCCTACAGGTGGCGTCACAAGCGACTCGTATAGCCATTGTAACCATGCTGGAGGAACTTGCCCCAAACCTTTGGGAGGATGACCTGAACAGACTTGTGGACTTTGGCCACCTTATCAGCCCAGCATTAGAGATGGTAATTGATCCCTTGTTGCATACAGCTAAAAATGTGCATCCTTTGTTGATACATGCTACACAGCATATTGTAAATGTATCTGTCTCTGTCTTTCTTTGATATAGAAAGTTCTCCCATCTCTGCTGCATGGTGAGGCAGTGAACATTGATATGTCTTACATGGTTTACGTGTCCAAAGAGAGGGGTCTGTTGACAGAAGACGAAAAGCAAAGGATCATCAACTGCATGGTGGGCCTGGAGCTGCCTGTCTGGCATGAGGCGTTTACCATGGAGCTCATACAGAAGTCTCTGCAGGACAGGCTGAAGCATTCTGGAGGCTTGGTCCGAATGCCACTCCCTGTCACTCTTGGGAAAGCAGGTAAGTCTCACCAATGTAGGACTGTTCAATGCAGAAAAATAACAGCATTTATGGTTTGCATGGTATCAAGCATCACAGTAGTTAACATACAGATAGCGCAAAAGCTGGCCGGATCAGCCTATGTTTGTATGTCGAGCCTTTCTGCAAAATATGCTAAACTCTTTCCTTCAAGAACTGCCCATTGTTCATACAGAACTTTCTTACAAATCTAAAATAGGCCAACAGCCTGTTTGTATAGGCAGGAGCTTTCCATGAAAGCATGCCAGGTCACAACTATTTGACCTTTTAGGCAAAAGGCAAGTCCCGCCCTATTCTGTATTAGCCAATCCAGTACTAGATAGATAGTATTTGTTGCCTTAATTGGTTGGGTGGATAAGACTGGCATGAGAAGTGTTATTAGTAAGGGTAAGAGGACCAAGAGTTAGGGTCAGGGTCAGGGTTAGGGTCAGGGTTAGGGTCAAGGTTAGGGTCAGGGTTAGGGTCAGGGTTAACCAAATCAGTCGACAAACTTGGATTAAGAGAAAACTTGCTTTTTGAATATTGCCTTCAACTATAAAGACTGGGGTCCGTTCCTGTCTTTAAATATGATGGCCACCACTTAACTCACTTCTTAAATGGCCTTAAACATTGATTTCCCCACATTAACTTGTATTGGTCTTTTTTTGAATGCATTGACAACCACCTTATTTCCTTCAGCAAGAGTAGTTTGGTCTCGTACTGGGTTTTACAAGATCTCGTGCTATACAGACTTTATGTAAAGCACTTAAAGTACGGTATATTTAAAGCATGGTGTAACGGCTCTCCTTTGTTTTATTGCAGAAATTTCCAATGACACATCTTGTGAGGTCCTGCACAGAGCTTACGTAACATGGTGTGAAGAGCTGAGCGTCTCCTCTGACAGCAACTCTGACTCTTAACCTGCCCATCCCACAACTGCATTGGTTGAATTGTTTTTTTAGAAAAAATGTTTACATTTTGTAGGGAGTTGTATATACTTCTGGTTTTGTACTCCAATGTACAATGTTTTTTCCAATGTTTTGGGAAAAATAAACTACAGTTGATAGCATGCCAAGGTCCAAATGTCGGATAGCTGTAATAGCACTGCTTTAAGGTATTTCTATATGCTTCTGCCCAGCATGTGTTCCTAGAATCTCCTTTTCTGCAAATGCTGGTTATACCAGATGCATTTGAACTTGTTAATGAACTACACAGGTATGTAATGTGCATACTACTCTCGTATGATGTCATGCATACTTGTTAGCTTGCCCTATTAAAGATATGTCTTACCATTTATCAAACTGTGTGCTTGTGTTTTATTAATATAGCAGACTAACAAACGACTTCCACGTCCGTTATTCGATTGTTGAACAAAAAGGCAAGGCAGCGGCACTGACATTTTTGATTACTATCTTTATTTGGGATTTTTTCCCCAGAGTGTATCTGTGTCCAGTGTCTTATGTTCTGCTACTTAATGACCTTTTAATGTGACTTTCAAAAAGGTTTTATGATCAATGATCCGTTTTTCCACAATGCGTTGAAATCATCATCACTGATGTCATTCTCTTTTAAATCAATACTTCAATATGTGTCGAGACACATTCAGTTTTCTTGACTCAAAGCGAATGAAAAGAACAGAGAAGAACAACATCGTATAGTTCTTTAAGAATACATTTTAATAATAATTTACAATATTTAAAAGCAAAGTTTAAGTGACACAACTTACAACGTGTACAGTTTGAATTGTTTTATCTGCACAGTCTCATACTGTATACTGCATGCTGCCCCCCCCCAAAAAAATGATATAAATATTCATGGGCAAACATGAATGCGTCAAGAAAGGAAACACAACATGTTGGCAATATACTACAACATATTAGCTTTGTAAATGCTTTAATTATTTACAACATAAAAGAGATAACAAACATTAACAAAAATGTGTCGCAGAGGTTTTCCCCAACTGCCCACAAATACTGGATTCATAATAAGGAAGTATGATGTATCATGTCACAACTTCTTAAGGTTATAATGTATATAGTGATTTTCTGTGGTGACGTCCGTAGGGACTTTGCTTGGGAACCAGAAGGTCGTCGAAAGACCAAGTGCTACCAAGGTGTCCCTGAGCAAGGCACCGTTCTCTACGCTGCTCCAAGTGCGCCTTACGTACGGCAGCCCACTGCTCCTAACAGTAGGATGGGTCAAATGCCGAATGCAAATGTCCCCTCTGTGGGACTTTATGAAGTGTGTGTTTTATAAGTGTGTGTGGTCGCGTTGTGGTCACTTTGCTCAGCGATACTGCTTGTTACAATTTGTACTCGCTGTACTCGCCATGAACTGTGATTGCTCAGGTTAATCTCGCCTCCCCCTTCGAAGTAAGCGTGACATATTTGGTTCTTGGATCTCGCCGGGCAGCCGAGTGGGGCCAGAAAGATCCGGTTTTTCGGCGCTTAAAGCCGTGGATGCTGCAGTGGATACACACGAAAAACCAGATCTTTATGGGCTCCAGCTCCAGCTCCAGGTTGGTGGAAAATCGGCACTAGTGTTTTTATCATTTGTAGACATTTTATTCCTTTCATTTCTTTATTAACATTTGTAGCCTGAGCCACAGTTTACCAAATATTGTCAGACCACTATGTTATTGTCTTATATTAATCATTTAAAATGTCTATAAAATAATATAGAATGAAGAAGATAAACAACGTGTTTGTGTGCAATTATAAACTAAAGAGTTTCGTTAGAGAAATCCCCAAAGCACGTGTATGTCAAAAAAGTTCTCACTGAATTAAAGGAAAGAATGACATAAATAAATTGTGATATTAATAAAATATCTGATAAAAACCAATCCTTTTCATGGGGTAAACTTTAGAATTCATAAAGAACACAGGGCTAAAATACTATAAAGAAATATAATATACTACAAGGAGTTTGCATTACACTGAACTCAAGACATTTTCACATATGTATGGTATCTCTTTTGTCATGGACAGTTCAATACAGTGTATGCATGACCAATATGAACACCCTAGTTTAAACTTCATTAGGTTGACCAGTCTAACCTCGATTGTCTTCACATTTGTCACCTTGTATATTTGCCAACTATCCATCTATACAGCATCAAGAACAATGTAAAAATACAGCGTACAACCAAGGAAGGGAAACATCGACAAACAGAACAATGGAGTTCAGCAAAAAGGGAGTCCAAAGTAAGAACAACATGGAAACAACGCAAAAATAGAGTTTATATTAGAATTGATCCACAGTTACGAGGGTACCTTAAAGTCACGTTAGCTGAGTGCCTCATTGATGGGATGCCATGGATTGAAAGTCTTGGTATGCTAACAGCCATGATCCTTCTCCTCCATACTAGAGGAGGAACTGTGGATGCTGCTTCCCGTTGTTGGAGCCATCTGGGGACATTGAGGACAGCAGGGGATCACTCGGGGACATTGGCGATAGGGTGTCCCTTACCAAGTCCTTTATTTTACAGGTCCGGGAGGATCCATAGGGGCCGGAGTCCCCGGAATCTGCAGGAATATGGTCGAATGTAATGGTGCCATTGTTGAGGTCCAGTGTGGTGGGAGGGGACATGTCAGGAGCCGAGCTGTGCTGGTAGAGATCGGCGGGGCACTCGCCGAGGACGGGTTCCTGTTTAATGGATCGGCCCATCAAATCCGATGTGCAGACGGATGGGGATGGAACCACTGTAAGACCATGAGCACGGGCCTGGATCTCCAACTCCTAGAGATAAATAAAACATAATGAATTAAGTTTAAAACTCCGTTAGTGCTATAAGCACTAGTATAGTATAGGGTATAGTGCTATATACCCTGTGTCTTGAAAGATACAGTCTCATAATAATGTTTACCATGTCAACCATCTTTGTATAACTGAGTTAGCGGCCCTCCCTGGCAATAGGTTCCTTAGTGTTTTTCCCGAAAGATGGTTGGCCTACCTGTATACGAAGCAACAGATGGCGGTTTGCATGCTCCAGCTTCCTCTGTCGGCACTCCACCTCTTTGGCTCTCTGCTGCTCCCGCTGTAGCCTCCTGATATAGTCCACTGATGCTTTGAGAATGGTGCCCTTATTCCAGCGCATGTCTCTGGGGTATACAGGAGACAAAGGTCTACAGTCAGAGTCAGCTGACCGGCTGACCAAAACAGCACAGGACTCTTTACGGCCACTTTAAGCATTTAAGCCATCAAAGTTTAGAAACATGTTAAAAATAAGGTTTATGAATAGACAAATAGACATACAAAAAATACTTACGGATCATTTGACTTGGGTATCAAGGTTCCCAGTTCTTTGATGCGGTCGTTGATGTTGAACCTCCGTCTTCGCTCAACTACAGTTTTTCAAAAAGAATACAGAGGAGCTTTAGTAAAGACGTCTTTGAAAGTTTCTTTACTAGTCATAACATTTATATTAATAAACATCAATTCTTTCTTTGTCCCCTGTTTTTAAAAAATTATTATAACACATTTGTAAATAAAATCTAAGCCTGTAGAAAAAATACAATTTCAAATGATATATTTTTTATTTCAGTTATTTTATTTGAAAAATGTAATTAATTATATTAAATAATTATAATAATTGTGAAAATAAAATGTACGATCATTTTTCATAGCATTAAAGTATTCAAAATGCCTGGTCCCTAGTAAATATTTAGAAAATAATTAAGATATTTATTTGAAGATGTGGATGATTCTATTCCGATCGACTCACTCAAGTTGTGGTTGTCTTTTTTCTGTCTCTCTTTGGCAAGAGCACGGACTTCAGCCTCTGTGAAGCGAAGAGAAGTATGGATGTTAGAGCTCTGACCAAACATCATTGTTTAATTCAATCAGTGATCACATGTCAGTGTTTCAGACCATGGAGAGTAAATCTGTTACGTTATCAACTAGAACATTAGATGCTATGCTGGATAACAAATACAAATCAGGTGTATTATCTGCAGAGCTGATTTGTATCGATTTAGTCATACACAAAACACAATTTCTGAACGTCAAACTGAAAACAGAATATCAGTTCACGTCATCATTTTATTTCACATGCTTCATTTCGCTCCCCTTACCTACTGGGAAGCCCTCTTGCCTCTGATAGTTTTCATACATGCCACAGGTGTCAGACTTGTCCAGTACTTGCTTCATGCCAGGAGCTTGGGTAATTATTTGGAAAAAAATGTACGACTTAGTAGTATATTTCCAAATTGCACACAATATGGACATTGATCTAAAGTCATGCTTTAACTTTGTAAATCTGAAATGTGTGGATACAACCCTTGGTAAGGATTAATTAACGAATACAAATAATTGACAATATATAATACAGTATCAGATCTTCAACAAAAATAACACTCAAATCGGATCACACAATAAGATTAAGCAAGGTTATATTTCCTGAGAGACAATTCAAGTTGAACTACATTTGTTTGTACACAACACGCAAATAAAATTCAAGTGAAGTGATCTCTTAACAAGGTAAATGTGCTGTCAAAAGAATTAAGACAGAAAGATGTGTCTCAGTCATTTACCTGAGTATTCCCTCTTAATGTTAGATGGACAGGAGTTGCTGATGGCGAGTCCGGGGAGTGGAAGCCCTTGATTGCCGTACACATCGAGAAGGTTTCCTGACAAAGGGAGCTTTAGAATATGAAAGAAACGGCATTATAATGCATGCATGAAAGGAAAACCTTTGTATGTATTTTTCAATTCAAAAGTATCAACAGTACTACAGAGACGCCAGATGCATCCCTTTACCATTGTTATTTTTCTTGAAACATTACCTGATTGTTCATTTGCATTCCTGGATCCATAAGTCCAAGAACCTCTTCATTGTAGCTTGACTCCAAGCTAATAATATCATCAATGACATCATCCATCTGTATGGAACAAAGCACATTCAATAATCACTGTACTGTTTAGAAAGATATCTAAATGTAATGCATTAAAAAGTGTTAATTAATGAGCAGTCGTACCTCTTTCTCACAGTTGGAGCTGAGGGTGAGCAGGGCCATGGGACTGTTGGGGGCGCTGCTGCCGGGCCCGGGTGGCATGCCGTGCTCGGGGGGCTGGCTGGGGCACTGGCCGCCGGTTTTACCACCCAGTGTGGTGGACAGATACTGCCTCACCTGCTGCCTCTGGGCCTGCTGGATGTGGTACTTGGTGGGATTATCCAAGTGGGACTGCACCTAACATGAGCAAGATGTAGAACAAAAAAAAAAAGTAACTTTTGGATTCTTTTGAGGATAGGAAAACAAGAGATTAAATATCAGAAAAAAAGCATCAGAAATGTTTTTCAAAATAGGTCGTTTAAAGTAGGCATACAGACACGATGAAAAGACTAAATTCGAATAAATCAAACTTGTAAATCTAGTGGAATTTTAGAGTTATTGTCATACTTGATGCCTTTATTATAAAATCTTTGGCTTATCTCACAAAGTAACCACAATGAGTGAAGTTGTACTGTGTTGAAGTTATTCAATATGTAGATCAAAGGTCCTGATGGTAGTCCCTATTTTTTGTATCAGAATATTGTGTCAATGTGTTTAAACCAAACGTCTCTCTGCCCTACAATCAAATATAGCAGTGCAGATTAGTTTGACAGCATCAGTCATGCTGCCAATGGCCGATTTTATTTCTAGACCATGACAGAAACAGAGAGGACACTGTGGAGCAATGCAGTTGAGTCACAGGATCTATGACCAGATAAAACTGTGTGCAGCTCCTCAACAACTCAGAAACATGAAACAATACATAGACGATTAAGCTTTCGTTAGCTTCAACTGTTCTGAAATGTTAGATAGAACAGTTGGACAGGGATAATGACTTTTACAGAACATGCTGTGAAAATAAATACTATAACGACCACAAAGAATTGATCAAATGTTAGCTTTATCTGCTGGCTCTGCTTCAGTCAATGTGTCCAATGTTGATTTTTAAAAATAAACTTCAAGACAAAATAAATCTCACCTGATAGTGGCTGTATTCAAGCATTTCCAACATGTTTCTTTAAGTAGTAATCGATAAAAAATAAATTCACATGCAGTATATAATCCCTTTATCTTGCTAGCTTGTTAGCCTGTACTGTTGACAGTGAGCTAGTCTGTGCAAATCTGAGAGAAGTCACTTGTCCTGCTTAATTTATCCAGGGTTAACGGCTCATCCGTTATACAAGTTAAGAAATGAAGGAGGACACCAAGACTCATCCTCCCACTACAGTGTTGTTCCAGTTTAGCTATGAATTTATGTCTTTATAGAGCCCTTTTGACGTCACCACCTTCGGTTCACAAAGGAGTCTTTTTACTTATTTACCAGCAGCCTGCGACTCGAAGCTAGCTTAAGGCAATCTAACGTTTAATCTTTAGTTGTGCTCATCTAGTATAAAACATTATTTGTTCTGAGCAACAGGAGCACAATTGACGCCATTGTTCCACATCAATCTAGACATACGAAATTATTAATTTATTATGACTTTTTTGGGACTCGATGTTAATTACTTCTAACCGTCACATTTGTTATGCAGTCATTTTTGCAGGGTAAAGAAGGTGAACCGCTTCAATTTCAGGGTTAATGTTCAAGTATTGCAATTGTGTGTTTTGATAAGCTTTTGTCCAGCATTGTACCGATCTTTCTGCAATAAAAAGCAATCAAAATCCATTCTGGTTTTAAGAGAACGGCAATAAAATTGAGTTTTTGCTTTATTTTCTGTGAACCAGTCGATCATGGGGCCAAACATCAATGACAGGGGTCCAAAGAGTGTAGGGATGACTCTTAAAAATGTGTAGTCTACTAAAACATGGTGGAACCGTAAAGTAGCACCATTGGAAACGTGTTGGACTCTAAGATGGTTCCCTTTCACAAGCAGTTTAGTATGCTCAATGACAAGCAAGAAATCAGATCCATTTCTATCATAGAACAGAATCGATTATGCAAAAACAGGACCTACTTTGTTCGCAAGTAATCACTTTAAATAAAGCCAGCTTGGAAGCATATACAAGTTGGATGGTGCAATGTGAAGTGGAGTGTAATGGTACTAGGAAAAGAGAAGAGGACATTCGGCATTCAATAATAGCTCCATGTGTCTTTGCATAAAGGGCCACTCAGAATCAAAGGGCCAAATGGAAAAGTTATTATTATCTGTTGAGTTTCCTGGTAAACTTTACCCCATATTGCCTTGCCTTGCTTCCAAAATGCAACTGTGAGCGTTCGGGCTCACACCTACGTTCCCAATGATGGAAGGACCACTCGGTACTTTGAAACAAAATAAAACATTTATTCCGGAACAGTACTTTAACAATGGTACTGGCGGTTAGTGGCTCTCATCCTGCGGGCGAGGGGAAACAGTCCTCACTCAGGCCCCCGTCTACTGCAAAAAAGACCAGAACCAGGTTACGACCATGATTTTAATCCGCCCCTCATTACCTGATTCTGATCAGCTGTCTGGCCTCTGGCTGAGCCACTCCTACCACTCCAGCAGCCGGCACCCTAACGACACCCCGCTGCCACAATAACCCTTTATAGATCATAGCTCCTTATTGGAAATGGATTTAGTTGGCATTTGTGATGTACCACTAAAAACCGCCTTTGAAAATGAAATGTTCTCTCTGCTCGCCATGAGGTATCACACAGGGCTTTGCAAGGGTGAATGCAGCTAGGTGGTTCTGTTTCTGTGGTTTCCTCCCCTGCTTGCATTTAGTCTCTTCTGGTTTCGTAACATACAGCTGGTATCTCACTGGTCACGCTTTTTAAGGTCAGCGGCAATCGAGGTCAAAAGAGGTCAGAAGGAATCATTTAAACTTTTAGCGTAGCAGTTTCACTCCCCCGATAGGAAAACAATGGCAGAGAGGTTATACCGTTGATCATGTGAAAGCAGCTCAAGAACACAGAGAACACAGAGTTGTTGAACCCATTGTGTGGTAGTAAAATCAGCATTACAGTGGGTATTCATTTAGATTTGTTGTGTCTTGTCAAAAATGTTAGTCTTGTCAAGTTTCTGGTTTGGGTCATCATGCCCCAGGTCTATGGTTGGTCATGTTTTATGTTTTGTTTAGTCATTTTTGTCTTGTCTCCCACTTCCTGTTTTATTTTGGTACTCACCTTCTGTGTCTCGTTCCAGGTCTCTTGACTCCCTGTCACTGCCCTCGTCAGCGTCAGCCCCGCCCCTGATTGTTTCCACCTGTTCCCTGTTACCTCATGTTTAAATAGTCCTGTCTCCCCCTGTCTTGTGCCAGTTCGTCTTGTCCTGTCTGTGGGTCAGTAACCAGCATACCAGCATTTTGTTTATTAATCCTCCAGGTGAGTGTCTTGAGTTCTTGTTTTTGCATTTTTGGAAATAAAGTATTTTTTAATACTTTAACTCTGTCTCCTGGGGTCATGCATTTGAGTCCTATTGCATTGTGTTTAAAGTTCTTGACAAGATTAGTTAACCAAGCAAACCAATTGTTTAATTTCAACTTTGGACTTCCAGTTGGCGAGTTGGTTTATGTTGATTTTAGACAGAATGAATAAACCGTGGTTCAACTTTTCGATCAATGGCGCATTATTTGACATCAAACGGCAATTTCTTTTGTTTCGCACACATTTAAAAACTGCTAATCCAAAGGCCAATTCTGAGTTCATCTAAGGTTGTACAGCAGCACAGAGACCACACACAAGTCTAAGATGATGGGAATCTGATAAGATGTACGGACTGTACTGAACTTAAATAACTCTTGAATACAACTTGCATTTAATAGCAATCAACACCATATCATCTCTGTTTATTTCGAATGTTTATGTAGGGCATTTGATTCATAATGTCTCATTTGTTTCAAGTCTCAAAGCAACACTGGATACTTTGTTTGATGCTTTTGTGCCACCAACACAATGTTTGTACTTTTTAGCCTGTGACTTATGCTCGACAGAGGGATAACATCGACGTCACGCCCAATGATTCAATTCACTGTTGAGTATGCCCCGGAAGTGTGTATCATTAAAGTTCCCAACTGTAAAAACATTAACATTTCTTTCAGAGTAAAGCATTAATTTCCCTTATTTACACCGATGATGATGTGAAACTGTCACAAGCAAAGACAACCCAGTAGAAAAAGTCAATACAACGATGAACGTGCACATCAAACTTTGATTCGAGGGAGTGAGTGTCTTCTCACATGTGATGAACCACTATCCTTTGTGGGGCTAATTAATGAAAACGTCATCTTTCGTGTCTCGTGTAAGGCCGCCGGAACACTACATTGCGTCTTTCTGTGGATTCATGGAAACTCATTTGGAGCTGGAGAGGTGAACACAAACACAGGGAAAGTGCCCTCTGGCTGGACCGAGCCTTTTGCGATAAAACAGAGAAAGCATTCTTTGTAAACTCATAGTAGAGTGTTCCTTTGTCTCCCCTCTGCACTGTGGCATTTTTCCTTCAGCCAAACCTTTGGGTTTTGAAGGAACTATCAACAAGGAATGTATTTCATTCATCCCTACAGCAAACCAAGCTTTCACATTATTCATAGACTCTTTGTGAGACAGAGGTTTATTACCTTCCTAAAGGAGAGCACATGGGTCTATGTTTTAGATGCCTTGAGGACCAGTAACATTTTAAGAGATAGTCATCACTCCTTGACCCCCGAAAAGAAACGGACCCATTCATATCAATCAGCGAGTTTCTTTCTGCTTTGGTAACCAGCCACGCTTCGGGAGATTTTGTAAAAAGAAGAATGCTCAACATTAAGTGTGAGCTAAAGCTTTAATGTGTGAATCTTTGAACAGCATCTAAATCTGTCAGGTATATGAATGAAAGCATAAAGATGAGGAAAATTAAAATACTCAAGTATAAGTTCCTCGAATCTGTACTGTACAGCCCTTGACTGAATATTCTTTTCACCTTCTCTAATTTAACCCTAACCCTTTGATATACATGGTGGGGTGACAGTTGAGCTAGAAGACATGTCGAATGACAATGGGTTAACTGTTAATTCATAAATCAACTAGTCTCTTCCTATCCGATCTCAATCAGCCTGTCATTGAGTGCACCATTCATGTTCAAAATGTGGTAGCTTGAATAGATTGTAATGAGGTCAGTTACACTGTGAAACAAAAGGTTCCCAAGCCCTCCCACTCCATGTCCGATTTCATCACAAAAATACAGTCAATAATAATTCACACAGCAAGCTGGTTCACATGAGTTTCTTTGAAGTGGCAAAAACTTCAGCAACTCCTCCTGAAAAGAGAGTGTTTGTTTTGTGAAATGGCCAATTAGCATAATATGAACATGTAAGACAAATATCCCCAGTGATTATTCACATTGCATTCATCGGCATCTGTAATTGCCAAGATTTTAATATAAACTGATGATTAGCAAATATGTTCATCGAGAGATCATGTCATTCAATGAATAAGGAAGTTTAAAGCGTGTAAAGTTAATTAGATTAATTAGAAAATGTACTTTAAACACTACAAAGATCGAGACACGTCATTGGTAGAGAACATTGTAGCTGAAATACAGACTGGATTACCACTGGTGAAAATTGATTTGTCAAAAATGAACTTTTCCCTACTCTTGGTGCCATCGGGTCTTCAGAGGCTCATTGAGGTTATTACCATAACAGCACATTTACATACTTTAGTTATTGAGGAAAATTATGGATAAATAGTCAATTTTGCGAGAGTAACCTTAAGAGGCCTGGCAACTATATGTGTAGAGATAAAAGCAACCCCAATTGGTTAGGGTTAGGGTTTGGGGGTCAGGATTACACTGATAACTTTGTATCATTTAATCAGTTGGGATGATGTAAAAACGTGAGTCCACTTTGTGTGGCATTGTGTACTTTAGTAAATATTTAATATTATTTTAAAACATTCAAAGTTATTTCATTATAGAACTAAGCCCTGTTTTCGTCCTGAATCAAGCACTCAGTTAAAATGTGGTGCTGAGCTTCTTGGCTTTACAACCACAAAAGATAAAAACCTTGACCTGTACGCCAGCTTCCCCTCATTCACACGTTGTTCTTTTGATTCATGCATTCAGAGGAAAACATAACATGGGATAAACTGAACTTGCTGGAGTTATGCTGAATAATGTCCAAGCATTAGGAATTGAAGATTTAGATAAAACGTTTTCATAATAGGAACAGGAAGTTTTGAGGTTTTAATACTGTCACCCATAGTTTACCCTAACCCCGACCCTAACCCCGACCCTAACCCCAACCCTAACCCCGAGCCTAACCCCGAGCCTAACCCCGACCCTAACAAGCAGGTTTGTGAATTGTAAAAAACCTATCATAGTAGTTACCTTCCTGAAGAGGAACGCATGGACGCAACTTTTTCTAAAACTTGCTGACACACAAGTCCTTTACTTTTTGATTCACTTTTAATTAACTTTTACGTTTAATGGCGATAGCGGGTAGATTATGTGGATGTGTAAAAGTAGGGGTTTGATTCTTTATAATTTCAGCATTTCGTGGTGAGTGGTGACTTTAAATCGCACTTTGGGTTTAAAAACGTTTTTCTTTGTTCTTTTCTTTCAATTGGAGCAAATAATGGCACCTCCTATCACTCGGAGGCCCCGGAATATAGCTTTGGGGAACCCCGAATGTCAAAAAAGTCCCTCTAAGTAATTTGGTCTCTCTAGAAGGATTTTGTGGTCAACTGTGTAGAATGCAGCGTTTAGATCTAAAAATACTCAAATTGAAACTTCTCCACTTTGTGTGTTTATGTGCATGACATTAAAGGCCCTGAAAAGAGCAGTGCTGTGCTGTGCTGTGCTGTGCTATGCTGTGCTGTGCTGTGCTGTGCTGTGCTATGCTGTGCTGTGCTGTGCTGTGCTGGGTTGGGTCGGGTTGGGTTGGGTTGGGTTGTTGGCAAACTCCCTACTGCAAATATCAAAATAGTAGCCCTGGGCCACAAGGCTTCTGATCTATTTGACCTAAAAATGGAAGGTTTGATAAGGGCCTGTAGGGTCAATACTGAGTTGTATGCTTGTCATATCTGACACCAATCAGTTAATTCTAGCAATAAGAAGAGGATTTCAGATGATGCACGATTTCCTCAAAGGTTAAATGGTTGATAGGATCAAATTGTGTCAGGGTTATTTAACTGGATTAAAGTGGATGGATAAAAAAATGTGTCTTTGCTGTCTACAGTAGCGAATGAGACAGAGTAATTATTGTTATTTTTGGGAAACGATGTCAGATAAGGAGTTACTTGAACTCCTATTTCAAAAAAGAAATTATTCACAAGTCTCTCTCATACATAACATGTTGAATAAGAGTTTCCGTAATGTTTAAAAGTGATCATTTCTTCCAGATCCTCGACTTGACAGTCGGTGCCAGTTAAGCCTTAATTAATCGGTTACTGGTTGTTGTCAGTGATATACTGTGTGTGTGTGTGTGTGTGTGTGTGTGTGTGTGTGTGTGTGTGTGTGTGTGTGTGTGTGTGTGTGTGTGTGTGTGTGTGTGTGTGTGTGTGTGTGTGTGTGTGTGTGTGTGTGTGTGTGTGTGTGTGTGTGTGTGTGTGTGTGTGTGTGTGTGTGTGTGTGTGTGTGTGTGTGTGTGTGTGTGTGTGTGTGTGTGTGTGTGTGTGTTTTTTTCAAATCACCACCGATAACTAGACAATCAAGGTCTATGCAGATGATAGACAGCCATTCACCAAAGTCGCCAACACAGTTTTTGCAATATCTAGGTTTCCTGTAGAACGTTTAAGAATACAGCTCGACATGAGGAACCAAACTAAAGAGCAACATATTCATAAGACATGGTACTGAGTTCTTATGCTGTCTAGATCCACTAATGTTACTCGAGTTGTAAGGGTTTACTCAATAACAACTGCTTCACTGTTATCTTTCTGTAGCACTTTGACATTTGAAAATGTGTCAGATGGTCTGCCTTAAGGACTGTAGCAACCAACCTAGGCTCATCACTTTGACAAGTTCCTTAATAAAGGCCTGTACTAAAGTTAAAGTCTAACAATGTTTAATGAACAAAATAAAACAAACAGTAACCAAAGCAGGAGCGTACGGTCAACAGAGAATATCATAGCACTTTCACCCTCTTTTTCTTCCACAAACCCTAAACATACAACAGGTGCCCTAAATACCTTACCCACACCCATGTGAAAATGACCGGAAATTACAAATGTTGAATTAAATAAACAAAAGCTAAATAAGCATGTTGGCTCTTACACGAACAATTCTAAGAGCATGCAGTTAAAGATGTCCTAGTAGCAAATGCAGAGGAGTAAACAATTAGATTAAAGATGGCTTTCCATTTAGTTGCTTTAATTTCAAGTTGTAGGTATCCTGTATGTTTGCTCTCTGTCGCTCATTGGAACCCTTGAACACTACAGAGCCATCGTTAGTGTTATCAGTAACACCCGTGCTTTTTCTACTATGGCTGCTTAGAGAAATATCAGTGGATCTGACTTAACCCTTTACCCTTAATTAGTTTATCATTACAGAATGTTAGATAGTTTGTATAGTAACAGGATAACCTTTTGGTTCTAGGTAAACTCTCACAGGTTACATTGCTCAACCTGTTTGATGACTACTGTGATAATCCCTTTTGCTGGTTAACTTAACATGATATTATTTCACACGATTTTCGTCTTTATGCTAACAAAGGAAGTTTGTTTGTGTCAGGATTGGGGGAAAGGACCCAGGGGCAGAAGCAATAGAGGAGGCAGGCGTACAAACGTGTAACAAAGGGCGAGCGTTTATTTATAAAAAAGCTGATAACCAAAATGCAAAACTAGGAACACAGGAAACGTATCAAATGAAATCAAAGGCAAACCGGTGGAAAAGGGAGGGCTGAAAAAGGGAGATCCAAGACATCACGGGGAAACGGCAAACAATGACACGGCAAAGAACACAAAGAAAGACGAGACTAAATACTACTAGACAGGACAGGAAAATTACAAAACAAGATACATTTCCAAATAAAACAGTAAACTATAAATACAACAACTGAGATCCTGACAGTTTGGTGCCCTCTCAAATCGTTTAGCGTCAATAGCCTAGACTTACATAAAGATTTCCTCAAGACGGGAGGTGGGGGGAGAAAGATGAGGAAAACTTATGGTGACCTTGCTGTCCTTATCAATGCAAGCGGAAGAGAGATGTGGTCTATTTTGTTTCCTTCTTTATAAGCAAGGTTGTTTTTAAAGATTGGTAGCAGTGACCTGGGGTGAATTTAATGGAAGTGTTTTTCATTGCTAACATTTTACGAGTGAGTCCCTGAAGGGGGTTAAGCAGGGTAGAGTAAAGGGCGAAGGAAATACAAGTATGTTGCATGAGATGTTTATCAAGATGTGACATTTGGGCTGTGATAATGGGAAAGATTTCTAGTTGAACAACTAGGCTGAGTTCCGCCATTGCCTGGAGGAAATGGATTTTTCTCTTTTGCCTAATGCCCTTAGTAACAAATCTCTATAGCAAATAGCAGCAACAGCAGAGACAGGCCACTCCATCAAGAGGAGGAGCCTGGGACAAAGAGATGTCTCTTCTGCTCGTTGCCCTGTAGCTACAGTATGTTTAACATCCTCTTCCAAGAATGAGGCATATTGTCCAGTTTGTGTGGGATTACGAACATGCACTTGCTTAACTGACAAACAATGGAGCTTAATTTAGCAGCAACATCAACACACAGCCTCGTTATGATGCTGGGTGAGGGGCCATTCAATCAGCTTAGCCCGCTACAACAGTACCACAGGGACACAAGATTCTGTGTATTCCCAACAAGCACCAATGGCAAAAGCGACCCAGTCAAGCACTACCGCATTCTACAGATAAAGTGCAGTCAGAAAACACTCATTTAACACTGAGAAAACACACTGCTGGAAAATGATTGTGGTAGCTTTAGCACACCGCAGACGTCCTACTTTAAAAAAAGCCTTATCTTAAAGAATCTAATGGCTTCTGGAGAACAGAGCGCTAGGTATACTCTGATGAGTGTATCAAACAAAAGGCTCTCTTAGCTAAGTTAAAGACCTCACAGTCTACCCTGAAAAATCAAAGAGCACAAAGATGTAGCATTATCCAACTCAATGTGCCTGGAGTTTGAGGAAAAGGTCAGTGTAAGCCACGAATGTCTGCACGTGGAGTTGAATCTGGTGATTTTTAAAAGTCAGGGCTTTTTTGGGCCATCGTATAATACCACCTCTTTGATCCCATTTGCCAGATAAAATCAAAGCCACAATTCAAGAAGAAAATTTGGAGGATAGATCAATTCTATGCTCTTGAGTTTTAAGAGTCAGAAGACTAATTATGTATACACACAAACTACATTCACAAACAAGGCATTAGCTCCCTCATTACCACAGGAAATGACATGTGTAGTAGGTAAAAGTATTTTTCACCTTTACTTTACTACTTTTCATAATGACATTACTACAAAAGTACCCATAAAGACACAATTAAACATGCACATGAAGTTGAATCCCTTGTTTGATCTTTTGCCAGTTACTGTCTGAATACAGTTTGTTTTTTTTCCCATCAAGTACTAAGGACACGACCACTAGTGAAGATTTACTACAGTCATAACAGTCTGATGAATCAAGAAGTCACAGATGTTGACACAATTCAGCTTCACGGAGAACAGTTGCAGCCCACAGGCATGAACGCTTTTCCAGCTATGATGCATTATGGAAACACAAAAAGGTTCCTATTGTATAAAGAGAGATTTTACTTAACCTCGAACAAGAGTCCGGTCTTCGTTGTGATTGGGTATCGTATGTAAAACGCGCATTTAGTTAAAGTCAGTTCCTAATAAAGCTTTCAGTCAATGGAAACACGTGGTGAACACAACATTAAATTAACACCACTTTAAAGTTGGTAATGTTTTACATATAGTTGAACAGTGGCGTATTTCCACACCTAGCAGTTATGGAGTGAAATATATACTGTATATATATCCTTTATTTAACCAGGTAAGTCTCATTGAGATTAACATCTCTTTTCCAAGAGTGACCTGTCCAAGAAAAACAAAAACAGTGTTACAACAAACAATACAGGCAGACGAATACAACACAAAACACAAAAAGAAATGGTAAAAACCAGTCAGTATGGAAATAAAAGCTACTGTTAAAAGCATAGAAACTGGCACAATGTTAAGACCACTTCATTTAAGGGATGAAAGAGCCACCAGAAGAAATGCAACCAAGTGTCTTTAAATTGCATTACGCCGAAAGGGTCGTGAGAAGTGAGATTGTATACAAGTCTATGAGAAGAAAGCCTACTTTTCACCTTATTTACCATTCCCCTTACTTCCGGAAACATTGCAAAGTGTAGTTTATGGTTTCAATTGCTAGTTTGAAGTGCTTTTGGATACAACCTGAACCTTATCGTCCCATACAGTAAAACTGACAACATAGCAGAGCTTGCTTCAGGGTGTGGCTACCTTGTGAGGTTGCTAGCATGGCGTTGTCTACATCGGATTTTAGTTGTGTTTTCTTCTTAAAACTTTCACCCTAATTTGTTTTCAGTTAATGAAAGTTAATGATCACATGTTGGTCGCCAAAACGATATATTTTTTAATGTATTTTTACTTGCTTCAACCGTTCCGTCCAAATATTGGTACCGGCCAAAATGCCGAACTCAATGCTTAAAATGATAGACCACGATGTCTGCTTTCTATATTCAGACTATAGTTGCTGGATACCTGATGAATGTAAGTCCAATCCGCCCTCTTTTATCTCTGTTATCGGTCTCTACCAAGTCCTGAGAGTAATTTGTGTCTCTTAAGTTGTTAAATACTCCACTGAGTTCACCAGCTAGTCCATAACTTGGTCAGTCGGACTGTACCGATGGTTTATGGAGCTTCTTCACTGTGAACGATGCTACTAGAGCAGTTAAAGTGAACCACACAGTAAAGCTGTGGGTTGGACAGCCAAAGAATGAGCTAATAAGCTCAATGCTGAAGGAGAGTGGCAAGTTGATGTGATAATTCTCTTGAGGTTAGCTACCAAAGACACCCAACACTTACATCATTTGATATATATGAGTATTATAGAAATACCAACAAAAGCCGCTTTCACAATATACATTACTATCTTGAAGCAATTTAGCTTTCTAAACCGAACTAGAAGGCACTAAAAATAGAAAGAGTGGCAGCTGCCAAAGTGTTTTCCTTAACCCCAGATTCAATAGGCATTTGTTGCTGAGTTGTGAGTCGACTCTGTGATCAAACTCGGCCTCTCTTTGTCTTGATCCCTGAAATGTTTTTTCACTTCATTCTCACTGGGGTCAGAGGTAACCTGGCTAATTAAGGGTGCCCCCCTCCCCTTCTGGACAACTTCATCTGGGCTTTATGTTTTCACTTTCATGGTCCAGCGGCTTTGCCTGGTACTTCTAAGCTAATTTTGCCTTGCCTGCACGGCTTTGGGGGGGTCTTTGATAATCCACAGACAGGTTAGGTTCAAACTGTCAAGAAGTATTTGCCCAGGAAACTGGGATCGTTGTCTGGGCTCACTATGGAAATAATACAGTATGACAATAAGTTTCTCTGAATTGTTTCCACAAATCCTTTTTCAAAGCTGCAGAAACTGATATTTTATGGAAACACAATTAAGTCATATTATTTTTTACATGTGAAAATAATAACACGGGCCAAGTGAGACTTGCAGGATTAGATTTCCATGCTGGAATAACTGATTCAAGCACTAAAATGGATTATATTACTCTGCTTTAATAAACACACTGACAATTAAACATTTACAAAACAACAAGTCAACAACTGATGACATTAAAAGGTCTTCAATTCCCAACTGCAGGAGCATCACACTTATCTTGCAGAACGTATTGGACTTAGTTATATCACCAGGATATCTGCGATGTTTGGCAGAATTACGCCAAAATGGCTTTTGACATACCACTTCCTTTGAAATACCTTATTAATTAAACCCGTCTCACTGATCTAATACTGATATCTAAGTCTATATTGGAAAATTTCAGCTTTCTTGTTTCTCCAGATGCACTTTTTTCAGGGTCCATTTGTTCACACCATGAATGAAATGAATGAAAATGTTTCAGTGTAGTGGAGCAAATAGGATTAAATGTGTTGAATGCCAAATGTCTGGAAACAGGAATTCTGTCAAGAGATAATCCCCCCTGTGGATTAAACACAGTCCACTCTCAGAGAACTGTATTTGTGTCTCAGGAGCTGACACACATGGAGGAAATTCTGAAACCGAAGATGTTGAATTTGTTAATAAGTATACTTTAGTTTGGAATAGGTGGAATCGAGGTTGCTCAAGAGAGTTTCCACCACCGTTTTCCCTACAGAAAATTGACAACCTTCACATCACGGCTTCTGCTCATACAGGTATACCAGTGCGTTGGTGGGCTTACCTTCAGAACTTCCATGGGCGTCTGTCTCACAGCAGGCAGGCCTTGGGGAGGCGTGACATGGACCGTGCAGGTGGGTTGGGTGCCGTGGTGCAGAAGGTCCCTGTTCCTCCTCTCTCGGTCCTCCCTACGCTCATGACCCTGCCGATAGGCAAATGCCGACTGGTCTCGGAGCCGGACATGTGACGTCACGGCCGGTGGAGGGTGGGAACTCTGGAGGCGCTTGTAGAGGCCATGAAGGTCCGGGGGAGCACTGAAGACCCCAGCCCACCCAAGTGCAAAGAGAGGAGGGGCGGAGTTAAACAGAGCAAGAGAAATACCATGCTGGTGTTGGATATGCAAGGCCAGTGGCACCTTTCTGAGCCATCCCAAGTCAGCGAGCAGTAATTGGTATTGAATTGGAATACAGTGTGATGATTGAGTAAGAGGGAAGCGGTAAGTGGCGATGGAATTTGGATGACAGGGCAATGGATTCTAAACCTATCCATGCCATGACCCCAAAAAAAGCTTTGGTCTGTGATTCCAATTTTACAAGATGTATTCAAATAATCATTATCATTAACGATAATGATTATTCATTCTGGCTAGTTTTACTTAGTCATGCATTTTGTCAGCTGGGCTGTGGTTTGGTCTTCAGGTATGTTTTTGTAATTGTTTTGTGTGAAGCGCTAGCTTGTTAGGTACTAGCAAACAAGAACTTGCTGAGGCCCCCTGGTGTTCACTGGCTTTCACCCAGCCACTTCACCCCCAAAATCTCTGGTGTAACACATTCTTGTGTTGGACATGATATAAATATATAGTATTTCATGTCTTGTTAAAGCTGCATTAACTTAGAGGCGGATTACTCCCATTTCATTGGGAAAGAAACTCAAATCCTTAGCTGATCCAAGGCATTGGTTAATGCTGTTAATGAGGCCACCATCAGTGGCCATTCTGTTTGGTAGGATTATTAGGCCTGAATTTGGTTCTGCCTCCATGCTCTCCAAGAAAATGCCTGAGAGGTAAGATGGTGCAATTATGCAGCAACAGATTTTAAATAACTGGTTTGTTGTGAGGTCTGGGGCACTACCTGTGTCTAAAATGCATCTAATCTTTACAAGGCTTTACACATGTGCAATAATACACTGAGAAGGAAACTCAACGCTATGCTAGAACTGTTCTCCTCCTGTCTTCTTTGAGTTCCCCTTTTTAAATGTGCTGCACATTCGGTTAGACAGCGCCTGCATATCCCTAACTGAAATTGAATTGGCAGTGCACACACTGTCGGGATGAGGCATTCCCCAGAAAATGATCCTTTTGATAAAACCACTTCAAATCCTCTCAGCCTGTGCAGCTGTGCGATAATCGCACTAATTAGGCTGGCATGTCAAATCTAACCCTGGTCTGTAGCTTTCGCTTAAACACCAATAGTGATGCTTCAGAACAAGAAGTGAAACTCAATGATCTTTATTTTTTTTCTAGCCAAGAATATCTAACGTCACAACAATCTGTTCATGGTTTATTAAGATTAGGAAGATTATCTTGCGTCTTGTTTATGAGTTATATAAATGTGTTTGGAAGCAAACTCCCAGGCTACACACTACTGCACTAAGCTTGTCAACTTAAACTTCAGCTAGTGGATGAGTTTTCGAGACGTCTTAACAATGCTTTGGAAGGCAAAGTTGGCAATAAGCTCACTTGAAGTATGCTATTGACTTCATTTCTGGTCAATAAAGGGATGCAGTAATGACATATTTTTTCAAGCCGACCTGAAAGTTAGTATCTCAAGCGGTCCCTGGACAAATTCCAATGGGATTTCTCCATTGGAATTCATCACCTGGAAGGTAACGGCAGACTCATGTTTGTCGTGATGATGTTGAGTAGTCTCATTTAGTCACTTGTTAGAAAACGTTAACATCTCTTCATCTTGTTTTTCCCACATACCTTATGTCAGGCATTTCAGGCAAAAATTCATTGACTTCTACAAGTGGGAACAGGAAGAGGTAAGATAACAACTCATTTCCTGGTTTCTCGTTCCTACACTGCTCTATGTGAGGTTCATGCTTCAGGTAGAAGGCAAAAAATGTACCAAAATGTTGAAAGGATTGCATTGAATTGAGGCCACAAATGAACCAAGTTTATCCTTGATATATTTATGGCCACTCTCTCGCTCCGTAATGAACTACAACAAGTCACAGTATAGATCACAGCTAACTGATCCTGTCCTCTGTGCTGCACATTTCATCATCTGAAATGACACCAGGGTCTGATGGTGTTGCACAGAGAGTGGACCTTGAGTTCATTGTTTATACAATAATGCCATGTATTTCATCAGTGGACTATGCTGTGGTATATATTTGCCAATGTAGGTTAATTTACGGTTAACTTGATACTTTATTTAACAAGATTATTTTAATAGCTTTATTTTAACCGCAGATTACACAAAATATATAAGTATATTTACACAAAGGGTCGGGAGGATTTATGGGCTGGCAAATAGATAAGTGGTAAACAATGTAGTTGAACATAATTTATTATATCTTTGCTTTATTTAAATCAAAACGTCCCTCTGAGGAAAAAACACATCTGACCGAACCAAAATATAAATTGCGGGTATGACACATTTTCTCCTAATTGAATGGGATGACAAATGTGCAGACTCATATCGCACTTACACATGACAGTAGAATACAGTTGAAGATGTTCTGCTCATTCTTTACCTAAACAACAAGTCTATGCATCTATTGACATGACAGACCAAACAGCGACCCCTTGACCAACGAATAGTGTCATTGATGTCATGCCACCAAGTCGAAGCGTTGTGCTTCCGAGCGGGAAGAGATTGTGTCTACAGCAAAGTCACTCCCACTTCTTGTAAAATGAAGATGACCCCACTAAAAGCAAGGGTGTGGTAATTGTGTTTAAAGCACACACATCCTATTCTCTGCAAAACGGACTATTGAAAACAATGTGTGTGCATGTGTGACACACAGCTGATGTGTTGCCAGGTATTAGGATGAGGAAATGTAATGATCAGGAGTCATAGATGGAATAGGGTTATATAATCAGGATACTATAATATAATATAATAGCAGGTTTACAATGTTAATAAAAAGGAGCAGATGCTATGTCTTGTTGGTAAACTGCACTGTCCTGTAGGCAATTACTTAAAGTTTGAATTCTGTTAGCTCATTGTTGTAACTTAATCATCACTGATTTGAGTGCTAGTCTCTGTATTTTCCGGTGAGATAAGAAAAGAGATGTGGAGTGCATGTTTTACTTTTAGCACCGTTACCTTTGTAAACTGCTTTATTACAAAGTAAATGTTCAGTTTAGACCAGACCCGCTTTGCTCATTAGTCCAATACACAACACTCATTGGTAATCCAAAAGTAACAGAAGTAATCATATTGTATAATAATTGGGTAAATGAAGATTCTTACCTTTTTATTTTCATGTTAGTCAGTGATTCAAGTCTCCCCAGTTCACGTTTGCTGCAGTTTGAGGAATTAGGTTCTTTTAAAGCACTTTAGGATGTCAGAACTTCCTGGTGTGACACAATAATGTCTCACTTGCAGGTTGACACGATGACGAGTCCCAGATGTCTTGGCTCTGTGGTTTAATTGGACATTCTGGTTTAAGGAAGGAGGATGAGCAGTTCTGTGTTTTTGCAACTGAGGCAGATAGCTTGCACACTATTTCCATTCACCTCTGATGGTGAATTGTTATTATAGATGATATTTAATATGTTCCAAACACTGAATGTCTGCAGGACTCTGGCTATTTTGAGAAAAGTGTGAGCAGTCCAAAGAAATAAAGACAGAAAGACAACAGGATTTTTTAAAGGATTTGTAGTCAAGTTGCTTCAAGGTACATTTTCCAACAGATATAGAATAAAACTGGATATCAATCAATACTCTGCGTTTGATTCCAAGTGAATTTAAACAAAGGATACTCTCTTACTGTATCCTCTGTGCTGATGATCTAACTATCTCCTGGCCTCAGGGTCATACTTGACTAACTTTGCATGTTTTGTCGTCATTTTGTTCCTTTGTTGAGTTACGTTCCTCCACAAAAGTGTGATTTAATTTAAATGAAAAACATAAAGGCTTAAAAAATAATAATATGATAAGTTCAACAATTGGTCAAATCAAAATAAATATCTACTTTTTATTCCACTGACTATTTGCATCTCCTAGTTCACCAAAACTAAGCATTAGATAATGATTCATTAGCATGTTTAAATGGATGATTTAAGAAACTTGTTATACAAAAAGTAGTTGTATTATCAGCTGGGAAATGATATTTACTCCACAGGGTTAGCATTCTCATTCAATTCCTTGTCTCGTTTCAAGTTTCAGCTTGCATAGTATACAACGAATCAAGCCAAAGTTCAAATGAATTATTATTATTATCAGTTTCAACGAGAGTATTTGCTGTAAGAATGTTATTACTGTGCTATAGTTTCAAAATTGATTACTGCAGTTACTGTTTATGTCTCAGATATTGTGTTGTTATGCAGCAAAACAAAGAGCCCTGCCTCGCTCCACATATACTGTCAAAAAGTGCACATGGAACATATTGAAAATATGACTAATGGCTCAGTTTTCCTTCAAATGTTTGCAATCCCCAAGATAGTAAATGTAGCACAGCAATTGCAACCCCTGAAA
The DNA here is from genome assembly GCF_036324505.1 of Eleginops maclovinus. Taxonomy (NCBI): domain Eukaryota; kingdom Metazoa; phylum Chordata; class Actinopteri; order Perciformes; family Eleginopidae; genus Eleginops; species Eleginops maclovinus. The sequence goes on along the minus strand of NC_086368.1, from coordinate 26,143,459 downwards.
ACAGGAAGTAGGGTGGTGATTCAGCCATTTCCATTCTGAAACTCTAAAATTGCTGATTTATTTTCCAGACTGTTTCATCACCTTCCTCCCATCGCGTGAGTTGTGAGACGAATCAATATCTTCACAAAGGATTTCACAATTCAGTAGTAGTCGAGAATTGTTTCGCAAATCATAAATCTCTCACTTCTTTGTAAAAATCCCAATTTAACATACTATTCAACAACAATTTGTGCCACAGACTGTGTGGAGTTAGAAAGCACGGCTTATCAGATGTGTTTGTTTCCTGCAGGACTTTCAGGAAGAAGCTCACCGTGTCGCTCTGCTCCATAAATGGTTAAAGCTTAAAAATTGAATTTTGCTGGTTGATGTGCGAGGATGCGACTCATTACAAGGCCAGTTGTCTGCACACAAAAGGACAATTCAAAGAAACGCTGTGTGTTTTCTCCCCAGGATAATGAGTTATTCACAGAGATCTAAAACAGTTAAGCATAAATAACGTTTCCAGACGTGCACAATACCACCGGCTCTGCTTTGTTGCAACATTATGTGCTCTTTATATAATCAAACCCCCCAAGTGAAGCTTAATACAGCTATTGCATGCCTGCAAGTGACACAGATGGCCTTTGTTTCTAAGACAAAAAAATCAGCAGATATTTATTTATTTATTTCACAGATCCTCTTCTGTCCTATTTTGTCTGAATCTGCTGTGGGGTCCCCCAAGGTTCTACACTGGGTCCCCTTCTCCGTCTACATGTTTCTGTTATGTTATATTATAATCTACAAACTGTCTTGGTCTGACACCCAGATAACATACTTCATGATTTAATAAACTCTATTGTTAAGTTGTAGTAGGGCTGAGAACAGGAGCCCCTAGGGACTAGTGATCCCTTTTGCTAAGTCTGATCTTAATAGCTTTTCCTGCTGTGCTTATGAAGGCTTTAAAAAAACAGGTCTGCCAAGCTAATCTTTTCTCAGTCCCTGTGAACAGATGTAAATAAGCAGTTTTGCCAGGACCATTTGTAGTCGTAAATAGTTTATAGTTTATAAATCTCAGAAAATAGCTGATAAAAGTTGTGGCATGTTCATTTCTATTCATGAAGACATGACTGTATATTAAAATGCACCTAAGAAAACTTTAAGGATTTCAGGTTTCTTTTACATCATGGGGTAGTAGGTTTTTTTGGAGACAACAAAATGCAGTTCAGCATTCAGGCAGAAATACAACAAGTTTTGATTAAACTAAAAGATATACCTTGCAAGCAGTTGTGAAGTAGTGAAATACATACCATTTTCAAAGTGTATTTTTTAACATATAGACTGACTAATCACACATGACGAAAATACAAAAAACTCAAATAAATAGTCTGCAGCATAAAGAAGAGTAGTATGCATACATGTGCAAAAACATGATACATACATGTCTGGACATGTGTATTCATTATCTATAAACACACCATATAATAAGCATGTGTTGTCTTTGTAAATATCATGATATCAGAGAACAATAACCGCCTTGTTTGGTTACTGGAGCAATGCGGTTCAAAAACGTTTTGAGACTATCCCCTGCTGGAATATTAAGTGTACTACTGCAGTCTGTTTCACCAAAGATGAATTTCAACAAACCTTTATAATTAATGGTTTGTATTTTTTTCTCTATAACTGTTTGTGGTTCAAATAGGCTAACTGCCTCCGGGCTTCACACTTAAAGCAACTTAATTCTGCTTCTACTTATCTTGTTCTTGGTTTTCAAGCTTCTTATATACTGAATTTGGCCTCTTCACATCCATCACATCCTGTTCCAGAGGCTACAGAAGTGCTCTCTGAAGACTCCTCAGATAATAAACTAAATGAAACATTAAATACTCTCTACTTCTGGTATGTATCTGAGCTCCCAAACTAATTACTTGAGTTACCAAATTAATTCTATTGGTTTTATTTCATTCTTATCTTATTTTCTTTCCTTATTTGTTCAATTGTTGGGTGTGACATCGCAGTACAAGTGATCAATCTTACTAGGGGGTTGGTGCGTGCTAGGGACAGTTACTTTATGACATAGACATGAGGAAACAACCAGGGTTGGCAGAAGTTTGTCCCACTTTAGTATATTGATCTGTATTTTAAAATGTATTGCTGCATTGTAATCTGATTTCTCATTGGGAATCATTTACTATTTGTTGTATCCTCATCTGACACAATTTAATTCATGTGTCTCCAACATTCATTAAATTGACAGAGTTGTTTAAGGTCAGATTTGATTGATAATTCAAGATGTGAGTGATCCAGCAGTGCTCAGTCAGTAGGGGCTTGGACTGGGAATCGTAGCTATGGTCGCCGGTTCAAGTCCCCGAACAGACTTGAAATATGGAAAGTGGACTGCTACTTGGAGAGGTCCAGTTCACCTCCTATGCCCTGCTGTGGTGCCCTTGAGCAAGGCACCGGACACCTCCAATCCCCCCTCCCCATTGCTCCCCGGGCGCTGCACGATAGCTGCCCACTGCTCCTAGTACTAGGATGGGTTAAATGCAGGACCAATTTCCCTGTGTGTGCTCTGCTGTGTGCATGTATGTGACTAATAAAGAGGGTTTCATCCTCCGATTCTATCTATCTGTTTTCCTTTCATTTTGAATGAGCGTGAACTTGTGGAATAGATGCGAGTTACATTCCCACAGAGTGAATATTCGTTTCATTTTAAATGTGGTCTTTGTCACATGTTCACGCGGGAGAGTTCATCTCATAGTCAAACACGACTTCAGGGCATGTGAGTAGCAAGACGTCAAAACAGTCTTGACGGAGGGCAAAGAAGTGTATGGAGATAAATCAAAAACAATGATGATAAGATGTCTTGTTTTTTGTTATTTTGTTCCTCCAGGGAAGATTTTCTCCTCAATGTCTGGAGGTCTGGGGTTCAGGGTCATACAGACTTGCAGCTGAAACCTTGTCAGACAGGGGTGATCGTCTTTAAGGCTGTGTGTGGCTCATTGGAGGCTCCACAGACCCAGAGAAAAAGTAATTTGATAAATATGTGCTGGGAAAAGGCACACAAACAAAAATAGTTTAGGCTTCAACAACGCAGGCCCTGTATGTCTATCGCTGGTGGTTGCAATAGATACACACGTCGACAGAGGGCGCCAAATACAAATGAGCAAACAACCACAATTAGTGTCCACTTCACTTTGAATATCTTTTGCTTATCTAATTCAAATCCTACGCCCCTTGATGTCCCAGGCTTCCTCCATCTTTTTTCCATTTTGGTCAGTCCTCCAGACTCCCATTTTATGATTTAGTCTGATTTAAATCTTAAAGAGGCCCTATTTTGCTATATAGATTTTTGAGCATTCAAATGGTCTGCAAGGGCAAAAAGTCCCTGTGAGTCCCTAGAGTGTGGGAGTTTCCATTGGACTCCTTTGTTTACCTCCATCACTACGTAACACTCGCAATTCTGTTGGCTAGCTTTACAACACATTGTATGTAATAGGCTAAGGGTCGGGACATTTTTAAGTGGTTGACCAATCACAAAGCAGGTTAAAATGTCGCATTTAAGGCACAAACTACACATATGAACATTAAGATGAGTACAATAGGCCCCCTTAAAGTTTAAACAAATTCAAACAACATGTTTATGGCACTATTTTCTTATTATTTAAATGAATACTAAATGCCTGCAAACTGAAAATCTATTTTTTGGACACTAAAGTAGAATTTATTAACAAGGAAGAAAGGGAAAAATAAGCAGAAGCTGTCTGTTCAACACGTATTTCTCCACTGGGTGGCACTCTAACAGCCTTTAAAGGAACTCACTGCTGCAGGCGGCTTCAATGCTGACTAAATATATGGGTAAGGTCATTAAAGTGGAGCAAAGGAACATAATGGCTCACATTGAATTAGAGAAGTTCTAGTGAATGTTTCATGCAAAGTACCAGACTAAATCGGCCAAATTATAATGAATTAAGCACAGTTTGAGCTATTTTGCTTCAATAATATCTTCTTTACAACAACAACAACAAAACAACTCACATGAATGTTCCTTTTACTATTTGAGTCTGTAGAGTTCACCTTAATGCACCATAAATCAGCACAAGATAGAGCCTCATTTGCAAATTTAAACATACAATTTCAGAACATCTGTAAAGCCATAAGCCATAATCCACTGGGTGAAACCTTTTAGTTAATACGTGGTTACATCCAGTGTCATTGCTTAATATACATCAGTATACAATACACACCTTTAAAGAACATGTTCTCATTCTCTGCGCAAGAAATCTCCACATAATCATTGCTAGAAAGAAAATGTGTTATGTCTATGGCCAGTATTTTCTGATTAATCAAAATATACAAATAGATCCATAATTCCCCTCTCTCAAAACGTTTGTTAATCAATACAATTAATTATTGCAAATTAGCATACATTTAAGATATTGGCACATGTGGATATGTAACCACTAAGTTTCAAATGGAAAACCCTGTTCACCTTCCCCTCAAAAAATAAGATCTATTGTAATTATAAAGATTATGAAATACTTGAAACCAGGCAGAGAAGGGATTAAGTTTAGCCTTTCATTTTTTCAGATCATTACTCAGCTTCCTGATGACGTACCCAGCTGTGTCCTGATTATCCCAAAACATGTGTCCGATTCTCCCACAGTGTGATCACATTATGGTTTCGGCCTAAGGAAAAGTGAAAGTCATGAGACGTGATTGCCCAGAAATAACACGTGTCAGTATGGCCGTCCTACACACCCTGGTCTGTGGGCCCTTTACTTCTCACTGCACGATAACCTAATTACTCCGAGACTACGTGAGGAAGCAGGACACATCAGTACAATCAGACTCAAGGTCCTCTCAGCAGCTATAGGCTCAAAGTCACTCAGGGGACGACACACATAGGCCTGCATCATTCATGCTCAGGACACCGAGGACAAGTCCCCACCACTTTTAAAAGTATAAGGTGGTAAAAGGGTTCTGAAAAAGAAGAAAAGTAATAAATGAAAAAGGTTTATTTGCAAAAGAGAACATCTCGAACAGTTCGTCTGTTAATGCTTGGGGGGCAATTTCTGAGGACTCAAGTGATGCAATTAGGACATGAAACTCATACTTAATGTCAGTTAAGATTAATAGAAAATGGAAACATTAGACAACAATAGAAACAGTTACAGAAAACAGGAAAGTGCTTTAGTGCTTTTCTCAATAATACATGTTGGGGTATATCTCCATAGCACTCACCAAGCTGAAGTACTTCCAACTAGTCTTGGCAAAGGCCCTCAGTATTTTACAGTACAGTATTTGTATTGGTTTAGTGAGTTTCAGAGGGTTTCAGATAATGAGCAGACAGTTATTATTGTATACTGTATGTGTAGAAACCAAAATGTATTTCGATGGTGTCATTTGGCATCAAATGGCGTCCATTTTTGGGGTCTTGGGCCAAAACGGGTTAAGCAATTGCTGTGAAGTCATCCAACATTTGATCCATTGCTTGACGTTAATTGTCATTGTAACAACACATGGTTTGTTTCAGGAATGTTTTAACGTATTCCTGCCCCTTAGTTTCTTTTATTACATTTTTTATAGGGAGATGTAGAGGATGGGTAACAACACACTGTGTAGGACTACTTAATCCCTTCACCATGACCTGGAAAACACTAAAGACACGCTGAAGTGGCCATGCTGTGGAGAAGAATGAAGACTGGTGGCAGGAGGACAGCAGAACAACAGCTGACCTGCTTAGAGGTCCGCTGAGAGGACGAAGATGAGACGGTTGGGTCAGTGCTCACTTATTGTTGATGTTTCTTATTGTCTTCCATCCTTTATTCATATCATGAATGCATAACGTGTGCTTTAAAGGGGAAGCATAAGAGTTGGCGATGTCTTTCACCGGACAAAAGAAGATGACATTACCAGCCCATCAAGGTCAAGGCTGAGGGGAAGATGAGGGGGTGCAGAGTTAATCTGTTGTGGATAAGGGGGGGGGGAGGTGTTGTGCTTCTAAAGACTCAGGAAGACAGGATGCACATTGACAACGGGCCAATGAGTGTGGTGGGACAGTGTGTGAGTGAGGGGCCGCTCTCAGGAGGGCAGACCTCTCCATGTTAACATCTGTTCCCAAGCACAACATAATCCCCTTGTATTTAAAATTCATAGTTTCCTCCTTCTGCAAAAAACAAAGACCCCCCCCCCACACACACACACACACACACATTAGTCAGTTGTTTAACTTGAGCAAAGAAAATCCTCTGATTTATTGATTTTTTTGTATAGTTTTTTTGAATTTCCATGTCAGTTTCAGCCTCTCAACATCATGTTAATTCAAGTTTTGCTTATTTTTGTGTTTGTACATTTGATGTGGTTTTTGCACTACGTTTCCAGAAGATACCACACATATTATTCTTTAAAATTTGCACTAACATATTGTATTCTTCAAAATTACCCAGTTACGCAAAGCTGTCTTTGTATCATCATAATGAGAGTATAGCCTATATGAAGTGTCATCAGAACAATAGCTAGTGGGCTAATCTCCACGGGAGCTGAGGCCAGGCAGAGATTTGGTGTGCAAGTGTAGGGGGTGGGGGTGAGGTGGGGGCACTTGGTGCACACATGGCACCGGGGTGAGCCTAATCACGGGCTCCCAGAAATCCTCACAAATGGGGAGGGGGATAGGGGGCTGTCCCTGGAGTCACTCATTTAGACTTCGGAGAAAGCATTTTGTTCCACACACACTCTGCCTTTGCCTGCATGTGGAGGTTCATCCTTCTTTATTTTGTTACTCTGCTGAAACAGCCAAGGGAAACGTAACCTCCTAGCTGCCCTGACACCTTGGTTCAACTGGTTTGCAATAGACTGGACAGTTTCATTCCTCCCATTTCCTCGCTGCTGCAGTTTCTGGGGATTACCAAGCTTTTCCATTGTTCTGCCTGTCATGAAGCCACAACAGTGTGGCACTCCTTTCCTTCCCCTGACTGGGCAGTCACTGGAAAATCTACAATGAATCAAAATGCTTCAAATAATGTTCTAAAAATCCTGCAAACCCTTTCTCAGTACTTCAGAAGTGAAGCATATAGAGATGGATAGATAGACAAATAGATAGATAGATAGATAGATAGATAGATAGATAGATAGATAGATAGATAGATAGATAGATAGATAGATAGATAGATAGATAGATAGATAGATAGATAGATTGATAGATAGATAGATAGATAGATGGGTTATATTCTTGGGTTAGTGGCACCATTCAACAATTTCTTATATGGATAAAAAAAGAAAGAGTTATGACGACTCAAAGAAGCATTTCACAGTCTTTGTTTCGTTTTTTCTGCTCCATTATTTTTGCTTAATTCCAGCAGCTCTCTTTGGTTTGATTCCCAGCAGCAGCAGGCACCTTGGAAAAACCCTCAGCATTGAACTGTAGAAAGATACTAGCTGGTGAAGCTTTAAGCTGCAAAAGAGACTGATATTTTCCTGAGGTGGTGGAGACCAAAAACAGAGCTAAAAAGAGGATGCCATTTGGACTTACATCATGTGTTTGATTATCTAACAACAGGAGTCTGCAGGACATGCATTGTGCATCTAACAAGAAAAGTGAAGTAAAAAAAATGGAGTCCAAGCGTAGTCTAGAGTAAGTGTCCGAGAATAATGTACTTAAAGAAAGTAAAAGCTCACTAGATATTTGTAATGTCCTTTTTTTTCTCAATTGGCTTGTTGATTAATGGCCTGTTTTTTCTTGCGTACATTTTTATTTTGACTTTATTTTTTAGTTCTAATTATTTGTATTGTTTTGCTTCTGGTTGTATTTCCCAGTTTGGGATAAATAAAGTACTTCTGATTCTGATTCTGAAACTGAATTGGTTAGTTTAAATGAAAAGAAAAATTCAAGCAAAGTACACATGCTTACATTTCATCAATGCTTTTTTGTGTGTAGGGACCAAAGTCCTACTTATGCTTTATGAACTGCAACACACTGAGGATGAGATATGGTAGAAATCTTTTTTTTTTTCTTCTTTTTTTCTGATCCATTTATCTATCAGAAAGCAGATGACCCTACCCTTGAGAGAGTGTTTAATTTTTAATTTAAAACAGCTCATTAATTTCCACTATCAGTAGTGTGTTTGCAGCAGAGAGCGACCAGCTGCTTCTGTGGCCAGCAGTGGCGCTCAGAGGCAGCGCCAAATTAATCTGTCCCATCCTGCATGTGCGAAGAGGAGGAGGAGGAGGAGGAGGAAGAGGAGGAGGAGTGTGGATGGATGGGACTGACACACTGTGTGTAGTGCGCGAAACAGACAAGGTTATTGTGCCGAAAGGCGCTGGGCTTCCCGTCCTGGACTTCGCAAATGAACTAATCCAAGTCTTCATCCACTGCCAACCTGTTTTTATTCTGCGTAAATCTCATCATATAAGGAGAGGAGCTGGATTTATTTGACTGACCCGGTGCCGCTCCGCGCACAGACAATAAAGTGGCAGCGATCAGATCACAACAAAAGACACAAGGTGAGGAACGATTCACAACCATACAAACCCAGTGTAATGTGTTGGATATCATTCTTTTTGGTTAGTTTAAAACAATATCCGGTGTTACGATCACCTGTAACAGCTTCTCTGACGGTGCGTTTTGTTATCCTGCATTTTAAATAACTTGCGCACTTATTGCTCTTATTTGATACGTTTGTGCTCTATTTTATGCAATATTTTGTGGAAAAAGGATGCGTTTTTTTGGTCCTGTTATGCTTCACCATGTCATTACAAAACACTGCGTGTTTGTTTGTGTAGAAATGGACCCACACCTCCTGTGAACTGGCCTTATCATGTCTTTTACTTTCTGTTGGGTGTTGAGCTGTTGACATGTCAACATGAGTGCTTTGCTGGTCAGAAACCTTTATTAGAGTTGTTAATGGATACTATTTGTATAGGTGAAGTGATTGACAGGAACATCACAGTAATACTGAAAGGAAGTGAGAAAAGTTTACTGTTTTAAAGTTTAAAAAAATGAAACTTAATCTCTGTTTTGGCTCTGTGGTCAGCTGGTGAGCTCTCTGTGTGAATATCCTGTTTCCTGGACAAACCAAACAATAGGGAGTCAGGCATATGATATCCTGTGTGTGTGTGTGTGTGTGTGTGTGTGTGTGTGTGTGTGTGTGTGTGTGTGTGTGTGTGTGTGTGTGTGTGTGTGTGTGTGTGTGTGTGTGTGTGTGTGTGTGTGTGTGTGTGTGTGTGGTAGCAAACAACAGGATGAAAACATAGCTCTTAAAATATATCAAACATAAATAGTAATGTGCAGGCCTGGCATCAGGAAGCCGTGACATTAATTGTGTGAGTGACACGGAACAAAGACAGAGGTTTGTACTGATTGAATTTGTGCCTCATGAGAGCAACATGTGCTGCCTCCTCTCTTTCTGACTCACACACAGTGACAAACTGCAAAGGCAGCGCTGCTTTGTGTTGACTTTAGTCTGGGATGTTCACTGCTTTTAATGGGGTCAGCGCTTCCGATTCAATAAAGCTATTAACGGTCACCGAATATTCCAACACCGCTGCTGCTGCTCGCCAATCGGGGGCCATTAACAACCTTATCTATACAAGGCTGCCTTTTAGAAGAGAAACAAGGTTAGAAAACCAGTCGACCTGGGGACAGTGTGACCTGAGCTGACGGTGTGTTCCCACCTCCTCCTAAAAGCCTTGTTTTGTGTTAAAAAGTTGTTCATCAGCATTTTTTCCTTTTCTTTCCCACCCTTCTGTATTTTTTTCCCAGAGATTTGAATGAGAGCATTTGTCAGTTATGGTATACGATACTGTTCATGCTGGCTCATACAATTCAACACTTCAGCTAGAGAACAAGTTCCTGCCCGACTGGTTCTGAGGACAGATCAGACTCTTGATCACAGTCTGGCATGTGACAGGTCTGCAAATTAAATCCACCCACTTGAAAAAATGTTTGACATGTGCAGGTATGAGTAAATTATGTTGTTTACTTAAAAACAAATCGACCTTTGTCAAGATAATGACAGATTGCTGTTGCATAGAAATGTCTGGCATGCATTCTGTTAAATTACATGAAATCAAAAGGGGTACCGCACATACAGAAAGTTGAAGACTCACAAGGGACAGATTAAAAAAAGAATAATCAAAACCTAGAAAAAGAAGCTGAGGTCATGAAATCCTGACTTTTAGCCTTAGCTTAAGTTAAGCTCCAAAACATTGGAGCCTACAGTTTAGACCTTAGGGTACGACTTCCTCCAGAGCCACATGGGAAATTATTCAACCCTTGGAAAATTGGTATAGTGGCCTCTATGCTAAATGCTAAACTACTGTTAGCTAAACAGTGGTTTAGTTGGTAATTAAATTAGCTACAATGCTAAGCTATTGATTATCAGCAGGCTCCGCTAAATGCTAAAATACTGTTTTTCAAAGATTGGATTAGCCAGATAGAAAACATGTTAAGCTATTAATAAACTGCAGCATTTGCTACAAGCTAAACCACTTTTAGCTAAAGAGTGGTTTGGATAGTTAGCAATATAGCTAAAATGCTAAGCTATTGTGGCAAAAACAAGTGGAAAACAATCATGAATGAATGAAGCTTACGGAATCAAATTAGACTTTGTGTTTTAAACTCTTTAATTTGCAGCAAAACACCAAATATGTCACGTTACTCTTGATGCAAGGTGCAGGTTATGCAACGTAATGGATGTTATGAGCACTTCATATGTAAACAGGCTTTCTGCTTCAGGTCTAACTCAGGGTCCGACACTGGCGTGTTTTCTAGACAGTGTGTTTGTGGGTCAACAGCAATCAATGGGCTTAGCAGTGAAAATCAATTCAGATCCAGTTCAGAGGCCACATCTATGTTTAGAAGAGGGATTTAGTCTATAAGTTTTACCACTCATTTCTCAGAGTTCCTATTTTTACCGTAAAGGTCTTCTGTGTTTCCAGTACCCCTGCCTAACATAATCACTGCAAACATGGTTCGCACAGAAAGTTGTGTCAACAGGAATCTGTTCCTCGTGGCTGTAAACCAACATCTCTTTTCCTTGTGTCATGTCTGCTTTGTCCCCTCAGACAGGAAATCCTGAGTAAAACAAAGAGTCTGGCCCTTAGTTTCACATGCAAAGCACATTGTGAAACATCCGTTGTGTTTTTCGAAATGTACTGTTCTTACATACAAAAAATACCTCGTGCGGAGAGTTTTACGAGACAAAAATACTGCTGCCTTTTGTTTTATTTTGAGGGATTTCTGTCCTTTAATGTGGGTCTGTGGTGAATAATGAGGTTCAGGCTTGGTTTGTTTGGTACTCCCCTTCAGAATAAAGCAGAAAACACCAACATCAGCCCTGGAGAGAGGCTCTCAGCCAACTGCCAATTCCCTCTGGGAGCTGGTTTCCATATCATTTAGATGAAAGAGACTGCATTAAAACAAGCTTCAATCTGTTTAAGGACAGACATGTGCCATGTTTCTGGACAAACTCCACTCAAAATGCAGCGCCCAAACCCACCTCCTTATGAATTATTTAAAGAAAGGACACAGGGATGGATTTATAGGTTACCCATGTGTATCAGTGGCTATTGACCCGAGCACTTCAGAGTAAAAGCCTCCTGTCCTGGGGGAATGGTAGAGGGAAATTAATCACAATTCCAACAGTGCATGCTATATGCCAGCAAAACAACCTCCACAAATTAGGTGAACCAGTCGGTTTGTTATACTTCATCATTTACCCATTACGTTAATATGTAGCAGCTATGTTCCATTTAATTCAATATACGCAAACACGCTATTTTTTTACATAATATGGTTCTACTATGTTTTTGATTTAAGTGAATTTTCTCAAACATATTACAGAGAAAAAAAGGAAGTAAAAAAACAATATCCCTTAATTATGAATATTCAAATGCAGCTGCTTAAGGCAAGAGCAACCCTCTTTATTTAAACTTATTTTGTTTTGAAGAATATGTTTCAAACTGAAGATGATGAAATCGTTCTTCATTTGTTGACGCCTGTAAGAAACTCGATTCTGAGCGAAACCGGAACCGAAATATCTTGGTTCTGTTCCAGAAGAAAACTTCATTGGTAATCAGGTTGGCATTTGTTATCGTGCCAATCACAAAAAATGCAGCCCTACGACCTAGCCTTACTCAACCACATGCCATGTAGTTTGTCTAGTTTGTATAGACTGGAATGATTCATGAAAACAACAATGTTTTACTTACTTAATATTTCTGTTTATTAAAGTGACAATGTTTTCAAGGTGACACCATGAAATAAACAAATTAACATTGAGAAAAAAACACAATCTAAATTCTTAGATCTCTATAGTCAAGCACAAGACCAGAACATGCTTGCAGTAAACTAAACTGTGTTCACTTTTCTCATAGTAAGGGAAGTTTCAACCCTGGCTGCTCTCTCAACTCCACACAGCAGACAGGTGTGCTCCATGGGGTTGGAGATCTTGGATTGTCAGGAAAATGGCAGCAATTGCTGACCTCCGATTTTGTTGGGAAACACTATGACAATCTGACAGGAACTTCAAATGGAGTATACTGGACGGCAAGGTCGTCAGTTTGACTCAGACAAAGCCCACCTCACCTTTCATAGTTATGCTACTCAATTAAGGACTGAAAAAAGGAGTCCAATCGAGGGTGAACTTTGGAATTTTAGCGTTTGCAGCCCATTTACATGCACAAAAACCTTTTTATAACACACTAGAGGAAAGGGAAACCCTAAAACAAGCATTATAGGGCTACTTTAATCTTTTAAACACTAACTATGTGTTTTGATTTGCCATGTTACGAGGATAATGAAGTGGCATCCTCAACAAGAGATGAGAACAGTTAACAGTAAGGAACGAAACAGGAATGCTTTGTTTGTTTTTAAAAGAGCAATTTTATTGAGAATGGTTGTTGTGTCTCTCCTGATGATCCCCAACAAGATTTCCTAATTAACCCACCTTTTAAGTATTTAAAATCTAAATGTGTTGTAGCACAGGTGTGCAGCTGAGATACAGATCCCAGAAGAGGAGCCCCTGCCTCATGGTGGGTTCATCCACAACCTGCGGCACTAGAGGCGGCCATGATCCCAACAGATGTACGCAGCATTACACTCCAGAGCAGAATACCCCTCTCTTTTTGTTTGTGTTCTCCTCCTCCTCCTCCTCTTGTGTCTCTCAGACTGGGATGTATTTGCTGCGAGGCTGAGAAAATGAAAACCACAACAAAGCAAAACCCTCTACCACCTTTTTTGTCTGTCTGTTCTGCTTTTGGCTTGCCTGGGAGGTTTTTGGAAAGAGGAGGAGGGGTGGGTCTTCCCTGTAATTATGCTCTCTCCATCTATCCATTCCTCTCTTGTGATCACTCTCCATTTCTTCCCATTTTCCACTTAAATACGCACCAGGAGAGCAGTGTGCTGATGATGTAGAGGGCACGTTTGAAAGCCTGAAAGGTAATGACCAGAATGAGACTCCCTGCACCGTGAGTGTGTTCAAGGTAAAAGAGGAGGGGGTGGACGGAAAGGGCCTGAGCTGCTATTATTATCCTCTCAGGCACAAACAGAGAGGTACATGGAAAAAGAAAATCAAGCAGACGCTCACCCCACAGCCTGGGATCCACAGAGATCGATTGTGCGCTGCGCTGTTTTTACATGTTTACTGCCAGAAGGGTTGGAAGGAGAAACACTTGAATATGTGACGATCTGACTCTCTCAAAGCCCCCACAAAGTAATTTCCTGTTGAGTGTATATGCCTTTTTCTTTTTTCTAACCATGCCTCAATTAGTTAATTTAGTTTGGGTTGTATTGTCGGTAGTTTTATGGTGTGGGTGGGGTTCGGGTGGGTGTGGTAGACAAAAGAAATGGATATCCTCCTGGCCCTGAGCAGGGGACAAGAGGTGCACATTTTGAGTCCTAATGTATTGTGAGGAGCACATTCTAGTTCCTATTGATTTAACATCGATAGTGTGTGGCCAACGAATCCTATTTATTAGGATATATTGTGCTGTTCTTCACAGAGATGTTGTTTGTCTTATTTAGTGTCTTTGATATGATATTATGGTTTAACACGGTTATGTTCATTTTAAGCAATTCACTTCCTTTAAGGGGGACAATGGGACTTGCATCCTTTTTTTCATGATCAACAATTGTCTTCCATACTTTTGGAAATTGTTTGTATAACATAAGACATGAATTACTTGGTTTGTAAACACACACATGCACTTAACATGTATAATAGTTAAAAAAAAAACATGCATACCACCCAAAAGTATACATTTCTTTCAATTAATGCAATTGTTTTTCTGGAAAATAAGCAATTGATGTCCATTTAGGGACATATTATTATATTTTTAAAAGCTTTCTTTTATCTGGGTCTCAGGAGGGTTTAGGTGCTTACCCTCTAAAGCTTAGCATTCATCATTAATGGGGTATTATGTGAGCCTCTTGTTTTTACTGGGTTAATACTAGAAACCAACACCCCCACCTAGGCTGACACTCACACAAACACACACACAGAGAGAGTCACAAGACCCCAGACCCTGCTTATATCCCCTGCAGTTTGGAGAGAAAGAAATCATCCAGCTACAGTCACCTTCACCGCTGCAACTTGGGATGAGGAGGAGGAGCAGGCGAGGGGAGGGAAGTCATTACCACCTGCCCCGTGGACCGAAACCGTGCACCCGCTGGTCCACTCAGGCAGGCCGCTCTGAGACCTGTGACAGGGACAGAATGCATGTTAGCAGCAACACGGAGGAAACAATATCAGTGCATGGTGACACAATGACGAAGAAATATGCCAGAGGAAAGCCTGCAATTCAATAGAAAAAACGGCCTTTGATCCAGAGGTCTTTTTCAAGGTTGCATTGTGTTCCTGAGAGGCTTGTCTACTTCCTTTTGAAAAACTTGGGCTACCTATGTGAATGTGTGTTTAACCTTTCACCTAATGTACTGCACTCCATTGTTACAGCAGCAAAACCTGCCTTATAGAGCTAGATGTGCACACTTATAGAAGACACACTACAACTACACTGTACAATTTGAGCCTGTTCGAAAGCCAAATTTAGGGCTGACTTATTTTAGAGTTAGAATGATTTCTGCTTCGTGGGGCGTTATTAGCCAAAGACCGTACAGGGAAAGCTTTTATTGATCGTGGCTCGATCAACTGCTCCCAACCAGACAGTGGGTCGGTCAATTACATGAATTATTGACATGTCAGCCATCGTCGGACTCCCACACAGTTCAAGAACAGCTACAAGTTTATTCAACAAGATCCACCATTGTATATTGTAACCTCAAATTGTCTGCAGAACCAATAATTTACTTCCCTTTTTTGGGAAGTTTCAGCAAACAGGATGCACATGGCACAGATTATTGTTAGCAATATTGTGTTACATTACAGGCCTGCAATAGCAAACACACTGCTTTTGTCTTTAGATCTTTATTTACAGTTGTCTTGATCGATGTAAACACATTTAGATCATGAGTTTGGCTTCCCATCAGAGACGATTTACTCAGAATTCGTTTCAAATTGTTCAGTGTGAGTACACCTTAGCCTCTGTAGTCATAGTCAATGTGCAGAAGTAAATGATGTCCGGACAGTGTTTGGTGATACTAATGGTAAGCCGATATGGAGATAGTGTGCGGTGGGTCACATTGTAACAGGTGTCAAACACACTGGGAGGAAAGATAATACCGTATCCCAAGGGGAAGGCAGCATTAGGTTAGACTGGGGAGAATTGATGGTGGTGTGAGCATATGTGCATGTACACTTATCTCTGTCTTTTATCTGGTTTTAAAATGTGTTCAGTGTTGCTATAACAAAATACTTTCACAGATGTACAAATAGGGGATTCAAACCATGTCAAAAAAGACACAATGATTGATTGATTAATTGATTGATTGATTGATTGATTGATTGATTGATTGATTGATTGATTGATTGATTGATTGATTGATTGAGTGGGTGATCTGTGAGGTCTTTTACAGTTCCTGCCTTGTCTCTCACCCTTCACCTACTTTACCGTAAATACAATGTTTTCAAACCAATAAAATATTGAAAAGCAACGATCCATCTGCAGTGTAGCAGCTGTTACAGAATATGCTATGTTGTCCTTTTGCAGACTTTAAAGGCTCTTTAAGACTTGCTTTTACAGGCTACCTACTTATAAATCCCCATTTGACTCCCAGCAAACTCACTGTCCCTTCAAATCGCTCTGACAGAACTGGAATCTTTGATAGCTTTCTGCCCACCCACAGCTTTTGTGTCCATACAGCACGGCAAAAATAGAGCCTTTTTTTTTTGCCATAGTGGTGGCTTAATACGGACGCGACAGGGGCTAGGGACAAGAGGCTTTTACACAATTTGATTTAAAGTGCTGTACTTGTGCCAAACAGGTTCTGAAGTGCGTCTATACAGAGCATTGAGTGCAGCTTTTAACGTACAGTTTCTGATGTTATTTATACATGTGTTGTGTGGCCAGATAAGGCAATATCTGATCTGATTATCATGTGAGCAATTTGTTTTGAGAGTGATAAGCTGGAGGGTCTCATTACTGTATCTCATCTAAATGCGCATATCAACTGCCAGGACTGTGATAATTGCAGATTGCAGTGGCAAAATAGATTTAGACACTTTAGTGTGTCTTTTGTGTATGTAAATGTGTTGGTTTAATTGAAATGAGCTATAATCCACACAGGGGGTTGTGGGGTTGATAACAGCAATTGCCTGTTAAGGTCACAAATTCTGGTATCAGATTAAACCAATTCTAGACGTCTACAGTACACAAGCCAATGAGTAACATGTCAGCAATTACATCGAGCATCCACTAATTGGATTTTTTAACAAGAAAGCTATCTTTAAGTCATGGTGCTGATGTTTTTTTAGGATGGCAATGTCCCATTTTTAGTCGGTCCACTTTAGTCCATGCTAAACACATCTCAACAACTAATGGATGTGTCACCAGGACATCTGGTTTAGACATCAATGTCCAGTCAGGATGGATTGTACCACATTTTTTGAAGTTGCCTTGACTTCTCATTTGGTGCCATCATTAGGTTAGTGAGCCTTCTGTTCACAAACATATGGCATTCCCATTAGCCTTTGCTCTATCAGTTTAGCTATAGGCGGCAAATGTTAGCATGGTAACACACTAAACATGTCACATACCTGCTAAACACCAGCATGTTTGCTTTGTCATGTTAGCAAGACTCCCAAGTCACGCCATTATTCCGATGTACTGTTATTCCAAAATCCCAATAGTGTAATTGCTCAATTTTTCCGACAAAACACAAAATGTTCAGAAAATGAAAGTAATGTCTTTTTGCCTACTCTGACAAAGTAAAGACTTGCTGTACTCTGCCCGAGTGGTTAACCATAACCCTAACCAATACACCCCTGATGACCTTAATGTAAAAACCCTGACTAACAAAGGCAATGAGTAACAGCCAATCAGAAGCTGAATATGCCGGGTCATGCCTTTGCCATGGTAGGAATATTGCTGTGTTTGCTTGTCTTGTTGCAGGGATAGTGTGCGTTTCCAGACCAATGTGCCTCCTGAACAATTAGTGTTTGCTTTCAGGAAAATTGCCTGTTGAACCAATGGGCTCTTTGTCCAATGGGACGTATTACAGGCTATTGGTCTTTCTGAATAATGGACCATCAGATCAAATGGAAATCCCTCTTTAAAGTTGAGGCTCACTTATGGCTGCATGGCTCTTAAACTAGCACATCTAAGGGTTGTTATTCTTTTGCATTTACTAATTCCCAGGATAGCTGAGAATAGACAGCCTTCATACTGAACTATAAGTGAACTAACATGGTTTATTGCCTGACAGATCATTAAACATAAATATGGGAATGTGTTTATGATATGCGTTTATTACTCCTCAGAAGCAAAACAATTTGAATTGGTTTTTTTTCTTCCTGCAATAATTTCCCCCTCTCCATCGCCTCAAGGCTCATTACAGCCCCTCACTGGTGGGTGTCTCCTCCCCTCCCCCTTCTCTGCTTCATCTCTTTTGCTTTCTCTTTGTTTCATTTGGACGCCTGTGGAGATGTCCGCAGTAGCCATTCATAATTTCCATCACTTGGCTATGATATTGAAAACTAATGACACAGGCTCTTTGTGCTCCTTCAAAGAGATGTCTGGACAAATCTGAGCACCCACAGTCCCCTCGGGGCAACATTTTGTTGCAGCAGACAGTGCGAGGCTGCTGGCCTCTGCCCCTCACACATTTCCCCCGCTCTGACCTCCTCTACATAGCATCTGGTTTATACACACCCACATGGTTTGTCATGGCCTGTGGCCTCCAGCGATACCCTGAGTGTCGTCCCGTGCCATCAAGAGGAGCTCACCACAGATCCCCTAGACACAACTGACAAGCCTATGGTGGCAGCCTGGAGCCCCCGGGGCCCTCACATCTTTCCCTGCTTTATTTTTTCTGTCTCTACACCCTGCCTTGCCACACAAAGCTGAGATTGACTGCCTAAACACACAAAAAGCTTTTCTGTCTCGCCATTCATTTGCCAAATGGAGCCTGATCACATGGTGTTAATTGGCTGCAATTAAGATGTCTTGTGGGTTTGTTTAACATATTCAGCGACAATTTCTGTCTGGATTTATACTGGCAGCTGCTCAGATTTGAGCATGTAGTCAGAAAATCATAACATCTCAGGGTAGACTTATTTCACATTCAAATTCCTTGTTTTGTTGATTTTAAGCTGTCAGCATGTGTCAGGAGATAATGGCAAAGAGGGTTACAATTTATGATTACCTTCACTATGAAGTCATCATTTAAATATATATCTTTTGTTCAATAAAATGCCAGAAATGAGTGAAAATTGTCCATCCCAGTCGATATCTCCTTCTTTTTTCAGTTTAAAACCCACGTTATCACTTGAATATGATATAAAACAGAAAAAAAATCTGTATGTATGTGAAGCTAAAAAAAAACCCACAGTTTTTTGTCTATTTTGCATGAATAATCACTTTAAACGACCATCAAAATGGTTGGCCATTATTTTCTGTCAAGCAATTAGTTGACTGATAATGCATATATCAAAATCAGACTGAATTCATTTCAGGTTTTGCATGCATCAGGCTTGCAGTAGCAAGGCCCATCAAACGGTGGTACATGCTCTGTGCGTGACCAGAGATGGCCCTCCTACATGTTTCATGAACTGAATCTATTCATCTATGATGTATGACTACAAATCATCCTCCTATCGAGTTTCATGATTTCTGACAGCTGTGTCCACCTGCTCCATTTCTTACCACGAGTCACATTTAGACAGCTTGACACGCGAGCAGCCGGCAGGGTCCTCTGAGGCAAGCACATGATAACTTACAACAATGGTGTGTGTGTGTGTGTGTTACGGAGTGTGTCAGGCCTACTGCACAGAGTGTCTTCCATTCAGCGCGTCAGCTGCGACCCAGTATGTGGCATGGCCCGTCAGCTGTAGGCCCGTGCGGATGACAGCTGTTAGCCTGCCCTGCTTAGGCTGTATGATCACTCAGTGGCCTTCCCCTTTTAGACAATTAATCTACCACTTACTGTACATGGTAATTGCCATCCCATGTTGAAATGAGGCCAGGGACAGGGAGATGTGATGATCTTGGCAGCATGGCCTTCCCAGCCTGTCATGCCCTGCCTTGTATTCTCAACAGATTCAAGCCTATTAATACTGAACTTCTGGGACCGAACAAAGCAGTGGGGCTAAATTGTAACAGCCTGTCTGTCTGTATTCATATTAAACCTTCAATCCAGGCATCGAGAGTGGAATGAGGCCCTGATATTGGGAGGAAAGGGCGTGACATTGGCATGAAGATAATAGGAATACCCTCCAGACTGCATAATTTACCAATTTCCAGCACTAAATGTATTTCCCCTTTCGGTCCCTGAGGGTTGTTGGAGACACTCGATCCTCCCCTCTGCTGGTTGTAGAAGGGCATTGCAGCGTGAAGTATTCGCTGCACAACAATTGATTGTTCTCTGCCTGAGGGGTGAAGTATAACAACAGCCTTGAGAAGAATGAGCCTTTAAGTGAGCACGGTCTTGTGTGCAGCACATGACTCTTGTGGAGAAAAGCAGTGACACCGGAGTGACATCAGAGGGGGGGGGGGACAGACCCTGGAGTGAAGTCATGGTGTTTACAGCTGTGGTGCCAGGCTGGAGACGGCAGCCAGTGAGTTACAAAGGCAATGGAGGTGCCAGTGAAAAGATCAACTTCAAAATGACACTCAACCCCCAGAATAGCTGACATGCACTGACATTTAAAAGTCAGACGGCTGAGAAAAGTTCTATTCTTGAATGTTTTTTAGGGATTCTTTCAAAATTGATAATATTTTCTAATAAAAGTTTGTTAAACATATAATGTTTCAACTGACAAGTGTTTAGGCGTAAATATAACAGAACAAGCATTCACGCTTGGTTACCCCACTAGTTTCTTACTGCTGCTGCTTTATTTTGTGTTAATTCATTTATTTGTTTAATTGAATTACATTTAGTTTTTGTTTTGTGGAATTATATCATCTTCTGGCTGTTGAAAATAAAACATATTGAAAATGGGGAATCTTAATAAAGTAATTATTAACAAAGATGATTAATGGTAAAAGAAATCCAAAGTGTGGCAGTACAGGAACAGGTTGTTATTTCATATTGAGTGCTGAATAATGGCTCTGATTAGCTGGAATTAACAGGCAACATGTTTTAAATAGTGATAGAAATAGATGGTTATTATAGAGTTAGCCCTTTCTGAAATGGATAAGTGATAATAACTGAACACAAACTGCAAATTCACTCTAGCTGCGATGTATGCATGCATCCACATGTTGTGGCATTCACAAACACACAACCTCTCAAACACTTGATCTCTATGACAAATTTAAGCCTCCTGCAGTGAAATCTGTGGCCACCAACGAGGAAAGGAAATGAGAGTTTAATGAGAAGGTATGCAAGATAATGATACAACATATGTTTTATAATAGGATGCTAAAGAGAGTACTGAGAGGTGGAAACCCAAACATCTTGAGGATGAGATGCTTCTCGTCTGTCTGTCAGAGTCAGCGCAGTCTGTTAATTCCCACTTTCCCATGGGATGCCCTCTCGGAGCGCAGACTCCCACAGACTGATTCTATCAGAGGTCGTTGCATCTTCCTACATCTTCACCCCACCAGAACCCCAGTATAGAGCGGGGGAATCCACTGGGATTATCTGCCGCCTGCAGGCATTTGGCTTTTGTGTGTGTGTGTGTGTGTGTGTGTGTGTGTGTGTGTGTGTGTGTGTGTGTGTGTGTGTGTGTGTGTGTGTGTGTGTGTGTGTGTGTGTGTTTGTGTGTGTGTGTTTGAGTTCACAAGAAGTGTGCTTACCTCCAGAGACAATGCCTGCATACTCTTACAGTACAAATCTTGTTGTTGTTTTTTGGTTTCGCTATATTGCATGATTTCAATATTTTTTTGGTCTTAAAAGTTTAAAATTAGTATTTTATGTCTCTCCTGGGACATGTCTCCACGCTTTAATGTTCAACAAGCTCTTTCCTTTTCTCATACTGCCTGTGCTGCAGCACCTCT
Organism: Eleginops maclovinus; assembly: GCF_036324505.1. NCBI lineage: Eukaryota > Metazoa > Chordata > Actinopteri > Perciformes > Eleginopidae > Eleginops > Eleginops maclovinus. The sequence goes on along the minus strand of NC_086368.1, from coordinate 26,121,931 downwards.
TTTCACCCTCTGTCTGAAACCAGAGCCCAGTCTGCTCTGATTGGTTAACTGGCTGACTTTGTTGTGATTTATCAAGCGCTTAGGGATGTCCCGCCCCTTATCATATCATGTACAATGTGTTGGAGCGCTAGCCAATAGAAGCACCAGTGTTACATAGTGAGGTCACTATGTCACAGAAGTAAACAAAGAAGAAGAAGAAGAATCGGAGGATGAAACCCTCTTTATTTGTCACATACATGCACACAGCAGAGCACACACAGTGAATTGGTCCTCTGCATTTAAGCCATCCTAGTACAAGGAGCAGTGAAGGAGTCCAATGGAGGCGTTTCAGGCAGGGGGAGGGGGGGGGTGGGAGAGAAACTCCCTCTGTAGTGAACACAGAGAGTTTAGCTTTTTGCAGACCGTCTACATGCACAAAAACCTATATCAGACACTACAGGAAAGGGAAAACCCCCCGAAAACATTAAAGGGCCTCTAACATTTCAAAATGATACTTTTATTGATAACATCAGCGTGATCATACAGGTGAAATGTTGGCAAAATATGTTTTCTTAAAGCAAGTGTGCACAATGTAGAAACCATGAGCTGCCAGATGGACAACAACACGTGACGATCATGTGTATGATCATCAGCTTGTGTCCACCTTGTGTTTATTTGTTGCTCCAGGCAGCTGTGGCCTCACACATCTGCCTGTGTTTATCATGATCAGCTGGGTATGGTGCATACATTCCTTTAAATAGGCAATAAACTTGTTTCCGTGGGATGGTGGAGTAACATCACATTTGCTATGTTCGCATTATTTCTGGATTAATTCTACAATATCCGCCTGAGTGTCTATTGTGTTTAAGATAAATATTATATCAGGAGATTCCCTGACAGTCCTCGACAGCTGGGGATTTACTTTTCCATAGATTGAAAGGAAATTGGAGAATACAATTATTTGCTTTGTTGCACAGACCGAGATGAGAAGATTGATACCAGTCTGTCATAACGTCCGTGGCTCCATATTTCCCTTCATTATTTCTTACTTCATATTGCAATAACACTGCCATTTTCTTTCTTTGTCAACATTGTCGAGGAGGACTCGGTTGCCTTGTTTAAATAAACTATGTCCTGTCCGAGTGCAGTCACTTTTCTAGTACCTTCCTGTACCTACCAACCTTCGACGAATACTGAAGATACTGAAGGAGACATACTATGGTTACTTGCATACAAGACTAAATGTGGTGTCAATTGTTTCTAGTTTTTATGCTAAACTGTCTTCTGGCTTTAAATTCCATGAGTAAATATTTCTTCATCTTACTCTTGGTAAGAAATAAGCATATTGCACAACGTTCTGAACTATTCCTGACAGTACAGTTCAATAAAGGAGCCAGTTTGTGCCTGGATTTAGATATTCCTCTCCTCCCATTTTTATAAAAAGCCCAATGTCACAGCTGCCCACCACTGCACAGTGTAGCCAGTTCACTGCCTGCATAAGCGTAGTAATTAATAGGCTTATTTCCAACTTGTGTGCTTCGGATTTACACTCACATGCGTTACTGCTTGCAGCAAAGCAATTAGATGCATGACTGTTTGTGACAGGCGCTAAGCATTTGTTTATTACTTGTCTGTGCAGTGTTGCGTATGAGAGTCCTGAGAGTCCACTGTGAAGAAAAACAAATGTGTGGTCATGTGTTTCCTATGTCTAATTTAAATTGTTTATTTAACTGTACTTAAGATGAGGTAAAACAAAATAGGTTTGCCGGAAAAATCTTTCAACGTTCCTTCATTTTTCCCATCTCTTTTCGGCTCGATGCTCTCTGGGAGTAAAAGCAATTATGTTTTTCTTCCAGATGAACCTTCATTTCTCCATGCAATCTCAACCTTAGGTACATAAAGTGTGTGTGTGTCGTACCATTAACTGTGTTTGAAGAAAACCTGGAGGAAAGCATGAAATGTTTTCATTACTATTTAGTGAAACGGGTAGTGGTGTACTTCAGCCTCTTGTGGACAAAATAACTATTACAAACAATAAGAAAAAAAAAAGTTGTTCAAAAAATATCTTTTTATCTTTGCGAAAACATTTATTTGACCTGTTCTTAGTCAGTCATAAAAACTGAAAATTGAAATAATAAGATCAGTCCTTGATGTCAACAATTCAGTTTTTCTCACTTGCCTCTCAGGGCTTCCGTAGTTTAAATATGGGAAGTTAATTAAATGATAACTGACTTAAAGTGACAGTTGATCTGGTTAATATTTGACCTGAAAACAACAATCATTTACTTTAATTGCCATTTTTGTCAGAAATATTTATAAAGATTCACAGGTCTTCGTCTCTAGTCTTTTGTCTACATTCACTCAGACAATTACGCTCATTGTATTCAACAGCACAGTTCTGTTTTGACTGTGGACACTTAAGCTTTCTCAGAATTGGGGTCACATTAAAAACAGCAGGATATTGTTCCCACTGAGAGCTGCCCCATCTTCTCTTTCCCTTTTCCCAGTGTTCTCTGACTTGTTTATCTGAGTCAGGTGTGCGGCCTGTGTGCCACATTTGCTTATTAACTGCAGCTGTGCAAAGCAAAGACGTCTGGTTGTGAGTCTACATGTGAACATCAAAGACTTCCCCAGATCTTTTCTGCTGCAGTTTCATTTTTAGTTTTTCCCCCTTTAGTTTTACCATCCCTGTTGATCCTAACAGGGCCAATTATTTTGTTAACTGTTCCTGCACAATATACTGGGTGGAGATGTCTCCTCAGGAAATTGCTCCCACAGCCCAGACAAAGTGAAACGAACATTCCCTCACCCATTGTTTTAGACAATAAATGCTGAAATGAAACAATAATATGAAAGATGAGGTAATTTTCCCTTAGTTTAGCAAAAATAATCAGACATATTTTGGTGCGACTTGATTTTATGCCCTCAAAACAAAACAAAAAATCACCATAATGTCACTGTGATGGAAAATGACTTTAAGGTTGGAGTGGCCTGTCTGGGTTTGGTTCTGTTTGTTTACAAGTGTGTTTATGTGGACGGGAGACGAGGGCCTTGTGGTTCTGTCCTGCCCTCCCCTGCACTCTATGAGGCAGTGTTTTGGACTGAGGCCCAGGATCGAGCCTGAGGCATGCTGCTCCGCTCCAGCCTCTCCAGAGCACCGACTCTCTCTGACATTACATCAGCTCGGGGAAACATAGTAAGGACACTGTGTGTGTGTGTGTGTGTGTGTGTGAGAGTACATGCTCCTTTCAGCTTGTTGCTCTGGAGCACAACAAAGTGGTCTGCACATTTCTTCCGATTCTGAGGCGTCATCAGCAGCTGTAGGAAAAGGCAGTTAAATCATGGCTGTGCGCATCATACGTGGGATGGAAGACCTGGTGGCGTCGGGCAGTCAGCTTGTGTGGAGCATGGCGCATCAGACCCTGAGGAGCTGGTACAACCGCGGACTGATGCCCTGCAGGCGCTTGCTAGATGCCTGGTTCAGGATTGGGAAATGCTACCAGGTATGACAGCTCCTTGAGCCATGGCAGCTGAAATAGTTCTGTAAAACTCGGTTGAATTAAGCTGTTTTTATTGATGGCTTTGTTGGCTGCCTTGTGGATGTCGATGCCAGATGGATCTCTTTAATTGAACTTTTATGGATTGGATTACTTATAATCTGAGTTAGGGCTTTATTCTCATCTGGCTCATTAGGGTATGCGTGTGTTTATTTGTGTGGATGTGAGGATGTGAGGAGACACAGGCTGCCTCTTGGTGAGTCACAGAGCCTGTGTTTTAACAAGGGTCTCTCCCTCAGCACATATGGCAGTCATTAGAAAGCAGCATGACCGGCCGTTTGATCTCTCCGTCTGGCTGATGAGGAGGAACTTTTCAAAGTTGTCTGTGAAATGCATTGTTGGAACACCTGAACACTGTCTGGGGGGTTAACTCTACTTGAAAAGGGTCTGGTTTCTCTTGTTTGATTTGTTGTCTGGGGGTTTTGCAATGTGAACATGTATTTTGTATACTGGGGGCTAGGAGCTATATTTCCCCCCATTAATAATACTTATTAAATGTACATCAAATACAATGCAATTCCCTATAAATGAAAGAATATATGGCCGAGGAGAATAAAGAGGAGATGGATTTGTTTAATTTTAAATGTTTTGATTATTTCAAATGTCAAGAACTGTCGACATTTTCAGAACAAATTGAACCACAAGCATCGGCAAATTAGACTTTATTCTCAATATTGGATGACTGGCCCTAAATCTCTTCCGTTATAAGTACATTCAACACCTGAAACTCTGTGAACAGCCCTTTGAGACTCTGGTCTTGATATGAGGCGTAAGAATAAGCACAAATGTCAGATCCCGTTTTTTGGTTTCCCTTCTTCCAGTTTCAGAATGACATGAATTTTCCGATTTTAATGTTAGGTCTCACCTTCAAGAATCAAAGTGAAAGTGTGCAGAATGGCTCCTGTTTGTGTTGTATTGTAGCTGGATCATTATTACAGATGTATTAACAGGACTACATTCATTTTGTAGTAACTGCTTTATGACCTTTTGTACCTATTGCTTGTTTAATGCAGCAGAAGGATACAGTAGTATAAACGCAGGATGGCTCCCGTTCAGTCTGGTCCCGTCAGTGTTGCTCGGGGTCATGTGAAGAGGGCACCATCAGGGCCGTAATGACAGAGCTTAAGGGGGACGACCTCCCTGTCACAGTGATGACCTTTCCTTTAACATCTGGGACCTCGCTCTGAAGCTCCGGTCCTCTCTTCTGCGGGACTGAGGGCAGTCATCTCTGTCAACCTCTCTGAAAAGTTGCTTCTTAGTCAATGCAAATGTGAATATTCCACAATAGATCCACATCACAGGATGCACTAAAACCTATGTGAAAGGTCATTGAGTATTAAGGACAAAGCACTTTTGGATTTGGAGTAGCATGCATATATTTTGATGTTAAACTGTACACTCAATGGCTGGCTGTGAGCTTGACTGTTAACTAAAGGCCTTTGTCCATTTATGTTTTGATGTCATTGCCCTTACAACAATGCAGCATTGATAGATGGGAAAGGATTGTGCCCTGGACAACCACAATAATTCTTAAAAGGTTTACTTTAGTCATGAATCCAAGATTGAACTATGTGTTTAACAGCCAAAATGATGTTTCATGTCATGATACAATAAATGCAGGTGTGGTTTATATTGAGGTTAGCTTCAGTTGTTCTTTATTTGTATTTTTATTGGTCAGGGTTAGATTCTTTCCTCTGAAGAACCTCTGAGATGGTATGCTGGTGAAATATGAGGCTTAAGATGAAAAGTAAGCGAGTTAGAGTGACTGCATATTAAACCCTTTGTTTAGAAGAACAGTTTCACCCACAGACACTTAAATCTCACTGTGGTTGAGGGCGTTGAAAAACAACAAAGTGGAAAAGCAGCTTGAGCCTTATAAAGTGGAACGACAGCTCTGTTGTGGTGCACAGAACAATATGTCCTAGAAGAGTGAAGTTTAACACTCTGAGCCAGAGGGCGTCTTCCTGCTGGACGCTAGCGTGACCCTCACTTTCCGACACAGAAGCCAAACACTTGGATGCCACATGTGTTTGACTGTCAAACTAAATTAAGGAAATCTGAGATGCAAAGAGCAATGAATACAGTCATTTAAATTCAATGTTTTAGGTATTTCAGGAGTTTCACAGTGTCATGGGATATAAGCAAGATCCTTTTACTGACTCTGTACTGAAGATAATACAACTATTAATAATAATAACAACATATTATGAATGCTCAAAAGCACGTTTTAACCCATAAAAGCTCCTTTGTATAACATAATATCAGAAATCAGAAACCCTTTTTAGTCATCTCACATCGGGGACATTTGCATTGTAACAGCAAAGGTGACATAAAAGGCAAAAATAAAAAGAGTAGACTAAGATATTACATAAAGAGACAAGCACATGTTACTAAAAATGAAGTAGCAGCTATTTAAAATGGTAAGTGAACATATAAAGGTGTTGAAAAATAACGTAAAACTTCCCAATGCTTTTCTGATGTAATAAGTTTCTGTTTGTAAAAGCGATCTAACAGTCCTGGTAAAAATTGGTGCTTTTGGTTTACTTACTTGGTTGACATGCACTGCTGCCTCTTTTTCGATACCTCCACTTTGTCAAAGTATATATCGTGTGTAAGCCAGTTATGTTGCATTGATGTGACCTCTTTAAAGAAGCCCTTAAAACATGAATGCTTTTAATCCTATGGAGAAGTAGTGAAATGTTCAGCCTCCTGTGGCCAAATATAGTATACCAAAAACAAAGACAACATTATCCTGGCACAGAAGTTCCTATTTTGACATATAACAAAGAGTTACACACATTTTTTGTACTTGCTCTTAACTCATAAACACAGATCAGACAACCAATTTAGATCAGACTCAATAATAGAGCACCAGGTTTCTTTTGTCTAACTTGACCTCTCACGACCTCCGCAGTCAAGCCATCCACTACACTTGGATAAGACATACACTGTGTAATGCTACAGTTCTTTCTTTACGATAACAACAGTATAAATTCCCTTTACAAACAGCATCCCAACAGATGATACAAACACCATGTCATCAGAATTCTTACACAGGAATTAAAAATGTTGAACACAGTGAAATATGACTTTTGTTCATCACCACTCAGTAATATTTAAACTGTGTCCTGCATTCAAAGGCAGTTCTGCTGAGTGCAACACAATGAATCCTAAAGCCATTCATCTTAGACAATGCAGCTGCAATTCAATTAAACTATGCACCGGCACTTCATTGTCTTTGGGAATTTGACATTACAGAGATTTTCATTAGACCGGTTTTGTTGCAGAGGAAGGATGTGTGGGAGAGAAAGACAATAGCATGTGTGGAGGCTTGTTATGATTCATGGTGCACCTATAAAGAGCTGACTTACGGCTGAAATATCTAGTAGTTTGACAGTTTACACTGATAAAGATGAGGGTCTTGCAAATAACTTTGATGTTTTGGAGTGTGGTGGCTCCTTTTACCTATTCATTCGGCACAAAGGCAAACATGACATTGAGGTATGTCACTCGAGCGAGAGCAGCTTTGAGCGGAGAGGTGGAGGTGGAGAGATAGTGTGTTTGTGCAGTGGCTGTTTTGTCATGTCTCATGTTGTGTGTTCTCCTGCAGATGACAGAGGGCCGTCAGTGTCAGGTTCACCTCCTCGATGACAGGAAGCTGGAGCTGCTGGTTCAGGTAGAGGACACTTTCTGCTCGCCTCCTCAGGCACAATCTATGTTGCTTAGACCTGCGGGATTATACTGATGTGCTGACATGTTGGTGTATTTATGATGTGTGTAGTTAATTATTCTAAAGAAGTCCTAATCTCAATTCCTGTGGCTCCGATTTTGCTTCTATTCCTTGTCAAATTTGTAATTTTCATTGTTTCACAGAGCATCACACATCGCTAAGCATGTTAATGATCTCCACTACAACTCCTATAATTCATCGTCAGATAAATAATCACTGCAAATTTGATATTAAAAAGTGATTTGTTTTAATGAAAAATACTGTTTTAGCCTATCAAATATGAAGATTTTCTGCTTCTCTATGCACTTTATTGAATTTACTATCTTTGGGGTTTGAATTCGAAATATTTAAAGACTCAAAGGTGTTATGGTCATATGGGTGATACAGAATTATTGTTGGCAATGGAATTATTAAGTCCTAGGCCTTTCCAACATATAAAAAGAAAAGGACATTTAAGTGCAAACAATTGTGGGGTAGACACAATGGGGCAAGTAAAATGCAAGGACAAGTTAACATTACAAAACAAGATGTATTTCACTTAAAATAGGAAGGACGGTTTTCACTGTTTTCTGACATTTAAAAGACCAAAGGATTAACCAATTGATATAAAAAGATAACTGTTAGTCTAAGTCTTTATCTTAACAGAATGTCTTTGTTTTTAATCTCAATTTTGCAGCCCAAGCTGTTGTCCCGTGAGCTGTTAGATTTGGTGGCATCACATTTTACCCTGAAGGAGAAGGAATACTTTGGATTGTCCTACATAGATGACACGTAAGTACATTTCCTATGATAGGCATTTTAACAGTCTTGCTTTTTTTACAGAAGCCTAAAGAAGAGTTTTGATAGCAGTATTGCAACACATGATTTGTTCATCTTTCCCTGATCAGGGGCCAGAATAACTGGCTCCAGCTGGATCGTAAAGTCCTCGATCATGACTTCTCCAAGACTCCGGGCCCTTTGGAACTCAAGTTCCTCGTGAGGTGAGTGCTCTTTCTGTAAAAGCTTGCCAAATGCTGAATACTGCTGTGCTTTATTACTAACGTCAGCCTATACTGAAGAAAAACAGAGGCATAATAAGAAGAATATGGTTGGTGTGTTGAAAGCTTTATGGCCTCCAAGGCTTGTCCTGGCCAGCAGGTGGCATCGATGAAACACTTTACACATTCTTTTTATGTGATCGCTCTTTCATTACAATGAAGTCTCTGATTAAATGCAAAATGTATTGACACTTTATTTTAAGTAAACATTGCTGACCTACAAATCTCTTCTCAGATTTTACATTGAGAAGATCACCTACTTGAAAGACAACGCAACAGTGGAGCTCTTCTTCCTGAATGCTAAATCTTTAGTATTTAATGTAAGTGTTTTAAAGCATATATTTATGTTTATATCCTTGTAATTCAATGTTGTATATCCTTCAGTTCCTGATGGTTTAACACCTTTGTTGTTACTATGATAAGAATCCAACTATCGAAAGGACAAAAGTCTTATTTTACTGACTCATGGGCAGCAGATTTCAAACTTGGGGTTGATGGTCCGATGATCAATATGTTGGACATTTCTGTAATGTATATAATGAAATGATTCATACCATGCTGGTTATTGAAGAATACGTGTCTCTCTCTGTAATGTCACAACATTTACATTTTTTAAACTCTTGACCCACACTGCTGTTAGTGCTGCATTCATGTCCTGTTGGAAATGTTAGCTTTTACGCAAAAATATGATTCATGTTCATGCAAGCAATATGTTATTGTTTTATGCAATTGTTTAAGTATTTCTTTCAAAAGTATTTCTCACACTCACAGCGTTTGAAAAGTTACAGGTTAAGACTGTTATAAAGATAAGATGGGGTTTTGTATTTTAAGCCAGTTGATTGTGTAGCTTTTAAGTAAAGTTATTCATCATATGAGACTTGTAGCAAGTGTTTCCCCTAAATAACTTGATCAAATAGTTCAAAGATAAATAATACAACGGTATTTGTGTCGAGTTACACACATACCCCATAGTATTCAACGGAACGAGTGTGGTACAAGCCATAGACATACTAAGCAGGTAGTTGCTGTATGTGGATGCAGAAGCGTACGAAGAGCAAATGAACGCAGCATTTGATTAGACGTTGCATTGCAGTTTTTTTTTCGCGGGGAGAGCTGGCTGGTCACCATGGGAGACGGAGACTGTTGAACCTGCTTTCGGACCGTACCACTTTACGGAGAGGGGGCTGTAGCTTCAGGCAGGACCGTCAACTAGGCTGACTGGGCACCAGTGTGTGCTTTGTCGCCTGTAAAATTATTAAGGCTAACTCGGGCGCTGCAGAACAGCAGTAAACACACTTCAGGGATAGTTTCACACTCAGTATTCTGTTTGCGGCAGTGGTTCGGTCGGTAACGGTGGGATCGAGGTACGGGACGGGAAGATTTTCTGACTCGAGTCAAGTGTTTCGGGACGGGGCTTCACTTTGTGTGTGCATGGCTTTTTCAAAAAGACGCCGTTAATTTTCAACATTTTTTTTACAACAGGAGACCATCGAAGTGGAGAGTGACAATGTTTTCAAGTTAGCTGCATTCGCATTGCAGGTAAGAAGGAGTTTGTCGCATGCGTTCTGCACTGAAATGTTGTCACTCAGCCCAAACGTGAAAGGAGACGGTTGGTGATATTTGAAAACAGTTGTCTCTCCTGGGGGTGCTTTAGTCGGGGCTATTATTAAAGAAACGGTCTCTTGTATAATTAAATGTGCTTCTCAAATGTGCTAGTTATTTGAGGTAGTGTAAATTCCAATATTAGAGAAATTAAAATGTACTCAAACTAAAAGTGGTGATGTTTTATCGTGTAAAGTTGGCATTGTAGCAGATGGTGCAGGTAGCTAACGTTAGCATAACAGTCAACTTAATGGGCAATTAATACATCTTGCATTTGCTTTTACTAACTGTATTATTTTCCACTTTTTAAGGAGGCCAAAGGAGAATACACAAGGTAAGAAGTTTTACATTTTAAAACCTAAAACCCTTATAATTCAATAATGTAGAAACGTGGAAAGCTGTATTGTCATTTAAAACATGTTTTGAGTGAGCAATTCAGGATAAATGAGCTTGAAAGCAGTTCAATGTTCAAATGTGTCTTTTGTATATATGTACTTACATTCTGACATGTTTTGGTTAACATAGGCATCTGTTACCTATTTGAGAACTTGTGCAAAATTAGTTTAGTGTGTGTTTTAATATTCTTCTTAATGCTGCAGTGCATGGTGTGTCAAGTTGTTTGGTTGGTGCTCAGTGTACAAATGAGGACTGTATATAGCCTGTTAATGCTCAACTTGACTCTGTTTAGATTTGGATTCATGCTATACTTCCTTGAGTTAATAATTTCCTAGATTTGCTCTTTTGACATTGACCTGTACCCCCTGCTGGCATGCTGCCAAACAGTCTTTTTAAAATGGCTTGGCTGTTCTTTTGGTAAATGCTTCATGTTTACACTTGCAACAAGTTATTTTCTGACATGCTGCGATTGCTTCACCTCTTAGTAAATGTCACATGAGCTGACAAACCTAGTGTACATATAAATGGACGTGGTGTGTAGAAGTTTTGGTCCATGACACTGGTGGGAGACTCTGTACAAAACTTGGATAGTCTGTTCTGCTCATGTTTTCATAGTGCTTTCAGAGGCTTGACCTGCTGATAAGGTATGTTGTTTTTTTTGTCAGCCGTAGGAGTGAAGGGCATTGGCTGTGAGAAGTTGAAAAAAAAAAACAATCTGAGTGAGTGACTGAGCTGGGTGAAGCAGCACAACCTGTGTGTTGTCCCAGAGCTTTGCCTCTAAAGGCCTCCCTGTCTATTATATTAACACAAAGATTTATGCTCTGTAAGGAATTGCACGTGTGCTGTTTGAAAGGCGATACAAGCAATGCTGAAAATGCAGTTTGAGCCCTTGTCAAAGCCATTTCCTTTGTTCTGTTGCAAAAAACTTGGCTGCACTTGCTCGAGCTCTTTAAGCGCCCCATTATTTACTGGCATGATTGACCTGATAAATGTTAATTGTTAGTCATTGCAGCATTGGAGTCGATTTATGTCTCCGCAGTGTTTTGATTTAGAAGTACTTCAGTGTGAAGTGTAGTGTGTGGTCTGAACTTTCATCTCATGTGGGAGTGGGGATGGGCTGTACTTTGTACTGACTCTGAAAGCACAGTAGAAGACAACCTGCCAGCAAATCTGGAAGAATCAGCGAAAATAGGAGTGTCTCCAAATTGAGTTTTCCTTATCTCTTTTTGCATGGAAACCACATTCCCTTGCACATTATGATTTAGATGTTAAAACACAGTTAAGTTGTTTACCACAAACTTCTCCTACTTGAATGTAGCGCTTGCCCCCAAATCTACCACTATTCTATGGAAGTGATGCATCCCCTGCTGTCCTGAAGCAGTATTTCATTACTGTCCTTTATACCTTTTTCTCCAAGAGTACTGACCCGGTAATTCCCCTCATAAAGCATATTATATAAATGTCTTTGCACTGTATGAGCAAAAGGGCCCTGGAGCTGTGAGATTAGCTCTGGAGGAGTTAGGGAGACCTCCTCCTCCTTCAGCCAGCTGCCTTAAGAAGGATGAGCCAGACCCACTGTCCAATGGCAGACAACTTGGCGTCAGGAAGACTCACTGTTGTTGAGGCGGTGTGGACCAACCCCCTGCTGTGCATTGAATTAATGCACCGTCGGGTTTCCAATTGTACTTGTGTCAGTTTTTTCTTTTGCAATGTCAGTTTTTGCATTGCATTTTGTTCTAACCGTACTGATTCACACCAACTGGAGGTTTAATCCATAGCTGACTGCAACAAGTTCCAACTGCTCTCTAGAGATAGATTAGAGGGATTGTGGAAAACGGTAGGAAATCACTGTATCGATCGATGTCCTTAATGATGCCTTAGCTGTTTAGGAGTAACAGCAGGAATCGTTCTTGTAAGTAAGCTACAGACAGTGTCTATGCCACTGTATATTACACCTTGGGAAGATAACATTGAAGAAGCCACAAAGAGTAGCATACATTTTATTATTATTCAACCGGATAACCAAGCCCCCTCTTGCCCACTCTTTTCAATTGAAAGAAGCTAGCAATACTATTTCCAAAAGATGCTTAATCTTGTGCACAAAGTTGGAACCACTGACAGCCGTCTCTTTAGGCCTCCCTCTAACGCCACTCCCCCCCCCCAAAAAAACCCATAATGAATGCGAACAATAAACACGGCTATTGTAAGTAACGGTGAGGAGACAGGCAGGTCAGCCCTCTGACTTATGACTGCAAAGGTACCGGGTTTTTCTCTTTTCTTTGGTCAAAGCTATAGATGTATTGATTGCCGTCTTCATGTTAAGAGTATTTCAAAAAAATATTACAAAAATGTTTCTAAAATCCCTAACCCACCCTAGCTTTAAATGTATGATGGATTACTTATGTTCCAAATGTTATTAACAATATTCAATCCTAGTGGGTTCTGTTATTTTAATCAAGGTTAAAATAATGGGTAAGTCCTATAAATAAATGTACTTTTTATCCAATCCTTGCCTCTTTACAATACAGAATGATTTCATATTAAAAGTAAGTGTTTTTAACTGTCTGACCTGGTCTGTTGTTATTGTAGTACAACCTTGTAAAATACTCCTGAACAACTTAGGAATCTTTACCAGGACATCTGAACTTTAATGTCAAACTCCCATGATCCCACGCTACTTTCCAATTCCAGCAAATCCGTCTTTTGTTATTGTTTGATTAAGAGATCCCTCGTGGCAGAAAATAACCTGCCATACATTTTCAACCAACTTTGATGAACACAATATCATTTGTGTTGAAATAGTTCTATGTGCAGGTGTAGCCTGTAGTTAGCGGTTCATTTACAGCAACAGGCCCTCTCATTGTGCTCCCTCCACCACGTCTCAGCGTAGTGGAATAGCTGACACATGAATATTATCTCTCCACACGCTGGGTACACTGGGCGGGCTGCACCCGGGCGTAGGAATTGGCCCCGCGCTGCAAGCTGCGGAGAGATAACAGACGTAGTAATGAATTCCAGATTGCTGACGGGGCAGCGCGGCTGTGGAGTACATCACCCCGACAACACCAGGCCCCAGCTCCCCATAAAATGTACGCCATCAAACACACAGTGAAGTGCCATGGCAGCAAAACTCAGTCAACCTAGGAGAGGTAGCTACAGGGAAGAGTGATTCAAGTGCCTCTGCCCTTGTTTTTGTTTAGTAAGCTGATTCACATAACTGGATCATCATGGCCATGTCCCCCCCATGTCAGCGGCTGTTAAACTCCAATAATCTGTAAAGAAGGACACTTAGATGGATGTTCAAGGTCAAATGGGCTTTGACCTAGAATAAACCGATACCTTTTTTGTTTTGTTGGCTTTATAGAGCGGTACAGGAATAGGTCATTAAATCTGGAAATGAGTTAGCATTTTACTACTTCAGGATCCCTCGTCTTGAAGTCAACATTATTTTGAAGGTGGTTTGGTAAGATGCCTGAAACATAGTCTGTGGTTCAAACAAGCTGAACGATTTTTTTTACATTTTGTTCTATAACATAAAATGCGTATGTAAATAAAAAGAGACTAAATAAGATTACTGAACATTATCATGCCAATTAGCATCGTTTAGCTTAGCGGTGGAGATGCAACAGTGATGTAGTTTCTCTATATGTTATGGTACTTCTTGCAATTGCATTAACCCCTTAACTATTATGAAGTGGTCTTAAATTGTGGAGATTAACAAAACAGCAGGTATAATAATAAAAATCTGTTACTCTAACATCAGGTTTTTTGTGGGGGAAAATCCAAAGAGTAAAAGTCCTGCTTAAAATGTGTCATCACTGCACCACTCTTTTGTTCTAGCTGACAAAATACTTAAGGATATCCTAAGTTTATATCATGAACTGTTTGGTCCGACCTACACTTTGGAGTTCTGTCTCAGAGGCCACGGGCTGTTTTGTAACAGCACCGGTGCTCGTACAATACTTTTCAACACGAGGAGAGGCTGCCAAGTGCTTGTGAATGGCTTTTGTTCAGTTCTCTAGTGGACTGGACCTCAAAGCCAGAGCCCTTTTTTGTCCAGCAGAAACTGTAGACCTAGCCCTCCCTCCCACATGATGTTGGAGTGACTCATAGTTCGCTATCATAGAGCTCGACAGTAACAAACACCACAGTTTGTCCGTTCAGATAACACGGCTGCTTTCCTTTTTCTTTTTTAACTTGAAGCCTTTTCTTAACATTTTTGGCTTGTTGGTTAAACAAACCTGTTGCTTCTGTCGTGAGATCATTAGCATATCTGTGAAGGTGAATCAATATAAAGTAGTTTACCTCCTGTAGAGTGAAACCTGCATGAAGTTGTGTTTTGATGTTTTAAAAAGACATTTCTTGCCAAGTCCCTTAAAGGGCTCTGTATGGCTTAGCGGCTCTACGTGGGCTTTGTAAATGAAATCTGGCAAGACATAAATGAAACTCAAGCTTAAGTTTGGCAAGCAGTACAACTTTTATAGATAAGAAAGATGGAAATAAAATCCTGCCACTGCACCTTTTCTAAAGGTTCGCTAACATGAGTTATTGCTGCCATGCCTCAAGATAGAAATTCAAACCACACTGTGAAGTACAAACACGTGGAGAAAAGTTCTTTGTACAGTTTCAGACTTTCAGGCTGATATTCTTGTGAAAACATCTTCCTTTCCTAATGTTAGTGTGGAGCCCTCAGCCCCGGTCAGAACAGCTCAGTGTGTGTAGAAGATTATTATGTGTAGGAGTCAGCGATTGGACCGTGATAACATCTCATCAATCAACAGCGTCATTTGGGTACTCTGCTCTCCCATATCTCAAGCATAGATGTGTAACTATGTGTGACTGTTGTTATTGTGAAGGAATACATTTTCTGTTCTTAAAGTTTGTTTCTGTTTGTTTTCCAGTGCTGAGGCTGCCAGATCCCACCTGAAGCAGTTGCCAGTCCTGCCCACTAGAGTATTAAGGGAGCACCCATCTCTCAATTTCTGGTAAGTTGGGGCAGTTTATACATTTAGTTGAATCACAGGCTTTCTCCACAAGGTGCAAGGGCTTAACAAAATGAGGAAAATATGCAATACGGCTAACGCTACAGTACATTACATTTCATTTAGCTGATGCTTTTCATCCATAGAGACTTAAGTGCAATAAACCATGAAGATACAAAATAAACAACAACAGCCATGCTGATACATGACTATCAGTTGACCTAAATCCACCTAATGTTGGTTAATATCACGGTAACATTATTACTCGTGATAAAAATACAAATATTAAATTGTATTCAGTTATGTTTTTGTGTGTGTGACCAACTTCTGAAATGTTCCAGTCATCTTAACGTGAAGACACAATCATACAGATGCAAAACATACACATGTAAACAGAATCGGAAAAGGAAAAATAAGGGAAGGCAGTCAGGTGCCCTCTCCACCTCCCCTTATCCCGCTCCTCTTGCTGTATTACAAATATAAATGTTGTTTGTTTGTTTTCATATAAATCATCTGGTCACACACATTTAAGCACAACAACTCATAATTCATCTTTGTAATATCAATTCACCTTTAATCATCTTCCCTATTTGTCCAGGTGTGCATATGTACATACATATTTTACATGAAGGATGTGCTGCTTTTAGTGTACTTCTAAAAAAGCAACAAATTGCTTGTTGATCTTCTCCAGCAAAGACTCATAGTAACATTTAAAGTGCAGTTACCACCACCTTAAGACAAGACTTGCACCAAGTCCCTTCTCCTGCGTCCGTGTTTATTTTTCAGGCACCAGTTCCTCCCTGGCACCTTTGATAAATTGTAAAGCCCCTACAAGATGCGCTTATAATTCTGCTGTCGACTCACCTCAGTGGTCCGGACCACCTGGTTGTAAAAAGCCTTCTTTCCCCCCAGAAGAAGTTTTGGGTGTTGCTGTGCCTACTAGACCGTCCCGGTACTTGGCAGATGGTTTCGTCTCTGATGAGGTGACAAATTAATGCCTGTGTCGCGTTAATTACGTTTGCACATTAGCCCCTCGAGTGCTCGGGAGGTGCTGACAGCCACTGGCTATCCAAAGGATTCCTATCCGTCTCTTCAGTCCACACTGCTGTTGTTGCTCCTCTGCCTGCCCCCCTTCTCTTCTGCTTACCGGTCATCTGAGGCCACTGCAGGCTCGGTTTAATATACAAATTAAAATCACAGACATTGGTGAGGAAATGAAAACACCTCTCTGTCCGACCGCTAAGCCTCAGGCCAGTTTTGCAGTCCCTCAATTCCATTAAAAGGGATGATTACAGTGGGAAGTAAATGGGATGCATTTGCAGGAGGACGGTAGATGAGAACTATCAGCTGGCAAGTAGGCCAGACAGCATTTACTGCATGAGCAGGCAGAATGTGTGTCAAAGAAAGAGTCCCACTCACAATCCCTCTGTGTGCTGGAATGTGTAACACTTGATGGGTTTTTCATTAAGTGTTTAATCTTTCCATTTGCAGTGAGGACAAAGTGATTGAACATTACAAGAAGCTGAAGGGACTGACCAGAGGACAAGCCATTGTGCAGTAAGTTCAAAACAATATATATTTTTTTTTTTTATGATGAACTTGTGTAACGCACTACTGCTTCTACTTCACCTGCTGCCCCCCCTCCCTCTTTAACCAATTGTGACTGCAGTGTTGTGTCTGTTGTTGTGAGTGGCTGACTGTCACCCTGCCAGAATGTGCCATTAATTAGAGTAGGTTCTCTTACAGTGGGCAGCAGGCCAGCCTCGGCTTGTTGTGTGTTTTCCCTGCCTAATATCTAAGTTGTAGGATTTTATTCGGGTTGTTTTTGTTCTTAGCAACGTTGACAGTTTCAATTTATTGAAGTGTAACCAAAACCAATCAGTTACTGTTTATTAATTCTACTGGAGTCAATGGCATTTCCAGTCGCTGTTGTTTTTCCCATCCATCCAAAGAGGAACCTCTTTTTTCCTCTAATAGATCAGTAAATGTCTTGTGAACAAGCAGAGTAGCAGTGTTTGATTTCAATTAAAACGGGATTTCTTTTAAGTTAAGAAGGTGTTCTCATCAAGATCCTCCTCCTTTGTAAATAGAAAAAGGAAATCTAAAGTAAAGAGGAAACAATGAAGGATGGTTTTCATTTTTACTACCTTGTCATTTGCATGTGCCGTCCTCACTTTTATTGTTTATTGTAAAAAGAAAAAATGTAAGGAAGTAAAAAACTTTAGCCTTCCAACTGTGTTTTCCCTGGGACTGTAACTCAGAGCAACCCCCGGGTCATTTACGCTCGGATGATTTGTGCCCTTGAACTGATCGATGGACTCTGTCACGGCCCTGAAACCAATCGATCGACCTGCCACTGCAAATGGCCGCGGGCTTCTCAATGACTGTAGCTTACATCGCTCTCCGTCTGCGGAACAACAGCCAGCGGTGGACAGTGATGAAGTGTAAATGGGAGGGATTTCCCGTTAACTTGTTCCTCTTTTTCTGAAGGTATCTGGCCCTGGTGGAGTCCCTGCCAACATACGGAGTCCATTACTACCAAGTGAAGGTAACAGTGCTGCCCCCCCCAGTCATAAAGTAGCTTAACCTCTTGAACAAGCTTCTGTCAACGTGCTGTCTCCATTTGTTCTCTGCTTTGAATCGTGACACATTAGGGCTGACAGTTAATCAACAGTATAGATTATATGGACTACCTCAGAATTTGGTAGAATATGTGAAATTATCATTTGTAATGGGTTATTTTGGTGCCAGTCTACCAACAGTATTCGAAAGACCAAATAAAATATCTTTGTTCAAAAATTCACATAATGATCATTTTAATGTATTTTTTAATGAAAATTTGAATTATGCTTCAAATATGATCATTCCCTCCTATATCACAGTTGCAATATCACTCAAAATAATCATAATTAGTTATTTTTTCCAAATTGTGCAGCCCTATAACACACTTTATTAACTTCAATGGTAAATATTCTGCTTGATGCCTTAATTATGCGGCCTTTTTCTTATTTAAATCTTTCCCGCAGTGAAAGCAGCAACACATGCGCGAAAGACTCCACATAATTACATTAAGTTTAGCACGTCTTAAGTGATCACTCACTTTCACGTGCATCCACTCACTTTCCCAACCAAACCTCATTAGATCAAGGTGTCTGGGGAGATCAAACAGTGGCGTTAAAAAACACTCAGTCAGGCTTGCAGGGACTTTTTAAGGCCTTCGATGTATTTGATCTCCTCTTGTGTTGCTATTGCTGAGAGCCTAATGGGGTAATTGCTTTGGTAACAGCCCTTTTTTCAAACCCCCAACCAATAAAGCTACCTCTAATGAGTGGTTTGTGCATGTGCTTTCTCGCAGGACAAGCAAGGAATACCGTGGTGGCTGGGAGTCAGCTACAAAGGCATCGGCCAGTACGACCTGCAGGATAAACTGAAGCCAAGAAAGGTAGGCGCATCTCTCTTTTTACATCTGCATTAACTGTCTTTTCTTTCCTTTGTTTTTAATTGAAGCACTCAGAAATGCATATGTTGCTCAAGTTGTAAAACCCCCTTGGATTTTTCCATCTTCTTTTGGTTTGTAATGAACCAAAAGCATAATTTTGTCAACCCATTTGCTTCTCACTTCTCTTGGAAGTATGTATAATTAAGCATGACTGGGTATATACTTGAATCGCAAGTTTAAAACCCAGCGTTCCTCGCCGTGCCTCTTGTTAGCTGGTTAATGATCCATCCACACTGTAAATAGCTGTAATTAAGACCCTGGTTCCCATGTCAATCAGGAGAAAGAGGAAGACAGATGGGGAAAACATTTTGGAGTATCAGTGCTTGCTGCTCGCAGTCAAGGCTGTAGATGTGAGAGCAAACACAGAACCACCTAACAGTGAAGGGAATTGTCAGAGGGATATAAATCGACTCAACGTGCAAAGTTTAAAGGGGAAAATGTACAAAAAAGCAACAGACTCTGGATTAAAAAGTGTCCTTTTTTGGTTATAAAAGAAGGAAATAATACAGAAAAGTGTCTTTCATTGACTATAGAGGGATAAAATATGCTCATTTTTTATTCTAAAAAGTAAATTAAAACACCCTTTCCATTTGTTACTAAAAAAATACATAAATGAAGTGTAAAATAACTATTCACTTTTGACAATATGCCAGATTTTCACTTTTGACATTAATTCAGGACTTAATAAAATAAAAATCTGTACAACTTTTACACTTACTGCCTGGTGGATATTAACTTATGGTGTAAATGAAATACTTCCAGTACAGGAATGTCCTGCTCCAGTACGGTCATTTCTGAGTTAGCACTTGTGTCTGTGTTTACCCCCGTCCCTTTGTTGGAGATGTGTTATTTGATAGTGTCCCAACCAAGCGTTTGTCCCCGGCCTCTTTCATTACACGGAGCTGTTGTTGTACGGCAGGAACGTGTTGACATAGCAGGGTGTGCTGTTACGCCGAGGCATTAACGGGCACAGCCACAGTATGTCTCTCCCCGACCCTCCCTGTGGAAGGTGTAATTATGGTTTCCCTGGGGGGGAAGGAGCAGGCCCCTGGGACTGGGGTTGGCACTTTGCCATGCGGGTGGGTGGGCATTTGGAGGGTGTTGGGGTGCTAAAAGCATTTAAAACTTCTCCTACTTCCTCATTTTAAGAGGGGACAGTCAGAAAGATGAGTTTGCTGTGGTGGAGCAAACTTTTGCCTTTTTGTGTTTGCTCTTTCTGATTTATAGAAACGTTTGCCTTTAGGGAGTCCTCTCTATGTAATGTTGATGGTGCTTCCTGCCTCAGTTCACAGCTCCTTTTATTCACCCCGGCCCATCCCTCCTTGCCCTCTGCCCATCCCCTCACAGCAGGCTGTATTCATCATGGTAATCCATGTGTGTGTCTCGGAGGGAAAACAATGGATCAAACAATACAGAACAATTATCTGCGTAGGGGGCTGGGGGCTGGATTAAGAGCTGGTCCTGGGGAGAGGTCAGCACTTGTGTAGTTATAGAAAAGTGATGTAAGGTTTTGTAAAAAATGATTGAAAGTCACTTGAATAGCTTAACCTCCCAGTATCTTCTCTGCACACATGCCAGGACCATCACTCTATATGGAACACCTGAAACTCTAAAGCATACTCTCCCATGTTACACATTTATTAATGTGATATAGGGATGCATGATTTAAACTGATCATTATCATGGCAAAACTATAGTTCAAATGATACTGGTGTGATTTTAATCTTCATTCAAAATGCTATTTTAAAACGGATTCAGCCTTTACCATATAGTGTGCCTCCTGGGATTTGGATAATATACTACTCCATGTTGAGATTTTGATAATATTTTGATATTATTGAGCAGCCCTTATGTGTGTTAGTAAGAAATGTCTGTATAGATTCGAGGCATAGGTTGTGTCTTCCAAAATAGGACAAAGAATGCATAAAAGAAGCCAAAAGAGGAGGAATGTGTGATGTAGGTGGAGGAAACATTTTATTTGAGGAACACAACAGTGCTTCAATGTCTCCAGGACATTCTGTGGGAATGAAGCAGATGGCAAGTCAAGACTCAATCCTCCCTGAATTAAACCAGGGACGTTTCTGTCTCTCCTTCTCTCTGGGCGACACTCTCCCAGTGGGTAATGGGACACTCTCAAAGACCACATGCTGGTCCTCACTTATGATTAGCAAGCAGAACCAAAATAAATCTTCAGTTTATTATGGGGGACGGTGTCAGCCTCTGGGTAATAATGAGAGGGACGTAAAGAGCTGCCAAAATATCCTTTCCACTTTTTCATTAAACTCATCCTGAAGAAGTAGGACAAGTATTATTCCAGTCTCTTCCCAACCCCAATCAACGCGTTGTGCAACGTACAGTGTTTCGGGAATGTGACGTGTTACATGAAGGGTGGGGCAGATCTTTTTCTGTGCGAGCGTGTGAGTCAGAGCCTTTGACATATTTCTCTGTGTATGATTTTGCGGACTCGTGGCCCTGGGGTTCCTCGGATAGTGGGTGTGAGGCTGGATCTGAACAGCCTGATCCCATCTGAAACCACAGGCATTTCTGGCTCGCTGCCACCTGCCTGTAATGAAATGTTTGGCAAAAACAAGGAGGATGAAATACTAAAGATAGGAGATACTGAAATAATGTGTAATCGCTCAAATCATGAGTGTGCATTCGAGCCGGTATTATCCTGCTTTAGTAAAGTGTTGGCTTTTGTTTTCTCTACCTATGACTTGTACCGATGAGTCACTGTTTTTACGTAGCAGCCTGTCCACTTTCTTGAATCATTTCTTGGACATTTTCCGCTTTAAAGAGCAATGCTTAGGTTGACAACCCCATTAAATCAGTTTGTAGGCTTATATGGGAGTTATACAGTGTGAAATATTACCCATGCTAGATCAAGTTTAAAGAAGGTACTGCACACGTACACGTGGTTTTAAAGTTGAATTCAATCAAACACATTTAAGCTGGGGTTAATAAACTGATTTAGTTATTATTAAATCGCCCTTTCATGGTTTAAAAACTGCTTATCAAATCAGCCCTGAATATAGCAAGGCCAATTCTGAGATAGAGTTCCCGTTTTGGGATAATATTTATATTAAAGTTGTTTTTTTATTATTCAAAAGGATTGTTATTCACCTCGTATTAACTATATCACACATTCATGCCAACCCAACCCCCATTCAGCCCCTTGCCCACAAGTGAAATTATACAGTAGGTGGAGTTACCCTCAGACCAATGGGTACATGTACAATTAAACCCCAATAAAAAAGGTTCCCAGAGTGGTATAAATGGTCGTTAATACCCATATGAAGGTCATAGTTATGAGCCTACAATTCATCCAAGAGAGCAGGAACTGAGATACTAAGAAATACTACCTGTGAGAGATTAAGGTGTGTCTCGTCCCTTTAAATACTTTGGCAGTGGGTTCAGGAGAGTCATCTTTTTTAGTTTCATGTTGTTACTGGCACACAGGTGTGGAGTATCTTTTAATAGGAAGAATGATCCTGTGAAAGTGTGTGTTCATTGTCTAGGCCTTTATTTCAGATCATTGGTCATAATGCTAACGATGCTAATGATGGTGTCTAGAGGGTGTGAATTGGCCTGGGCTCTCATCTGCAGCGTAAATAGCTTTTTGGCAGTTCCCTGCTAGGCGGTACCCATTGTGTCCATGTTATCATGCTTCTTTTTGCATGCAGAGCCCTCAATAATAAAGGCATTAAAATCAGTTGAATGTGCAGAGTAGACATACGAGGAAATAGCTGTGTTGTAAATGGTGCATACATGGACACAGAAAGGGGTGGGAAAGGAGCAAATAATAGTACAATTATAACAACTTTTTAAAAGACTATTGTAACAAATTAGAAATAAACTGAATATTTCCACAAAAAATAAACACAGAAAGAACTGAAAAAATACTATACTACACTATGATACTATAATGGAGTCAGGAGTAAAACTACATCTTCATACTCGTACGAAGATGTAAAAAGTCATATATGGGCAAACTAAGTCAATACATAAAAAGTAAAACACTTTATATAAAATGCAAGCTTCCTGTGTATCAGTTGTGAATCTCTGAGGTTTCATGATCGTTGGCTAGTCAAAACTAAGTGTTTATTTTCCGTCTGGTTGAGGACTCCCTCGTCCCAGCCCTGCTATTAATGATTAGACCATAGTGACAGATTCCTAACATGTTTGCCCCGGTGGCGGACGCGGTAGTATTTCATTCAGCCCCACAGCACTGCTTTGTGTGCCACTTACAATATGAGCAAGGAACTTCCTATATGGAAGTGAGAGCATTCAAAGTCTGTGTAAGATTGATCGCTTATCTGGAAGTGGAGCAGAGAAGTGTTCTTAAACCTGGCCTGGCAAAAGCTTGTGTACAACCTGCTCATCTGGTCTGACTCAAAGGGAAGTGGGCTGTGTTTGGAGAGGGACAGAGGGAGAGAGAGGGAGACCAGTGCCTGGAGGTGTCTATGATGTCAGAGCAGAGGGGGTGGTTAGAGGGGCGTGGCCTGCTCAGCTGAAACTCTTGCAACACCTATCTGGCTCCCTGAGAACACACAAGAGAGAGTATTGTTCGAGGAAGCTCTAGCCCTGTGGGAACCTCTAAAGATTCAATACAAACTCGAGGGAATTCAGCAGGGATTTAAACAAAAAACATCACGGTAAGCCTTTTTATTGTGTCCGACTGCTACCTGTTTTAAGTAAAGGGGTTTTGATGTATTTTATTCTCCTTGTGCTTCTTTTAATGTTCTGCTTAGTATTGAACCTGCTCTACAGGCAGCCTATCACTGTGAGCTGTGGAATACAACATGTAATGTGTGACAGTTTAAATATGCTTTGAAAATATGCTAGTTTACCTCCTGGGTACGATTTTATATATTGAGTTTTTGTCCTAAGTAATTTATGTTGTTACCTTGTAGACTGGAAGGTAAAACAAGCATTTTCCCCTTCATTAATCTCAGCCCCACTGTTGCGTCTCTTCTTATTACCTAAATTCAAGCCGATAAGAGTTCTTTACTGGCTCAGAATGAGTTTAGTGAACACACTATCAGTGGAGCAGATGTTTCACCCTGACACAGAGAGGCGCGCGCCCTGCCTCTGTTTCGCTGCACAGCTGAGTGAAACGGGTTAAGCTTGCTGCCTGGCTTAGTGTTACTCCCTGCAGCATTACATTAGCTTCTGTGTTTGACTACCTTACAGATGAGCGGCTGGCCCGCTGACTCCCATTCACAGCTTCAAGTTGTTTCTCCTAATGTTGCAAGTTAAGCAGAATAATGGGGCTAAACGGCGTGCTGCTGTGGCTGCAGAAAAAACTGTTGTTTTAATACCAATTTTCAAGATTTCTACCACTCATTTGGAAAGCTGTCCTGATTAAATGGTTGTGTTTTACAGCCACCTCTGTTAATGTAGTGCAACGCCACATTTTAATCAATAGCCCTGTGTGTTGTGTATACTCACGGATATGCAATGTCTCCCTCCCCTCCCCCTTTTATTCCCAACTGTCTCTGTCCTCTCTGCAGTTGTATCAGTGGAAGCAGTTAGAGAATCTGTATTTCCGCGAGAAGAAATTTGCCGTGGAAGTGAACGACCCGCACAGGTCAGAGAACGGTTTAATTTATCTGAACTGATCTTAATTAGTCCTTTCACCCTGTTTGTCTGAAGTGCTCCCATTTTAGCTTGGCCTCAGATGTCCTTATCTTACACCTTACACACTGTGAAGGGCATCCACAGCGAGCAGGCCATTCAGGACGCCGTGTTAATGGCCGTAGCTTGTCTGTTAAACGAGTGTTTTCCTGCTGTTTAAAGGCTGCTTTATTATTCTAATGCTGTTGTAAGACCTCTGCCCTTCACACTGGCTTTAATGTGGCTCTCTCAGCCTCCAGAGCTGTTATTAAATCCCACTGTCTGCTCTTCAGTTCATTATCACAGAAACAGCCACACATTTAATTAGACTAACTTTGTTTTCTTAGCTTCACCCATCTTAATTAGAGGCTTGTTTATCAACCATAGACTGTTCAGTGTTTGCAGCTGTTCTGTGTCTCCGATCAGTACTGAATGTTTGTGTTGCTATCTTTCTCAGAAGGACAGTGACCAAGCGCACATTCGGACAGACCGCTCTGGTTATCCACACATGGTATGCCAGCCACTCTCTGATTAAAACCATCTGGGTGATGGCCATCAGTCAGCACCAGTTCTACCTGGACAGGAAGCAAAGCAAAGTGAGTGTCTGTTGTTTTATCCACACACATTCACATACCGCATTTCCTGCTGACTCAGATATAGTTAGAAACATAATAATACCCTCTAATATTCAACCTGTAACAAGTGACTTACAGTGGTGACAGATCAGGGACAGGTGTGTGCTTACCATATTTTAAATTACAATCGGAATACTTTTATTATCCCAGGATCAAAAATGAGTTTTCTGACAGATGCTCCATATTTTAATACAATTATTTGAAAATGGGAAGTCAAAGTAAGAAGGAAGTCAGTAAAATGTCCAATATTAAACACTTATATAAACATAGGGAGATTAGGTTCAAATGTGCACATTATACAACATGTACATTACAATTTACATAACAGATTTCAATGAGGTCACACCAGGAAAAAGCATTGACGCTGAGAGTGTATTGATTTGCTGATACACGCAGTGGGATTGTGGTCCTCTCTGTTTAGTTCCCAAGTAATGACACTATTATGAACTTCATTCAGACTGATTACATTTATTATGATGTAGTACGTAGCTGCTGTTGACCTGTTTCCTCCAGGCCTTCACACAGATTGAAACACACTCATCCTCTCTGTGTGAATATGGACTGATTGAAGCTCGTGAGGTTATTGTGAAAGTGCCGCAGCAGCGTGTGCTGGTGACTGCTCCTCATGTGATGTATTGCCTCATCCGTGTCCTATGCTTGTGACTTGTGTCAACAGCGTGATGATGGGAAGTGACAGGCCACCAGTTTTAATGTAAATAGATCATGTGTTAGTTAAAGTTATGTTTCCTCGTTGGTTTGAAAGGAATAGAGTTGCTGTTATTAATTGAGCTCTGGTTGGTAGATTTAATTGAAAATAGAGAGCTTCTCTTAATAAAAAAACACGGAAAATAATATAGTTGACGTTGGTGTGCCTATTGTTGTTAATAATAGGGTGTTTAGGAAAAATATGTGATTCATGATCCTATTTTTGCTTAATTATTACAATATTGTCATTGATAAATCTATTAAATGATCTTGGTGTGATTATTTTTTTGTTGTTGTTTTTTTAATATACTTTTTGTTGGATCATTTACTAATTTTCCAAGACATTAAACAATTGTTTGTATACCAGGAATTTTGCAGATCACATCACTTAATTCAGAACGTTTATCTACATATATTGGTTCTTTATTAATACTGCAACTCCTGCAATTTGGATATTGCACTAATCTATTTCTGCAATTTTAATTAAATCCCAATCAATTGTTCCTCCCCTGTTATTATGCCTATGTGACGCCTTGTATGCAGCCCAGGAGAAATCATATAAGGCTTAAAGCAAAATACAATTCACCAAATAAACTAAACACAGATTTTTAAAGCTGAAGCATTAATACTAAGTAATATAGACCACAGTTTGTCCACGTTCGAGAACCCCGTCCGGGTGTTAAAAGCTGTCCTGAAGACGCTGGTGGTCCATGTGTTTGCGTTTATGATGCATATTTGCTGAGCAGCGGGGCTATTATACAGTATGAGCGCTGTGTGATGGGCTCTTCCTGTTGGAAATGGATGAGTGTGCTGCCGCAGTCAAATGAGGTTATTCAGCCACTGTGTCTCTCGGAGGCAGATGGTGTGTCATCCAGGAATAGAGCCCACACTGATTGATGAGAGAGCAATGGGCTTTGAGTACCCAGCATGCAAATGGAGCAGCTTTTGCAGTGCGCTATCATTAAAATGAAGTACTCCCAATCCTTCCCTCGCTGCTGCTGCTCTTCCACATCCCTCTTTCCTCACACTAACTGTCCCTCCTCTTCCCCTACAGTCACAGATGACCACAACCCGGAGTTCAGGAGACATCGCCATGGACCTCACGGAGATCTGCACCTCGCGGAGCACCAAACTCTCCAGCATAGAGGGCCGGGACCAGCTCATCATGGCCAGCAACGGCAGCCTCATCTCAGCCGGTAAGCAGAGGGTTAACCTGCTAATGGCTTCTGTTCATCATCAGGATAATGATGAGTGATGACTGATTCCAAAAATGATTGTTAATCAGACATGTGCTTATTCCAGGTTCCGCTGACTCTGAAGTCACAGATGAACAGAAAAAGGAGAAGGTTGCCGAGTTGAAAAAGAAAGAGAAGAACATCCAACACACGCTGACGCAGAAACTAGAGGAACTGAAGAAGATCTGCATGAGAGAAGCAGTGAGTGTCTCTCTTATTATTATTATTATACCTCATTTTACTTTTGAAAAGGACACATTCTGCTCATTTTCAGATTCAGGAAGCTTTTTATTTTTCTCATTCTGCCTGTAGCATCTCTTTTCACCCTCTGTCTGAAACCAGAGCCCAGTCTGCTCTGATTGGTTAGCTGACTGGCTCTACTGTGATTGGATGTTTAGAGATGTCCCGCCCCTTAGCCAATAGAAGCACAAATGTTACATAGTGATGTCAATATGCAGACCATTTGCATGCACAAAAACCTATAAAACACACTCCAGGAAAGGGGAAACCCCAACAAGCATGATAGGGCCCCTTTAAAATGTGAACTCAGCTGATTTTTGTTCTCATCTGCAGGAGTTAACGGGCAGATTGCCTAAAGAGTATCCCTTGGCAACGGGCGAGAAGCCTCCTCCCATACGACGGCGCGTCGGGACAGAATACAAGCTAGATGAACTCTTCCCTTATGATGAGGTTGGTATTGTTGTGATGTGTTTCTGTTATGTAAGGGCACACCTTGTGTTGCACCACTGTGTTTGTTTACCTAGAGATCATTTGACTTGAGGCTTGAGTTATTACCTTTTTAATTTGAGGCTCAGATTACCTCATTTTTGTTTGAAACATGTTGTGAGGTGTAGCTGGTTTCCATCTGTCAATTGTTGAAAGGAATATGAACTAGAATATGTCAGCACATGGAACATGTTTGTTTATAGATGAAGTCTTGGAGATGTTTGAAGTCTGTTAGCTACCGTCGACTTGACTCTTCTTTGTATTTTGGGAAATTCCCCCCGTGTAACCGTGTGTTTGTTGTGTGTTTCCCTGCAGGACCCACATCTGAGGAATCTGGAGAGCATGTTCGCCCTCCAGCAGAAGATCGTGGAGGCAGCCATCAAGCTGTCGAACGAGGGCGACATCGGCAAGACGGTGAAGAAGAAGAGGAGAAGCAACTGCCTGGACGCCATGAGGAAGATGGAGGGGATCGAGAAGGAGATCAACGCCTACCGAATCAGGAAGGGAAGGAGACCCACCCAGAGAACCTCACTGATCCTGGCAGGTACGTAAACAACAGCAGCGGAAACAATCTAAGCTATGCTTTGTGTTCAAAGTGTCTCTGAGGAGCTTTATTCTGATTCTCTTCCTTTACATTTATTCATTACAAGGTTGTTTTATTCTGAATGCATTAAGTAATCTTCTTCAAACCAATTCCTTTTAATTGTTTAATACTCACTCCTCTCAGTATGTAGAATAAGTAATAATCGTTATTCCTCTCTTCTGTTCCCAGACGACATGAACCCTTCAGACCTCAGCTCTCTATCTGACAGCCTCACTCTGGACGATGGTGAGTGCTGAGCCATAGCCCGTGTGCATGTGTTTACCCCCCCCCCCCCCATTCATTTTAACCAAGCAATCACTTTTTATCCCCCAGATGATGAGCTCAGTTCCCAGAGGCAGCGCTCCAGATCGGTTCAGTATTCCCCGAGACTGCACCACGCAGACACGCTGGACATCCACTACAACAACGACAGGCGGCTCTCCGACCAGCCGGCAGACAGCAGGTATACAGCTACCCCTGACACCCGTCTTATATATCAATACTTGAATCCCCTACGTGTCTGACGGTTGTTTTTGTAGATTGAAGCACAGAGCTAGTTCAGACCTGTAGGAAAGATCCAGAGTTACATTCCTGCCAGTCACCTCCTCCCTCCTTCTCCTGCCTCTCCAACAATCTACTGCTTATCAGCCCAATGCACCCACTTTAAAAATAGATGGAAAAGAACATGTCGCTGCCTGTGAAGGAGCAGACAACAACAGGGAAAGGGAAACAGGAAAGCGGACCGTAGTTTAAAGCGGCAGCCACCTCAGGCCTGTTTACTAAATTAGATGTGTGATGTGTTGCTCTCGGCTTCAAATATAGCATTAATATAGTTATTGCAATTAAATCATTTTAACCTGTAACTGCACATTTTCTACTCCACACAAAGACTTAAACAGTAAATGCTTAATTAACTCCTTCCCTCCATATTAATACATTTAGATCCTCAGAGATTAATACCCCTTTGAAACCGTCGTAATGCTTGCTGGTGCATGAAAACAAAGATCAGTGGACTATGTAACGGCAGTCATCTAGGTGTAAGTGATCACTTAAATGCATTCAAGCAAACCCAGAGTGTTTTTTCCCCCTTCAGTTTTGACAGCACATGCAGACATCCCAAAAAAAGCTCTGCCCCGAAATAATGTGTTCTTGTCTGTGTTCCAGATTAAATTACGGCCAGGAATCAGTCCACCACATTCACCACGATGCCTTATCAAGCCACAGCAGCCCATTCAAACCGGCTTCCCGACAGCCACGTGACGCCCGCAGCATGCCCCCCACCCCCCTCCTCACTCGCAACGCCTACAGCAGCACCCAGCTCAGGTACAGCCCTCATTCATTCTGTGGGATTTCTTTTTTTTCCAGTTTGC
Source organism: Eleginops maclovinus (assembly GCF_036324505.1). Lineage (NCBI taxonomy): Eukaryota > Metazoa > Chordata > Actinopteri > Perciformes > Eleginopidae > Eleginops > Eleginops maclovinus. The sequence goes on along the minus strand of NC_086368.1, from coordinate 26,092,279 downwards.
ATTTGTGTGCCATTTACGGGATCAACAGGAAAACACTTCTTCACGAACTATCTGCTGATAACTCTTTTCACCCTCTGTCTGAAACCAGAGCCCAGTCTGCTCTGATTGGTTAGCTGGCCAGCTCTGTAGTGACTGGTCAACCGCTTAGAGATGCACTAGCCAATAGAAGCGCAAATGTTAAGAAGGGATGTCATTAAGAAGTATACACATTTTAGCCTCTCCATTTACATACCTATATAACACACTACAGGAAAGGACTAACTCCAAAAAGCATATAAGAATAAGAATATGGCCTCTTTAAGTAAACGTTTTTAACTGGTCTTTTTAATTACAGATCAGAGGACGCTCCACAACATTTCCGCCAGCGCAGCGGTAGCCTGGAGTCCCAGTCTCAGTTGACGGAGGTCGAACTCCCCGTGCCAACCTTCTCCTTCACCCCGGCCCGACGCAGCAACAGCACCGAGGTCCTCGACGACGTCTCCTCCTACACCAGCCAGTCCAGCGTGGAGTACAGCGCCCCCGGCAACCACACGAACAGACGCAGAGCTCGCGGTCGCCACAGAAAGGACATGTACGCCAACACGGGCAGCATGCCCAACCTGGCTCAGCCCGACAGCCGCTGCTACGCCATCCAACAGCAAGCCCGACCTACCACCACGGCCTACTATGTGACGGGTTACCCCAGCTACCGGGAACCAGAGCCGTACGCCAACGGAGTGTACATGTACGACAACGAGATGGAGGGACACTACACCGTCAATACTTCAAACTACCCAACGCCGACAGCCTATCACAGCCACAACATGCACGGCCACTACGGGCACGACGAAATGGACGGCATGTCGCAGAACCCGTACGCCACCATGCGGCCGCCCAGGAATCGCCAGGTTCCCCGTGGCAACGAGCAGCCCATCAAGGCCTTCCATAAAACCACGGTGGAAGAACATTTGAGAGGCTGGTACCAACGCAACGCACAAAACAAACCGGCAGGGTACGGGAACTATGACTACGACAGAGGCTCGCAGCAGAGCCTGGGCTATCAGACCATGCCTTCAGCACACAGCCAGAACAACAGGAACATCGCCTACTCCTCGGGTAAGATCACTGAGCCGTGTTGGGATTACCAGATCCATCAGCGCCTACACATTATTGGACGATGTTGATTATAAAAAGCAAATGGTAGATTAGAATTAATGCTTTGTAGTTGTTGAGCAGCTTAAAGAACTACCAGCATTTACTTTTTGAGATACTTTATTCAATATAGTAAGTATTTACGCTGCATTATGAACCAATAATGTTCAAAAATCTGCAGAATTCCTCCGAGTTAAGTTGCTGAGATGATTTGTTCAAGCTCTATTCAGTAATGTTGTGTTTAATTATCCATTTTTCTTTATTTATGACCTGTTAAACTTGGTACTAGCTCCTAATTGTTGAAAATATTTAAAAACAAATGCAACCATTTATTACCTTATTATTTTGATGTTTATTTTGCAGATTACTATTTATAGATGGCAATAATTAGTTAAAGGGATAATATTTAGATATTTTGAAGGTTTATACTGACACATGTTGTGGAAAAAGTTAGTCTGGAGCGTCATATACCAGCTGCTATACCGCCTCTGTAGTGTCCTGCATTGTGCTGCCGACCCTGTTTCCACATGTAGGTGGGTCAGATGCTGACTTGTACCCTATTTGTCTCCAGTGTCCTCGGCGTCCTTGAGTGGAAACTGGCACGGTCACATGAGTCTTGGAAGCACCATGTCAGAATACCACATGCCCGCGCACGTACCGCAGTCCTACTCCTACAGCACAGCGCCCTACAGCCACTCCGCCCACAGCAGGTGAGAAAGAAGAAAAACCCACTTGGCCTCAACTCAGGCGTCTTATCCAATAAGCCACTCCCTGATCCTCCTTATCCCCACAGCTAACACTACTGTTAATTACCCAGAATGGATGTTTACAGAACGAAATAAGCTGCTTCATGGTTTTTAACAACATTACTGTGCACTGATGTGTGACCTTTTCTTCAGTTTGAGTTATGAAAAGCAGAAAGAACGGCCATGAGGTGACAGACGAGCTGAGGATTATCAGATCTGTTCCTCTGGACTTAAAGCTGCTTCTCCTCCCTAACTGTCCACCGGCCCTGCTTTCTTATAGATATGGCGCCTCCCAGCTTTTAAAAGGCTCCTGGCTCAGCCCCGAAGGCCAGAGGCGCTGTGCCCCTTTTCCTGCTAGCTCTTCCTCCTCAGCTTCCTCCTCCCCGCCCTCTTCCTCCTATCCCTCCTCTTCCTCCTGCTCCCCCGGGTGTCGGGTGAGGCAGGTTTCCTCCAGCCCTTCGCGACCAAGCTCCTCCAGAGGGCACAGGCTCAGTAAAGTGTCCTTTGCTAAAGGTAGTTCATAGTAAGTAAACAGAAAACCTCCCGGAGCCTGCGCGTCGCTCAGTTTGTCTGCAACGTGACTCCATAGTCTTGCTTGTCGATGTTTTGAAGTGTGTTTGACTGATCTCACGTTGTCATGTATGATAAGGTAACTGCATGGCTTCTTTAAAACCAAACATGCCTGCCTTACTTCTTCCAGCCGGCTTTTGTTGTCATACAGTGGTCACATTTCCCGCACATACTTTGTTTTCCTCTGCTGTTTGCCTTCCTCTCAGCCCACGAGAGAACCCTGCCCGTGTGCTGCCACTCGATATAGAATTTAACATATGGCTTTTAGTTTTAGTTCTAGTCATCCTTGCTATTGCCTTTCCTCTCACTCCCGTCTCACGCGAGCGAGCAAAGGAGCTTTAACGTTAATTTCATTGCATTTATTCAGCTTTTTTTTTTTTGCCACGGTAATACAAAACAGGTTCAGTTTGCAATGGAAGATATGTAGCCTCTCCGCTGTCCTGATATCAGCGGGAGGCCCATTTCCCAGAGCTGTGTACTGGTATGGTCCAGATACATGATTCAGCGTCCCCAAAACATTAATAAAACAGTCTCTTCTTCAGATAAAAACAGGACAGACAGGACGTCCGGGAGTCCATCTTATCAGTTAGAAAGCTCCCTCACTCCCTGCTGGGAACAGAGCTTGCTTTGACTGGTTATCGAATGTTGATTATTCTCTTAGAACTCTCTTTACACTTGGGACTGGGTGAGAGAGCTTTTTCAGAATTGGTCGGAGCTGTATCACTTCATTGCTGCTAATGCCTTTCTCAATTTTTCCGGCCGTACCTTCCAATAATGCTTCAGTGTCTGACATCAGTTCGAGCTCTCCAGTGTTTCCAGAAGTTGCATCACACCACTCACCCATGACCTTTACCCCCTCTCATGCGCAGATGTCCCCCAGAGTTTGAGAGGCGGAGTCGTGATAGGATGGCGTTCCCTGCACGACCTTTAGAGTGGCGTGGTGATGTTGCCTATGCTACTGAACAACACAAATAACCCCCCCCTGTCCCCTCCCATTAGCAGTCCCAGCACAGGAGAAAGGGTGAGAGATGAGAGTGTAAAGTCTTCCCCCTCATGGTGACGGTGATGTGTTTTTTTTTTGGATATCTGTGGCAGGGACTAACAGAAATCATCTCACATTTCTGATCATTTTTGTGTTGCTGTGTTTCCGTGGGTGTTGTGCGGTGGTGGGAGAGCACTTGTGTGGCAGAGGAGGAAATTGTGACCCCTGAAATGTGTCGCATTCAAAGGCTATGCTTGTGTTTTAATGCCTGCGTGCATCTGCTGTGCTGTACGGTGAGAAGGATTGACCCTGGGTTTGACATTTGTCTGAAACTGAGATAACAACACACCAGAAACTTGAGCGTGTCTTGTTTTTGTGTCCTGTAGACAGAACATAATCATCAACTATTTGGAAAATTGATTAATCCTTAATTTATCCACAAAAAATGGAAGAAAATATCTCAAATATAAAAAGGTCTTGCTTTCTCAGTTTTTTATTTTATCCAAGTGAATATCTTCGGGTATTAAATCGACAAAACAAGACATTTTTTGGTCAGTTTCCAGAATTTTCTGACCTTTTAATTCAAGCAATTGATTAATCTATTACTTCTTAAAATAAAAGGCATATTTTTATACATTTAGAACCATTTGTTAGAGCGCCAGTTTCCTCATCTTGGCACTTGAAGGCTAAAATAAAATAGGACAGTGTTGGAAGCCCAGGGTGAGTCCTTTCTTAACCAATCGCAAGCAACATTCAGTTTTCCATCCCTCTAATGTGTTTCATCTTGTCTGTTTCTTCCAGATCCTACATAGATGTCAACCAAATGGATCCGCACATCAGTAACCAAAATCACACAAACCCAGAGCCGGACGACAAGATACACTGGCACGAAGACTCTAAACCGGGAACAATAGTGTAGTCGCCCATCTGTCATCATCGCGCCGAATTCTTTCACCTTGACATGTCGTCATCGTGCCTTAGACTGCACTTACCTGTTTCTCTCTGTACCGGAGGATCCAAAGAATGAAGGAACTTAACTTTTCGTGAGAGTAAAGGAATCACGTTTCCTGTTGCCAAACTGACCCGCAACGCTGTGATCGTAACGGGAGCGTCTTCATGTCTGGATTGGGGGGGGGGGGGGGTGATGATGATGCACTGAAACTGTACCTGCTGTGGACTGAGTGGTGGAGACAAAAGGGAAAGAGACGACAGGATTACTGAGCCGCTGCGAACAACCCTCCGCCACACACATGTATGAACACTGTAATCATGAAGGATCAGATAAGGATGTTATCAAAGAAATGAAGGATTGAACTTGTTATGAATGAGTCAAAAACAAAGCATGGCTACTTCCTGGAACACTCTGCAGGGCCAGTTTTATTACAGCTTCTAACTAACAGCCTCACCATACTCCTTGTTTGTCATTTACAAAGTATTCTCACTGTCAGTACTTACGATACAAATGAGCCAAATACTTGTGACCATTCTGAGTATTACCCAATATCACTGCCACATCGGATCCGTCACCGCAGGAAGACCTTTTTTATTTTAACATGGTTCTTTTTCATCCATGCTGGAAATCATGGACTGGTGCTCCTAATTTCTCCCGAGAGAATGAAGCCGTATGTAAATGTGTTGTTTTTTGTAAATACACTGGTTCCGTCTTTTTTTTAGAGCATTTTTATGTTTTTGAAAAGCATGTAATATATAGTGAAAATGAAATGGTTGTTAAGCTGGTTCTTAGTCATTTGTACAATTGCATTTGTTTGAATAAAAAAAAATCAGCATTTAGATCAGTTTGTTTTCAGTCAAAGAATCTCGTAAACGAATAATTAAACTGTGGGAAAATCCTGTTAACTTTAAGTAAAGGGGATTTGGTTTAAATTAAAACTATATCAAAGCATCTGTTTACAAACTTACACAACTATTGCAATTATTTACACTTCTGCTGAAAAAGTCTTAGCTTGCAAAGGCCTGCTATTCATTTTTTATAGTCCAGTATGTGAAAGTATTGTGAGGTTTTAGTGAAAATAAATGTGTGTTACTGAGCATACGCCTGGATAAATGACACTTGGGACATACCACACAATTTATGGGACGGTTTCAAGTTTTGCAACGTGTAAAGATATACAATTTACTTTAAATCATCAGGAATTTCTCAATTTTGGGAGTCTGGGTTCACCGTGGAGGCACTTTAAAGAGAAGTGTTGGTCTGGATCTAAATGTAACACAACAGGAATATCTGATAAAACAAAGGGTCATTGAATGGATAAAGTAGTCCATTTAAAGGTAATGTAAAGACTGCAACATCTCAGGGAATCTAATCAAGGGAAAAGACCTGAGTGCAGGAAAACACAGGATTTAAACTCAAATCCGTTAAATTCGGTAATTGAACGTCTGTTCAGTCAATTCAATTAATGAAATGGGGTTTAAAGACAGTACCATGATAGCCACTGGAGGACAACAACTTAAACTCTAATGCACACCTAATTGCTCTGAACAACAGGCTTTGTCCCAGTGGCTCTGGACCATTATTGTAACGTATAAATAGTCTGTGGTGCATTCAAGGAGGCAGATTATACTTGGAAAGATAACTGTTTTCTTTTTAGCCGGTGTGAATAAATGCAGGGCTGCAATCAGTCCTGATGAGAGCTAATTATGAGGCGCTGATCTGCTTTTGGAAAGGCTCTCGTGCTGCAGAGCTGTGCTGTTCCCACCGCCTGCTGTGTTGCCAGGCTGGTTTTCCGCGTCCTTAAGCCGTGAACCGACCAAACCAGTCTTTAAAAGCTGTCACACCCATTATGGGTTATAAACCTGTTCTTCTCCCTCCCTGTGAATGACAAGCCGGTGTTTATAGCACCCAACCCTCCCTGTGGGCCTCTGTGTTTTAGAAGTCTGCTGTACACATGTAGATTACACTGCAACCTTTCGCCTCCTTTTTCCACTGTTGCTTCCTTCCACCACCAAATATCCTGCTTGCCTTATGAAGGCCACAGTGGAGCAGTTTCACTTGCTCTCACTGCCCCTTTCCAGTGTTTTGCTTCTTGAGTGAGCTCAGGGGAGGTCTCAGACACTTCCAACTTCTCGGCTTTAACCCGAGGCAGGCAGAGCAAGAAACTGGTGCAGTGTGTGTTTGGGGGGGTCGTTTTGTATCCAGCTGTCTCCCTGTGTCTCTGGGCTGCTGCTGCTGCTGCTGCTGCTGCCTCACACCAGCTGCAGACAGACATCAGGCGAGGCTGCTCCAGCTGACACTCCACTACATAAACAATGGGCTCTTATGTGCTTCCCCCTCATCTAACACTACAGACAAAGCTTTAATAGGAAGAAGATTATGGCAATTATAGCAAAAAAAGAGCAAAGAGTGTTCAAACCTTCAAACCTTGGGTGACAATTAAAGTCTTAGTTGAATATATCGTATGGTGGGTCTTTCGTTGAAACAAATCAAGAAATTGCCTGATAATTGTTGTGGCAACTTATAATCAGCTGCTGTCTAGAACATGTTTCCATCACATAACGTTCGCTCAGCTCAGGAAAACTCAACTTGTGTCTCCCAGGGGGCCCCTTTTGCAAAATGACAGTAGGTTAAGGGCCAGTTTGTGACATTTAGCGCTGAGCCTGGGCCACTGATTTGGAGGGGGGCTTCTCTGGAACTTTTTAGTTTTTGATAAACCAACCCCATGTCAGCCTATATTGGTGTCTCTGATTCAAATTGGCTAAAAGAACCAAAAGGAATTCCCATTGTCTCATTGACCGTGTAAAACAGGCACTCTCCCGTGAGTTGAGAATCATTAGTGCCTTTCAGCCTCATTGTTTTGGTTTTACGCTCCACAACTTTGAGGTTCCATTGTTGTGAACCCTGTTTTAGCCTAAGCAATAAGCTGCTTTTGGTTAAATAAAACTCATTATAAACCAACAGTAAGCTGCTTGACCAGACAGCGTTAACAACTTGCTAGGAAAAATAGCATAGCATTGGGCTAACGAGCCACCGATGACCCTTAATATTTGGGCTCCTCTGAACTAAAAGGAAAGTGAATATAGTCATTAAATTGATTCATTCATTAAATTGATTCAATAATATGACTGTAAATTAACTAAAATGATGTTGTACAAAGTTCACAGCTTGTTCTGCGCCAAAATGCCGTATTTTGTATATTTGATCAAGTTAAAGTACTTACACAGCGACTTGTGTTAAACATTAGCATCTGCGGCTTTTTGGGTGATTGCAGGTTTTTGGGTCTATTTTTAGGCAGTAGTCCTTAATTTACGAGACTCTGCCCAAATCTTGAACATCTTGTGAGAGTTTTTCAAATCTAGGATAAACATCTAGCGATCACCGGGTAATAGTAAAGAAACACTTTGGCATCAAAGTATGGTTTTAAATTAGGTATCGTTTTGGTGTCACTACTGAAACTACACCAGTGAAATTAGTGTCACACAAACAACACCCATTGAGCAGATGGATGTCTGCCATGCCATCGCTGCCATATGGCTCAAACAAACTCAGATTAAATTGACTTTGTTGTTTCACGGCTTCCCCTGGATCAGCGCATTTACCTTGATCCAGAGGGTAATGGCTCTGACACGTTATGAAGGAAGAACAGTGGGATTAGCAGCGCGGTCATATGGGCTAATAATACAGACAGCCTTCTACAGAGGAGGCAGTGAAAGCTGTGTGGGTGTACGATAAGATTGAAGGGCTCGTAAGGATGTGGCAGCCTGAAGAGGTCACAGGGGGGAATATGTCACGTGATCGGCTGCAGTGTGGGTTCAAGCAGCCAAACCTGCTTTTTTAACAGACTGACAGGCTGTCTGAGTTATGAGGCTTGCTAAATAGCTTGGCCAGTCAGAAACCAAAGCCTCACGGGCCTGCTGGTGGGGTCAACCCGAGTGTGCATTACCACAAACATTAAGGCTACCAGTGCCTGCTTCAAGAAACTGGAACTGGTCTACCGTGCTGGATATGGATGCACTTTGCTCTATAGCAGCTAATCGGCTAGCTAGCACTGCGAGTGGGACCAAGCTACTCCTCAATAAAAACATGCACTGTCTGATTTCAGAACTGCAGAAAGTCTACACATATTCCCTAACAGACTGAAAACCAACCCATTTGAGTGCATCATGGTCATTAAAAGCAAATCAACCCCAGCAAATTTCTGTATTTATCACTTTAGCCATTTTGAAGCTAATGTATTAGCTTATTTTAAGCTAATTAGCACTTGGGATTGTTTGGCCTGATTGAAAGCCTTACTTGCCGAGTGTATTGCTGTTCTGAATGTGTATCTTCATGGTTGATTGCACTTATTGTAAGTCAATAAATACAATGCAACGTCCCACGCCTTTATGTGGTAGAACCCAAAGATGACGCAGATGTTGCAAGTGTTAGCATCTAGCGCAGAAACAGTACACAGGTTTGTTTTTGTGTCACTGACTCATGTTGCCTCACTGAACATCACCTTTGGAAGCAATTATGTTCTTTCAAGATTACAAGGGTTTCACACAAAAACACCAATAACTAATAAGGGCTGTTGTTTGCCTCTACTGGTTTCTGTCAAACCCCAAAGGCACACCTGTTGGGCGTGCAGCACACACGCACGCACGCACGCACACGCGCGCACACACACACACACACACACACACACACACACACACACACACACACACACACACACACACACACACACACACACACACACACACACACACACACACACACACACACACACACACACACACACACACACACACACACACACACACACACACACACACACACACACACACACATGTTGGTATGATCCTCACAACAGCTGCAGCTACACAAGGGCCTCCACTGTGCCCCCAGAGACAGACATGACTTAACATGAGTTTATATCCACCAGTGCTTGTGTTCACTCCCTCCTGTTGCACAATATGGATGTAGATGAGGCACAGCAGGAGAGGACATTTATCACCACTGTAGCAGGGTGGAGGAATATCGTTACACCCGAGTGTGCAGAGGTCATTAGTAGGGTTCATTAGAGAACCACACATAGAACATCCTAACAGATTTAAGCAAAAGCCTTTGGTCGTTTATAAACTGTAGGCCCTGCAGTAAAAATACTGTTGATTTAATCCTTCAAGATGATTTAAAGCTCTATGTTTTGGGAAAGGAAATGTGATATGAATCAGGCCTTGAGTGAACTTTAAACAAACCCCTTTGTAAACCCCATCCAGACATCGAAATAGGAACATTTGGTGTATTTAGGGCTACTGAAATGGAGATTTCTGTCTCAGAATACGAGGCAATTCGGGAAAATAGGATGGAAAAAGTAGTTACCACTTATGTCGACTTCAATTAGGAATGTATTTTTGTTGTATTACATGTCTCTGAAATGAGCAAATTAGCCCAAATGATCGAATTGACGACACTAAAAGGTGTTTTTCACCTTAAGTCTATTAATAAGTGTAAAGTTTGCAAACTCAGCAGAGCAGCTGGACATTTACTGTCCCTCACATTTTCCCTGCTGCTCCTAAACTTCAACTTTAAACTACCCCAACCATCTGTACAGGATAAACAACAAATAGGAATCCTACTTCTTGGCCCCACTTGTCCTGCAGGAGGACAGCCTTCATCAGAGAGAGCTTGTCAGGTAGAAACAAGTAACTAGGAGAAAATCTGGGAACAACACAAAATGTGCAATAATTGTGTCCGTGCAGGAGACTGTTTTGAGTAACAGCAAAACATTCCCAAAATGTGACATAAGGTAATAATTATCATCAAAACCAGTAGTCTCTGAAGTTCTTTTTAAATCCCATCTCTCTTATCTTCATGTTTCCCCTCAATGCTTACACACTGCCACGTCACATATAACACAGTTCCACATGGATTCTCCTTATCTGCAGTCAATTTTAAAAGGAATCCAATTTTTTTTTGGTCTGAAGTTGCTGACACAGCGAGTTGAAGCGAGGTTTGGAGGTGAATGACTGCAGATGAATCCGCCGCTCCGTCACTGTGCAGCGCTCAGCTCTCCACACTATAATCCACTGCAGCCCATTGATTAGCATGAGGGTAAGTGGAGAGGAAGGCAGAGTTAGCCAATCCATCAGCCAGAGGGGCATTGTCAAAGATTAAACGGAGCAGTGAGAGGTGCAGCAGGAATACTGATGGTCAGGGTTAAGACCTCGCACTCCTTTGAAGTCTTCATCTCAAATATTGACTCAATGATCAGTGTTTGTAGAAGTATGTATTTCATAGCTCAACACAAAGGTTTCTTTTTTAAAAGCATGAACATGAAGTTGGAAAGGTTTATAGCACAGTGTAGGATTTAAGGTAACAACATTTACTATACTTAAGTACTTCACTTGAGTATTGGTATACTTTCTCCCTCAGGTGCATTACATTAAAGAAAGATATTGCATAGAAAACATATGAAACACTTTTAAAATACAATGCATTGTGCAAAAACACAGTTTATGTTGGATTTTAAAAGATGAATCAATTCAAAATGAATCCTCCCCTCATTCAATATGATTGCATTCATATTTCATGCAAAAATGCCCAACATTTCATGGTTTCAGCTTCATAAAAGAGACAATTTTGCAGCTTTTTTGTATTAAAAAGGGGCCCCATTATGCTCATTTTCAGGTTTGTGCCTCTATTATGAAAACCCCCAAAAGCATAAAAGGACCTCTTCAATTGTGAAGTTTTACAAATCACACAGTTCAATGAGCAATCCAAAATGAAAACCAGCAGTCTTATATGAAAATGAGCTCTGCTTTAACTTTATTGGGTTATAATATATTATGGTGTATTGCACATATTCTCTCATTGGAAGTATAAACTCACAGTAGACATGTTTCTGCATTGAGACATTTCACATTTGGTTCTTTAACTGATACTTACAGATTTTCACATTTTCAAAGAGTAACATAAGTACTTTTTTTTGAGTGAATGATCTGAATACTTCCTCCAGCACTGTTAATATTCTTTTCATGTAAGTAAACATTATCCCAAAACTTCAAGCCTTCAAAATACCCTGGCAGTGATGTGTGTCGAGTGTGCCCTCTTTAAGTGTTTGTCACACGACGACACATTGCTTTCACGACTTTAGCTGAGCGTAACCCGTTTCTGAGACTCATAAAACTGATTTCTGACGTCGGCAGGAGTCTGCAGCTGTGAGCAGGAACACATTGCATAGCAGAGGAGTGAAGTGCATGAAGTAAAAGTGCCCCGACAAGTTGTGGGTGGAGTGAGAGATTCCTTGAGGTAAAGATAAAGCCCTTCAGATTACAAGCTTTCTTTTAAAAAGCACAACACCCTGTATAGGAAACAGGCTTTAAAAAGGGTTTAGACATTCACAGAAAAAGTGACAATCTTTGGCCAGGTGTGCATACAGTCCCATCAATCCTTCAGTTTCTCCTCCAGGTAGTTCTGGATCTTTATAAGCTTCTCCTCTTGCTCACCCAGAGCCTGCAGAAAAATACCCATGGGTGACCGCTTCAGCCCGACGGCCTCTATCTTATTCTCCACCTTATTCTTCATGTTGCGGAGGCGATAGGATGCATGTGCGAGTATCACTGTAAAGCAGATGGGGAGAGTGACTGTGAATGTTTGGCAAAAACAAACCTATAAACTCTGTTCTCATTATGAGTCAAACCAGAAAAGCATCAGTGTGGAGGATCTGCATTTCAGCCTAAAACATGTTTCATTGATTTTGAAAGAACTGTTGTCATTTCACAATTCTCCAAATGCACTGATCATGATACCACAGCTATATGACACACATTGAGTTACTTCTGTATGCAGGGTGGGGAGGGTTGCTTTAAAAATGTATTCTGTGACAATTACTATTTAGAAAAAATGGAAGCAGACTCTTAATATCATTGTTACTTATTGTGAACTTAGGATCAAAAGCGTCTCCTCTGCTCTGAGATTTTATTCAAAGGAGAACCTGCCTTTCATGAAGCATATTCAGGCTATACACCAACAATGGCACACACATACTACAGTTTCAAAAAGCAGAAATAAAATCTGAGCTGACAGGAAATGCTCCGTTTTAGTTTAACACACACAGTTCATCTCACGCACATTATTTAATGAACATACAGGTTCACATACTGGATTAAAAAAACAGAACAAATTATCCAAAGAAGGGGAAAACCATAAAGCAGATTCAGGCAGTAGGCGTTTAGATTCACACTTAAAGTATTAGCCTACAGAACAGAACAGCTGACAGAGGAGAAATAATATCTGATCCTTTCACAACTAACACTATGTGCTCTTTTAGACTAACTTTGTAATCCTGCTATAAATTCCCTTTTATCAGTCATTTCATTACGTCTTTTTTCATACAACTGTAAGGGATGAAAAAAGGAAATCACCCCGTTACATGTGAACTGTTTCTTCCCTAGCCTGTTCATATGTGTGTTTACTCACGAGCCAGGGGGAGAATGATTGCAGACAGGAACCATATGACGCTCCCCAGCATGCAGATTAAGATGTAGCTGGTGACCGCGAGGCCGATCCCGAACGCCACGGGGTTGACTCTCTTGAAGCTGCTCATGGCATCTTGGTTCTCTGCGGCCCACACCGAGCCCAGGAAGACGGCCGACACCAGAGCCAAGGCTGCGAACATCCCCTCAGGGTTCAGGCACCTGCAGGGCAGCGACACACATGAGAGGAGAAGGTCAGTTAAAAATGTCCTATAATGCTTTTTTTGGGATTTCCTTTTCCTGTAGTGTATTATACAGGTTTACATGTAAATGGTCTGCAAAAGCTAAAATCCTCAAGTTTCGGAAAATAGTGGCATCACTCTGTAACGCTCACGCTTCTATTGGCGCTCAAACACATTGTACGTGATAGGCTAAGTGGCGGGACATCTGTAAGAGGTTGAACAATCACAAAGAGCCGACCAGCTAACCAATCAGAGCAGACTGGGCTCTGGTTTCAGACAGAGAGTGAAAAGAGGTGCTGCAGCACAGGCAGTATGAGAAAAATAAAGAGCTTTTTGAACATTAAAGCATGCAGACATGTCCCAGGAGAGGCACAAAATACAAATATGAACATAGTGTGTCCTCTTTAAATCAGATTTGATGCAGCTGACCTGAAAATGAGCATACAAGGGCCCCTTTAAAACTCTCACATTGTGTGTGTGTGTGTGTGTGTGTGGTCACTGGCTCCACCTAGTGGTTGGATGGATCATTATTCTACCAAAGTCTTTCTGGTTTCTGCTTTTCACCTCATGTGGCGGCAGCAAGTACTGAAAACTGATAAAGGTTCATTTGTGTGTTAGTAAACTGCGTGTAGGGTTTTAATGATGGTTGGATAAAATGAGGAATTTAAAGACCACACCTGAGTTGAAATTATAATGGTTTTATTTTAATATTTTCCAAGATTTTATAGACGAACTAATCCATGAATCAAAAAAAAGTTGGCGGACAACAACAATGAAAACAGTAATGACTTAAGAGTTTGTGCTGTCGCAATCTAAATATCATGGGCAAAATAATTCACTTGAAATTGTGAATACATTTGTGTTTTGTCTTTTTTCGGTTATTAAATTACATCCACAGTAATTCCTCTGACTGTTTAACATCTCGGTTTTGTATTTATTTTAATCCTCTTTATTATAAATACGCAAACCACTCAATTAAACCTGAATCAAATGTCTCATCTCGCTGTACTACATGATCAGACAAAATAAGAAATGTAAAGATGCGACTTTGCAATTTTTTTAATCGTTTCTAACATTTTTATTGATCAAATCATAAATCCATAAATCAAGAAAATAATCTGCAGATTCATCGACATAATATTAAATCTCTTCAGCAGCAAAAACCCTATTATCATGTAAAACTCAGAGCTGCGATAACTTACCTGACACTAAATAATAATAATAGAAATTATCCATATATTGCAGGCAGTATATATTGCTCCAAAAAGTCATTTACATAAGGAGATAAATCTTAACCCACATCAAATCCACTGTCCACTTTGCAGGTGGGATAGCAACTCGCCGTCGCCATCTGGTGGACAAACGAAGTAATAACACTCATATTTTTAAATCACCTGAAAAACATCTTTGGCTTTTCTTCTTACTTACATTTCATAATTGATTGTATCAAAATAGCTGTGATAAGCTAAAACAAAACAACATATTCTTAGTAAATCAGTTGTTTATCCATTGTAAATAAGTTCCTAATTCCTGAAAATCTCCAGACATCATGTAGAGATAAACAAAAGAGAAGGTTAGCTTCGCATTAGCCTCTTTCACCAGTCCTGCTAGAAATGCAAGACAGAATTCTCAATTGCACTGTGAAATTGTGAGCATGTTAGAAGATTGATTGGATCCCTGGGTGTGTTAACAACCTTTTCCTGAGTCTGTAATTACGTTGTGCAACCGTGCCTCTTTGCATGCAACCTACATTTTTTTCAATTCAATAAATGTTTCTCCTCTGCATATCTCACATACATCTTAGACACCCACACAAACTGTGTGCCAACAAGGAACAAACAGACAATGTGTTAATTGAAAAACAACTTGAGACTATTATCAACAGCAGCAGACTCCCCGCTTCCACCTACAGCAGTTGTGTTCAAGTTTCTTAAACCATGTTTTATATGTTTCAACTGTGTAAAAAAAATCACCGTAATGTCAATGTCAAAGTCCATCTTTGCTTAGGGTCATGACTCAGAATTGACTCATTGAGAATGTATCCAATACTGTGTGATCTCTCTAATCTGGGGTTCAGCTGTTTACCCACCACTGTGCTGCTGCAGTGTAAACACTGACTAGACAAACCTTATGAGGCCTTCAGGACTATAGCACCAATATGTCAACACACAGGTCAGCGGACAGACCATGACGGGGCAGCTATTTGAAGTAAATTAAGCTCTGGTTGCTGGAACAAAGCCGTGCCAACTATGAGAAGATACTTCCCCTAGATGAGAGATTTAACCTCTTGTTTCCTGATCTGTGTAAATCTATCTGATACTGAACTAGTTCTTCAGGAAGTGTGCAGTAGTGTAGATTAGTGCTGTTTATACTTTCACTTTCACCAAAAGAGTGTTCATACTTTTAAAGGGCCAACTCAAGACCTTTACAGTGATTGCTCAAGACGCACTAATTTAATTGGCTTTAATTGAAGTGTGAGCTTCATTCTGTCCGGTGTTTGTTGACTCCTGTTGGCATTAAGTGTTTTTGTTCATTACAAAGTTAAAAGTTGCGTTGTCTATGAATAAGGAGAGCTTTGGTAGTTATTATTTAGTTTGTTTGTTTTTTGTGTTTTATTTTGGTGTACTTTCTGTTAGCTTTGCATCTTAAAAGTGCTACCTAAATAATTTGTTTGGTTTTAAAAATAGTGTAGTGGATTGCTTTCCCTCTTTCTTTCACTTGTGTCTATTTATTTCAGTCTGTACTTCCACATTGGTACATAACAGGTGCTTTATGACATACATTTTTAATTCTATAGTAATATCAATGAAAAGCCTTAAACTATATCCTACATAAGAGGACAAATTGTTTGAAATAAGTTGTTAAAAATTGGGTTCCTATGATGAGAATGAAGACACACAGACAGCAACATTGCATCACATGATCGCTGAATCATTATTTCCCATTCACTCTTATGCAGAAGAAGTACTTAGATTTGGTACTTAAGTAAAAGTAGCAATAAGTATAACACTAACACTAATAACACTAATAAGTAACACTTAAAGTACCAAAACTAAAAGTACTCCTTATGCGTAATGGCCCATTTCAGAATCCTGTATATATATATATATATATATATATATATATATGATGACAGTTTATGTGTTTTTAACTACTTTGAATAACTTTATATACTGCTGCTGGATATCTTAACCTATAGATATATGTAAACGGTTATTTAATAATTGATTTGTACTTTGCATTAGCTTATAATTTAAATATAAAAGTTAACTAGTAAATAAAAGCTGTACAAAAATAATGTAGAGAAGTAAAAAGTACAATATTGGCTTCTAAGATGTAGTGGATCCGAAGTATAAAGTAGCATAAATTGAGAATACTCAAGTAAAGTACAAGTACCTCATAATTGTACTTCAGTAAATGTACACGACTGCTCTTCAATCCAACCTTTCTAGATCTGTGATTGAAACCCTTCTTCACAGACGTTACATCCCTCATGCACCTGCTTACTTAATCCCTTTAAGTAGGCTACATTGCAGTTTGCACTAACAGGACACAACAATACACACGAGGTGAAAACAACCATGAAAAGTGAATTAAGCTGCAAACCATCAAATAAGCACATCGAGAATTACTGTATGCATATTAAGTAACTTACCCGACAATAGGCATTGGCGATAAGCAAGTTTATCGTATTACAGACTTCATAAAAGCGGGAAGTCACAGTGAGAGCAAACTAAAATCTGCGAGAAGATATTGAAAAGACTGAAGATGGGATTCTTTTTTTCGGCGTTGAAACTTTATTATCATGATCATATCAAACCGTTAAGGACTTATTTCAGTCAAACAATGGTGCAAAACAGTATTGATACATTGAATAAACTTAATTATAAAATTCAATCTTAACAAAGCACAGTTATTAAAGTAACACAATGGTCCCATAACACTCACATGAATTGCTCGCGAGTAGCCAGTTAAATTACTTGCAAATGCTGTCGGCGTGATAACAACCTCACGCTATTGGTCAGAAACACTAAATTCCTGTACTGAATTTCATGTCAGAGAAGGATAAAAGTGATAATGCCGTTGTCGTATAACCGTATTTTATTGCCTCTGCTTAGTTATGTTCGAAAGTTACAACTGCAGTTGTGCTCATGTTACATCCAGAGCTAGAACTGCTACGCCGACAGCATACTTCCGTACTGAGCTAAGTTAAGCTAAACCTAAACAATGCTTAATAACACAATGCTGATCAATTACTTGTGTATTATAGATTTGGAAGGATACTTGCAGGTGATTGTAGAACAGCTTTCTTTGGATGTAGTACTCTCACATGCAGTTGAGAAGTGTTCAGTCTTGTTCACGAGGCTGAAGACTGGCAGTAATTCACTGTGACAACAAACACCTTACACTTGCTAATGTAGACTTGTCTAGGTAAAGTCTAGTTGTGAACTTGTGAATTGACAGAATACTAGGGTTTAGGTAGCCATGGTACTATGTCTTGAAAACTTAAGGTTTATGATTTTGAATAAAGCATGTCATGTGAAGATACAATGTTAATATTTATATACACTCTTCAAATTTTGTATATAAATCCAATTTGACTTATTAAAATGAGAAGTATACTCGTCATCGGTAAGAAAACACTGCACCGTGGCATGTATTACTGCCAAAATGGTGGCTCCCAACCAAAAGTCACGTGACCGCAGGAGCTCTATAGCGATGTAGTTGGTTTGATAATAAAGCAGGTTGCTGACCACCCTGTTGTTCCATCTCGCCGGATCTTTGTCGTCCGGTTTGGAGAATCTCTCCGAGCCGGGGAAGAAGTCGCTCCAGGATCTGAGCGGAGTCAGCTCCACTTTAGCCATTTGCGTCCAGCTCCGTTTACTGGTCTGACAGGACTTCATAACAAGCCGTGAAGTCACCAGAGTAACAAACTAAAATCTCGCGAGAAGATATTTGACAGCAGGCTGCGACGTGGGTTTTTTTTTGGATGAAACTTTATTATCATGAGTCATATACAAACCTTTAAGGCACTTATTTTCAGTCAAAACCAAATGTGTGCAAATACAGTATTGATACAATGAAATAAACAGTGTACATCTTACAAAAACAATCATTAACAAAGCAAGGATTTATTAAAGTAACACAAATGGTCACCAAAGCAACACACTGAATTCTCGCGATAAGTTAATTACCGCAAGCTGCTCTCGTCGGCGTGATAAAACCTCACGCTATTGGTCAGAAACCACTAAAACACTTCCTGGTAAGCTGTATGTTCATGTCAGAGAAGGATATCATAAAGTGATAGCAGCGTTGTCTGGTAATAACCTTATCTTTAGAAGTTGCTCTCTGCTGTTTACGTTATGTTCGAAGAGTTTACACTGCCATGTTGTTTCTCATGTTCTCGCGATGTTTGAACTGTGCACGCCGACAGCATGACTTCAGTGACATGAAGCTAACAGTTAGCTAGCTCTAAAAAAGCTTTAAATAACAAATATCTGATCACTTACTTGTTGTTTGTACAGATGTGGAGCAGGATATTGGGGCCTAGGGTGATTGGTAGAACAGCTTTCTATTGGAGGAGTCTCTTCACCATGCAGTTGAAGACCAGTGAGTTCCAGTCTCTGTTCACCGAGGGGCTGAATGGACTGGCAGGTGAGATGCAGCTGTGACAACAAACACCTGTACACTGTGCTAATGTAGACCTCTTGTCTTCAGGTAAAGCTAGTTTGTGAACTTTCTGAATTTGAGCAGAACTACTTAGGGTATAAGGGTGTCCTATGATATGATTTGAACACTTAATTTGATGATTTTGTAATAAAAGCATGTGCATTGTGAAAGGATTACAATATTAATATGTCTAGTAGATACAAGCTCATTGCAAATATTGTATAAGGTATATCAGTGGTGGCTTTAACAACTCTTACGGTACAGTAGTGTATGAAAAAACCTTTGTTTGAGACTTATTAGAAATACTGTCTCTGTGACTGATCACTGCCTGGAAGAGAATTGCTTGTCAAAGTCAAATTCCACTTTATTGTCAAAGTTTCCACATGTGTTATACATACAGACAATTGAAATACCGTTTCTGGCAGTCCCACAGTGCAAATATACAAAACAAGAACATACAACATAAAAAGATAAGAGCGTAGAAAAAAAAGAGGGGGTAAAAAGGGGTATACAAAAAAAACGAAGTAATATATACGTATGTTAGACACAATCAACACAGTTTGACGGTAGTGCAAGTAGTTCTTTAGTGCAAAAAATACTTTGTGTAAAGTACATTTTCAGTAGCAGCGGAGAATAGAAAGTGACTGGTGCTGGATGAGGGACGGGTGTGTGAGGGAGGGGGATTAATGTCCTGGTACATTTCCATTGAGGCTGTGGGGAAAGGTAGGTGGGACGGAGGGCGGAGAGGTCAGGGGAGAGATGGGAGCGGGGGTAGAGGGAGATGCGAGAGGAGAGAGGGAGGGAGGAGAGAGAGACAGGGAGGGAGAGAGAGAGGATATCTTTGTGAAAAGATCATATGATTTTGGTGGAACTGTATTATCTGATTTGAGAATTGCACGTCCTTTAAAAATATGGTACTAGACCTGAAATGCATCAAAAACGTAACATTCAAAATCGATATATAGGAGTCCCTAATATATGGTCAAATGTCTGAAGGCTGGACCCTACTTTTCTCATGTTGCATCCTGAATTTGTTGGACCCTATTTTTTCTGGTAAATATAGCCTACATGTTTAATACACACCTATAGTTTGTGACACTAGCTGCCAGTGGATGAATGATTTTAGGCCAGCCTCCTGACACACTTCCTCTGTCTGTTGTTTCCAGAGTTGTTTGGGAAGCACCAGCATGAGCTGAGGATAGCTGGAGGCGCGGTACGGGATCTGCTGTCCGGGAAGCGGCCTGAAGATGTGGACTTTGCCACCACAGCAACTCCAGAGGAGATGAAGCAAATGTTCCAGAAAGCTGGCATCAGGATGATCAACAATAAAGGAGAGCAGCATGGGACCATCACAGCAAGAGTAAGAGGCAGGCAGGATGTTACTGTATCCTGCTTTCAATTAGTTTCATTCACATTAGCTAAACTTAACCCAGGGCATAAAAGTAGTTCCTTCATTTTTTTTTTTTCTAAAGAAATTCAAAAGAAGGGGCATTGATTTAAAAAACACAACAATTGTACAGATGTAGAATAAATATGTGACTGGACATTTAAACAAAAACACAAAGCAGTGGTAGAAGAAGTTCTCAGGTTTTTAAAGTAAAAGTAGTAAAACAATTTAAATATGCACAATAAACAAAAATTATGCATACCATTTAAAGTAAAAGTACACACGTTTTGGCATCACAATATACTTTATACCAAAAGTAAAAGTACTTATTGTGGGTAATCTCCAAGTGTTTTAATTATGTATAGCCATTTAGTGTATTATAGCTATTGATGCATCTATGTTTTCATCGTAGTTAATCATTTAACAGTTTATCTGTCAAATACATGTAGTGGAGTAAAAAGTACAATATTGGCTTTTTCAAAATGTGGAATAATGGAGTAGAAGTATAAATTGGCACTAAAAATACAGAACAAGTACCTCTAAATTGTAATTAAGCAGACTACTTTAGTAAATGTACCACTGCTCTAAAGTATGTGTGGTCATACACACACAAAATGGTGTAAGCATTGATACAAAGATCATTGCAAGGTTGTTTTGTTGTTGGACCATCCGGTTGCGTCATGGGAATCGAAAGCACTACATGGTTCACGTTCTTCTTCCATATGGAACTGTCTGATCCATCAAACCCACGGGTCTTAAATTAAGATGTTAACGTCAGCTTTCTTGATGGATTGTGGGAGAACGCGTCACAGAAGAGCAGCCAAGTAACAGGAAAATCTGTGATTGATTCCTGGAATATGTAAATAAGCTGCCTCTAATGAGCAACATGTGCTGGAAAATGTCGCTCCATAAGGGTGGATAAATAGGAGAATAGAAGCAATGTGCTAAAAGCATTTAGTAGCTTATTGAAACACAATAGTTTTCTTCTGTTTTCGTCAACAGGTGCACTTCGCTCAGAAAACAAACTCATGTTATTACATAAGCTAAATCACAACAAGAATCACGCAAATAAATAGAAATGAAACGTATAAACAGTAGTGTTTAAATTAAATCTGATTACGAAGCAATGATGTGCAGAGGGGACCTAGATATGGTCTCATTGTGTCTCCCAGTTCAATGTTCATCAAGGGTCGAGATATAGACCATAACCATTCATACACACACATTTACCCATGTTCATATACATACATACATACATATTTACATGCGTACATGCATGTGCAGACTCACAATCAGCAGGAAAGCAGAACTGAAAACCACCAGTATGCAGTGAAGGAAACGTGCTCAGGGTTTTGGCACTCGTTAAAATAAGAGCATTGGAGTTGTATTTGAGTTTTTGTGTTTGCAATATTTTCTCCATTTTCTCCACCTGTTATCAGCTATGTGTTTTGGTTTCTTATTGTACGTGTTATCCTTTCCACACCTGCCCTCTGGAATACTGCATCACCTACTGTTGACTTCAGAATGAGGGCATTTTCACACGTCTCTAGGCCTTTTTGTAAACATCTCTGTTTTGTTTATCGGTTTTGTTCACAGCTACATAATGAGAACTTCGAGGTGACCACGTTGCGAGTGGATGTTCAGACGGATGGACGTCACGCAGAGGTGGAGTTCACCACGGACTGGCAGAAAGACTCTGAGCGCAGAGACCTCACCATCAACTCCATGTTTTTAGGTATTCATTGTCAACTGGATTAAAGGACGTATTTCTTTATTTGGTGTTAGTTCACAAGCTAGTGTCACATATTTGATCATGCTTTATGATACTGGTCAGAAGTTTATCATGTGTTGTCTTTACTTTTACTCTGTTGCAGGGCTTGATGGCACATTATACGACTATTTCAAAGGATACGAAGACCTGCAGGACCGCAAAGTCCGCTTTGTTGGCAGCGCTGAAAAAAGAATCCAAGAAGACTACCTGAGAATACTGCGCTATTTCAGGTGGGCTGCCTTTATTTCACTTTCACCTTACAAAGGAAATTAGTAATTGATTCCTTAAGTTTGTACTTTATCCCTCTGCTTTGAACTCAAACAGCCAATGAACGAGAAATTACAAAAATATAGCTTATATTTGTTTGAAGAACAAGAACCTGGACCTCAACCGTCTTATTTCCCTCCCCAGGTTCTACGGCAGGGTGGCTCGGGAGCCCGACAGTCACGAGCCAGGCGCGCTGGTCGCCATTCGGGAAAACGGTCGTGGCCTTGCAGCTATATCTGGAGAACGCATTTGGGTGGAGTTGAAGAAGATGGTTGTTGGAAACCATGCGGATCATCTGCTAGAGCTGATGTACAGTCTGGATCTGGCCCAGTACATAGGTGAGAGTGGAGGCAATGGAGTGGAAGGTATAGAAGAGAGGAGACAACAATGGCATTTAGAAAAGGGCTGTGATTCAAAATACCTGGGTCCATTATGAAAATATCTAAACATATTTTTCCTGTCATTAGAGGGAGGAATAGAAGCATAACAACAGTCCCCCTTTCAACATGTGTGAGTACGCACTCAGCATTTAATGAACCCCAAGACTACCAGAACACACTAGCAAAGGTTACACATAAATAAACCTGACATGATGGCAGTTATTCATATAGCACTTAGCACCAAAGAAGAAGGCATTTTTATATAAGGCTGGAGTAGAGGATAGTATACCCACATTGTTAGTGAGGTTTGACATATGCGGTTATGGATGCTCATTTGGCCAGGTTTGGTAACACTTTTCTTTGAGAGAACAGGTAGCATGCTATTAGTCCAATCCCAGATTCTACACTTGCAGACTTTGTGTTGTGTTCCCTGCATTGTATGCCTTTGCCTATGATAGAATAGAAGTATTTTATTGATCCCATATGATCTTTTTTTTTTTGCGTTGCAGCTGCATAAAAACAAGGCATTGTAATTGCAATAAAATAGCATTTAAAAAGAAAGTACAAAATATATATTTGGGAGTAAAAATGTACACAATATAAAGCAGGATGTTATATGTACATTAAAGGTCTATGTTATTGGTCTCAAATATAAGAAAAACATGTCTCTGACGTGATTTGCTCAAAATACCAAACAGATCATTGATTTTAGCATGTCCGCTATCCCTCTGTTTCAGCCCCGTTTTCGAAAGTGCTGATTCTGTGACTGTCGCTTTAAATTTGAGATGAGCTGAAGCTGGCCACGCCTCTTTGCAGGGCACGCAGCTCTCCGTCTGAAGAGAGAAGATCCAAACGGAGATTCTCAGCCAAACGCTGCCGTGACTAAATGCCATATTATCATATTTCAAACCAGATCAAGCATTATTTCTGAAACACTTCTCAGTGTCTAGAACAGAGACATTGTATGTATTGTATAATACAACTACTCTCAGTCCCTCCTGCAGACATCCTGCTGAACACACAGAGGTGCTGCGGAGGGGATTCAGCTCGCGACTGTATATTGCGGACGATAGGTTGGGACGTGTCACGTGGGGGGGGGGGGACGCTGCCAGGAGTTCAATGTAAAGCCAGCCCACATTTCCGATATGACGTTAAGTCCACAGCAAATCTGGATCAGCTCATTTGTACCCCCGATTTTAGAGCTGTGGGTAAAGAGGAAAAGAGAGAGGGTTGTATTTTCGGACACTTTCTGAGTCTCCTTACACACCGGGGACACATATATATGTATAAAAGACAGCAAAAACTGCATTTTGCATAATAGGGGACCTTTTAAGTGTGTCAAGTGTGGAATATTAAATAGAATAAATGTACAGTATGGTTTAAGTCCAGTTATCACAGTGAAGCTATGGAGCAGAGCGTTATCAGTCTTGATTAATCTGTTGACAGTGCATAAGGGCTCCCTTTGCAGACATTTTGAGCCTTTATGCCTGTATTTAGTCCTCATTTTTGGTGAAGCAGAAGCATTAAAAAAAGGTAAACGAGCACCTCTTGTCAGCTCTGTAAGCCTGGTAATATGCGACCAGACACTTAATTGCCTTGCCTTCTGAGGAAGTAAAAACAAAAAGTCCCTAACCCACAATGGCACTTAACGTGATGTGCTGCAAAGTGCTGTCCCTCCCCGATTCATACCACTTCCAGCCCTTTGCACTCCAGCAATTAGCAGCTGATGTTAATGAAAGTCCCCGAGTGTAAGCTGCTCGGGCTGTAAGGGTCATTGGGATTGGGCCAGAAGTATATGCATCAGGAGTGTGGAGAATCTGATCATTGCGAGCTGATTCTAAATGAGGAAATATTTAATTGTCGTCCCTGAGATGGAGTGGATTCAGTGCCTCTTGACTTCCATGGCACCGTGAACTCTGGTAGTAGTGCAGAATGATTCAAAGTCTAGAAGTCTTCTCAAGTCATTACGTAACCATTTAAGATTTCTACAAGGATATCAAGAATTTAGGGCTTCATACCAACAGCTCAATGTAGTTTTTCTTAAAGTATTTTCTGCTGCTCCTCAGGTTTGCCTCCAGATGGCAACGTGGAGGAAATGAAGCGAGTGTGGCAGAAGGCCAAAGACCACTCTCCAAAACCCATGACCGTCCTGGCTGCTCTCTTCCGCCGCCCGGAGGAGGTGGAGAAGATGGACCTCCGGCTGAAGGTGTCCAAGGAGGAGAAGACTCTGGCTCTGTTCCTTGTCAAAAACAGACTGGAGCTGTGCAAGAGCCGAGAGGAGCCGGACAGCCTCAAACCCTTCACAGACTTCATCATCGACGTGAGTTGAAGCTTCCTCTGTAGGAACAAAAAGACTGGAGGGATTTATAGTTTGGACACTTAACAGAACAATGTAGTCTTTGATTGGTGTAGCATATTCTTTCCAAGTAGCATTTTTCATCAGCTTGAGTTATGTGGATTAACTGCCTGCTGTCAATAGCGGACTAGATCATACTGATGCTTGAAATCCAGGGAGAATTCCACCCTGATTCAGTTTGACACTTTAAAAATGAACTACATACATTTAATGTTAAGTTGATTCATCCATAAGTTGTTAAACGGAAGATTAATCAACAACTTTTTCAGGAATCAATTAATTTCTGATCCTTTTTTTGGCAACAATACCACAACCTTTATTTTCATGTCTTTATTGAACAAGGACCGTGCATAAAAATACATTTATCTCCAAGAGAGAGAAGATGCTAGATTATGGCTAAAAGCTCCTTTCCATCCGCAGTCCCTGGGCATGTACACGCATCACAATCAACAAACACTTCATAGTGTCTATAACACTTAAAACAGATCAAAGTACAGACGTATAAAATGTAAATACCAGCACATTTACCAGTACAAATATCATTTTACAATTTATTTAATCAGAAATCTTGAATTTCAATCAAAGCAGTGTTGTTCAACATCCATTTTTCTGCACCATGGGAAAAGGAGTGGAAGTCTGAGCACGTTTTAAGCTCAGCTGGAATTATATTCACATGTTTGATGGCCGTAAAATGAAAAGGCAGTTTATGTTAACCATACAAAGCATGTTTGCGTCAGTCAGACAGAACAAAACACATTTGAACACTTAACATAGGGACACTGCGCTCTTGGGAAACGTGTCCAGCCTTTCTCAAGGGGACACAATTAATCAAGTCAAATAATTAGCCACTGAACCACACGTAAACATAATTGGAGCTACAGCCCTGCTTTGAATGCAGGAAACGCAACTTGCTTCATCTTGCTGACAGTTTTCCACCTCCATCCATCACCCACTTCAGAATGAAAGACCCAAAAGTTTCTAATCAATTACAAATTCTGATGGCTAAATTTAACATGGATCTGGTAAAATGCTTTTATTTGTGAAGATCAGACTTCTTAGTTATTCAATAATCTCTGCTGTCTTTCATTATTAGCAACAAGTAGTCACCAGAACATTCTGATACATGTCTTTATAATAAGTATGTCATCGGTTTAGCCTGACATGAGTTTTAGTTGTTTGTTTCAGTTCTTGATTTATTTTTCTTAAAGCAGTTGTAATCTAAACGTACATGTGTAAACTCGACTAAAATGAATTTCAAGGCATTTAATTCCTACGTGTCTTTTCAGAGTCGAGAGCTGGACACCCAGCATAAAGTGTGTGAGCTGCTCAAGTATCAGGGCGAGGACAAGCTGCTGGCAGAGCTCAGCAGGTGGTCCGTCCCTCGCTTCCCCGTCAGCGGTCACGACCTCCGGAGGATGGGGATCACGTCCGGCAAGGAGATCGGCTCCACCTTGCAGGACCTCCGCGAAGTGTGGAAGAAAAGCGGCTATCAGATGGACAAAGATGAACTTCTCAGTCACGTGAAATCGTGATCGAGGAGCAAAGCGGACGTGTTTTCTGTCCTGGTGCACCATGATGATTTGATTGCTGTAATTGATTGGTATAGATTGAGCTCATTTCTTTTCGAGAAAGGACGCTGAAAGAAGTGTGACGATCAGAGCGGCTGATGATTTCGTTCTAAATTATTCCACTTGAAGACCATATATAGAGATCCCCAACATGTCTACTAGGAAAGTGCTTTTATATAATGACATATATAAGTTTGGTTTTGATTGGCTCCTCTGTTGAACTGCACATGTGTATAATTTCTTAAAAGAACATGCTCTATAAAAAGGTTGTATTATTTGCGTGTGCGTGTGCGTGTGTGTGTGTGTGTGCTCCTCCCTCCTGCAGCGAGGTGGACATATAAAGCCCTCTCCTTTCCTAGCAGCACACTCTGCCTGGAGACCCTCAATAAGTGTCATTTTCCCACTAAGCTCCCATAACGATTTTTTTCCTTCTAAGTATTTCCCTTTTTAAGGTAATATTTAAAGTCATATTCCAGGGCTGCCTGCTTACACCTTTTTATTGAAATGCCTCTCTTCATCGGAATTAACCTGTTGGTTTATAACGGCTACTTTTAAGCATGTCGTGGTTCCTTGTAAACATCAGTAACATCACTTTGGGGGACGCACTCTCTGACGATGATCCGCGGGATGAGCGCTTGGCTCAGGTGGAAATAGCTCTCCTGTCCATCATCTTCGTCACCGCGGGGATCCTAAACTCCGGGCTGCTTCTGGTGCTGTGGAAGCGCAGGAAGCAGCTCTCCAGGATGCGCGTCTTTGTCCTCCACCTGTGCGTCGCCGATCTTGTGGTCACATTCTTCCAAGTTTGTCCGCAACTCATGTGGGACATCACGGACCGATTTGTGGGGCCGGACGTATTGTGTCGCGCGGTGAAGTACCTGCAGGTGGTCGGGATGTTTGCTTCTACTTATATGATCGTGGTAATGACGATAGACCGATATCAAGCCATCTGTAAACCCATGGTGACTTTCCAGAAGCGCAGGGCGCGTTGGAACGGTCCTGTTTGCGCCGCCTGGTGCGCCTCTCTCATCGGCAGCCTCCCGCAGATCTTCATCTTCTCCCGGGTGGAGGTGGCCCCCGGTGTGTACGACTGCTGGGCACAGTTCATAAAACCGTGGGGTCCCAAAGCCTACGTGACATGGACTACTCTGGTGATATTCGTGCTGCCCATTCTCCTGGTGATCGTGTGCCAGGTGCGCATCTGCCGCACAGTGTACACTAACTTCCACATGAAGACGCAGCAGGGCGCGCAGGCGGTCAGTAAGCCGCTGTCCTCGCGGGCCAGCAGCGTGGCAGGGGTGTCCAAAGCCCGGGTGAAGACGGTGAAGATGACCGTGGTGATCGTGTTCGTATACATCGTCTGCTGGGCGCCTTTCTTCACCGTGCAGCTGTGGTCCGTGTGGGACGTTGAGGCGCCCACTCAGAGTAAGAGGACAGGGTCTGGGATCTCAAAACATGAAGAAATATTACATTTTTGTTTTTGTTTATGGTACTGGAAAAGTACACGAAACAAGACAGGGAATGAGTAGGCCTATACTAAAGATGCTGCAATCAAAAGAGATATCGAAGTGAATTATAAAGAAAATGAGGAAAAACAATGAGAGTTTTAATAGATGATCATCAGTAATGTGGACAAAATCACTGGAATAAATGGGTTAGGTTCAGTAAATGACAGCACTTCACTGTAATGCCGCCTTAAAAACGCGATATTACCATACACATACACGTAGATGTACAAATAATGCTGTCAACTGGAGCACAAAAGAGCCAGACACATTGAAAAAAATTAATTGCTCAATTCAGAATATTCTATTATATTTACATAAATGTTTTCTGTGCCATTGGCAAATAAAACTCTCACTTTTTAAAAGGCAGACAAAGGGGAGACTCTTGGGTGAAATTAATTAATTACATTTTGGAATGCAGCAGCTTGTAAACCAGGAAATAAAAACAAGATAGAATCACAATGACAGGGAAAGTGTTTTTGTTCTTTGTTTTCCAGCTGCTACCTTCACAATCCTGATGCTGCTGGCCAGTCTGAACAGCTGTGCTAACCCCTGCATCTACCTGCTGTTCAGCGGGAAGCTGCCCAAGACTATGGTGGCCCTGATGTGTGCGGATCAGCGTGACCTGAAGGAGTCCATCCAGGAGGAGGCCACCATGGTCAGCTCCCTGTACATCAGCCTCAAGAGTCTGTCAGAAAGCAGATAAACGTCCGGACACCTCGGATTGCTTAAACTCACCTCAGGCCAGCATGGTTTTCTCACAGAAAATATTACATTTTGACATTGTCTGAGAAAAATGTGCCACAAGTCACTGTAGCAACAATAGGGAGACAATATTTTAGAGTCAAAACTCACCTACTATAAGTCTTGACAGGGATATTACAACGGGACACTTGCTATCATGTCGGTTTCACTTTCTTTAAAAACATTGAACGATTGTTATACATTTTCTAAAAACCGTACTAGTGGTGCGGTCTATCCATTTGTTGGTCCACCACTTTGCTCCAGACTGACACTGCTGGATGGATAACCATGACTTTTTGTACAGACATTCAGGTTTCCAAAAGGATGAATCCGTTGACTTTTTCCTTTAGCGCTACCAGCAGGTCAAAGTTACCCGTTACCCACCAAATCATCTCAAAATTCGATTGACACAAATGGTTCATGACATTAATGGTTCCCAGAGGATGAATCCCAAGACCTTTCCTCTCCTGTCAATATGAGGTTGACATGGGTGTGGTTTTGAGTGACATGTCTACACAACTGTTGAATGCATGACTGGCTCCAAGGGGATGCATATTTTTGGTGATACCTGAACTCTTTCCTTCATGGCATCACCAGGTCAATACTTAATTTTTCCATATCTTTAGTGTACAACCAACTGCCTGCAAAACTAACTATTCCCGTCAGCCTCAGCCATAGTCTGAATGACCATTGGGAGCACCAGGAGTTTTCCGACGGGCCTCTTGACACAAAATATTGGGTGGAGCAAAGTAACTTGGGTACTCAGGTATAGGATAAAAAAGAGTTCCACATCCTGGGCTCTTTATTTGTTTGCAGCGAATCAACATACTAATACATAGTTTTTGGTGGAACATTGCATAAGGTTGATGCACTCAAAATTGACCAATCACTCCCTGGATGGGAGACATCGCAAAAAAGAAAAGGTTTAGGTAATATATTGAACTTATGAACTCGATATGCATGAATGGTGAGCGCATTTCACTTGCATAAAGACTGAATGTCTGAAAACATATATATAAAAGCTGGATGTGGATTTGTTAAACTGTTTAAGGGTCCAAATGGTATATCATATGTCTTTTACAAGTGATTCGATGCAGCTATTCTTGACTGCCACTGGTCCTATTTTATATCTGAAAGCAGTATATGAGCGACATGACATAATCAGGTAGACAAAACGTGTTTGCCATTGTCACTTATCTAACGTTCTCTGAATGCAAAATAATGTATTGTTTTTAAATGAAATAATAATATGGGAGACAGTCGAACGCCAGTAAAACATCCTCAGCGTGTGGTGGGGAAATATGACCCTGAATACATTTCACATGATTGTTCAGCTCATAGGAACACCACACATACTGACAGCTCAGTTCATTCTTTCTCCGTTCCTGGGGTATATCATGTTCCTTATTTATTTATAACCGTTGTCTTTTGAGATTTTCAGAAGATTTCAAAAGATAAGCCCAGGTATAAAGTATATTATATTTTACTCTATTATATACTTAACAAATTCATATCATACTGGTCAGATGGTTCCAGAGATTATTTCCACCAAGCTGTCAGTGCCATTGTGCCAACATGTGTTTTTTATAGCCAGCATTCTCTCAACATAAACACATTCTCCTTGTTCTGTTTTACATCTCTTTCACTGAAGTTATTGTGATAAATATTGCTCAGTGATCATTATGTGCGGCATGGGTTCTGTGGTTGGTGGTGAATCACTGCCTCAGTTTTATGTATGTTTATTTGTAAGTAGAAGATGGTAAACACGCTTAAACTGCAATGGTTAACATGGTTATCAATATACCTCCTAAACATCTGCATGTTCTCTGACGGAGAAATACACGTTTCTGTTTGTGGCTTTCATCAAGGTCACCTCTTCAGGTTTTGTTCTTGAAGGTGTACCCGAAATCCCTGCTCCCCTACTGAAGAAGAAGAAGAAAGAAGAAGATGAACCTTTATTAGACTGTATATAAGAAGTGGGAACCATAAGCATCAAAAGAGGGTGGAGTTAGGAACAACTGAATGCTAAACAAGATGTTACAATACACTTTCTTTAGCTGAAAACTGTGACAGGGTTCAAGTTGGAAAACATGCACGAACACCCAAATCGGACAACAAAGTGGTGGAGACGTGTCACCAATTCCCAAGCATATCCTGATTTATCCTCTATTTTACTCTAAATGGGAACATTATTTACACAGTTAGGCTTATTCTGTATTGAAGTATACGCAGAGCTATCAATTGGGAATATAAACTCATGTTTACCGGTGTAATGAATCAACAGATAAGTAGTGTCATTTTCTCATAGACTTCTATACAATCTGATCTGGTATGACAATCTGAAAAATGTTATTCTGAAGCCCCAGCACAGTATTCATGTCAGGATGTTTCCTCAAAAGGATTAGCACGTATAATGCAATGGACATGCCATTTGCATTAAAGTTGGTGCTTGTATTTCATTGCATGTAATATTTTTAGTCAAGGATGTTCATGTAACAAATGATGTGAAAGGTTTCAGAAATTCATCAAAATGGTGTTTCACTCAAACAAGAATGTGGTTTATCTTGTAAAAATGACATCTTCCATTAAATGTGAATCTTCAATCTAGTTTGCTACAATGTTATATGATTATATGTAAATGTATTTGATTGGTGTTGGTCAGTGTTTCAAATGTAAATCTTCAAATATGCAGCTAGATGCTCAAGTGATCAATGTTTCAACATGCTTACATTTTTTCTCTCAACCCCTGAGGAGAGGCCTCTGAGGTGTTGCCAAATAAACTTTCTTTTCACATTTCTGATTCCCTTTATCCCTGCGCCGCTCCACTTGTTAGGGAAAATATCCCTTTGGATTTAAAGTTCAAACACTTATTTGCACTCTTTAAGGGGCCGAGACGCCTCTGTTTGTCTGCAGTGTGTCATGTTTTTCTGACACCATGTCACCAAAAACCTTTCCTCATCCTTTAATCGGACAATGGGGATTAAAAGGTGACGGGCAGAAAGACATCTTCAAAGGGTAACTGGTTTGTCTTGTCGAAGTGATTAACATATGAGCCATAACATGTCATTGTAAGTTATGTCCTGTGAGAAACAAGAGCAAAACCCGGCATATTTCTAATTGGCTGAGAGTGTCTTGGCTTCGAACGTCCCTTCTGTACTTTACTACATCACTAAGCTGCACAGAGAAATCCATCAAAAGTGTTCATGCAACAAATACCCTCAATTTGTCCTCATTAGAGACCTTCTGACAGCTGGATGACCTTAAATGCTCAAAAGAGGACCACTGCAGCGTCCCCAGCTGCTTCACAGACTGAGGGGGGAGGGATTTGGCTGACAGGTCATGAAGTCACTCTTTACGCTGTTACGTGTTGTTATTTTAAATTTCATCTCCCTGATCCCAAATGGAGGGCACCTGTGTGGAGGTGTGGGCTAAGCCTTTAAAAGAGGCTCTTTACTCCGCCCACTTCCTCTTCCTCTTCCCCCTCCACACCATGAAACATGGCCCTGTCTTTGTGTGACCAAGTGTTTGCATTTTCTTTGATCAAAATATAATTAATTCCTTGCTTTATTCAATCTCTTCCCGTGTTTTGCTCTTCATTGTGTTGCGGCTCCAGGCTGGCCTTAAAACAGTTTTTTTTAAATCATCCAAAAGCTGGACAGTTAGTTTTCATTTCACACTAAAGTGTCTAAAATTAAGCTTTTAACTGCAAATTCACATCATTTAAAGGAAGGCCCTATTATAGTGCATGTAAATGGTCTGCAAAGGTTAAAATCCCAAAGTTCGCTCTTCTTTAACTTAGTGGCATCACAATGCAACACATTTTGGCTAACGCTCCAACTGTAATTGTACGTGATAGGCTAAGGGGGTGGGACATCTTTAAGTCGTTGACCAAACATAAAATAGATGGCCAACTAACCAATCAGAGCAGACTGGGCTCTGGTGTCAGACAGAGGGTGAAAAGAGGTGCTGCAGCACAGGCAGTATGAGAAACATAAAGAGCTTTCTGAACATTAAAGCATGGAGACATGTTCCAGGAGAGGCACAAAATACATATGAACCTGAAACTGAACTGCTTTACTTGTTTCTCCGGAACCTTGCTCTTCTTTTTCTATGCTCCCCATGACAGTCCAACCAATTTTCCTTAATGGTGACTTTCAATTGCGAACAATTACCCAGAGACTTGAGATGTCTTTCTTTTGTCTGCACAATGTGTTTTTTCAAGACATGTCAACCGTTTTCTCCATCTCTGAATGATTTTGCGCTTTGTTAGGTCTTTCTCAACAACACAGTGGTCAATCTGAAGGGTAGTTGCAATGGATTGATTGGATAAATGGTTAATAGTGAGGTATATGGGTGAGAAACAGCATGTGCTCATATGAAAGGCCTGCCAGCTGTAGCATGCTATGAAGAGTATACTGTTTAGCTGCAACAATGAAAGGATCAGTACCATCGAACAACCGTATAGAGTCACAAGAGTGTAACATCACTGGCTCGTATTTCAAAGGAAACTAGTTAATCCTAAAATGCATTCATACCACAGAGGATCAATTTAGTAGTCTCATGTTAAATATCGACCAATGAAGCGTCCCCTGCAGATCCTGGGAACATTTTTATACCCACTCAAAAATAAAATTCGTTTTGAAATATAATTCTGCCAGAACCTCTTTTCAACCGTCCCGTTGTGATAAACAGATCAGAGTTAGAACATCTGCGACAGTTTTCCTAATGTTAAGCAGACTGACCAGGAGTGATGACACTCCAGAATCAAAAAGGTACATAACGCTGAGGTAATAAAGGCATGAATGATTCTATAAAGATGTTTGGAGTTAAATAAGCCTTTCTCTTGGGCAAGCTGTCAAACATTACGCCAAGATTCTTAACAAAAAGTTGAGTTTTGAGAAACTAAAGGGCCAAGAATACCAGAAGAGACATTTAATCTTCAGTCTTATTTTACAAAAACATTGAGAATATTCCATCCAACAGTTCAGAAAAGGCTAAAGTAAACCTACCACTTTCCTTACTTGGCAGATGAATTCTTAAATGATCAACAAAACAATAAAAGGGGTGTTGTTGTTATTTAAAGGCTTTCCATGTTCAGCCTTTACAATGGGAACAAGACAGGGCCCAACATGAACCCTTGAGGGACTCCACAGGTAAGCGGGGCTGGAGCTCATCGAAAATATCCCCTTTAATGCACACATAAATGATTACTAAAAACCCTCAAATTAGCTGTGTGTGTCTGTGTGAAGGCTTTTGAACTTACAGTATGTTAGGATTATGCTAATGTAGATGCTACTGAAGAAAAATGACTTTCTCCAGAGCTTCTCCAAACAGAAAATGTAGCTTAGAAATATGTTTGAAACTAGAGATGGGTCTACATTGCTTTTCAGTAAGACGCTTAACTATAGCATGTTTAAAAGCAGAACAAACTAATAGATAAGAACGTTTTATTTTTCACACAACATACTTAACCTAACATATGATTCTGAACATAATTGAAACCTCTCAATTCAAATGACCACTAAATGCATTGTAAAAACAGAAGGAGCTATAATTCATAATGTTCAAGTGTCTATACATACCTCCTACTTCAAAAGTACAAATTACCCAGTGTCCTAATTTGGTCACCTTCACATAAGAGGCCAATTATAAGGTTTTCCATTTATACAACCTCCCGCCTTTTATTTCTCGCATAAAAAGGTAGGTTTGTGTAGATGTAAAAAAGGACAAACGCTTCTGACAAGGTATATCAAAAATTATCTAAGGATTAGATCATTAGTGCATGTGAGTGCTGTTAACACATAGGTATCAAAGAGCTTGACCTGCTTAATATTCTTTTTCCATTTCTCTTCATTCCCCAAGTGGCCCATCACATATGATGGAAAAAACCTCTGAGACGGAATGAAACAGAAATGATTGACACATTTTTATAACAGCACACTCGTTCGCATGATGTAGTTCAGAACATTCATTTACATAAACGCTTTCACATCCTCAAGTATACATATTTTGCTCGGGATATGGTATGGCTGCATGCAGCTTTTTGTAGAACCACTCGTAAAAACACCTGCTCGCGTTCAGAAACATCGATAAAAAACACTTGAAATAATGTTCTAATACTGCAGTATTAAACCCTAAACCTTAAAGGGTTTAATGTATAACAGACGGTTACTAAGGACACTAATAGTTCTTTGAATATCTCTAGAACGTATTGTCCAAACTACACACAATGAAATTCGATTCACTGGAATCAACACGCACAAGCAGATAAAGTACCAGAAGAAAAACCAAACCAGAGTGTATTTCACCCGGGTGAGAAGTTGCAAATTCGGTGGGTGTATTTTCCCACCGTAAGACCTAATACTGAAAAAAGGGGCCGTCTTTGCGTTGGACCATCTGCATCTGAGCAGAAATAACCATAACTTGAAATTATACAATGAAAGACCTTGGTTAAATTCATGCTGGACTTCATGTTGAAGTTGACAAAGCGAACAAACACATGTTGATCAGTGTCTGCTAACATAAGCGGTGTATTTTATGCAGGCGAGGCATTCATTACCACGCAGTAAATATTCAACTGGGTCTATTGAAATGATACAAAACATGGCACGGTTCGATCAGATTTACATGTGCTGATGCATATATCACTTGTTGAATAACTGGATACTAAAGACAACTGAAAAGATAAACCAGTTACAGTTGTCCAGATGTTACAGGGCTCTTTTATAAGTCTGAGTTTCTAATGGAACTTTTAAAGATAGGGCGAAGATGAATAAATCGCTGCATAATTCGTGTCCTGACCTCATCTTAATCCAAATGAACCGGTGCTGCGGTTTCATGATGGCTGCTAGTCCCAGGAAAAGGTCTGACTCCTCATTATCAGCACTGAGCGATGTGTCCATTTATCAGAGCTGCTAGGCCCCGATGTGTGCTGGCTCTGAGGTGTTTCTACTTGTAGGGTTGAGGGAAGGTTAGGTCAGGCAGTCTCTGAGCAGTATCATGTTTTATTATTTCACAAAGGAACTGACCATTTTGATAAGGTCAACCTCCCTTAGCTACTGTTGCTGTCTGCCAGGCTTTCTGCACATGTGCACTACACAATAATAAATATTAATTGTAAGTAATTATATATGTTGATTAGTACACACGTAACATCGTGTTAGAGGCTAAGGCTAAAAGTCAGAATCCCCAGTAGGAGAGATGGAAATACAGACAGATTTGAAAGTTTGTTCAGTAGGTCCTTGTGTTAAAAGTCAATTAACAGGGTTTCCAACTCTCACGTACTTAGCAACTGAGGCGCTTCCTCACGTTCTGTGATGCCATTTCAGCTACGCAATCCACTCATAAACAATACAAGCCAGGTTTTCATTGAAATGTTTAACAAATGTTCCCTGAATTTCCAAAAGTCAGGGGGCAGAGGCAGGAACACGAGGGCAACAGGTGACAACAATGAGACAATGAGACAGGAGGAAAACCAAGGACAGGAAGTAAAACCAGACCAGACACACCGAGGGAAAACATTTCAAAAATAAAACAGGAAACTACAAACACAAAACAAGGATCATGACAATATATTTACCAGCTGTTCATTGACTGAAGTGGTAGCCTTTATCTGTGTCATCAGTTGTACTTTCATTGTTGAGCATCTTTTTATTTAATGCTAGTTGATGCTGATGTTTGTTTCTTTCCTGTAGAGCCACACACATTTCAACAGTACTGTAATACCAGTGGCAGTTTAATTAATACACCTTAAAAGGAGAAACCTGCCTCCCATGTACTGACACCCTAGTTTTGGGGAAAATATCATACAATGGCACAAGAAGACGTAATAAAGCAAGCGCTATAGTTCAACCTCAACCAAAGCCCCCAGAAAGTGAGTCGGCCATTAAAGCAATTTGTTTGTAGTGGCTTAGTGCTGGTACTACTTCAGGTTTAAAAGGTAAAGAGATATGTAAAAACATTTCAGTGGGGCTAAATGTTGTTGTTCTGGTTTCCTTTTCTTGAGTAGTTGGTCATGTTTGAGGAGGCTTTGGTTGAATGCACGAGGAAGAGAAAGAGGCGCATCACATTGGCTGAAATGCCTCAAGACCCCCGGTTTACATTTTTGTTAACTTAAAGTTTGCTTGACGTCAATGTACGTCACTTCCCAGGTACATTCTCCTCTAAAACCTAGAATGTTTGTTAGAAATACAAACCTGCATACCTACCTTGGTACCAGCATGGCCTAGTTAGGTACACGTCATCAGACATCTTGGTTATTCATTTGATTTTATGTGATTGTTGTATTTTTGGGAAATAATGTATCTTGTGGGTCATTGTTTTTCTCTCAACAAAGATATGGAGAGCTGAAATGAAGCTGCCTGCTACCATGATGCAGAACCTTATTCTCCTTAGATCACCTAAGCCCTCTCTTTCAGGAGTGCTTTCCAGACTCAAAGACTATTCCTCAGCCCAAACAGCTGCCATGATAAATAAGTGTGTACCCTCCAACTTCCTCATCTCATATCTAATGGAATGAGTTGTAATCCCGCCAAACAGTTCTTCTTACGATGCCAATAACTGGTCCAGCGATACAAGTGTGTCTCTAGGTAAATGCTTAAATCAATATATTATCAGGTAATGAAATTTAGTCTCGATGTAATCAGAGGCAAGTCTGCTCAGTGGCGTTTACACGACACATGACAAACTAATATTTTACCAGTGTGTTTTGTGTTTTCACAAGGACAGAGAACAACTCCACAAAGTGTGGGCCAGAGAATTGTTGCCTTACTAATGCACTGCTGGCACACTGGCAAGGAAAATAGAGCACGCCAAACGCCATGAGGCAATGTCGCTCTGGCAGTAAATAATACCAACATCAAAGTGGACGCCAGAAATTCTGTAAAGAGCAGAGTTTCCAAATTGCACTTGGCTTGATGTATTTTGAGGTGAATTTGAATCTGTCTACAAAGCATCTTCAAAGGGGCTTTACAGTTGGTACAGCATACCTCTACCTGCTGATGAGTAAAAGTCACCCAAAAATAACCCTTTTTTGGAATAACGCAATACACCAACATAATACTTATACAGTTATGTGTTACACAGATGTAATGTGAAGATAATGACATAAATGAATGTCAGGAGAATCTCAAGCAGCTTCTAAGTGACGTCATACTGTTGTTTACCGTGGTATTTGGAAAGAGGACATACGAACACACAAAGCAATTCTGAAGAAAATGCTTTTCACAAGGAGAACCATCAACTGCTCAGTGGGAGAGAGACAGAGCCTCTTGTCCATACTGTCATGAATTCCTGTCAATGCTTCATTCATTCATTCATTCACTCTTTTCCCCGTTTTCCACATCAATCTCTGTTCCTTTCAGATGCTACACTCTGACAACCCCTTACAGCCATCACTTACAAAGAAATGCAATGTTTATATTAAATACCTTAAGCAAAATGCAGACAAAGCCTTGAGAGAAAATCTGACACCAAAGCTATATGGCTTCAACACAACACCAAAGGTGGGGTTGAGACCTCAATTCAAATAAACATCCCTGGCATGGCTTTGCAAAGACGAATAAGGAAGAAGCAGAGGTGACAGATCTAGCCCCAGTTTTTTAGCTGCTTTTGCAACTGTTAGTCCTGTGTAAATGAGATAAGGAACATGGGTAATTCTCCACGAACATGCAAAAGGTGAGATGCACACAAATTTCGCTCCCAAGCTAAATGTACGCCTGTACTATTTGCATGTTCAAAATAAAGTAATGCATACAGTGAAGGAAATAAGTATTTGATCCCCTGCTGATTTTGTTAGTTTGGCCACTTACAAAGAACTGAACAGTTTGTACTTTTAATGGTAGGTTTGAGTGAGAGACAGAATATCAAAAAGAAAATCCAGAAATGTAGATTAAAAAAAGATATAAATTGATTTGCGTTTAATTGGGGGAAACAAGTATTTGATCCCCTTGCAAAGCATGCCTCAGTACTTGGTGGAGAAAGCCTTGCTGGACAGCACTGAGCTGAAATACTTCCTTTAGTTGGTCACCAGGTTGGCTCACATCTCAGGAGGGATTTTGGTCCACTCCTCTCTGCAGATCTGCTCAAAATCCTTAAGGTTTGGAGGCTGATGTTTGGCAACTGGATGTTTCAGCTCCCTCCACAAATTTTGTATAGGATGGAAGTCATAGACTGGCTAAGCCCCTCCATCACCGTAATGGGCTTCTTCTTTAGCCACTCCTTAGTTGCCATGGCCATATGTTTTGGGTCATTGCTGTGCTGTCCCATTTTTAGTGTCCTGGCTGGGGGAAGGAGGTTAGCAGCCAATATTTTACGATACATGGCCCCCTCCATAATCCTCTCGATGCAGTGAACCGCCCTGTCCCCTTAGCAGAGAACCCCCCCCAAAGCATAATGTTTCCACCTCCGTGCTGGACGCTAGGGATGGTGTTCTTGGGGTAATAGTCAGCATTTCTCTTCCTCCAAACGCGACATGTAAAATTGATGCCAAAGATCTTGATTTTGGTCTCATCTGATCACATCACCTTCTCATAAGCCTTCTCTGAATCATGCAGAGGTTCATTGGCAGACTTCAGATGGCCTGTACATGTGCCTTCTTGAGCAGGGCGCTGCAGGATTTTAATCCATTATGGCGCAGTG
The DNA here is from genome assembly GCF_036324505.1 of Eleginops maclovinus. Taxonomy (NCBI): domain Eukaryota; kingdom Metazoa; phylum Chordata; class Actinopteri; order Perciformes; family Eleginopidae; genus Eleginops; species Eleginops maclovinus. The sequence continues at coordinate 26,052,914 of NC_086368.1, read as the reverse complement.
TGTTACCAATAGTTTTCTTGGTGACTGTTCTGCCCTCCATAAGCTTTTGGTAGCTTTGGGTTTTATATGTGGGGAAATACTGCCACCTAGTGGACAGTATTATTTACAAAGTCACGCAGGTTTAGTTTCTTTTTCATTGACGAGTTGACCTCAGTTAGAAGAGCACACGGATTCAGCCACTGCCGAAATTCCTCCTCGAAGAGCTACCTTTTCACGCGTGAGCTTTGGACATTATTAGTCTGTAAGTGTCTATCATTTGTTAGTACATTCAATGCCATGTAAATAATTAGGAATATACGATGAATATTAGTTTCTACATGCTCTATGATAATGTCACTTAGCTATGCTAGCTCTCGTGGTATCATGCTACCTGCTATGTACTGTGATATTATCTTCGTGAAATGTATGTATCCTTTGTTTCTGTTTGTTTTCAGTTTTACAAAAACGAATGTCCTGTATAAATACTTGCTTGGTGAACAAAGTAAACGGAAGAAAAACCAACACTTCTTGCCTCGCTTGAGTTCATCAACTTTATTTATTAGACGACAAATTGTTAGCTAGCTGTCTAGTTCTGCAAGCTAGAGAACGCAGCACGAGGACAGCATAGTGACTGTGGTCCCAGCTGACTTGAGATCATTATCAAGTCCCTCCTGTGTAGTTATTGGCTGACCCCTCACCTTTCTCATGATCACTGATGCCCCAAGAGGCGAGATCTTAGATGGTGGAGCCCCAGACTGAGGGCAATTGATGGTCATTTTGTGCTTCTTCCATTTTGTAATAATCAAACCAGCTGTCTCTTTCTCATCAAGCTGCTTGCTGAGGGTCTTGTAGCAAAATGTGCATCTTTTGACACAAATGGCAACATGAAATTACAGAGGTAAAAAAATAATTAAGGGGTGTCTGCTCAAACCCATTTATTTTGGGATGCAGTATCATCTTGCTTCAGGGGGCTTTTGATGGAAGTGCCATGGAACCCTCTACTGACACGATCAGAATCAGGAAAAAAAGAGGCCAATTTGCACTTGACTTTGAAATGATAGGAAATGCCATTACTTGTTCGGATTTTTAAAATGCAGCTCTCCGAAAAGGCTTGACAGGAAGCACACTGAAGCAATAACTCGTGTTTTATCCTCGGTCTTCTTTTATTTTTATTACAAACTGACCACAGGTGAACACAGGTCATAAACCTGAAATGATTAAAGCAAATACAACAGGTTACATAATATTATTAATGACATTGTAACTTTTAAATAATTATTTCACTTTTTACAATAAAAAAACATTGACTCTTTAATATATAATCAATCAAATGTGTTCTTATGAATAAAAGTAATGAATTAGCAGCTAACACTAATAGCTAAATGCTAGCAAGACCTAGCTCAACGCTAGCCGGGAATGCTAATAGTCAGCCTAGCATGCTAACGGGAGCTAGCGGCAATGCTAACGCAAGCTAGCGGCGCTAACCGAACGCTAACCGCCAGCGCTAAATAACACTCTCTCAAGACTGCCTAACAGTGCGGCAAACATCATCATATTTACAAACTACACATCATTAGCAGGCTATTTCCCAGCTAGCGGCAGTTTACCAATGGGCCGTGTGCTTCTGTCAAAACCTGGTTACAACTGCCGTCATCGATAACACCGGAAGCCACACAGACTTTTCAAAATAAAACGAAGAGGCACAAAACCCTTAAATGAATTATTCAGAGCTAGAAATAATGATAAAATAATAAAAGTCTTGACATTACTAAAAGCATTAGCAATCCATTATTGCAGGGGAACGGAGCTTTCAAGAGGGTGGATTGACTGGTAGCTTGTTTGCTGGCTTGACAACAAGCAATCTGAGGGTGTATAGAATACATAGATGAAGATTGAAGAGGATTTAAATCACCTAGAAATAACATATGAGGAGTTTGAAAAAAAAAGGTATTCAAACACTCCATTACATAGTATGTTCCATGCATTGTTCAAGCTTCATCCATCAAACCATTTGAAGAATTCTGAGACTGGATTACCTATCCTCATAGTAATTAGTTAAAGTGAGGCAATATTGATGCTGATATTGGCAGAGTGTGAGAGAAAATAGATGGTCAATACCAGAAGAGTATGGTGATGTTGAACCACAGTCGAGTGTTGTAGACTTATTTAAAGCCAGAGCTGCTGCACAGCATGTCAATAAGACTAAAGCTGTGATGAATTCCAAATGAGATTCATCATATGCAGCTTTATATTTGTGTATCTACGTAACTGAAAATCTTCTAATCATACAAATTTGACATTCTTTCACTGAATCCACCTGTCTCATGTGTCACTCACAAATAAGGTCCATTTGTTCTGTCTTTGTAAATTAAACATGGACTATCCCTGCGCTGTGGAGGGTTCATTTACCGGCGAGGTGAGGTCAAGGTATAGGAGGAATTTCTGAATTTCTGATCAGTTACGAGAACTTTGAGAATGTGGAATTGTTTGTACAAATTTAGTAAACACCTAAAGAGTTTAAACAGAGCTCAATACTGTTTTAATAAGAATAATACAAATATATACCGAATGCAAAAGAGGTAATGAAATAAGACCCACAAAGATCAACGTGGGGTCCCTTGATATTTACCACGTAAGGGATGATTACTGATCGAGGTTTCCTGTAGCTGTCCAAGTCTTTTCACATTTTCTTTTCCATTAACGAGTCTGTAAACAATAGTCCATACCGTGTTCCCGTTAGTGTTTACTTCCTGTCTGCTTTCTTCTTTTGATTTCTCTGACATCCAGCGTCTTTTTAACCATGTATGTGTCTCCTTATCTTCTGTTGTTAGAAGAATATTAGAAGTTAATAATCCTAAAAAGTATTCCACAATGTTTTCTGATGGATAAACTGATGATGGTTGACAACAGCTGGCGTATAATTCAATACACTTCTTTCTGCTGATTGATATGACTGTGATTGTGAAAAATAGCAGACTTCTGAAATGTCCAAATTGAGATAACTCTTCTTCTCTGACCTAGCACTTGCATGGAACTGTTTGTCAATGATTCATGGATCTTATCCATCGTGCAAAAACAGAAAAAAAATCCCCCCAAAAACTGTCGGAAATTGTCAGTGGTTCCATTGTTCGCAAACTACTTAAAATGCAGATTTTTTTGGCATTTGTGGATTATCACCAAACCCTGGAAGAAACATGGAGCGAGAACAGAAATATTACAGGTAACAAAACAGCGATATAGGGCACTGCATTCAAAGACCTTGCCCAGAGGAGTGTGGACGGCAGCTCTGGGAAGAAACCTTCAATTAACGTGGGTGGAAACTTGATTACAGCAAGCGAGAACCCCAGAGCCGGGGCTCTGATTCCTGGGCAATTCCCTGTCTCCCCTGCTGTATCATCATCTCATATAGGCCCCATTTTGCATAGAAGACCAACCAAACTGTTCAAGGTAGGTAGCATTATCTGCATAAAGGTGAAATGTGTGCAGAGTCTGAGGTGAAATACGTGCTATATATATGTATATATTTCACATCCTCAAATCTTTATTGTTGTTATTGTAAATATTCTTCTCTCTTTTTGCACTATTTTATTTATGTTATTTGCACCATGTATGTTGAGTTGTTGGAGGAGCACGCGACATAAGATTTTCATTGCCAACATATACGCTGTATCTGCTGTGCATATGACAAATAAAACCTTGAAACCTTGAAACCTTGAAACCTTGCTGCATGTAAATGAAAACCTGACCTGTGGGTGTAACAGGCATAGAGAAACTTCATTACGTGTCTCTAGGGATTATGCCTCTTACTATTCCATACATCGTTTACTTTGAAAGGCACATACTACCTGGAGATACTGCATGTGGTTGGCATGGCTACTGAATAAAATCCCATCCTCTACATGCCACATTTCTGTGAATGCAACAGTTCTGCACCTGGATGTTTTATGCTTTTTCAACAAGAACAAGCAGAACTCTTCCACACTGTCCTAAAATGTGGTTACAGAAGCTCTGAAAAACATTTCCATACAAGAAACACAGAATATTATTGGTTATCTCATAAGCCATCACATCAAACATGCTTTGGCACTCGGAAAAATTGCTTGCGGTTTGTATTAATATAGTTAGGACCAATGACCTCATGGATTATCAGATCAATATGGTTGAATAGAAGGGAAAATCCCCCTCCAACCAGTGGTGTTTCATCTGTTGACCAAGGTGGATGGTTATCTAACAGACCAAGGAATGAAAGCCTGTCAGGAACTGGAGATGTGCAAAATGAAAGAAAAAGAAAAAAGGAACATTGACAGTAGCATTACCTTGATGTGTTCATAACAAAAGAAATGCAACTTTTATCAAAGACACCATATTAGAGCATGAGGCCGGTGTCTAAATAATGCACAGGACTTCTCTATGTAGTATTTCAGATAACACCAGCCTGTCGAAAGGAAGGTTTCAATGACGTTTGATTTCTAAGGATGGATTGTCTCATCTTGTAAACCATTTATTTGTGTGTCTTCATTTTCACCAAATGATTCCTCCCTCCCATTCCTTCCAAGCGGGGATTCTCAATCTTGCCTTTTAAATGGTTAGCAGAGACATGTATGTGCGAGGGACACCGAAGAGTTTGCCACACAATAATTGTCAGATTCAGTACAGCCTCACGTATCTTCAGCGGACGGGAAGTCAAACAGCTGCGCACTGCTGAGATAGACTCTGCAGCTACCCGAGGAACAAGGGAGCCATATGGATCCATAACTTTCCCTTTGAAAAGGAGGCTATATTGCAGTTGCACAATGGTCAGTTTGTTGAACAGCAGACTGAAATGCTCTCGTTAAAATGGAGCTGTCGTGATTTAGTTCAAACACTGAATGAGATATTTTGGAAACTCAAAGAATAGGTTTATGAAAAAAAAAAGGTATGACCCACAAGTCCAGTTTCATTTTAGAAGAACTATAAAGTATTAACTTAACAGGATTCGATCTCCACCATTATTTCCTACCTCCAATAATATGCCTATTATCGCTCCAAAGACCCTACATTGAAAGACAATAAACCAGTAGGGGACTTTGCAAGTACACACCTCCACTGAGACCAATCTGCTCCAACATTTAAAGGGATTTTCCTTTGGTCAAGTTTTACCCTTCTACCAAGTTGTGTGGAAATAGGGAAAGTTATTCTCCTGTTACCCTGCTGACAAAGTGACAAGATAGCGAAATAAAAGCATGAACTTTTTGTCAGAGGATATATTAAAGTACAAGGTCCTAATAATGCCTTGAATTTAAAGTACATGATCTGCTCCCAGCTGCCAGTGGAGAAGCTAACAAGGTCCACTTAGAAAAGCAAATTGAAAAATCCAATCTAAATTGGTAAATTGACCTTTGGACATTAAAGGCAAAGTTAGAACTATAATAACTGGAACAGCAATTTAAGATATGAATGCCCAAAGACGTAATTGTTTGGGGCCTTATAGGAAATCATTTAAAATAAATAATGGGTTTTTAATTTGCATGAATTAAAGAAGGCTTCATGACTTTAATAAATCATTTGTCTTTTTTTTTATTGGAAATAGTGAGCCTTGTAGTCACAATGGAAACCGTCCGCCTGCAGTACGCCAAAAATGACTGATGTTAAGTTCAACCTTAGGGCTCAAAGCCATCACAAAGGGTTAAGCAGAGGTCCCTTCTGTCACTTAGACACATCCTAGTGCCTTTTAAATTGATAATTATTCATATGAGCTTGAGAGGCAGATGTGCAAATGTGTTGCAGCATAAAGTGAATGAAAGCTTTTGATTTGAAGACAGCTTTGAAAATACCTCTCTCATTCAGCAGCAACAGGAATGTTAATTATGTGTGTCCCAATTGTGAATGATCTTCACTATTCCTTCAGCTTTGCCAAACACCAATAATTAATGTTTATATCCTAACATTTTAAACATGCGCTTCTGCATAATTAGTCTTTTTAATGAGTCTTCATTCAAGTTCTTAAAAATGTAATTGCAAGTCAAACCATTCTCAGGGAATGTTTGTTCTGGGACTCTGATCCTAAAGAGAATACATGTTGTGTTAGCTCGTTATGTATGAAATGAAAGACTGAGAATGCTGTTCATGTTGTGAAGATGCTCTCTCATGGTAGCCTTGGACAGTCACTACCTGTGATGAGTTTAAACAAATGGTTGTTATCAATATCTTGTTGTCCCCTTGTAACCCTAACATATGTAGAAACCTGTACCACCAAAAACGTTCCCACTAGACCCCACTTTGGCAAAATGAATTTTGGAAAGACATGTTTTCACGTGTCTGCTTTGTTTCTTTAGTTCGCAGTTGAGATATTGTAGCTGCTTTTGTCCTTAAAACGTCAAACAGATTATGATCATTAAATGTAAAAGCCCAGCTGTTAACATTTCTATGAAACCTCTACAGGTGGCTTTAGCTCAAGGGCAAAACGGATCTCTATCAAGCTGAAGGTGTGTGGTACAATTCCATCTCATGTCTAATGGAACTAACAAGGCTGTGGTAATTGTGGTGTAAAAAACAAGAAATTAAAAGTCAGTCAGAAAGAAACAGAGGATTATGTCCAGTTTTTGCTAATGCCATTCAGGAAACCCGGCTCCAGATGTGCAGGAAGCTTTGGACAGTCACTCCCTATGATGAGTTTAAACACATGTTCTTTAACAACATCTTGCTGTCCCCTTGTAACCCTAATTATAACCCTAATATAATAATAATATATATCATGCAGACAACATGTCAATGTTTCCCAACCTTAGTGTCGGCTTTTCAAAATAAAATACGTCAAAGTCTCACATCTTTATACCAATGTGTAATGTTAGCTTTTTTCAACTTGTTCAGCGTCAGCTTTTCCGCACACAGCATTCACGTCGCAATTTCATCAGGAATTGTACTCTCTAGTTTCTATTGTTCTTTCAAAAGAGACTTACAGCTAACCTTTTCAGCGAATTGAAAAAACACTTGCCCTTTGTTATTATATTAACGCTGTTTTTTCCTCCACCCAGATTCAGCCTGAAGTCAATCTATTTGTTGGAAATTCAATGCAGCTCTTCCCAGAGTGTGCGATTATTATCTCTGATTCTGTTATTATCAAACTCGTATGTAGCCTATAGGGGAAATCTTTCAAAACTGACAATATTACTCAATGCACTCAAAGAGAGATGCTCTTGTTGTTCTTTATCAAACTACCCATCACTCCCACATGTATGACCTTAGGCATGAAGTGAGCAGAGGCGACCCAGATAAATAACCATATTACATCATAGTGGTTTTTAAAAGCAGTTTACAGCACTATACTCCTTCAGTAAATATCAATACATTTTGACTACTGTTCATTGCAGTAAGTGGTAAACAAACACATGTTCAATTTATTTCAATCCACAATTTGTTCTGTTTTGCTCGTACTGTACCCATAATTTGACATTGAATGACATGGGATTCACTAATGGTTTCTTATTTTGCATTTTCGGATTAAAATCAAACTTAGCATAATACAAAATGAAATAACGTTTTCACAGTGAACAACATCTGCAAGGAAATGTGCGTTTTAAATATGAGGAACATAATATAATATGTAATATAAATATCATATATTTAAATGTGCATTTGTTTCAGTGTTCATTGAAGCCTGAAGTATGAAGTAAGAAATAATAAAGTTTATGTTGGGACACCATCCAAACTCAATAAACTGTAGTATATCCAGAATTCTGCCGCCCGTCTCCTCGCCCGCTCCTGTGACCACATCACCCCTGTCCTGCAGACCCTCCACTGACTCCCCGTCCCACAACGCATCCATTTCAACATCCTTCTCCTTACCATTCAAGCCCCCTCCTACCTCACAGACCTGCTCCAACACCACCCCCTCCTTCCTGCAGCCTCAGCTCCTCAGACGCCAACCTCTGATCCCACCATGTTCAAATCAAAAATCAAACCTCACCTTTTCAGAACGGCTTTTAATCTGTAATCAATGTTGTGTTTTTTATGGGTTGTTTTTAATAATGTTTTTAGTGTCTTTGAGTTTCCAGAAAGCACTTTATAAATAAAATGCATTATTACTATACTGTACACAGTGGCTGTTTCCAGTTCTCTTAATGCATCCACAGCATTTATGTGTACTTTCTTACTTAGAACATGGTCCTATGTTCATCTGAGTTACAATAATGAAGAAATAATTAGTTTGAACACGTCAAATTCTTGTTCTTGTCCATATTGAACACATCATTCAAACCTGTAGGTTGGAAAAGGCTCTTGTTTTGTCAAGGAGCGAACTCTGAGTCATGAACCCAAATGCACAACTCAGAAACGGTGGATCTTCAGAAGCAAAGTAATTACCGGACACAGTAACAAAACACAAAATCACTCGATCGAGGAAAACTAAACTGGATTACCAAAAAACAAAATCACTCTGACGAGGAGAAATAGACGTGGCGTACGCTGGTGTGTCTGCGTGAAACAGATAGGATGAAGAGACACAGGACAGGGGAAGGCAAGGACAATATATACACACACAAGGTAAGGGGACACTGGTGGGAACAATCAGGGCGGGGCAGACAATCACAAGCGTGGGAGACACACAAGGGCAGGGAGCACAGCGATGGCACTTATATAGTCTTTTGGGACATGACATGTTTGAGGTTATTGCTGCTAAAGGAGATTCGACAAGTTATTAAAACCGAAGTGTTTACTTACTTATTCCACCAGTGATGTTGGGTATGTTGAATAAAGACATTTTATAAATGTTTTTGTATTATTAGCTTAAGATCATTGTTTTTGTCTATAATAGCGACTAACCCTAACCCTAACCCTTTTCTTGCCAGAGTAAATGTATTATGCCGTTCATAGAGTACATCTCCAACATGAACATTAAAAAAAAAGGTCCCTCAGCAACAGGTTTGTCTGTAAGTGCATCAATGGGGGGTGGGGGACTTTGATGTGCCTTGCGAGTGAACCACTGTGTCGGAGGCTTCAGAAACTGATGCCCCTGGAGAGATACTTTATTGTCATCTTTTTACAGTTCAGAGCTGTATACCTCAAAAGAAAATGTAGTTTGTCCTGGACCCGGGTGCATAACAACAAAGAAAAAAACATAATTTAGAGTAAAGCAACTTTCAGACTACATATGAGGTGCAAAGACAGCACGACACAAGACAAGGTACAAGAATGTAGAGCAAAACAGGCAGAAATGGAAAAGTATAAATACGAACAAGGGAGACAAAGGTATAGAACACAAAGTAACAGCAGCAAAGGCTCCCCGAGGATATTTATATTACAAGAAATGTATGTAATGAGGAGAGAGGTATACTTTGAAATGACATGTGTGTGTGTGTGTGTGTGTGTGTGTGTGTGTGTGTGTGTGTGTGTGTGTGTGTGTGTGTGTGTGTGTGTGTGTGTGTGTGTGTGTGAGGTGTTTGTCATGATACAGAAAGAGGGGTTCTTTTTGAATAAAAGCCTAACTGCTCTGTATAGTGCCTTCTTTTATTGCCACTGAAGCCCTGATGGAACTGAAGCTGGGTTCAAGCTGTTTTAACTCATAAAGGAATACAAACACATCATCTGCATAAAGGAAAATGTTCCGTGGTGGATGTCAGAAAGCCTTTTGTGTTGCCATGTTGCAGCTGCTAAAGATTTAAGAAAAGACAGTCAGTTGGTAGTTATGGTGGTGGCCAATTGATGTGTATAGCACCTTTATCCAATCCATAAATGAAAATGAAACTAGAATCGTGAAGAGACTTCCCTGGTGTGTCCTTACAGCATCTGAAATCGTTCATTTTTATTGTTTTATTACATTTGGCATATACTTACCTACTTTATTCTCTGTTTTCAAGTGAGGGGACAATGGAGTGTGAGATTGATCGGAGTATCGGAGCAATGGGAGTGGTATTGCAGTCGCTTTACCGCACCATTGTGATGATGAAGAGAGAACTGAGCCAGAATGTCATGACTGAAAGAACGAGATTACAGATACAAGCGGACAAAATGAGTTTTTGGGAAGTTTGGGGCCCTCTACTCAAACTGCTTCCTCTGGGACCCTACTCCAGATAACGAGGATGGATGGATTGATGGATTACCTGCTTTGTTTTTTTATATTGAGATGCATTGTGTTTGAGCCTCTCTTTCAGCCTTTCTGTGTATTTAATTTAGTTTGAGATAGATCGTTTATCACCAGCTCGTAATTCACAGATTATTTTTACCATTAGATTGATGACCAATAAGGGGGCTTTCCAAATGTTTCATTTTTTTCCTTCAAATTTACGTTCCAACTCGTTCTTCCCATCCATCCATCCATCCATCTTCTCCCGCTTTTCCGTCAGGGTCGCGGAGGTAACAGCTCCAGCAGAGAGCCCCAAACTTTCCTTTCCCTGGCCACATCAACCAGCTCTGACTGGGGGATTCCAAGGCGCTCCCAGGCCAGCGAAGAGATATAATCCCTCCACCTGGTCCTAGGTCTACCCCTCGGTCTCCTCCCAGCTGGACGTGCCTGGAACACCTCCCTAGGGAGTCGCCCAGGTGGCATCCTCACTAGGTGCCCGAACCACCTCAACTGGCTCCTTTCAACGCGAAGGAGCAGCGGTTCTACTCCCGGATGACTGAACTTCTCACCTTATCCCTAAGGGAGATGCCAGCCACCCTGCGGAGAAATACCATTTCGGCCGCTTGTATCCGCAATCTCGTTCTTTCGGTCATGACCCATCCTTCATGACCATAGGTGAGGGTAGGAACGAAGATGGCCCGGTAGACAGAGAGCTTTGCCTTCTGGCTCAGCTCTCTTTTCGTCACAACGGTGCGGTAAAGCGACTGTAGTCGTTCTTCCCACTGTGATGAAATAACCCTCCCCCTTATTATGACATTGCCAGTTTTCCAGAGAAGTGTTAAGGGTAATTATTTCCATTAAGGATATCCGCTCACCGAAAGAAATTATCAGAAGGTTGGCAGAGATGTGTTGGACCTCCATGTGGTGGATTTGTGTTGGAGATTTACGGTGAGCTTTAATGAGACTGGTGCATGATGAGTGTTGAATTAATTTGTGTTTCTGAGATGTCAGAGTGGAGGGAGTTTTATTAAAAGCCAATGTATTTGCGGTGATTATGGTTAATCACTCAGTTACCACGAGGCCACACACACAGTATGTTTCTCCACAGTATATATGTGTAGTGAATTTGTATTTACCCATTCACTTATATCACGCAGATATTGAAGTACGTAGCCTTTTTCGAGAGGATCTGTTCAGGTTGCTTTTGCGATCCTCGTATGTAATCCACCAACTGGGAAAGATGTTGGCAAACTGTATGATTTCAGCTCTGTTCCTGAAGTGCTGTGACTGTTGCTTTTAATTTGAGCTGAGCTGAAGCTGACAATGCCCCTTTGGAGTGCATGCAGCTCTCTGTCTGAAGAGAGAAGTTTCTAATGGAGAAACTCAGCTAAATGCTGCCGTGATGAAACCCCATATTATGTTCCAAACCACATCAAACATTATTTCTGAATCTTCTCAGTGTTTACCACTAGAACAGAGACATGATATGTATTATATAATACAACAACTATAAGTCCCTCCTGCAGAGATCCTGCTGAACACACAAACACACAGAGGTGCTGCGGAGGGGATTCAGCTCGCGACCGTGACCGTATATGGGGGACGATAGGTTGGGACATGTCACGTGGATGGGGCACTGCCAGGAGTTCAATGTAAAGCCAGCCCGCATTTTGGTTGTGACATCATGAGATGTGGGTAAGGAGGAAAAGAGAGAGGGTTGTAATTTTCTGACACTTTGTGCGTCTCCTTACGCACCAGGGACACATATTGATGCATAAAAGACAGCAATAAGTGCATTTTGAATAATAGGGGACCTTTAATACATGTTTGCCCTGATTTTCTCTCGTTGAAACAAAAGATAGAGTCTATACAAACAGTTGTTGGTCATTTGAACATCAGATTGAACAATTATGTATTATATTCACATTATATTGTCACTGCTGCCATGAAGTGTGAAAGGAAATTATTTAGAAAACAAGACAAAAACAACGACTGATTGCCCTATGTGCGTCATCAGAGCGGTAAAATCATTGACACAATAATTGAAGTATAAACCCGTCATTACTGTTCCTCACCACACACAGCAACCACAGTCAAAATACATTTAGAGGTAATTGGCTGGAATATCTTCAGCAGTGGCGTGCCATTCAATAAATATTCGCTGCATCCTTTTCCGTCCTCTCTCACATGCATCTCTATGAGAGTAGGGAGCCTTGTTAGCATTAGGAAGACTCCGAAATGCTCAACTGGAAAACAGAAAACGTTAAGTGCATACTGTATCACTGAGATGACAAAGGAGTAGGGGCACAAACACGTTCTGAAACCTGGAAATAACATAGCATTTTACCAGGACTATAAGTTCTGTGGTTAATACAAGCCAAAGAGATCTTCTCATTTTGTTCTTCGACTTAAAAGACGTCAGTAATTACCCCACTTGTGAATAAAAGAGACTTCTAAACGTTATCACACCAACACAAGACTGCCTTAACCTGAGCTGTGCTATTGTGCAGACATGCAACTGTGATATAGTTTGTTTAGTGTGTAATTAACGCTTCATAAAAATCACAAGTGGTGTTAAAATGTGGACATGAACCTTTTGAAGGAAGCCCTTTCGATACAAAGTTCTTGGGCGCACAGGACCAATAATATCACATGACATGCAAACAATGGTAGGTTATTTGCTGTGAATTTTTTACCTGACAAATAACATACGTGTCAGACTCCCATGGGATTAAGATTGCATAAATGTGCAATTATTAGTACTTAAGGTCCCCAGATACAGTATGTGGTCTGTGCGAATAGGTAATTCAATGCTGGATTCTTGTGTTGCTGGTGTGAAGATACATTTTCTGTTTACAAACTTACTTAGCTATTGTCCTTCCTGTAACATCACGTCATGTCTCAAATTTGACTTATGTCACGTTAAGTTTATGAGGTTTATGCTCTAAAACATGAAACTGTTTGTCAGTGGTAACAGCTCATGCCTCGTTACTCATCTTCTAAAATTCTTTGTGCAACTCCTTCTATTAATTTCACTTTAGACCTTTATTCATGTGCATGTTGCGTGACTTTTGTCTCTTGCTGTAGGCTACATTTGTGACGGAATTGACCTGAACATAAGTTGACATAATAGCCAAAGTACCTTTGGCACATTGATGCAACAGCATTGACAGGGAGCATTATGAGGTATTGACCTTAAGATAAGGACAACAATCAATGAACCACAATCTAATGGAAACATACTGTCTAACCTTTAGGTTGCTCCTGAATGACCGCATGCATATTGACAACAACCCTGTTTGTCCCACATTGAGAGAATACCTGTCTCCTTCAATAAGGATTTCTGCTGGTAGTTTAATCTATTGTGAAGAAAATAGGTCAATCAGGCTAATGTCACTCATTGGCAAACCCAAATGAAACACTTACAATAGAAGCTATTGCATTTCCGTCTTAATCGTATGATGTAAACATAATTTCTGCTAGGGTCTCTCAATCAAAGCAATAATAGAAGACGGCCCATGGGAGATGGCCTTCTCACTGTCTCCAATTAAGATTAAATGTAATGTAATTATATCTGGTAAAAACCAATAGGTAAAAAGTGAACTGTAAAAATCTGTCTCAACACCAGATACAAGAAAATTCATGAGAGCTTCAGGCAGAAAAAGCCCGGACACAAATGCAGACTGACCTAAAATGCACCTTAACCTTCAATATAATGAGGTCTAAAGATTCCTCTAGGTTTACTAAATTATTGGAAACATTTTGGATAATTCAAGTGAATAACTCAACAGAATATGTAACATAGGACAAGTCCTTTTTATACATTAGCAAGTAAATGTTACGTATTTAATTTTAAAGTCTCAACTCATCTTGTAGAGCACTAACTAGTGGAGAACTAGTAGAATTACCTTTTTAGATCGATATATATTACCTCTTAAATTGTAAAAAATCTACCATGAATAATCCACTTGGAGGATATGCAGAGCCACAGACTTCTTTCAAAGGCTTGACTAATGAAGCTGACATCCAACTCTGTGTCTGCCGTGTTTCAGATAAATCACGAATCATGGAAACATACAAAAAGAGGACATTTTCAAGTGTTGGGAGTATACTCTCTGAAAAGCAATCAAGCCACATTCATAAAAAACTTTCAAAAAAGAAAATGTTTCCCAATATCTGTAGAGCTGTTAATCCATCTTGAAAGTCTGAAAAAGCCAGTATAACTCAAAGACAGTGACATTAAATGCTACACACAGCTGAAGAGAGTAACTCTTGGCTATATCTAAACCTCTGCCTGATAGCTTTGGGCGCACATCGAGCCATGTGGAGTATTAGTTTCTGCAGACATTGTTCTACAAACCCACACCCACCCACATGCGTAGTGAAAGGTACACCCCCCCCCCCCACTTCACACCCTTTGCCTTCATTAAAAAATATGTTTTTTGTAAGGCTTGAAATCAAACCAAATGCTCAGAACTCTTACCTTTTGTTATTAGACACTTCTTCATGCTTCAGTTGACCTCAGCTGTGCTTGGTCAGGCTCCCCGGAGAACCGCCGAATGTGTCAAGAATTCCTACCATTTCCTAAGACTGCAAAGGAATCTCTGTTTTTCCGAGCGAAATTTCCATGTGGTATTCCTGTGTAGACTTAGACCAGAAGAATAAATCTATTTAAACAACTCTTCTTTATCTAACAGGGTCACTCTATAAAACCAAATCACCCGTCCAACTATCAAACAGTTTGATGGTGTTCTCCGTCGAGCCATCACGTTAGCTCTGCAGGTGTTGGTTCTTATTTTAAAACTCAATAAACCCACCACGCTGCGACTGGTAATATAATATAAATATTACAAGTTTGGTCTAGTGCCATAACCAGGTCAACATCTTCATTGTCAAATAGTTTGACCAACACTTTTAAAACCAATACCTTCGATAGCAGTAGCGTCATTGTGATCAGTAGCATGCTAACATTAGCATGTAGCTCAAACAACCACTCTGGCTGTATATTATGAATGAACCGCTTTTGATTTTATATTAAAAACATTATAAAAGCCTTAAACAAAGAATAATAAATTAAATAAATGAGGTCATGAATAGATATCAAATATATCAATTTACAACTGATTCAAGGTTACGTTTTTCAGAAACAAATAAAAGTACCCTGAAATAAATATAACAAATATAATATATTTATTGGTTTATATTAACTAATATTAAGATTAACATGTATTTATACTTTTAATACCTTATTTATTTATTTCAGGAATTCATTTATGTATTGTAGTATTGAATGAATGGCTTCCCATACCTGTAGACACACATTTGCATTCGTCATCATACCTTATAGCGTTCACATCAAGGCTGTTCCTTACTACACACGTCTACACAGTCAGAAGACACTTAGGGGTAATTGACCGGTCTCTTTATTCAACCAGCATGGTCATGGACTTCTTTTTTCTGAGCTTAATGATCCAATAACTGACTTGCTGTTATGTGCACCTTGTCTTTTGCACTTAAGCAACATAGGAACTTAAATACAAAGCAGTTTGGTCTCCTGGGTACACGAGAGGTGGAGATTTCTGAATTAGCCTGTAATTGCTCAGTGGTTGTGAGGCCGCATTAGTTGACAATTTTGTAGATGGATGCTATTTCCAACCCCTCATCCACATACTTTGACTCAGATTGCCTCCTTCTTTGTCTCTTCACCATTCTTCCCACACAAACACTAGAAATACTTTGAGACAAAAAGTACCAGACAACCTTGGACCAGATATACAAGGAGTGTGATGACAAACATCTCCTTTTGAAAAGTTGCATTGTTGCTTTAATGGTTAAACTTAAAATGTAAATAGGAATGCACATTTTTACTTGAGAATATACGTGATCTTTGATGGAGCTTTCATTAAATCCAGCAGTTTATTGCTCCCTTGACTTTCCATTGCACCCATTTTATCCCGCAGAACTAAACTATTGCTGAGTGTTTGCAAACGAATGGAAAATGGATTTTCCAATTCTAAAGGTTGAATGTAAACACCTGGTTTACAGATATAAGAACACACCACACAGGTAGATAATCACACAATGTATATGAGTGGGTGTCGTAGGATCTGTAATGACCCTGCACACCGTTGGCCTCAGGCAGTGAACACATCTGAGGTGGTACTGGTGGAAAGAAAAACTCCAATTACCTGATATTCTAAAGAATCCTAAACGCGTTCATTTTCTCCCAGGTGAGATTCAGTTTCTCAATGCTCTCTAAACACAAGGTACTCATATTTTGCTTCTACTTATTGCTGTCTTTCCAAAGATAAAGCAATGGTAAGGATAAAGATTATCCAGAAACAAATCAGTTAGATTTTTCTCAATTACCTCTTTGGGTTTCCGTAGCGTGGCATTATTAAGGAATAACAAAAATGGATGTACCATTAGGACTGTCAACCTATAATAATGGATGGAAAAGGAACGTACCTGATGGCATATATTTAAGTAAATATTGTTTATGTATAAATGTCTTTATGTTTGTGTGTGTGTGTGTGTGTGTGTGTGTGTGTGTGTGTGTGTGTGTGTGTGTGTGTGTGTGTGTGCATGCATGTGCTTGTTTCTGTTTGTGTACATGGTTATGTGCTATCGATCTACTAATACGATATATAAACTAACCTTACCATTTGTGCTTTCGTCTTTCGTTCTGTAACCAGGATTGTTTTTACCCTTAAATGGTTTTATTTACTTTGGTTAGCCTTCAATATAATTATTATATTCCTTAAGCTATACATATGTCTTTTTGTCTCGCATGTGATATTTATTCCTCAAACATGTCCTTGCTTAATTAGGACTTATATCGGACAGACCAGGTGGATTATAGTACTCAGTAGTAAAGAAAGGTTAACATTCAAAGAAGGTGCGATATTAAAATGATGTGCTGACTATCATCCCTGATCAGGCTGAGAAATAAAAGGTTACAAAGGTTCAAAGCTGCTGGGCCATCTGTTCCCTGACATTTACGGGTGAAATGCACGTTAAGACGCGTACTCCGTCAGCAAATCCTGGACATACATAAAGTCAGGTTTCTGTGCATTATTTATTGGAATCAATAACGTGGAAATAAAAGCCAGTGAACAATGGCCCAGTTCTGTGTAGTATACAGGTAGTGTAAAGGGAGCTTTAGCTTCCCTTTCATCTGAAGATAAAGGCATTAAAGAACCATTCCTAAGATTGTGAGCCTTTTACCCTTTTAGTTTTTTATCCACCTTCGATGCTGACAAACCAAATCTCATCCAACAAGTGGCTGTGGACCACTGTCGGTCTTACATATCGTGGGTTGAATCGAAGGTAAATTATGATTTAAACCAAATAAAAGCTGTACATAACCAAGGCAAGGCTAGTTTATTTATATAGCACAAGGTATTTCAAAGTTCTTGAAATGAAACACTGACATTTATAGGAGCCCTAATACACTTGTTGTCTTTCCTGTAGTGTGTTATATAGGTTTGTGTGCATTTAAATGGTTTGCAAAGGCTAAAATCCTCCAGATGGATGTTTCTCTCTATTCAATTATAAGTGAAATATATAAACTTAGTTGAATAGAAAGTTTACGCAGAAACTATGAGGATATTATATGTTACCAATTAAACCAATACAGTTTGCACAAAGTAAAATGTGAACAAAATAACAAAGTGCAACAGGGAAGTTAAGCAAACGGGTCATTCAAATACTAATAATAATACATTTTATTTAAAGGCGCCTTTCTCGGCACTCAAGGACACCCCACAAAGTTAAACAACAAAAATATATAATAAATAAAAACAATGGAAAGAGACAGAGCAATTGGCATCAAATGGAAAATGCAGTTTTAAACAGATGTGTCTTGAGTTGTGATTTGAAATGGGGAAATAATCGATGTTCTGAGTGGGTGGTAATGAATTCCAGAGATGAGGAGCAGAGTGGCTGAATGCTCTATTCCCCATGGTGATGAGACGGGCGGAGGGGGACAAACAGGTATGGAGGAAGGGGATCTGAGAGAGCGGGAGTGAGTGGGAACATGGAGGAGGTCGGACAGATATGGGGGGGGCGAGGTTATGGATGGCTTTGAATGTTAACAGGATGGCTTTGAATTGAATATGGAACTGAACCTGAAGCATTAAAAAAGTTATTAAGCAAACCACAACATGTATCAGATCAAACATTAAAAGGCCCATGAATCTGCCTAATCAACTCAATCACATAGTACAAGGGTTGACACTTTCCCTGTAAGACAAATACATCAGATATTTGACCTAATTTAGAAGCTGCACGGCGTTGTAGTTGTTAATGCTTTGGTAACATTTGAAAGAGTTTTCATATCACTGGAACCGCTTTCATCATGCACTCTGTCAAAACATAAACCATAAGCCGCTGCTGCCAGGAACATGATGAAGAGGCTTTTTTATGTGTGAGAAACACATGTCTGAGATCAGGATCATAATTTCTGTGTGACTCTCGCTTCTCTTCAGCGAGCAGTTGTTTCCCCCCACAGAGCTCACAGTCTGATCCTCCTGTACTTTGAACAGGAGTAAAGGCCACCACGTAAAGCTCATTCTAATTATCCCGTGGTGTCACTGCAGATCACATATATCAGTGATCAGGAGACCTAGTTCAGGCGTGGGGAGTAACAGAACACATGAACAGGGGTTAGTGAACCTATATGGTCATTAAATAGTGTCTGTGAGCTCGGCATAGGTAAAATACTGCTTTTGTAAAATGTAGTATGTGCTCATGTGTTTCATTGTGGGTGTCTGCTTGAATATGCTTAATGAAATGGAGGCTTTAAATATATTGTCTGTCAGGTTTGGGGAAACAGGACCCAAGTGCAGTAAATCAAGGGGAAGCAAGGGTTGGTGTATTCAATCAGTTCATATACAGTTAGTTACTCTCTGAGGTCATAGAGAGTGCAGAGAGTGATGTTGTACAACAGGGTGTTGTATAACAAACCTCTGGAATATGTCAGAAGGCCTCCAGGGATGAGTAAGAAAAAGACAAACGTATATCCCACCTTGTTTGGGTACGCGCAAGACATGGTGTACAAACGTATAGATCACCTTATTTGGGTACACATTCTTATAGAACATCGCATTTGGCCACACACATTTTCTCCTATAAATTGCATGCACAAAGAGATTTCGGGGGGACTTCCACAATTGGCTCTGGGAACCTCGTATCGCCCGTGTTGGTGTGTGATACTATGCTGTTGTAATAAACCTTATTATATACAAGCTGGTGTCTCCGGAGACTTCTTCATCATTTTCACAAACATCGCTACAAGATATACTTCACAAGTAAGGGTCCAAACAAAAAGCAAGCTTTATTCAAACGCTGTTGATGAAAACTCGAAGCAAGGGTAACACAGCACCTGAAAGACACTTAGCTTCAGACATGAAGGGCGACAGGAACAGGCAGGTATCATGGACAAGATCAGGGAAGAAATGACGACGACCGAACAACAGACAAAAGGGAAACAGGGACTAAATACACATGGGTAATCACAAGACGAGAGACAGCTGGAAGGGGGAGGAGAAACACAGGGGCAACAGGTGAACACAATGACACAATCAGGCACAGGAGGGAAACGCAGACAGGAAGTGAAGCTTTACATGACACAAGAGGGGAAAACATTTCAAAAATAAAACACAACACAAGGACATGACAGATACGAAACAAGGATCATGACATTGTCTCTGAGCACAGATTACATATGTAATACTAAATATCTTGGTTTCTTTTCCTATACACTTCAGTAAAAACATTGTTCTCATTTATTTGCACTGCATTTGATATTGAGGAAATCCAAACGTAGCTGAAAGTAACATAAGGTTTATACTTTGGTACTCAGATTAGGTTACTGATTATTTATTTAAGTAGCAATTAATTGTGAAGGAACACATTTTACAGTATCTAGAGAAGAATGAAAAGAATCTGAGGATGAAACCCTCTTTATTTGAAACACACAGCACACACAGTGACATTTGATCTCTGCTTTTAAGGATTGGGTGTATGGCTCAAGGGCACCACAGGCACCAAGGAAGTTAACTGGGACCTCTAGCAGTCCAAACTCCATTTAAGGTCTGTTCTGGACTTGAATCGGTTCCCAGTCCAAGTCCAAGTCCCTACTGACTGAGCCTCTTCCACCTAAATATTTGAAAATAAAAAATAAAATACAGTAAATTATAATATTATTACCATGTTTAAAAAACCTTTAGTTAGTAAAGTTTCAGAACAATAAGGTTTTAAGTCTTTAAAAAAAATCTTCCTGCTATCAAAAGAAACGATGACGCGGAGGAAGCAATGATCATATGAAAATATATTTAAAAATCTACAGCAATTCAGAATTTATTCTAGAGTCAGCAGAATAAAAACATAGGTTTAAAGTCAAAACTTGCAAAAACACTATGAGCAAACTAGTCGAAATGCATTCTCCAGGCATTATCAATTATAGTTTGTTTGTACAGAGACTAAACTATATGTACATTGTCATTTATTGACGTGTACAAAAGAGACGAGACTGCCCTCTACAGGGGATTGCCTGGCAACACCTAAATGACAATGCCCCCCCCAACATGATTGGGGCTTTTCAAAAATGTCTCGTTACATTTTTTTTAAAGAGTTCCTGGCGATGGAGACAGTGAGACATGGCCACATATTAAATCTGATTGCATGAATAAAATGAACAATGATGTGTGCATATGTTTTATCCTCACTCCTGCAGGTATGCCGTTCGTCCAGGAGAGGTCAGTGCTGTCATTTATAACAAGACACACAATCATCATGTGGGCTGTGAGGATAATTCCAATGGCAACTGTGGATAATTGTCTCTTAATTGGATCAGTCAGTGCGATAATCCCTCTGTCTGAGCTGTGGTGATGATCTTGATAACAACAAAGGACATAGGAACACTTACATGTCAATACTCCACCTCCAATACTCCACCTCCATCAGCCCTTTACTTTTCTTTATTCCACGTTGTATGTTTGCTTATTGATAGGACATAATGTCACTGAGCATTAAGGCAATAAGACCCTGAGTTTTCGATGGTTTTCACTGTTTCTTAAGTGAAAAATAGCTGATATTAGACATCTTAAGGAGTAAAACACACAAATAATGCAGTGTAACAAAACAAGCCAATGTGATGTAAGTCTTCAGGCCTCAGCAGGGATCAGTGAGGGCTCTGGTCAGATCGATCACTCTATCTCTGTTGTGTTTGGCATCCATCCGCCATCAATCAGGTCACACTAGACACCGTCCAAGGTCAGAGCCCAGGATGTCAATACCACACATGATTCAGCACTTTGTCAACACCGCCATTGTGTCTCTATCAGATGCATGTTTATCCATGGTACAACTGACAGATGAAGAAGTGTTTTAGAGCCGTATTATCTCCACCGGCAGAGCAATCAGCTCCTTGGATGGAGGCAGAGGAGGCTGTACTGCAGCTGGCAGAGAGAGGCTGTCACTTAGTGTATATTATATATCCAGATTATTCACAGGGCCGCATTCAGGCGGTGAGTGAGGAAAATTGGGCTGATCCTTTGCTGACCCAACTAATTTTACAATACAAGCAGACAAAGGCAGTAAAGAAAAGCTTCCTATCCAGCAGTCCTTAAGGGAAACAGTTTGGAGAATGTGTCTTATCACGAATACGCCACAGATTGTAGTTTTATTTGTTTATTCTTTTCTCCCACATCACTGTTAAATAAATGGAAGCTGTGAGAGGCAAAAGAGACATAAAAAATCTGGCTTTCCGTTTTTTCTACGTCTGTTTTAAACTGTTTAGTTTCCTGTGTTTGTGACTCACAGAGAGATGACATCACTATGTAACACGTGCGCTTCTATTGGCCAGCGCTCCAACACACTGTACCTGATAGGCTTAGGGGGCGGGACATCTCTGAGCTGTTGACTAGTCACAACAGAGCCGGTCAGCTAACCAATTAGAGCAGACTGGGCTCTGGTTTCAGACAGAGGGTGAGAAGAGGTGCTGCAGTGCTGGCAGTATGAGAAAAATAAAGAGCTTTTTGAACATTAAAGTATGGAGACATGTCCCAGAGACGCACAACACAAATATGAACCTGAAAATGAGCCTGTTTAACCTCTGGAGTCCTCTCAAACATCCTACCTCGGGACGCTTGTACTGTCACTACGGTCGAGTGATCGCATGCTGCTTCATCTGTCAGTTACCCATACCTGTTGTGCATTTCTATTCTGGTTCATCTCCACCCCATGTTGTGCCATCAGCTGTCAATCACTGTCACGTTACCCCTGTCACCAATGCATAAACAAAGTTAGTCCTATAAGATGATCTCTCTCCTCCAACATGCAGCTAACAAGAACAGAGTCAGTCGAGTTGATTCAGAGCAACTCCAACAAAACCAAGCACGGGTCCAGAAGCATTAAGCTCTTATCAAGTTAAATGGCCTCATATCAACATGGTATTTTCCCCAGCCACAGAAAGAGGATAAAGCCTTGAAGGTTTGTGGAGACTCCAGCGGCAGAACTTAATGGTGTAATATTACGCAATTCAACATTATAATGGCTGTGTTATATTTTGTTGAGTTTTCTACTTGCATAATCCTAAATGTGTTAAACCATCTTCAAACCTAGAGGAATGGGTATTTTTAATCAAATGAACAGTACGTTTCATTTGGTAGCCTGTATTGGCTTTGCAGTACTTTTTGCACTTGACTTTTTGTTTAGTTTGTAGTCACTTTTTGACCATTCACTTGATGTTCTTTTATTTTTTCAATATTTTAACCGGACAAAGGATTTTAGATTTTAGTCGAATTTTCAGAAAAACAAGCTGAGTAAACTTTTGCTCATGCTAGGTTTGCAGCCCTGTTTGTCTTCCAAAGCGCATTGAAAAAGCACAGATTTTAAGCATGAAACTGTTTTATTCAGTGTCTTTTGAACCTGTTTTAAACACCTGGTACAAAAAACCTTCAAAGCATGGAAGATTCCTAAACTGCCAGAGGCTGAGCGCAATACAGTGGAGCAGGGATGAGTCAAAAACCCCAGTATTGATATAGTATTTTACCTCTTCCGGTTCCCTTGTCTCAAAGTCACTGTTTTTTTTTTACCCTGTTTGTGGCCAGAGATAAGGTCTTTGGTTAAAAAAAGCTCACGAGGAAAGCTTTGCTGTGATGGGAAATGCACGGTTCTGTAAATTGGCGATATAGAGAAATGAATCTGTTGAGTCATTCCAATTAGCTCTCCAAGATTGCATTACGAAAATCACATACATGTCCTATGAATTTCAAAACAGCAGATCAGACCACAAATCCAGCATTGCAGCCGAGCGGAGAGAGGGCTGCTGTGGATTGAGTTGTGAACGGGAAAGAAGAGCAAGCAGCATGGCGAATGAAATTGACAGCTTCATGCCCCCGTCACCCTGCAGAGGGGAGACTGATGAGCTGCTTCTTCCCACCAACCTCTGCCTCCATCTGTCATCTCCTTTTACACTGATTGGCCGGGGAGAACATGTCTGTCGTTAATAACTGGGGATTTTAACCACAACAAAGCTGATCAGATGTAAAATATCTAAGAAGTTTGCTTTCCTCCAGTGAACATGTCAAGCATTGCAAGATGAGCTAGAAGGGACGGTTTTGAGAGAGAATAGCATCATTTTGGAGCATATTTTAGTGCAGGCAAGCTTAAGGAGACATCTTTGGCAGCAACTTGCCATCTTTTTGAATTTAATAAGTTATTTGCAAATTTTGAGCCAATTTTGGGCAATTTCTCAATTTTTGGCCAACTAGATCTTACAGCTATAAGCCTACATTTGCACTGTCTTTAGGGCACTTGCCAACAAGCTATAAAGGCACGGTTGGTATCAATAGATTTGTTTGGTCTTAAAGGTTCATAGAATATCAGGATCTTCACCGTATCTTGAGAAATGAGCATTTTAAAACAGTGACCAGCACTATGTTCAATTGAGCACATGACAATTGGTTCATTTGATTAATTAGAAAAGAGTCAAACACTTTATCTGTTTTTCTGCTAAATCATTTTCCCCTTTTGATCTTATTGTGACATGACCTACACATTTGTATACCTAGGAATCAATGAGGGTAAGGACGACCTTTTGGATGGAGGCGGCCATTGCAAACCTCAACCTGGTAATCAGATCAAGGCTTTCAATGTAAAACGTAATCACTTGGGATAATGGCTAAACTCCAGTCCACCAACTACGCCAACATCTCATTACTTTGGCTTTATTTAACAGTATAGAAGAAGAGAAAACACTCACTTGGGGCTCCCACTGTGGGAAACAATCCTACAAAGCTATGCACAGTTATCTAAATATTGCGTCTTTGGTTTCATGTCTTATTGCCTGTGGTTCCTACAGTGATCAATTGGTGCCACACTGAGTTTTTGACCAACCAAAATATGGTATTACCTTAAAATCCAAGATAAAATATCTACATATAAAGGATATGTATGTGGTTTGCTCATACTGTTTCAGGTGTATACTGTAAAAGGGCTAACCTGTAGTGGATGACTTCAGGTAGTCAGCACTGCAGAGGTTTAAGGAAATGATTTGGTTTTCCGGAATGATTTCCTGCTGTAATTGTTCAGTCATGCTGTGATTTCCGCTCCTTCCTGAAGCACGACCTCATGTATTAAAATGCATATTGATGACTACAACAGTTTTCTTACCTTTTTCAAGCTCTAACCTGCCTCTCTAGTCCAGAGGAGGAGGGTAGCACAGCTTCCTGCTCAGATCACCACAGAGGGTTCCCCCTGGACGAGTAAAACAGAACACTTTCTGTCTTTTGGTGGAACCATCGGGGGATACGAGCGATATTACATGTGGGCCAGAGTGAGATCACAGTGAATTATTTATGTGCTTCCTGCCCAGAGCCCCTGCTCATCGCATTTTGCCTCTGCAGGGGTAGTGGAGTCAGGCCAGGACATGCATTCAAGCTGTTATTACAAACTATTCCTCAGGCAGCAATCATGGCAATCAATACTGTCTCTCCCCTGCAGCGATTTATGGGATTTCAAAAGCAATACAGAGGGAATGAGTTGAGGAAAATATATGTTTGTAAAACATCGAGTTAGCGGTTCTACAAAGCTGTATCTTTATTTGTTCTGCCGAGCAGGTGAGCAGGTTGCTTCCATCAGTCAGATGAGGTGGTTATAGCGTGCAATTCAATTATGTCCTCCAAGCAATCCATTGCATTTCAAAGATCATTTGACAACAGTGTCCCCTGTCTGTGACGTTGACACAGATACATTGTGGAAGTGATTGGATTGTTGGATGTGGGTAAATTGGTTTGGCTGCGAGCGTTGTGGCCTCAGAGCAGAGACAGAGGAACGGCCCCTGAGGAGAGGCGATAAGGCACAATGGCCCCTGATGAAGATGATGGCTAAAGGGGAAGGCTTGGGAACGAGCACAGCATGTTATGTTTGTCTTTTCAAGACCACGGCTAATCCGATTACTGTCTCCGTGCACTGTGGGATGTCATTTGAGAAGAGAGCAATAACACGAGAAGAACGTGACTCAGCTTATAGCTCTGTTTGGGTGTTATTTGCTTTGGGGGTTTGGCTAACAGTTTATTTTTGCTGCAAGGTGTGAAGACATCAACAACAATATTTCATTCTTGAAGGGAATTTCTCAAAATGAAGGCCAGCATATTAAAAGCTTGCAACCAAGACTGCGTATGATCTCTACATACAAAGAATATAAAATACATGCTTCTAAGATAAGGTCAGAATCATTAAAAGCTTTATGCTTATATTAGTTTGGATTTCCTTCAATTAATAGCATTAACTTGTAATCCAACGTATTTGTATTTCACTAAGAAGTTCATTAACTGTGGTTAGATATAGCGAGTGTGTGTATGTGTGTGTGTGTGTGTGTGTGTGTGTGTGTGTGTGTGTGTGTGTGTGTGTGTGTGTGTGTGTGTGTGTGTGTGTGTGTGTGTGACTCTCTCCCTCTTCCACTTATTGTCTCCCTCCAGGTGCTGCCTCTCCCAGGTGTTCCCAGTTCATCATCAAGTCCATGATAAAGAGCTGAGGAAAGCAGCTCTCTTCTTTTCTGCTTAGTCGTCTGCATGTAGTGTGTTGCAGTGTGTGTGTGTGTGTGTGTGTGTGTGTGTGTGTGTGTGTGTGTGTGTGTGTGTGTGTGTGTGTGTGTGTGTGTGTGTGTGTGTGTGTGTGTGTGTGTGTGTGTGTGTGTGTGGGGGAGAAATTCAATAGTATTGAGGGGTAAGGGGACGGATCCACTAACACGTTGTTTACTTGTTTTGTTGTACAAATGATGCTTTCTGTTCTTTCAGAAAGTTGTCCTTAGTTGGTCTTTTGAGATGACTGGTGAGCCTGGTATTCTTCAGGTTATTACCCAACATCTTTTTGGTTTACAGAGCAGGTTTCTCTTCCTTTTAACCCGGATTATTCAATGCTTGTGTTCCCAAATACCCTAGAGTTTAAGGGACCTTAACACCTATAGCTATTATAGAGCTGAGGTTAAGAAATACCAGCAGTTCTTTGGGCCTTGTTACAGATGTTAATCTTAGGATATTTAGCTGATTTTCCCTTTTCTGATTATTAAAATCTAAAACTATGGTTTGGAATAAAATAACCAAAATAAAGAGTGTTCGGAAAATGTTTAATTATTTGCCCTTTGCCTTATATCATGATATTACACAATCTCTTTAATGTCATGCCATGGTATTATCCTGAAGGTCCATTTTATTTTGAAATGCCAATAGTCTGAAAAATGTCTCATTGGTCCGACAGCCCGTTAAGCCGAAGAAAAAAAAGGCCCATTGCTCCGAAGACTCTGTCTCTTAAGCGAGGTGTCTGAAAATAGTTGGAATAGTTGACAGAAATTCAGAAATCATGTTAGAATAAGGTAAAACACCCCCAGATTTCTCTTAACAGTTTATCATGCATTCTTTATTACATCACCACACCTGTACAGTATTTGTTTGATCGCCTCCCATTAATTTAAACTTTTGATTAATCATGATTAGTGTTTAATCGATTGAACAGCACTAATGAGAATCCCAGGCCCCGTCTGTACAAACAGCAACGCTTTTGAAACTAAATGAAACAGATAAAGCAAAGCTGTGATGGCTTTATTTTTGGGATGCTGACGTTTTTATTTGTGTGCTCCACTTTCTCTGAGAGGCTGTCAGAAAACCGTACCTTTATTGGGCTAAAGCTCACATTGTGTGGAAAGAAAAATGTTCTCTTTGATCACCGATCTGTGCAGAGATGTTTCAGATGACCTGACACAGTTAATCAAACATTTCAAACTAAAACTTCAAACTAAATCAGAAGAAATATGAAACCTCTTTGTTATATCTATGTTTTAAAGCCTTCTTAATTTTGCAGTTTAACTAAATGAGGCACAGGAGGTAAAATCTCCGTGTGTACATCACTTCTAATTAAAGAAATGATGGTGTTTCATTTTCACTTACTTTCACATCTTCAGAGAGACAAACACAGAAGGCATATGTCAAAGATCGGCTTTTAAAATAGCATTTAGACTCACTATGGGGTGTCTGTTGCTCCAAGTCCTATCCACATGACTTCATAAGTTAAGATTTAAAAGCCACACTGTCAAATCTCATTATACATTTTTAACACAACGCTCTAACACTTCATCGACTCAGCAGCATGCACATGTGAACACTTCCAACATCGAGTCACATCTGCAGAATTAGTTAATCATCTTCATCTGGTTATGAATGTTCTTCCACCGGCAAGGAAATCCGACACAGAACATTTACCGTCTTAGTGAAGAACATCTGCTAGAAAAACCTTTTTAATAAAACTGCACATTTCCATTACATCATTGCACCTAAATTGAATAAAGGGCTGCTTTTTCTTTATTTTCTAAAGTTCAGTTTACTTAAAAATGAATGTGGTTAAGTGTTATGGTCACAGCTTAAAAGAACAAACATTGACTGTCATTAGTCAACAGGAATAGAGTGCTGTAATGTGGAAGTCTATTTTTGATGACCCAACCTTCTCCCTGGACCACATTATTCACATGTTTAATGCTCGATGTGTAAAAGCTATAATTCCTATAATAAAAGAACACTCTCGTAATGCCTTGGTGGCTGAGTGGTTAAAGTGCTTTCATTATAACAACCCTACCTATCAAACCCGATCCCTCATTTGAGGAGGCCTTATTGTGGTTTTCCCTTTCCTGTGTGGGTTGTATATGTTTTTGTGCATGTAAATGGTCTGCAAAGGCTAAAATCCAAAGGTTCCCTCCCACACACTGCCTGAAAAGTGTCCATTGGACTCCTTTGTTTTTTTCCGTAACTGACAGCTTATCCAATTACCTCTGAAGAAACACTGGTTACATGGAGTCAACTCTGCCTGGTGTAATTCACACACCCACCCCCCACCCCCGACATGTGTAAAATTGACAGTGTGATTTGTGACTGGGCTCCCGGCAGAGATTCCCTCCCACAGGACGCTGCTGCCTCAAAAACCCTGGGCTGTGCGCCAGGCGAGGAAGGTGAATGCAGTACAGTGTTGTGGGATGTGGAAATCCTCTTAAAAGCAGAGTGATCGTTACGAAATTATTACGTCGGAGATTGCTAACCGCAGCATCAGTATATATAGTCTTAAATGGGCTGATTGATGATAGTTTAGACAGTTTAAGACACTTATGGATATTTGTCTTAACACTTCATTTAGGATGTTAAACTCTAAGAGCATGTTGAAGCACTGATGTTTATTTGGACCTGCAGTAATTTAATAAAACATTTTATATCTTCAGACACGGATAACATATTATAGTATGCTTTTTTAAGAACGTTGTATTATTTCTGATTTTCTTTCCTTCCTTTATTGTGTTATATGTTTTAGTGCATGTAAATGGTCTGCAAAGGCTAAAATTCCAAAGTTCACATCCGAGGGAGTTACTCTCCCACACACGTTCAACCACAACTCGATTGGAGTTCTTTGTTTTCTTCCGTATCATAGTGACATCACTGTGTAACAATGGCATTTTAGACTCTTGTACTTTAGAATTAAATGAATTATAATAATTCACCAGCACATCTTGCACATGCTTCTCAGAAATGTCTCTGTGTTGCCCGTTCAGGTGCGCCTTCACTCCTGTCGTATTAGTTAATGAATACAGAATGTGCTTTGACACGCAGCGTGCACAACTTACTCAAAAGGGCACTTTTTTCCGTCTTTGTCAAAGTCACAGTTGCCATGCAGAACATTCATCAGTTTGGCTTCGAATCTGACGCCCCTTTTGATGTGCCTGAAGCTTATACTGATCTTCTGTGAAGACGCTGCTCTCATTAGAAATTCTTTAAACTCACAGCTTCGAATCGCATTAGCGGGGCACGGCAGAATCCCTGGTGATGCCACCACACACAGTTACTGTACGAGTTCACCTACTGCGCGAAGGGGAAGAGCGATTTATCACTACACTCCCTCAGGAAACAAACGGGGGAAGTGTGCTCGGGAAGTTGTTTTGATCTCGTCTCGTCTGTTTACCCTCTCAAGGTCAGGAGAGCTAGACATGCATATTGATGATGGAGATGATAGGCCGTCCCGTATGCTGGATCTGCCCCAGAGCTCGTGGTAATCAATGCGGGGAGGAAAACAAATTAACTTGACTAAATGTGTGCCGATTGAAGGCGATCAAACAGACAAACACTCAATCAAACAATTGACCTCCCTCTGCGAACTAGAAGGTCCTTCAAAGAAGTAAACATGCATCATCTGCAGGTTTTTCTTGTTTTCGGGCGGACAACAATGTGCCAATAAATGTTCCAGCTTGCCAAGTCAATAATTCATGGAGCCGGGTGAATAATTGATCACATGATTCATATTTTTCACTTCTTCTCTGTGTTCAATTATTGAGGAGGGAGATTTGTTATCTTCTGGGGTACCTCAAGGTTCTGATTACCTGCAATGGCTGGAGGTGTTATACATTTCCAAGTGTCAACAACAAGCAGCCCAGTGTTTGGGATTATAGCCGACCTCCCACTGCTGCAGACACCACAGACATGACCCCGGAATGAGAGCGGGTCAAACAGGGCCATGTGACGTGGAAATGATACACAACATAGTTTACCCGCTGTGAAATAATAATTCCCACACATTCATGAACCCTTTGATCTGTTTATAAAAAAGTGGATCATCCACAAAATGAAGAAAACTAAATAGGTGTATTTAATTTAAGTGATAACCATATTGACTGTATCTGCAAAAGGCTCAACGTGTGATAAATAAATCAAAGCATTGAATGTATTTAGACTTGGCTAATTTGCACCACCAGTTACTATGTGTGTGCTAAATACAGATAGTGTGTGTCTTTGTAACCCCCCTGAGTTGATGGACAACAGCATGGACAGTAGAGTGGTTACATTTTTACTAATTTTACGTTTCATATTTGTATTTCCTGTTTCTACACGTCTCCATGCTTTAATGTTCAAAAAGCTCTTTATTTTTCTCATACTGCCTGTGCTGCAGCACCTCTTTTCCCTCTCTGTCTGAAACCAGAGCCCAGTCTGCTTTGATTGGTTATCTGGCCGGCTATGTTGTGATTGGTCAACCTCTTAGCGATGTCCCGCCCCTTAGTCTATCACGTACAATGCGTTGGAGCGCTAGCCAATAGATGCGCGAGTAGTGTTAAATAGTGATGTCTCTATATTATTATTATATTATTATCCAGTGGAGGTGTGTCAGGCAGGGGGGGGGGGGGAACTCCCTCTGGAGGGAACTTTTGCAGTCCATTTACATGCACAAAAACCCTATTACAACACTACAGTAAAGACAAAACCTCACAAAGAACAATAGAGCCTTCTTAAAGTTCAGGAGGCTTTCCGTGCACCACCACCACAGCTGCTTGTTCCTGATAGCTGTTTGTTTTTGTCCATGATTTCTACAATGATTCCTCAACAAAGGCATGAATACAGTATGTGTTTCTTTTGGGCGTGATTCTCAGCGGGAGTCGAAAGTGTGTTGTAGCGTAGCAACAACTTCCAGGCTGCTGACAGGTTCTCACACATGTACAGTATATTCACAGTTTTCTTCATTTTCCAAAGTCTTAATGAGATGATGCTACCTGTGAATATCGCTCACAGAGGTCTTATAACTGCAGTGCCATCAGATCTTTTTTAACAGATGCTTACAAGTCTTGCTGTTTCTCTATCAGTCACTAAAACAGATGTGGCACTGCAGCTAAGTGCTTCATAGAGCCATATTTGTCTGCTAAATGATGCAGTTAAGGCTGCGTAGCTTTTAATCCAAATGTGTTACAGGATAAGCATTTTATCCTGAGTCAAATTCACATTTAAAGAGAGAGTCTGCATGTTTTTCGGGAAATATCATACTGAGAATTCAGCAAGTGACAATATGAATAATTTATTGGCAGGTCGTATGATACCTCTGTAATCACAGTGAAGAGTGGAGAGTTAATTGATCCGTAGTTCCAGTTGAGGGGGGAAATCTATTTTCACCGCTGTCCTAATCAGACAGTTTATGATTACCTGTTGTGAGGCGGTTTATGGAGTTGATAGAGATGTGTTTTCACAGTTGGGAATATGTCAATGATTACCAACAACATCAACTTTTTTTAGTCAGGAAACCAGAACAATAGCTTGTAGTGCCCCATAGGACAAACATTAGAAGATGTCTAAATTTGTTAGAAATGAGTAAACACTGCAATTTTAAAGTCAATTCTACTGAAGATGTATAGGTGTGATCGAAGTTGGATCAATAAATAGATTTAATTGGGTTTCACTGTTTGTTAAATGGTAATTCTAGGGTTATTTACCAGAGTTTTGCAACCTTACTTTGTTCTGTTTTTGACCGTTCCCATGACTGTGACTGTAACTCTAACCTTGTTATCTGTTGTTGTGGGTTTAAGTCCCTTTCCTGCTGGACCCATGATAAATTCAACAGCTAACAAAATTGCTGTCATTCTGTTGCCCTGCCGTGGTCTGTCAATCAAACAATGGTGGATGTTAA
The DNA here is from genome assembly GCF_036324505.1 of Eleginops maclovinus. NCBI lineage: Eukaryota > Metazoa > Chordata > Actinopteri > Perciformes > Eleginopidae > Eleginops > Eleginops maclovinus. The sequence continues at coordinate 26,020,915 of NC_086368.1, read as the reverse complement.
TGTCCTGTCCCCTGAGTACTCAATCACTCCTTCAGTGAACTTGTAAGAAAGACACTGATGGCTATAATTCTAATTGTTCTAAGACACTCATCTCTGTTGCTGTTCTGTGGTCAGCGGAGTAAACTGGACAGTCGCCAGGTGTAATTTGTACATGAATATCCTCCTAATCCTGTCGCATCTGTGCTCTCTTAGAATCCAGGAAAAATGGCTTTTGTTTTGCTTTTTCGTTTGTTTCTTTGTAAGTCAGTCAATGAGTATACTGATAGACTTGAATAGGACATGATTACATTTCACTTTATTTAAATTTCCACTTTAAATTAGAACATGAACCAGGGCTCAGAAAGATGCAGACACCTCAAAGCCTTTTTGTACTTCATGACGGCTGTGCTTGTGAAGCTGCATTTGGGATCTGTGTTACAGTATGTTCTGCTCTGCAATGAGTAGGAGACTTATCGTATGAACTGAAATCCAACAAAGCAACATTCATTGCTTAATTTGTGCTGTGTGTGGAGGCTGTCAATAATTACGTGCAGCTCTTTAAAATCCCTTGGCTTATGTATAAATCCTTCAGATTGGTGTGCTGGAATCTGTTAGCACAAAGGATATAATTCTGTTTCCTTTTCCCATTTCTGAGCTTTTATCCTCCCTTTATCTCACAGCCAGACTGATATAAAAAAGCCTCTTCAGTATGCAGCCATATGAACATTGTGCTTGGTCTAATTATAAGACATTTAGGATCCTTAAAGCCACAGAGTTTTCTTCTTTTTGTATTTTAATGGCTTCTAAAATTGCCCCAGTGTATTGTAAAAGGGATATTTAAGCTTTTCCTGGCCGTGTGGTCTGCTTGACAAACTGTGCGCCATTAGCAGCCACCATGAGGGAGCTTTTAAGACACATGCTGCCTCTGTTGCTCGGAGCTCATCTGCGTTTTCCACTCACAGCAAAAAGCTGCCATCTCCACGCTGTAAAGACAACAAGCCAATGATCCTTCATTTGCGAATGAAAGTCAAAGCAAAGAGCACCAGACAGTATCTCCCTGTTCGTCCGTCTTCCCTTTAACAGTAGATGTTATATAATTAGGAGAAGTACTGATGATGAAGTAAGCCATTGGCAGTTCCCTGACTCTACGTTTTGTATCTATATGTTCAGGCTCACTGGCAGCCTTTTTTTACTCTCATCTGCATATTTCAGAAAATGACAGCAACGACTCAAAAGCAAGCTGTAAGCATGTTAGTATGCCAGACATATCGCTCACACTACAGCTGCTCCATGACTATATGTTTCTGACCTTTTCTGTGTTTTTTACCATGCAGATGGAAGCTAAGTGCTGATTTTCTTAGTTCCTCCTTGAGTCCAGAAACAATTACCTCAGCCTTTTTACCTCAGTGGAAATATGCAGATGTTAAAGAGAAGAGGCCCCAGGATGGAGTCTTGAGGAACCCCACATGTCATATTTTTTTCAATTCTGATGTGTAGTTACCAATAGAAGCAATGTTTTATGTCCTTATGTAGGATTCAATCACATTAAGAACAGTGCCAGAAAGTCACACCCAGTTTTCCAGCTGGTCTGGCAAATTGAAGTCATTGAAGACCTTAACAAAAGCAGTACGCTCAAAAGTCTGATGTACAAAAAACTGTTATTTATCAGTCGACACTCCTGTAAATTAAAAATGGCAGTGCCAGTACAAAAATAGCCACGCTCCTATACATTTCAAAACTCTGGACACGCTTTAGTGAAGTAGCTTTTTGATTTTCTATTTGCGTCCTTTTGGTTTTGTGTCATCTATTTTTGGGATGAAGTTGATTCTGCCTTTCAGCTCGTGTCGGTCCCATCTCTGTTGCTCTCCTTTTATGAGAACTTTCAAAGCTGTCAGTGGGACACAAAGTGGAAGACGTCATTTGAATTTCAAAGGCCTGACAGAACACATTGAAGCTATGAGCCGCACAGAGGACCTCTATACAAGAAAGGGCCTTCAGAATTAATCATCCACACTGAGAGTCCTCCTGGATCCTGCTTCCTCTGCCAGCAAGGCGAATAGCCGAGAAAGTGGATTGAGAGAGCAGGAAGCCGTAACCAGACTTGGTAAAAGAGCTGTAGCCCTCCCAGCCTGCTAGCTGCCGTTTGGACAAGAACCAAACATGTGTTTTTATGGGAGAAACAGCATGAGGTCATGTTGTTCTCATTTGTGCTCTTCGCCCACATCAGTGCATTTCTTCTGTTTTGCGAAAAAGCCGATCTTAAACTGTGTCATTTTCAGTGCTCCCCTGGGGAAATGTAAAATGACCCATGAAAGCATAAAGCTGGATCTTCTCCTGAGCCTGATCGCGTTCAAGAGACATACGGCCCCAGCGAGCAGCAGACAGCTTCCAGCCGTCATTGCTATGAGCAAATTAGCCATCACTAATGCGAATGAGCTTCCATTTTTACTCCCTTTGATTTACAGGGCCCTTCCCCATTACATCTCCATGGAGACAATGCTGTCTATACGGGCCATTGTGGGCTCCATACGGCAAATGATCCCATAAAAGAGCATTTATGGCTAAGTATCACCAGTTCCTCTTGGAGGAGAGTGTCGCTCGAGATCAGATGTCCTCATTGCCCGTCAGATGTTCTTCTGTGAGATTTGGCTTGGAGGATAAAGTGAGCACTTTGGTTCAAGGTTTTTTTCGTCAGCTGCCACATCTTTCTGATCATGACGTTAAGCTCTTTCAACAAACATGTTTTCATTTAGGTTTGTTGTCGTAGTGGCCTAGAAATATACTGTAGTACCTGTTTTTAAACTAGGATATAAATTGTTAAAATTGCTAAACATTGTTTCCTTGTATAATAAGGGTTTAGAGTAACTCTCCCATCCATTCTAATTAGTTTTGTCTCAAAGTTTGGTCGAGTGAAATGACGATTTTATAACTGCACTTCCATTTGCTGCCCTGCTGACTGTTACATTTGGTTTGGAAAGAAAATCCTGTGAGACAAACCCCAAAAAGCATAATAAGGCCCCTTTAAATCTGTTTACCTTGTTTGCCTCTGACTTCTGTTCTTTCAGTCGAAACCAATGTTGCTTGAGACACTTACTTTGTCTTCATGTCATCATTCTCTCTTTTTTCTTCTTCTTGGGGGGAGGGCTCCTGTCAGGGAAATCAATCTAGAGGACCAGAGGAGGGGAGGAATGACACAGCGGCCATCGCTCACCCACATGGCCCCGTTCTGCTGCTGACGGTAAGCCCGGCGATGATGGGAGGAGTGCGTGACAGGATGAGCAAGAGGAGTGATGGGCTCTCTCCATCACAGCCAAGGCCCTGTCAGCACGTCTCCAACACTACTTTTTCCTTACTCCAACTTTGTCCCCACTCGCCCTTACTTTCTCTCTCGGTTATTGTCTTTCTTCACCTGCAGAAGTCTTCATGTTAAAGAAGAAGCAGTTATCGATGACCAGTTAGTTAGTAATGAAACAAGACTGCCTGCTGCAAACTATTGGTGGGGGATGTAGTTATCTTTGTGGTATAAATGCGTAAATACAATTGGCCAAAGAAAAAAGCTAACGTAAGGCTACAGACAAGCTGCATCCTGGTCACATGGCTACACGTTGCTACCGCTAAGCTAAAGGTGGCTGATGTTCGACATGATGATTTAAGTCCTGATGCATTAACAAGCTCTAAACCTAACACATTCAAAATTATTTCCAGGTTTAAGGACTCATTCCTGCACAACTCTAACACAAAATCCACAAAGTATCCTTAATTTGCTTCACATTGACAATTAAACTTTCAACTTTAGTTAGTGAACTTCGGATTTAGTAATCTTAATGGAGTATTTTAGGTTTTCTGGACCTTGGTGGATGCCGTAAGATGTCTTCTTTCACACCCCACCTGTCAGCAAGCAGTTGAATCTTGCACAGCTGCATCATTTGTAAATGAAATGATGTAAAAAACATGAATTTCCTTTTGAGCGACCTGCTGCTGGTATGGTGCGAGTAATCAGAGAGCAGTCTTTGCTTCTGAGTGCTTCTCTGTTTATGGGCAACAGTCCATGAGCATTAGCTGAATACTAAATGCTCATCAGAGAGGGTGGCCGGCCAGAGGCCAGAAAGCGGCACAAGTAGCAGCTGTGTTGTGCTCCATCAGGACATAACGATCCACAGAGCCAATGACTTCGAACCCAAAGTCCTGCACTATCTATATAAAACACTATGTGTCCACTACCGCCATTCCTCTTCATTAAATCCAACAGTGGCCAACCACAAGCATGCTGCTGATTGGACACCAGCCTTTTTTTTGGCTTGGCACATCAGAAAAGTGGACCAAGAGCATGCCAAGCTTTAAATAGATTTATTAAACACAGATGAATCATGGCTGAATATGGACACCCACGCTCACTGAAAATATTCAGATTATATTTTCAGTGGAAACTATTCTGGGAAATGTGTTATACTGTAACTAAGGACTCAGATATTTGACCACATTAGCAATCCAACACAAGTAATAGCAGCTTGGAGCAGCAAAAAAGGACAAAGAAAGAAAGATTTACATTTCAGCCATTTTCTAAACCAAATCAAACGGTCCTAATTTGATAAAGTAGGTTTTCTGAAAATGCAATATGATGACTATTTAGTCAAGTTTTACTTTCGGGTTAGGTCTACCACCAAAACTACATGTCATTGTGACCATTGGCAATCCACAGAAAACCACGAGGGGCTGTAAACAGGAAGAAACACTTTGCACTTACAAGCACTATTATTCCTGTTACTGTGAGTACGAGTGGAAGGGTAATGGAAATTGCGATAGAAGTGAAGTCAACTCTCTCTGTCATTGCAAAAAAACCTCTTGCCATCGGTGTTTATACAATAATCATAACTAAAATGTAGAGGAAAAAAGGAGAGGAGCCTTGTTCAGGTTGTACAACAGCTTCTAAAGGTAGCCACAAGGTCAAAGGTAAACTGATTTATTCATTTTAATGAACGGAAGTGTGTTCATATTGTTAATACAGTCCCAATGCATGCTGTTAATACATATTAAACACATGGAGGGAGGTTGGCTTCATCTTTGATTACCTGTCCGTAGTAGCAATACTATCTCTTCATATGCAAATGTGCGGTGCTTTGATATTAAAATGTGAAAAGGGCTGGTGTAGTCTCACATGTTGTATGCATATTTATTAATTTATGCTGTTTGGGTTGTGAAGTGAGGTCCTTTTAAAGCAGATAATGTAACATCAGCATTTCATTACTTGCTTGGAGGAAAGTAAATCCCTGGTTGTGAGCTGGTTTTACATCTCCTGGGAAATGTAAGGCCTCGGGATATAGGCTGATGAAACTCCGTTAAAACAGTGAGAGTCTTTTATTCTGTGTGGTACGTGTTTCAGCTATTTCAGGGTCATCAAAGGGAAGTGTAAGAGCCAAATAAAAAGTGAAATAATAGAAAATGATGGCCTAAGTTGAGTCAGTATTAAGAAGCTCTTTATGTTGTTGAATGGAAACAGATGTGTTGCTCAGCTTTCACCATGAGTGGTTTGTTTTCCACCCAAATAGAGTCTTGCCTAGACCCGGCAGCAGACCGAAATCCATGGGTTGGCATTCGATTAGCGAGGGCTAAAAATAATAGGCGGGGCAGGGACATCAGATTATTGAGCTTTCTTATTGTACATTTACCTTTCTATACATAACATAGGTGTGCCTAACCTGAAAACAAAGACAAATATTCACATTTAAGATATGAACAAGCATTTTTCGGGGCATATGTTGACCTGGTTATCGTCCGAGCAGAGCGGTATAGAAGTAACAATATAAACAAACACGCTACCTCTGTAGCGAGGGTTTAAAAGGATGAAGATGCTCTAATTTGATGCTTTTTTTAATGTGTTCAGGCTATCCATTTACATATCAATCATTGAAAAATGTAGATGTAGAAGATAGAATAGAATCGGAGGATGAAACCCTCTTTATTAGTCACATACATGCACACAGCAGAGCACACACAGTGAAATGGGTCCTCTGCATTTAACCCATCCTAGTACTAGGAGCAGTGGGCAGCTATCGTGCAGCGCCCGGGGAGCAATGGGGATTGGAGGTGTCCGGTGCCTTGCTCAAGGGCACCACAGCAGGGCCTAGGAGGTGAACTGGGACCTCTCCAAGTAGCAGTCCGCTTTCCATATTTCAAGTCTGTTCGGGGACTTGAACCGGCGACCCTACAATTTCCAGTCCAAGCCCCTACTGTCTGAGCCACTGCTGGACGGATGGTGTTACATTAACACAACAATTCATGTTTATTTTGACGATTAAATATGCGTTTACACTGACAGACTGTTATGTTACGACTATCTCACATATCTTCACTTCAGCTTACACCTAAAGTGTGTTTGTGCCTACACGTTCTTTTGATATACATCCATAGCCTACACATTCACAATAATGACGCTGATTCCCAAGTGAGTGCCAAAATCCTGGACGGGTAGGCCTGGCCCCCCACGGATATAGGCAGTTCGAGTTGCATATATAGTCAGTGTCTCTTCGGATGGATCTGGACCTGGTGGGTGGTTTCTCTCTCTGGAAATCTTCCTTGCTTTGAATTCCTGTAAAGAGAGAATATGAAGGACATCTGCTGCGGTCTGCTCTCGGGTAATTAGCGGGTATTTTTGCCCTCATCATTTGTTTCCTTTGGACATGCTGTATCTCTCAGAGGCCACCTGCACTGATGGATGCTATCTGCATTTCTTACGCCCATTATTTGTGTGATTGAAGTGGCACATGAGACGGAGATTTTTAACACCTGTGACAAACGGAGTGGGAAACGGGAAGCAGGGGGGAGTAATTCCGGAGTCTGTCAGTCAATAGCCTGCTCTATGCAAACAATGAGAACTAAAGTATTTATATAATTAAGATAAATGAAGTGAATTATCAACAAAAACTTTCAGAAATAGCTTTTATTTTCGCCCTTTAACCATTTTAGCCATTCATACACTAACATTAAAACATTGTGAATAAAATGATAACGTTCTAACTTATATTACAGACTTTTACCCCCTTTATAAACACTATGCAGATCATGTGAACAATTTCTTGTTCATTTTAATAATGGGAATCTGGTACATAACTCTGTATATTGTTGTGCATTTGTCTCTTTCAATATCTGCGCACCTCTGCACTTCACATCCAAACACTGCACACATTTAATTGTAATTTTCCAAGTATTTTTTCATATTAAACTGTACTTCGTTTGTTGTATAATAATATTTTGTGTAAATATTTCTCTATATTTTGAATGTACCAATAGTTTTTACATTTTTATTGAATAATAAATCTCGTTCTGGTATTTTTCTCTCTGTATCCTCTCTTACTGTGTTTATGTACACCACACCAAAGCAAGTTCTCTAGTCTGTGTAAATCTACTTGGCAATAAAGCTGATTCTGATATATTGATCTTTTTTAATCTGAAGTATTGTGTGAGCTTTAAACGAAAGAGTGAATAACTTCTAACCTCAGACAATTGTATTATAAACCTTTCCTCGCTGCATGGTGATCATCATGAAACTCCTACAGGACAGTCTGTGGCAGCGGTGTGTCCTCACTGTCCTTCCCCCAGGTGAGGAGGAGCTGACAGTGAGAGTATTGATCATCATTGAGCTCCAGCTCTTCTGTGATGGACTGATTGCTCTGCTTCAGACTGCACGCTGTCCTTGAACACTGCTGTCCTTACGTCTGTGTGTGTATGTGTGTGTGTGTGTGTGTGTGTGTGTGTGTGTGTGTGTGTGTGTGTGTGTGTGTGTGTGTGTGTGTGTGTGTGTGTGTGTGTGTGTGTGTGTGTGTGTGTGTGTGTGTGTGACATCATGACCCAGATAAGATGAGTGCAAACAATTACTGCTCACATAACTCCTTGTAAAAGAAAAAGTTGCTATGCCCACATGCAGTATAGATCTGACAGTCCTTGGTTTATTGGAATATTATAATAGGGTCAGGTCAAACAAAATACACAAAAAAACCCAACATTTTCTCGCTCAACCCTCTGATTGAACCATGTTGTTCTTTCAACAACAGTGATGCCTTACCATGCAGGACGTTCTATATTTACTAGGCGAAGCTCAGATAAACTTCATCCCCAAAACATTGGAGTTGATTCATTGGTGGTGCTTGTTTCATAAAGAAATGACACTTTAATTTAACAGCAATGATGTGTGTCCTTTTAGGAACACAATACTCTCGATAACCACCAGACCTCACTGTGTTTAGAAGAAGAAACACATGTGCTAATTTTCTTATTCCTCATTGAATTGCTTCAGGGGACAGAATATTCTAAAACGTGTTTTTTTTCATCTGCATATCATTTTTAACCCTCTTCCTCTATCAGCTTACTCTGTAAGATAAATTACCATATGTGTTTAACTGTCTACAGTATGTGATACACAACATAAAAGGAACTAGCAGAAGACCTCATACTCATTGTCAGTCAATATTATCAATACAATAGATGAATTGGATTGGCCTTTCATTATGTTTCTGACAGGCAGCTCCTTTATTAAATGATGCTAATTAGTGAAACATATCAATGTAACCCTTTTGATTTTCTTATATCACAATAATATATTCATTTTAGAGACTCTTGAGACAGTGGAGAGAGTTGACACACACACACACACACACACACACACACACACACACACACACACACACACACACACACACACACACACACACACACACACACACACACACACACACACACACACAGACCTCCCACACCCTATTATAATATTCCAATAAACCAAGGGCTGTCAGATCTATACTGCATGTGGGCATAGCAACTTTTTCTTTTACAAGGAGTTATGTGAGCAGTAATTGTTTGCACAGATCTTATCTGGGTCAGGATGTCACACTCACACACACACACACACACACACACACACACACACACACACACACACACACACACATACACACATACACACACACACACACACACACACACACACACACACACACACACACACACACACACACACACACACACACACACACACAGACCTCCCGCAGTACTAAGATATTGAAAATCCTATTTGTCACAGAATTGTATATGGGGGGGCTTTAATTAATTAGGCTTCTGCTGGTGGAAAATTGAATTAGATGATTACAGTAAACAATGTGGTGCTACTTCTGGGAGTAAACATTATGTTTGTGGCCTGCTGCCATATACAATATCCCACAAAATAACCAGTCCAGACCATAGTGAGTTAAGTGAGCTACAAGAATGCTCCTATCAGGTGTTTGAAGGACATTATTACACCACTTAGTTGAATACTTGATTTTGATTGGTCATTTGGACTTTCCAGAGGTTATTCATTTTAGCCAGGAAGGAGTATAAAGTGACTATGTGCAATCATGTCGATCCGCAGAAAGAAGTCTGTAACATCCCATAATGTCTGTTGATTTATTCATGTCATGTTTAGTTAGTAAATCAGGTTCATTTTATATGCTTCTTGTTTAGTTCATAGTCCGGTTAGATTTATGTTCAGTCAAGTCTCTTTGTTCACCTCGTCTTGTCCTGTCATTGGACTTCCTGTTTATTTGTGCTACCTCTTCCTCTCGTTTCAGATCCTTCTTGCCCTTGTGTGTCTTCCTACCAGTGTGATAGTCAGCCCCTCCCTCGATTGCTGCCACCTGTTTCCCATTACCTGTGGTATATATAGTCCTCGTCTCCCTCTGTCCTGTGTTTCTTTGTGTCGTCAAGAGAGCCCGCTTTCCACGATACCTTGTAGTTTTTTGCCTTAGTGAAGTTTATTTAGTCCTCATGTTTCATAGTTTGCTTTTCTACATTTTTGATTTTCGGTTATACTTTGCTTCATCACAAGTAAAGACCTTTTTTGAACTTTGAAACTTTCTATTGAGTGGTGCATTTGAGTCCAAGTGTCTGTGTCACGTTCCTAAAAAAGTCCCATCAATTTAACATCAGCCGAGCACAACACGATTGATTATCACTAACAGAAACACAGTGTTTAAAGAAAAGAAAAGGTGAAGAGACCTCGACAGTTACAGAAAGCCTTGTTCAGAGCTGCCTTCATATTATGTAACAGTGTTGACACCGCTGTTGGTACCCCGTGGAAGCAATACAATCATTTAAAATCAACATTGAGGGTAAAGTCGTTGGTTTATTTGGTATTTAGCCATGCAACCCGTACTCACCTCCTTATTGTAATGCTCTCACACACACTCAGTGCTCAGTGTCATCTCCCAGCCTGTGTCTCGTTGTTCCTCTTGCCTCAGCAGTGTGAATTTTCAAGGAGACCCACTTCAGATTTCTCCACAGAGAACTTTCTCCCCCCACTCTGTCTGTGAGGCAAACTTTTTGTTTTAGCTGCACATCACAATGGCACCATGCCCTCGATTTTACTGCCAGCTTTCCTCCGCAGAAGGATGCACGTACACGCACGGTCTGAGCAGACACACTCCCCCCTTGCTTCCACATGGGAATCCCTGCAGTGACAAATGTGTTGTTGGAGTCTGCTCTGGGAATACTGACAAATATGTTGCAGTCAGACAAGTGATAAACTGCAGCGGTTAAATAAAGTTAAGCGTAGGAATCAGAAGGGGAGTTTATATCCCATATGATTCTCTATAATGGAAAACCTTTGGTCTTCATTAATCATCACTGATCCCTGGAGTACTTTGTATAGAACATGTACAATAAGGATCATAGATGTGAGGTTCAATGTGTTTGTTTTAATTTAGTTTATTTAAACTCAAGCTCTGAACTAGTTAGAGGTCTAGTTAGATTACAGGATGCTCCAGCTTTTTGTAAATCATAGCTTAACCTAGTCCATCAGAATCAGGCCAAGTAGCTTGACACATACAAGGCATTTGCTTTGGTTTATAACAGTGGTTCTTAAACTTTTTGTCTGACGACCCCACAAAAAAAACTGGAGAGGTTTGGTGACCCCACTTTCCCAAAAGTGTGTAAGTGTGACGTCACGTTTCCGTAGCAACCGATTTTTTGTTCCAATCCAAACAAATTAACAATGTATGACGATTATTTTATGGAAAAGGAACGATTTTGTGTGAATTAATTTACGAGTTTGCGTCTCCAATGATTTGAGTGATAGTCATACATTTTGAAAGAAACAGCAATGCCATCTGCAGTTTGGTTGTTTGGGGGCGGGCTGTAAATCGCGTTGCCAGGACAACGTTATGCATTGCAAACCCATGGTAACGACTGTCAATCAAGCAAAAACAAATAGGCAATGTGTAAGAAAAGGCCTGGGCGGCAACAATTTATTAACGCAAACAAGAACTGGAACAAACAAAGCAATGAAACAAATGTCCAAATCAAACGGGAGTCAAGAGTCAACAGAGAGTGTGTATGATTGGAACGATCTCACTTCCTCTTATACGGACGCCATGTCAATGAGAAGGATGGGCCTGCTTCCGCGAGCATAGCAGGTCAATTCGGGGATCGATGCTGCTCACAGCAACACGAAGATTCTCCTCCATGCTGTTGAGACGACATCTGTATTTGTTCTTTATGTAGGCCAGGGACGAAAATGTCTTTTCGCACAGATAGGTTGATCCAAACGGCGTGAGGATGTCCATGGCAGCCTTGGACAACCCGGGGTATTCCTGCACAACTGACAGCCAGAATTCATCTAGAGTTTTTGAGGCAAACGACGCCTGCAATGTGCGGTCGCTGGACAGCTCAATCAGCGCATCCTCGAGCTCAGATGGCAGGTTGTTTGAGGAGCAGTTGGTGAATGGTTGTCGTACCCAGTCAAAAGGCTCTACATTCTCCGTGAGGAAATACTTATTGAATTTGTCGAGGAGACTACGAAGATGACAGGTTATTGACTCTTTCAATGAATTGGCATTCATGTCACTCTCCAAAAAGTCGTGCAGCTCCGAGAACATTTCAAAGTCCCCACTCTCTGCACGGGCTGCCCAACGCTGCAATTTTTTTGTGAAAGCATTCACTTTGTCTGAGAGGGTCAGGATGTTTGTGCTGGGGCCTTGTAGTGACAGGTTGAGACTATTTAATTTGTCAAATATGCACGCCAGGTATGCAAGACGTGATAACCATCTCGAGTCAGTGAGATGGTCTGCAAGAGGGGAATGCACGTCTGAGAGGAAGGTGCGCACCTCGCTTCGCAACTCGAACAGGCGTGTAAGAACTTTGCCCCGTGAAAGCCACCTTACCTCTGAATGAAAAAGAAGGGATTCATGTGCAGACCCCATTTCCTGGCAGAGAAGGGCGAAGAGTCGTGAATTTAAAGGGCGCGATTTGATCGAATTCACTATTTGGATTGCTGTTTGAAGAACATTGTTAAGCTCGGGTTCAAGTGTCTTGGATGCCAGGGCCTCCCTATGGATAATGCAGTGTGTGAACTTGACATGTGGTGCAACGCTAAGGACCTTGGCTTTCAGCCCTTTGTGTTTTCCCATCATAGCCCCGGCACCGTCAGTGCATATGCTTATGCATTTATCCCAATCCAGGCCTGTCTCCTCCATCCAACCATTAAGACAGTTAAAAATGTCTCCACCAGTACATCTTCCTTCCATCGGAGAGCAGCACAGCATGTCCTCATGCAGTTTCCCGTCATGACTGTAGCGAATGAAAACCATTAAATGGGCTACATTAGTCAAGTCAGTAGACTCGTCTAACTGCAAAGAAAACCGGCTGTTTTTCACTCTCTCGATGAGCTGGCATTTCATATCATTAGCGATGTCGTTAATGCGTTTGGACATGGTATCATTGGAGAGGGGAATCTGTTTAAGCACACTTGCGATCTTTTCACCATGCATTGCTGTGGTCATCGCAATTGCTGCAGGAAGGATGAGGCTTTCAGCAATTGTGTGTGGCTTTTGTGCTTTGGCTACAAGGTGGGCCACTTTGTATGACGCTGCCAAGGCTTTGGTGGGCACAGTAGCTTGGCTATGCACAACGGTCTTTTGCCCATGCAGCGCAGCTTCTTTTCGTAAAAAAAATGTCATGGGTTTCTGAGCATCATCTGGATGTCGGCTTTCGAGATGTCGTCTCATTTTTGTGGGCTTTAAACTTTCATGTGCCAGAACATCGCCGCAAATAACACACTGTGGGTGGTCGAGCTCATGTTTTACCTGGCACGTGAATCCATATTTAAGAAATTCTTTCAGGTATCGGCGACGCCTCGTTGGTGGGTCTTTTTTATTCTCACCACCGGCCAAACTTGTCCCATCTGAGGATCGCGGAGGAGTAGGTGCACAACTGGAGGTAGATGGCACTTCTGAGCTCAAATCATTGTTTTTTAGCAGCCACCTGTCCATTTTTGATGAAAGTTATAACTAGGCTAGTGGCTAAAAAAGTGGCTAGTATCACAAACGTGGCTAGTAACGTGGCGAGTTAACTATGACGTATTGTAAAAAAACCGGGAAGAAATTGAGTTTGAACAGTGGGCGCAGATTGTTACATTGTTTCTATCATAGGACCAATAAACGATTCGAAACGCCATTTAAAGCTGGGCAACTTTTTTTTTTCTCTCTCTCTCTCCCTCTTAACAGCGTGTAGGAATGAGAAAAAGGCAGATTTTCATTGTATTGACATTTTATTTTTCGTTGTTTCACCAGGTGTTATAACAGCTAATTTCCGACTGAAGTAACAAATAATTTTGCGACCCCACGGAAGTTTTTGCCGACCCCGTTTGGGGTCGCGACCCCTAGTTTAAGAATCACTGGTTTATAATGATGATTATAGAAACACAGTAAGAGAAATGAAGTTGTAAGAAAAGGATAAAAACGATATTTATTTAACAAAAAATAAAGAATACTATCTATATAAAATAGAAATAAAAAACAAGGTGCTGTAATTTGACTCAATACTAGAATATTGGAGTTTAAAGTGGAAAGCTGACCAGAGGTGAGTTACGTATTTAATACAAATGAATTGTCCTTCGATTAAAATGCAGTTCAATACAGAACTGTTGAACAATATAAATGCTGTAGTGTAAAAAAAGTCATTTGTTTTTTCGTTGTTTTAAACCTTTTTAATACCAAAATTAGGGGGAAACACACCTCTCCTAATTCCAGCACCCCAAGATGACGAGTAGTCCTGTACTTTTATCTGGTTTCACTTTTTCGCATCACAATCTGTATGGAGGCTGAAAGGTGCAAACGTGCTACAATGGCTCACTCCCACTAGGAGGAAAGAGTTGCACCTTCACAAACAAAGCAAATATAAAAACACTAATGTGCCAAAACACAAGCAGATAAAGAAACATCTTCACCAACTTCACAACGCACCTGCAGCATTTAGACAACGGTAGCGAGGCGTACACCTGTCGGCCACCGTACAATGTGCCAGAAAACTGGAAGTCAGTGTAAATGTTTTTGGTTACCTATTCAGTCGTCTGTCAAACCAAGTTTCAACTCATCTGGAAAGACTTTTCAACGCTGCTTGGATGGAGACGGATAGATCTTTTGGACAAATGACAGAGAGTTTATGAATTTTTTACATAGCATATAGCATCACCCCAATTAAGAGTGAAATTGTGAAAAGTGTCTCCTTCACTTCGAACTGAAGCTGAAACACACTTGTGACAAATTCAGAGTAATTTGTCTCGGGAATGAATGCTGATAGTAACCTTTCCCACAAAGAAAGAAAGCCAGTTGTTCCAGGTGGGAAAAAGGTAAAAGAGGACACGTTTTCCTCATAAAAGAAGGCTTGTATCACTGGATGAACATTTACAACAATACCTGGAAATCTATCAGCTGACATATTTTGACATATCTTTCAATCCTCATTTGTCGTGTCGCAACAAAATGGCATGTCACTGAGCGGTGCCTCCATCTTTTTTTATGCAAAGGTCACCCACATTGGCATTCTGAGGCGGCGGGGCCTTTGAAGAGTGGAAATTAAATTTCAATCACTGAGGGATAAATCTGTTTCCACAGAAGGGACCAAACAAGGGCGAGGCAGCCCTGTGAAAAGTTCATTTAAATTATGGATGGCAATCGGTCCCGCTGCATTTTTCACTGCGATTGTTTTCAGTTTCCCTGGAACACTGTAAAGGTTAATTATATGATTAAGTGGCTGCCTTTAATTTGTCGAGCATGTCCGAGGAAATTATGGGAAAGCATTGCACCATTGTTTCAATTTTAAGTTCTTTTAAGAAAATACTACTCAGATGGTGTAGAACATACGAATACATTGCATAATCAAGATATTTATTTTCTTTATAAGCACTAGACACCTCTTTGTATTGGATTTTCCCCTCTATTTTTATTATACTTTTCAAAATTATTATTTTTTAAAATATATTGTATTTATTATTATTTACCACAGTGGATTCCAAAGAATTTATAAAACATTATCTTGCATTTCGTTTAATTTTCTTCTCATATATATATATTTTTTTTACTAAAAGAACCCCCTTTTTATTGGATTTTAGTTTGCTTTCTGTTTTAGATTTTATTTTAGAATTGATTTATTTTTAAATGCAGTTGTTTCAAAACGTTACATTTCATTCTTAGCTTGAAAGCTACTTACATAAGTGCAATAAACCATAAAGATACAAACTTAGAAGAACAAGAAACATATTTAATCGCCAAGGTAAAAAAAACGGGGAGGGACAAGAAGAGAAGAGAAAAGATAGTGTTCTATTTTATAATTTCCAGTTATTCTATTGTTGTTTGGAGGGTCTGCTGCAGGACGGGATAAAGAGGAATCACCTGAACACATCTTTTGGAGAACACATAATCCTGGATATATCTTACCCTCCATGCCTCTCTGAAAGCTTTTTCCAAGACGTCTGCCTCAGACACAAAAGCATCTTTGTGACATTCCCCCACTCCTCCTTCCCTCCATCCATCATTTCCTAACATGAATTGCATACGACAGGGGCAGGTGTCGGAGAGCAGAGAGGCATTCCTCCACAGTCTCAATCATTAACCCGGAAGACGGGAGTCACGAGGCTCAGCCACTGTTCCCAGCCTCCCCAGCACAGCTCAGACTAGTCCCATTCTCCTCCATTGAATCCAAGGTCACAGGGTCAAGGTGATAGGCTGGCAGCCGCCTGTCTCATGCATATGGACGACAGAGGCTCCATCTGTTCCCTTGTGGAATGCAAATGCACAAGCCTCTTTCTCTGCTGCCTTTTTCTCTGCCTCAAAGAGCAACCCTGCCAGACCTTACATGGCATCAGTTCCACTTGTTGGTCCCGGATTTATGCAAAAGCATTATAGAAATGCAAGTCATCGCTGCAAAAAGTCCCCACAGCTCCACCACAGCTGACTCTCACACTTTCCTGCCTGATAATCAGGGTTGGAGGGAGTATTCAGAGCCTTAACTTAAGTAAAAGTAGGGATAGCATACTGTAGAAATACTGCTTTAGAAGTTAACTTAAGTAAAAGTAAGCATAATTAAATAAAATAGTTAAACAGTATAGTTCGTATTAAATGAACTACCAACTCTAAAGTTAAATCATCTGAAAAACAAAGAAAAGGCTCAATATATTTTTTAAAAATGTAATTTTGTACGGATGCCAATTTATTAACTTTGTCAGCATGTTAGCATTTTCATTGTGAGCTAGCTGCTTTTAGCATTTAGCTCAAAGCTCAACGGTGCCTAAATTAGCCCTCACAGAGCTGATAGCATAGCTTCAGACTGTTAGCTTTAATGAAGTTATAATGTTGATGATCTTAGCAGTAATTGTTGGTGTGTTTTAGGATCTTACTTTTGTAATTTTTCAAGTAAATGTCTCCGCAAACACATAGATTATCGGCGAAATGCAATGACGTTGTTGTTCAACAGCATTTTACCTTTGAGCTTTTGCCTCCATGCTCATAGTAAAAGTAATTTCTCAAATATTCACAAAGGATTCCTTGGATATTCAACTAGAGAACCAAAATGTTGAGATGCTTGTTTTATAGCCCATCATCGGTTAATCATCAGGTATATATTCTTAGTTACTGCTCTATGTAATCAGACCAGTATTAGCAGACTGGCATGATCAGTCCGATAACAGTAAGGACAACAAACCTTAAAGAAAAAGCAAGAAGCAGAGATGGTGTCTGTTAGAGGAGCAGTTTAATGGCCTGTTGGGGGAGGCAGCCAATCTCCTGGTCCATGGTGAGATCTCACGCTGCTAGGCAGGCTGCTACTTGGTCCGCTGACTCTATGTTTGAGCCCCATGAGGTCGGCCTTTTAAGCTCCCTCTGTCTGTGCCAGTGATTTGAGTTGGGGGGGGGGGGGAGTTGGTGGTGGGTGAACATATACCCAATCCTCCTTTGCAAATGTGTTTAAAAAAGCAGTGCCCAGCAGGTGTAATCACCCCTGTTGTGTACCCTTTACAGCCTGTTTAATGGGAGCTATTTATTGGATACAATAGGAAGACACAGACGTTATTCAACACACATGTTTACTTGTTTCCATATTAGATCCAGTGGATGCATGACATTTAGTTTTGGGTGGGTGGTAGTAGGGAGAGACTCAGTTAGAAGTATGGATCTTTGTTAGTATTTCAGCCTAAATTAATCTGTCTTTACAGAAAAACAATTGATCAAAGCAATGATTTCCTAATGAGCTTGTCTAAATGCTAATTGTTCAGTGGAGGATAAAAAATGATCTTACAGATGTCGCGTTGATTCTCCAGCGCAGAGTAAAAGTTCTCTGCAGACATGTGGTGTTTAAAGTGTGATCCAGGGTCGGAGGAGGACAACAAAACCCCAGAGCGGCGCAGACAACTTTCCCCTGAGTTTAACAGACCTACTGAGAGTCTATGGTGCACCTCAATGGTGTGGCCTTGAGAAAATCTGAAGTCCCTTTGACCTGCTGGGTCAGAATTGGAAAGCTAGCTCATGCTAAAGGTTGTTAGCATGAGTGAGCGGTGTGCGTAACACAATAAAAAAAAATGTCTCTCCTTTTGTTCATTTTTTAGATTTTAACAGAACTGGAATTTGTAATATTCCTTGTAAATTAAGTAACTAAAATATAAATATAAATGCCATGTTTTAGCTGCTTTTCCCCCTATTTTTTCACTTATCTTAATCTAAACTCATTCTAATTAGCATTTTAAAGCAGTTTAATAACGTTTGCAATCGTACCATTGAAATAGTGAGTACCAGGGTCTTCCTCAGTTTATTGCTATTACAATCAAAAAACATTTTAAAATATGCAAGTTCAGATATTATATTATTGAATTTGTGCCAATGTGCTTACATTGTCAGAGCAAAAATCTGAATATTGGATAAACCCTGCTTCAAAATCTTATTCTGGCTCAAAAATACATTTCAGAAAACAGGCTTTAAGACATCCGATGCAAAATCAGTGCATATTGCAAACAAATAAAATAAAGGGAAGAAATGGTTTACTAATAGATATCAACTTGATCTTTCCCAGTTGGTCATCTACATTCAGACAAATGGCCTTTGTATTCACAGTTTTCTTTAAATTATTAAAAAGGAGGCATTATGAGAAAATAACTTGTGCTAAATAAGATAAATCTACCCACATGAATAGAAAAGGGTTCTGAAATATACAGCTACATGTGTATTTTGGATGTTTTATTTCAAACAGTCAAATCTGACCAGTGCCTCACATGATGTAGATCAGATCTGTAATCTCCATCCAAAAAAAGAACAATAGGAAACGCAATAATATCAAACAAAACAATGTTTACAACCGGAGTCTGAGCGGACATAATATCCTGCTGATGAGATTATTCGGATTAAGGATGAGTTCGCACGACATTTGGATACAAAAGAGGATTTCTGCTTTAATACCTATAAATGCATTTCATTTAGAAACACAATAGTGCTAACATAGCTTTGTCTTTGCCTAGCTCCACAATGTACTACACAAGTGATAAGAAATGTGATTCCCTTGTGGGAAATTGACATCTTTTAGGCTGCTGCTAACCTGCTAAAATCACCTCCCTGCTCTCAGGCTCCTGCAGCGAGAATATGAATATTAGAAAAGTGATTTTCACCAAAGTGGACCATCCATTCACACATCACTCTCACTGCTAACTCTCCCCTGCAGGAGCTCAGTGATCACAGGAGGATATCCCCCACTGGGGCTGAAGCAGCGAACGTATTATCAGGTAAATTTTGATCTGTCTTTGGCTCTCCATGTGGGAATATATGAATGTCATTGGTGCTTGGTTTATCTCCACCTTCCCCCGTCCATTTGAGTGAGCAGCTGACCTTTTCTCTCAAGCTTGACATGTCTTCTGCTCGGTGGGAAATAGAGCATCCCATAGAGAGCTTGTTTTTGGTTACTAGGCAGATGTTATTAATATTTAAAGACTGTGTTCCTGTGCATGTTGTGGTGTAAATTCACTTCTTCACTGGTGCAAAGGATGCACACTCTCTCGGGAGGAGATGGGAGACTCCTACGGATTCAGGATTGTTCCTCTGCCATTGTCACACCCAGTTGACAGCGTACAGAGAAACCCTCTTATGTGTTTGCTTATTCATATTCCAAAGCCCACGTCCGTCAAGCACATACAGTAAGACACACTTTGAGGCAGTGTTTTTTTTAAGCATATGCTATGTACTGAATTTGTATTTTTAGGTGTTCTGCCTTATGAATGCTTGTGTGACTAATACCAGTGAGTAATGAAACACCTTTCAAATCTGTTACATGGAGAGAGCGTTGCTAAAAGGGAGGGGAAGGAGGTGAAAAAAAAACAGGACTAAAAAAGCACAAGTGAGAAAGTGATCAGGCTGTCTAACCAATATATATCTGCCAGATCTGCCCGGCAACCACAGTTAATTGAGCACAGATGACTACCTGTGAACTGACTTCCTCCCATTGACCTTACCTTCAACCTGTAATGTCACACACTTTCGTGCTGTTGGAGGTAATGTATTATGTACAGGAGCTGCATGTAACCAGACTGTACAGAGTGTGCGTCGTGTCAGTTGTGTGCATTTATACAACGGGGAGGAAAGTGGAGAGGGAGGGTGTTCATTTCCAGAACATGTTCAAGCATGCATATCCTGAATGTTGGTAATGACTGAATAGAGATGCAACATAGGCAGATAAATATATGACTTAATCACCTGCAGTATGGACCCAATACAAAATAAATAACATGTAACAGTCCTGCTTTGATTTCTTTAAAGATGGACCTACAGACATGTTTTTATCCCCACTATCTCAAAGAATGTTTGAAATGATGGGGCCTATTTTTTCTGAAACCTTATAGTCTGATTAAAGTCTGAACACAAAATGTCATCAAGGGATTGAGCAAAAGCTTTTTATATTTAATAATAAGAACAAAAAGATAGATGAATAAATACAAATAATGTCACAGATGAATAATTATGCAAAATTTGCTGAAATATTTTGCTGATATTTGTTTTTGCTTGACTACAGATTTGTAATAGATTATATAGATTAGAAATAAAGCAACATTTTATTTTCTATAAAGTACGTCCGTGTAGCTTTAATTGTGTAGAATTTGTCATCAAAAATGCATGTTGTCCTTTATCCTATTTTCACAACAAATGTAAATATCCCTACCTCAATAAATGGTGGTTTGGTGACATCAACTAAATCCTGGATAGCTCCACCCACTTGGCACCTGACCACCCATTAACCAATCAGTGATTACATGTTTGTGGGTGTGCAAAAAATTGATGTTGCTCTAAGTAAGATATTAGATTTTTTTTTAATAAAAGGGGTCACACAATTGCTATTTCACCTGCGTTCCGCTTGTGATTGTTAACAGGAGTAGAGGGTATAACCCAACACCACCATATCAGTGTTGTGCACCATCACATCCTCAGGTAACTGATTAAAGTACAAACATGTCCCCCCATCTTTCAGTGGCTCCACCCTCTGAGGTCTGTCTCAATCCCTTGTCTGTCTCTGAAAAACAAATCCTGCAGCCAGTGTGGTGCATCCTAACCTCTGCGTCGGTGCATTATGAAGGAGAAATCCACACTAAGCAGAAATGCAGAAAGTTGATCAAGCCCTAGGAGGATAGTCTGGCTCGCCGGAGGAAACAGCAACGTGAGCTGTGAGGCTAACTGGAGATAAGGGAGGAAGAGCTGGGCAGCAGATGCAGACATCATCATCTAGAGGCAGATGCTTTATACAACAATTCAGCCGCAGGAACATGGCAAGATGTGTGGTACACCCTTCATCGGAATAAGAATACTTTATTTATCCCGAGGGGAAGATTTTGTAACAGTTGCTCCATTTTAAAATTAAATTAAATTGAAAAATAACACAAGAAGATAAAGGAATAATGTGCACAGTGTACGATAAGAACAATACATATGAAAATGCATTACCTTGCTACCTTGCGATACAATCTGGAGACCTTAACTTGTTACAAAAACTCAACTCAAATGAATCACATCACCAAGTTTGACCCCAATTTCCTCCCGTAATTTCAGCCCTGATGTTAACCACGAATCGAATGGCAGTGAAAAGGCAGAGGAAGCCCCACGGAAACCATGCACTGACTGCAACCCCTGGACATGAGTAACTTCCTCTGTGTAACGGCACACCTAATCCATGACAAATGTTCTGCACTCGTTCACTTTAGGTGTGGTGAAAACGGAGGAAAGGCTTTTTCACTGAAGCATGCCCCAGTTTCTTGAAGTTGCAGAGGAGTGGGAGAAAAGAGTCGGATGGTGCTCGCAGTATGATGGCAGCCGGGAGAATAATAATACTATACAGGCTCTCCAAGCTCTCCGTGCTTTAGATTAGTGTCAGAAAATTGTTTTACAGTAATACAAAATATTCAGAAATCATCAAAACTAAACTGAGATGCACTGATTTCTCTCATCAGAGTGTCGAGCATCACTTTATTAAAACACCACGTGTGTATTTGGTTTACTTCCCCACAAAATACAAGTAAATATAAGTATTCAAAACTTGTGATTAATCAAGATTATCCAGAGACTATTATTGTGATTAACGCAATAGCATGTTTTATTCCCTATAAATGACACTACTCATTAATTCATAAAGATATTAATGCAGAAAACCAGATTATTGTACAGTAAAATATGTAATTGTACTGGTTATACAACAGAAGGCTAGCCCCCACAGCAGAGAAAGCAAGCACCGAAACTGTGCACTAAAAATAAGCAACAAATAACAACTCACTTTGTGCAAATTTGGCAGGCGTGTGGCTTTTCCTCCTCTTCCTCTGTTGTCCCACAGTGAGTCACACTAAATGAGAGTTGGGAGTGAGCCTCTCCGTCTGCTGCTGCCTCCTCCAGCAGCCTCACCTGGCTCCCGCTCAGCTGACTGTCAGTCCTTCTGACAGCCTGACCTCCCGGAGGCTCGCCAGCCAAATGCCACATCACATCGGACTTGCAATCGCCCGGTTCTGGCCCCTCAATCATTTTCACACCCCCGCCTTCCTCCAAACACCCCTCCTCCCTTTCCACTTGACACTACCTGAAACAGAGAAGCATTTGTTTGTTTCTCTCTATTTATAGCCCTCTCCTCTCTGCAGTGCAGGCTGTGGAGATATTAAACAATATACGGCTATTATTTCACACGCTGCCTCCACCGGGAGATTATCCATATTTGTTATCCGCCTTAAAACAAGAAGTCGTGCAGCGTGCATAAGCATTCCTATCACACAGGCTAATTTCATTGATGGTACTGGCGTCTGAGTTGCTGCTAAACAAAGCTATCATCTGATTGCACCTGGCAGTCATGACGGGGAAAACAACTTTTTGTTCAACCCTGCTCCTGAGAGATTGCAGGAGGCACCAAATGTGTGTGTGTTACTGAGCCTGTTTTGAAGCAGGTTATGTTATCTAAAGCTTAGGAAGAGACGACAAGGCCTGATAAAGCACAGTGTTTACTACACACGTTAACACAGGAGATCAATAGCAGCATTCAATACTCCGAACACAGAAAGGCTTCAGCAAGAGTTTCACCACCTGGGGTGATGGGGAGGAGGAGACGCGTTCATTAAAAACCTGTCGTTATAAAGTGAAAAAAGGCTTTACAAGCTATACAGTTATTGCATCATATCCCCACATAAGCAGGAAGGGTAGAAACAGATATTGTAAGTCCACTCGAGTCTTTTTTATCAGTTGTAATGACCTGTGATCACAAGAGAGATGGTGGCATGATATACTGTTGACCTCTACCAACCACACCGGTTACATTCTCTGACAAAAGCCAGACTTAACCAGACACTACAACATACAGTCGTGTATTTGTGTTGATCTACTCGCCCAGAAATATGTATTTTTGTTGTTCTGGTCGTTGTCTGACTGGAAATAGAGGGTGAGAAAAATGCAACATAAAGAGAGCACAGGGTAAATGCCAAACTGAGGAGACTGATGGCAAATGATTGTGAACAAATCCAGTGAAAGATTGAGGAAAAAGACGTGTGTTTCAAAGCTTTTGACAGATTGAAAGAAGCGTAAACACACATTATTAACATTTTACTTTGGAGCTTTACATTTGACACCTTTGGAAACACATGGACGTTTTAAAAGAGGGTCACTTTTTTTGAAGAATGAGGGTGAACATGTGACGATGCAATACAACCAAACTGCAATCTCACAAACACATTTGGAGGGAAATATATTTTAGGGTCGCAGTTTAAACACGCAGTTCAGTTCTGGAATTAAAACAAATCTTAGGTTAAAGCAGGAAAATGACTTCAGATCAGGTTTAGTCAAATCATGGTTCATTTTGAGGTTAAAGTAAGTCAACGTTGACTCAGTTTCACACCGAACACGAACAGCTGTGTTTTGAGGAACTGCGTTTGTCCCATAAAGTAAGTACGATAGACGTTATTTACTGTACGTGATGTAGTTTACATAATTAAAATAAGTGACTTTTAGTTTCAGACAGGAAACTAACAGCAGCCTCTTGTGCAAAGGTCTTGTTTTGTTGCATAATTTAAGTATGAGACATACAGTACATACGTTTTTTACAGACCTCCTGGGTTAAAATCCCGTGTTTGCTTGGCCCGTCTATCCACCCCACTGCCTCCCTACTCGGTCTTACACCGACTTTGATAATAATCGTATTTTTAATATGTTGAAAACAAATGTAAAAAGGGTCTTTTCCCTTAAAATTGCAATTGATGGTGTATTTGTATTCGATGTTAACCTAGTTTTTGAGGCTGGGCTGGTCAGGGCCGCCTCTTACAATGAATACAAAGTATTCCCTGACTCTCTTGAGATGTTATGCAGGCTCCTTTTTTCCCAGGGATAAAACACTCAAGAGGAGTGGATCAAACAACTGGAGGAGTACTGAGTGAGAAAAGACTACTACTAACACTTTGTAGAGCTCCAGGACTCAGGGTATGCAGACTCTTTACAAGTCAGGGTTTTGCAGAGAACCTTATCAGATTAGCCATAGAGAACTAGGATAAGGAACCTAGCTTAGTTTAGTTTAACCAAAGTGAAAATACAAAATATATACGATTGGTCAAAACAGCTATTAGGATACAGCAGAGGAAGTAGACCTGAAATTAACTTCCAGTGAATTATTTGCATGAAGCTTCATTTTCTCTCTTTTTGGGAACACTTGGGTGAGCCTCTGTATGTGTGCTGTCCATGGTCCTGAACTAGCTTCTGTTCTGATCTGAGAAAAAAGAAACACCAGTTTAACACTCTGCAAACATGAGGAGCTCCTGAAATCACTAAATGTATACCTTATCCTTAACCTGATGCTTAAAACTTCTGTGTTTCCAGTTTGCTCTTAAAGCACTGATGGTGATTGGGATCATTTCTTTCTTCATTGTTATGCCCAAGAATTGTTGTGGTCTGTCTGGTCTGAGGGACTCCATGCATCCACAACCAGAGGAAGTCATCCGTCTTCATCCGTCTCTCTATGAGAAACAGAGATGACACATTTTAACCCATAGAGTTTAACTCCACACCTCTTATCTACATCGGCAAGGTTGGCTTTGAAGCCTCACATATTAACCTCTATAGACAGCTCCAACTGTGTGAGAAGCCAACACAACTGTTCCTGCACTACACTGTTAGATGCTGTCTACCTGCATGGCATGGTGATTAGCACGTGGCTGGTGTAACCCCACACCATCACAATACAAGCTGAAGTACCCCTCGCATCCATCAAAGTCAAAATGTGTTCATTTCAATTTAAAAGTGGTTAACACTTTAACTCAGGGTTGAATAAAAATTGTTTTAGCTTCATATTTTTCTCACAATTGGGTTGGTTTAGCTTGTGTTTCAGCTGGATATTCAAACGGCGTATTAATCACTACTATATAACAATTTAAACCACTTTATACAACTTCTTAAATCCTGTCCCTTACATATAAATTCATGTTTTTCAACTTTTTTTAAAGTATTTAAATAAATTGCATTAAGCTCACCTCAACTACTTCAACCATGTATCGACTTCTACCTTTTCACCTGTTTATTAATAACTTTTACTCAATCATTTCTATTCTTTATCCAACACTTTTACTTATATATTTATATAAGGCAGCTATTTTCAATCAACCCATTTATTATAGTTTTGTATCTTTTACATTTTCAGCTATTTAGCTAACTCAACCCTAGAGCTAAGGTTTTTAACGATTACTCATCACCTGACGATAAATTCAACAGATTAATCATGACTTTAAGTTAATGGATAACTTAGTGTGGTGGGTAATGCTCTCCAAAAGAGTGCAGTGCTCTTGAATGCAGCTAAAGGCCTGACTCCCCCCCCTCATTAGGGCTGCTTATAAAAGGCACCTGTTGGCCTCTGTTACTTGCTTTGGCTCTGTCTGTCTCGGTCGGTGGTACTGGTATGCAGCCTATTTCAAAACAAGGATCAATCTCTGCTGTGTTACGCTCTCCCTGTTTCCTTCCAGTTTGTCCTGCTTCCTATTGTCCTGCACACCAGTAGTCAAAATCTCCTTCCTGTGGTGAGTAGGGCCAGAACATATGAAATGTTTGTAATGCCGCATGGTGAGCCATTTGTAACCTACATACATTTTTTTAGCTTCACCTGCTGCTGTTTCTGTTTCCATTGGTCTTGTAGTGTAACATTTGTTTTTTGGAATAAATACAATTACTATTGATTTGCATAATGTTTTGCCTTTTCGAGTATTTCGCTTTGTGTTGTCTTATATTCTTACATGGTGTTCAAACCAACTGGGATCCTTTGTCGTTCTACTTTAGTTTCATTTCTTTTCTCTTTGTTCATATACATTTATGTTTTAGTATTAGTTTTTATGTACATTAAAAAAACAACCTTTGTGATGAATATATTTTTGACTGAATATTTGTTGTTTGCATTTTCTAACAAACCGTTTTATTTTGCAGCAACCATTTCCGGAGTTTCGTATTCGTTTTAAGTGTAATAAAAAAATCATTTCTCTCTTAAAACTAGTCTCTGTCCCTCAGTTAACAAACCTGTGTCATGATAACTTAAAAACTTGATAAAATAAATCAAGGGTTTTGGTAAAGGCTTAAGCATTGCCTTGGGTCTAATGATGATATTTAAACCCTCCAGATTAGCTTAGCATTTTAAGATCACTATTTAAACTTTTTATAAATAACTTTGAACCATTTCAACTATTCATTAATCTGGTATTTCACATGTTCTGTTCTGCAAACTAGCTACAGGTACTCACTACAGAGCTGACTGAGGGAGTTTACAACACACAAGAATATTTACATTTTCTAATGTCTTGCTTTTGAGGGGAAATCAGTGCCTGACATAAGTGTTTGCAGTTGAGTTGGCCTCATTCTGTGCCTGAGATTTGAAGAACACACAGCTCTATCAGGAGTGCATTAGGTCTTTGCTGCTTCAAAGTGAAGGACACTCGTAGATCTAATTGATTCTTTAGGACAGCACATGCTTTCCAACATCGCTGAGCCAAGTGGGCGTTCGCTAAGAAACAAATTATTTTCTCTATGAAAAGACACAAAGGATATTTGGCACAGTTATGTTGACGCTTTTTTATTTAAAGGAGGTTCAATGGAAGGTGGATTTTAAAAGGAGGATTGGGTTTTGAGTCTCTGGCCTGAAGGGCCTCTACACTTCAACCCCTTCACATCTCGTTTTTTGTTTTGCTGCCGTTGCCATGCACTTTAGAACATGGCAACAGGAGCAGCACATTTGGCCCGGACGTACTGTATGGCAACACTGGGCTCATAATCTCCTTGTCTCAACACAACCGCGAGCAAATGGATTCTTCAATTGGCGCTAATGCTATACAGATGTCGTCATACATGGTCGCACAAAGCTAATGGAGCCAGGATACTTCTCAGCCTGAGCTGCAGTTTAATGTGATCCTGTATTCAGATGACTGTGTACTCAAAGGTCAGTGCATGATACTTTAATGGCCTTCGTGCATGTGATTATCCTGCTGTTTCATTTTATCACGTGTAAAATGGTTAAACTGGTTAAAATAGAGTATTACTAATGCATGCTACCTGTGGCTTTTATCATAGTGGATGTTGTGGTGAGATTTGCTGATGTTTTTCTCTATTTTCAACTAGAAGACAAATGATGCATTACCTAATACAATTTAATTTTTTATGAGCAGCTGCTTTGACAGTCAATAAAACCCAAAGTGAGTGTGCTACTCTCTTTCTGAAAATGAAAGATCAATCATCGCAAAATTACAGAATCCACAAACAATATTTCAGAAGAAAAACATTATAGTATTACCCAAAACATTTTCGGTCCAAACTTAACTTTTTAAATTCAATAATTTAGTTATTTAAATTGACTGGTATGAATGCAAGTTTCAAGTCATTAATGAAATTGATTACTAAGTGTCTCAATACAACACACCTTATTTTTTGAGATTGTATATTTGGACACTTGGTAATCATCAGAAAGAAGCACATATACTTTTATTAAAAGTCTAATCATAATAGGGTGCAATACAGGGAAAAACTAGCATTGTTTAATATTTAATGTAATCCTCTTTCGTAGCTTTAACGAGGAACCATCTTGTTCCACACTATCGGACAATATGACACATATTCTGACTTTTTTAAAGACATTTCCCCATATTTCAGCCTCACATGTTCATAGTCTTTGGAAACTTTGGGGGCCATTGTTAGTTGGTTGTGGATATTTGGTAATCAAGCCAATTGTGGGTATGCTAAGTCAGCATTTAATGAGAGAACATGTTTTACATTTATTTAGAAATGGGACCAAATAATTAAAAAAAAGCCCCCACCAAGGCGCTGTCTTTAGAACGGCACCTTAGTGTTTTATACCATACAAGTTATTTTCATAGTATAAAGGAAGATAAATGGTTTTAAAATGAGGAGCTTTCTCTGTATTTTATTCTAATTGTATCCTTATCCAAAGATCCCCTCGAACAAACTGTTTGAGCCCAAAAACCTTATATTACATTTTGTAAATGAACAGCAAATGTGACTCCTATTATAAACTCAATCATCAGACTGTCTTTTTCCAGAAATGTGATTTAAAGTAACATACTATCCAAAAGGTTTGTGTTCAGAGAGGCTCAAAGACGTGCAGTAATCCCATGTACCATACAATATCCAGAGACTCAAAGCAACACACACATCCGAAAGAGAGGCTCAAAGATTTAGCAAACCCTGCAGTAATGCCATGTACCTACCCCCATCTCCCTACCCACAACCCCCCTCCCCATCCTCACCCATGCCCCGCCGCCCTCTCCTGCCTTTGTTCTCATCACAACAAGCCCGGAGCAGATGGTGCTCTGCTTTGCTTTGGCCAACAGTGACAGACAGGCGCTCTCAGCCAATCGCCTGCCGGGGAATCAGCTGACTGGTCTGCACAGCACCAGGTGTTTTTATCATTTTTCTTCTCCCATCCGTAGGAGGAGCAGCAGCGGAGGAATATCGGCGCGACACACCGGTTCGCTGTTGGGTTGCAGCAGGTTGGAGATCTCCGTGCACCATGCCCCTCTCCGAGGCGCCCTGTGACTGATCCGGATACACACGCTGCACACAGCCGCCAGCTGAAGCCGAATGGGATACAGGAATATGTATACTTGTGCTGTTTGAGAAGCCACAATAACATTGATCGTATTGACGCGTGGTTCTGGATAAAGGAGCTGTGCGCATGGGAACACCAGCCTGGAATGCCAACAAGGTGAGAGTCCTCAGGGAAGGAGGTTTCCTCTGCTGGTAGTTTTTTTTGTTTAAATATTAAATGCATGTAAAAATCTGTTAAGTGATGTGGTTGGCAGCCATGTCGTTTACAATCCTCAATTCTGGAAGGTCATATTTGTTGTTTTCTTGTTTAAAACATCATAATCCCTGCAAGGCAATGAGTTGGGGTGCATTTAGGGTGCAGACACACTCAAGGGCACAATCATTTTTTGTCCATAAAAACAGTCTGGCTTGATCATTTCAGACTTAAAATCAGTTTTTAATCTGCGTTAGAACATTTTACCCTAACAGCATATCTGATCAAACCCATCATTGCGTTTTCTATGCGTCAAATTATATTCCACATGAAAACAAACTTTGATCTCGTTGCGGTTCTTGCCGCGCCAGCACGAGCTGAGTGCAGCGCGACGTTGTGTAAATGTGATTTGCATATTAATGTTTAAGTACGTCGGCAGATGTCTCGATTCCTCCGCTCTATAAGCAAAAAAAAAAAAAAGTCTTGACACAGACAGGGCCCTCGGTGGTAAAGATGCTGTGTGGTGAGAATGGGGTTGCATTGGCAGGGGGTCTATTGTGGCTCACCGACGCTGCTTCTGTCTGTCGCTGCAGCTGTTGCGCTTTTGTGATGGCTGACTGGCATCACTCAACTTTAGCCACAGGGACACACTGTAGAAAAGGTTAGGGTGATAAAAGGGATTTTTAATGTGCTCTGTTTCTCTCTCTTATGACCTTTTTTTTTTTTTAAGAGTCCTCTTTTTCTCTGTGGACCCCTGGGTCAAATAAAACACACTCTCCGAAATAATGAGCATAACATACATTAGTCTGTTTATAAACGGGACAAGAAAAACAGCTTGGTCTCGTTGTGTGTGAAGGGGTGAGGATAAGACGATTCATCGATTGTTTGAATATTGCCAGCTTTTTTTAGAAATCAATGAAGGGGTAAAGTGACTGTAAATGCAAACGTGGCAGAAAATACTGTCTTGTAGCTTCTCAAATGTGGACAATTCCTATGTTTTTCATCTTATTAAGGCGAATATCTTCTTGTTTGTTCTGACAAAGCGAGCCATTTGAAGACATCTAGGCCTTTATGGACTTTTGGAAACTGAATGGACATGTATCAGTATATTTTGACAATGTATTTAGACCAGATGATTGCTAGACCAAACCACAGTTATAATCGGAAGTCTATAATTAAAGTAATCTTTAGTTGCAGCCCTACTTATGTGCAGTTGCGTCTTAATGTTGTCCTTTTTTTTTAGGTTTAAAGCCAATCTGCTCTTATCCCCTGAACCTTTCAAACATTTTGAAGCGTGCCGGAAATTATATTTAAAATGTATGAACAGGAGGGGGCAGATTACCTGATTTTCTTTTTCTCACTTCCCCCAAGGGGGCATCCTGTCTTACACACACACACACACACACACACACACACACACACACACACACACACACACACACACACACACACACACACACTATGTCTATTTTCTTTTCAGCGTGATCATGAAGCTATGGTGTGACAAAAGGGCGTGTGTTGTAGGCAGGTGTCTGTGTGTGTGTGTGCGTGTGGGCAGGGTTGTTAGGAGACAGCAGGGCTCATGGGAGGGGGTAAAAGGCTTCACCCCCCACCACCAACACAATCTCCCTAGGGTATAAGGCAGGGTGAGGAGGGGGTTGGCTGGGTTATTGAGCCTTCACCATTATTCCTATAAGACGAGCTGAGGAATCAGCCCTTTGTCCTCTGAGGTCTGTAGGTCTCACACAGTGACAGTTCAACCCCCCTCTCTTGATCTCCCCAGACACCTATGTGTTTTTTAAATCTATCACAGCAATTATGAGGTTTTTCACCGTACAGAAAATGTGGTCCGTTTCACCCAAGCAGGTACCGGGCAAGAATTCAGCTATGTGTATTTTCAGCTTAGAGGTGAAAAAAAAATAAACGGCGATGTACTTATCCAATCACCCATATTTATGGCCAATCACCCAACCCTTGGAGTGTACATTAAAAGCAAGCCATATCTGGTCTGGCTGCACCGTAAAATGTGTTGGCTGTAGATCAAGTGGGCGAGAAGTTTGGCCGTAAATTGTAGCTGGTTGTAGCTCATTGTTGGTGGAATAATCCCCAACTCCTCCAGCCCATTTAAGTGAGACACATTGGACCATGAAGAACTCCCCAAATGTAAAATGTTTCGATGTAAATGCACAAAGCTTCTTTTTTAGTATTTCTTTCTCAGTTGAACCTTTCATTTAAGTAGAAAACACAATCTATTTAAAGAAAAGGCTTCAAATATGAACTTCAGTACGACTTACGTAAACATTGTCTTTGCATTAGTTGGCACTTTTAAGATCTGTCTGTAAAGACGACATACTATACTCATTTTCAGGTTCATATTTGTATTTTGTCTCTCTCCTGGGACATGTCTCCATGCTTTAATGTTCAAAAAGCTCTTTATGTTTCTCATTCTGCCTGTGCTGCAGCACCTCTTTTCACCCTCTGTCTGAAACCAGAGCCCAGTCTGCTCTGATTGGTTAGCTGGTCACTAGGAAATGTCAATCCATCCCCTTAACCCATCATATAAAACTTCGTTTAGCGCTAGCCAATAGAAGCGCAAGGGTTCCATAGTGATGTCATCATGTAACAGAAGTGAACAAAGCAATGCAATGGAGGCCTTCAGGCAGGGGGAGGAAACTTGGGGATTTTAGCCTTTGCAGACCATTTACATGCACCAAAACCTATATAACACACTACAGGAAAGGGAAACCCAACGAGCAATTTCACTGTAGTTGGCTCCTCTTACCATTGTACCTTACTGGTAATTGTTCCCCCTAGACTCTGCTGTTGATTCAGACTTTCAAGCAGTCAACCACAAATCAAATCAATCAGCTCGTAGAGAGGCTGAGGATTTCCACACAAGTGACACTTGTACTTCCTGTTTGAAGGTGAACTTGCTTGAGAGGTGTAGCAATCAAGCTGCTTTAAAATCAATACCACGAGGGTTCCTGATGACAGTCGTCCAGTTGTCTCCAGCCAGGAGAGACCTAATGTGAATCATATAATGTGAAACCAGCCAGCCTACACACCGGCACGCTCACTCTTACTCACACTTACACATAAGCAGGAAATCCAGCGCAGAGTGAGCAGGCACATCCATCTCCAAATATAGATTTATTTTGTCATGATGTGGGTTACTTAACATATTGTTTGCATGTGTCAGGGGAAGCTATCCATACAGTTTTACTCGACACACTCTTTCCTCGCTGATGTGCTCTGGATGGGCCACCGCAGATCCACAGGAAACCTGCCACAAGCATTGTTTAAAATGATATGGGCTCATTTTTCAACTTCTGCTCCTTGAGAATCCTGCGAGGATGCAGAGTGTGTTATATTAAACCCTCGGAGGGAGGGAATGGAGAGAGAATTAGAGGCAGGAGGGAAAGAATCAACCCATTTTCGGCACATTAAGGTCCCAAATCTCTCATCATCCGAGGAAAAAGATACGGTTTCCATGACTATAGTCTCCAAGGGTGGAGTTATTATTTGGTTTTGGAGTCTGCTTGGATTCGAGTTTCCCAGGAGGTTGTAATATGAGATTTGCTCTAAGGGATAGTTCTATTGCTTTAAAGTGGGGTTGTATGATCCATAATCAGGGTTTTACCTAAAGTAGACGGTAGCCAAGCAATGTACTGCTGTGGAGTAGAGGAGTTTCTGGTGTTTGTTTCTGTTATTGTGTGAGCAGAACTAACAAAAGTCACTCTAACAGTTCGTCTGACCAACCGAGGCAATCAACTTCTGTTCTCTGCAAAGTCAAAAGTTGAATAACCAGTTTTATTAAATAGACTCTGGTGGCTTTGGCGAGATCCAAGAAAGCTGCTTCAGTTTCTTGTCAAAAAGGGTTGTCTGATGGCAATAGATGATCAAAATATAGCGTAGACTTAAACTGGTATAGATTTGTTTTGACGTGGTTAAAATAAGTTTTGATGCTGTCCCCTCAACAAACCCACTTTAAATAATCCAAACTTATAAGGAAACATTGACAGATGAGCTCTCACTTCATATGTTAGGAGTGTTTCCTCTTGATTTATCCTTCTTGTCACAGTACCCCTCTGTTCTCTATTTTGCATATTCCCCCCTTGTTGAGTCTCTTTGTCACTCAGGTTTCTCTCATCTGATTCAGAAGTTTCTTTTTGTCACCTCCATTTTGTTGGCTTAGTGACACGATGTGTTTATAGGCTCCCCAGGGCTGTTTATCTCACTTTATTGCACCTGTAATTTGCTTTCCCTCATTCCTGTGTTGAGTAAACTAAAGTAAAAAAGCGGACCTTGGCCTGGGAGATTATATGTGTGGGTGTCTCCCAAGAGAGCCCGAATGCAAGACTCTTATCCAGCTGAAATCAAATTTTCATTTTCTCGTGTCACTCTCAATTCTTATCGCATCAAAGGGAGGATTTCCTTCACGATGAGCGGCCTCACGCTGACTCGGACAGGAATTTGAAATCTAGTGTGGACTTAATCGAACAGAGGGACACTTTATCTTTAAAAGGTATTCACATATTCTGTTGTACTTCAATCTCTCTTCTTCTGGTAAAAGTTCTAATTCTGAGCACTTAGTTTGGAGGAGCTGTACAGTAATTGTCATTATCACACATTGGCAAAACATCAAGTCATTACAGTTTTTGTGCGAAAAAAGAGACTCAACTACTGGCAAGTAATGAGAAAAATAGAGGTGACGTCCTTTCAATTAACAATTTGGATCAATATAAGTGACAGTTTCCCAACTGGAAATGACAGGGATCATCTACTTCAATGACATGCAATGAAAGTGAGCTTTTCCATGGCTGTCAGGTGTGTTCAGAGTTTAAATGGTAGCCTTCTGTAGATAATTAATTTGACTTTAGCTACTTGAAAGGTTCCCAGCCTTGGAGGTAGCCCTTTGAGTCAGGATCCACTGTAGTTACAAGCAATGATGTGAAATTACTCAAAATAACCAAAAGAAGACAAACTCTAAAGCCTAAGATTTTAAAAAACAACTACTTTCTCAAATACGTAAGTAACTAAGTGCCTCATACCACCCTACTGAAATATCCAAAATGTCCCTTTTTATAAGGTTACCTGCTAATATTTTGCTTAATTTGCTTCATGAGTACTAGCCCACGCACAGGACC
The DNA here is from genome assembly GCF_036324505.1 of Eleginops maclovinus. Lineage (NCBI taxonomy): Eukaryota > Metazoa > Chordata > Actinopteri > Perciformes > Eleginopidae > Eleginops > Eleginops maclovinus. The sequence goes on along the minus strand of NC_086368.1, from coordinate 25,986,722 downwards.
GGTCATTTTGTTTAAAATATTTACATTTTGAGATTCATTTTCTGATCCATGTCTTTGGCTTTAGTGTCCGAACACATGTCCCACTCAAAAGTAAAGTCTTTGATTGCTAAAAGCTACACCGTAGTAAAACCCCGGCCACGAGTAAAAGGGATCCTGCATCCTCCTGCAGGTATTGTTAGATGGAGCTTCAGACGACAGACTTTCTGCCCGAAGCGTTCAGTATTTATTTGATTTATCCCTGTCACAGGTTCAAAGTTGGCCGTGGTTTCAACCTTTTTGTTTTCCGTTGCCAGAACTTCCTGCCTTTGGTGTTGTGTTCTTCCACCTGCTGTGTGATTTAAGTTTTCCTGTAGCTCTGGGATCACAATGGACCTGTGAAGCCTGTGTCAGGATGTCCCAGACAGCGTTTTGTTGTTGTTGTTGTTGTTGTTGAAGTATCAACCAACAAGATGTTGACACTGTTTTTTTTCTTTCTTCTAAGTGTTCATTGTTACATCAGTTTGTTAAAACTTCAGCTAACCTACTTTTGACTTTGACAAGTGTGTCAGATTTTTTGCGTTCAGTTTTAAATAGGATCACGCAATTTTCAATCTTGCATTTCATAAAGGGGATCACAGACAAAGCTCTTACGGAATGAGGAGAATCTAAGATTAACCTCATTTGTGCTAAATGGAATAGGATTATGGTAAAGCAGACAATTCAGTTTTGGGATACCTGGTTTATAATCTTGATCCATTACATTTGAAAGCCATTTAATAAATAAGACTATCTGTAGTCCAGTTTGATATTAAGCGTTTTGTTTTGCTTATTTACTTTCTGAATCTGCTTTTTTTTGATGACTTAAGTTAGAAAAAAGGGCAAAAAACAGCTTCTGAAAATGCTGATCTCATATTAATCAAACCTGATAAAAGCTGAAACACACAAGGTGACTTTACATGTAAATGATGCATGCTGGGTGAAATGATTTTGTGGGTTTTTTTTGGGGGGGAGGGGGGTGGTTGTCAGAAACGTTTTTTATTAATAACTGTGGTGCATGGACAGTACAAACAAACATCTTTGACATTTTTCTACACAACATTTTTTCAATTTTGTTAAGAAATGAAATCTTTATGGACAGAACATTTAGTTACTGGTAGAATTATAAAAAAAACCCTTCCTTTAAAGTGAGATTACCACTCAATCAACACTGTTTTCTGACTTCTCCCTGCAATATTTGTCACAGATCTCTCAGAAATATTGCTTCTAATTAAACGGCTAAGTGACCTGTTTCTCTCCTCTGGGTTCAAATCCAGTAGACTGCCTCGAGCTTCAATTTTGTTAAGAAATGAAATCTTTATGGACAGAACATTTAGTTACTGGTAGAATTATAAAAAAAACCCTTCCTTTAAAGTGAGATTACCACTCAATCAACACTGTTTTCTGACTTCTCCCTGCAATATTTGTCACAGATCTCTCAGAAATATTGCTTCTAATTAAACGGCTAAGTGACCTGTTTCTCTCCTCTGGGTTCAAATCCAGTAGACTGCCTCGAGCTAAACTCCACTTCAGCATCTCAATACCCTAATCCAGACGGGCGCAGCCACAACACAACCTACACTGCTATAGCTTAAAGATGAGATACTGTATCCCAGTTTCAGACATGCTCCGCCCAGCGCCATAGGGTATCTCCCAGTATAGGAGGAGCAGAGTCGTGTTCTGTCTCCGTGGTGCTGTTGCCAGGCAGTTTGTGTTGTGATGAATTAGTCAGCTCTCTTGTTTGAAAGCCTCTTAAGTGCTCTCTTCTTAAGCTGCTGTTGACCATAAAGCTGTGTGGTACTATGGCGCTGCCGTATGGCTCTGCACTGGATGGGGTGTCACCTTAAGTGCCGTAAATAGACCTAATGGAGAAGTGGCATGTCTGTTGATGTGGGATACTACAAGTGCACATGCTTGTCAAAGAACCACCAGCAACCTAATCCAAATTAATAAACAATAGTGAGGGATAAAAGGGTTGCATAGGAACAGCGTGTCGATATAATATTTGCACGTCAGCAAAGTCATTTACAGAGTGATACACATATCTCATGTCAATGGGATGAAAGGAATATGTAAGCCATGATTTACATTGTTAACAAGTCCTGTATCAACATGCTCAAATCTTTCAAATAATATTACAAACAGGCTGATATTTAGGAGGTATTTAATGTGTACCATGTGTATATTCTTAATATCGCATGTTTATATGCCGATATCAACAACAAAGAACCAAATAGAAAGTACATGATGCTGATTGCAGTTTTACTCACAGGTATTTGATCATAAGCCAAAGTTCTGGACAACGGAAGACGATTTTGAGCTGAAAGGATCACCAACGTTATTTACAAATCATACTGCAGGAACTATTATTGTCTGACTGCAAATGGCAAAAATGTTCCAATCCCAGTATACAGTAAACTCATATGCAGATGGGCACTATGATGACAGGCGTGGTTAACTATCCAACCAACCTACAGTGATAAACTGAACACTAGTAATCAATAACAAACCTTCTCAATAACACACAGCTTCTCATTAATTAACTCAATGATCAATGAGCAGTCTACATATTGCTGACAATTAACTTTGTCCATTCGAACAATTGAACTGCAAAGTCAGATTTGTCAGCAGTCATCTCAAGAGCCCTACCACGTAATGTAATGAAAGCCCAAACCAGCAGAGGTCCACAAATCACATCAAATATATCCAAAAAAGTTGGACTACATTAAAGCAAACATGGATGTCCAAACTATGTTTTATGGCAATCCATCCAGTAGTGACTACGGTCTGGACCAATATAGCGGACTGACTGCAAGACCTCCATTGTATTCATACACTATAATAGCTTACAAATGTAGAACTAGTACTAATAAGAAGCAGTGTGTTGCATGCTACAATGAATGCTATACACTCCAAGTCACAAGTGGGCCTGTCATGAGGGTATCAGACCCTCTCATGAAATCCCGATTTGTAGTCATAAGTTTCAGAGTTATAAAGAGTTTACAAAGTTTTGACAATTTTTTCGTTCGTACCAAATCATACTAGAACAAATTCTAGGCTGTCTGAAAACTTTTCTGTTTCCATGTTTGCCCTAAATTCAGAATGCTGAAGAATTAAAAATGTAGACTCTTTTTTTTTTGCTTTCTTTTAAGCTCGGCACAGTCTGATTTCTCATAGTGTTTAATAATGTTTTGGAGATGCTAATGATCGAGTCCTTATGGGCCTGGGTAGATAAAAACCCTCAATGGAACTGGATGTGTTTCCAAGTAGTTCAGAGCAGGGCTTTGTGCCGGCATTGTAATGAGCTGAACTTGCATTTTCTCAAAACTGTTTATACAGCAAATGTTTCACATTCTCCCGATGACTGTTGAGAAGCAAGTATTGCTCTCAGTCAGTTAAGGTATTGTTTTCTCTAAAGCAAAACATGAACAGTTATTTGGTACTCCAGTCATTCTTACATGCAAAAGTCTAGAGGTTGTTATAACTGCTCTTTGAGGCTGTACATTGACCCAGCAGCAACCTGAACCTAATGCAAACATCATCGTGCTGACCTGCTTGAATGATGATGGTAACATGCTGATGCAGGTACTTGTTTATAAAGAAGAGTATTAGACAACCTAACACTTTGACATTGTATGACAAACTTCATGGTAATCATTTCAATAGTTGTGAGATATTTTACTCAAAAATGCAAATGTTGACCTCAGGTTGATTTCAAGAGGAAAATCACGGAGATTTCCAAAATAACAAGCAGTTATTCTTTCAGGACCATAAATATCTGTTCAATAATCCATCCAACACAGAATGCGAAGCCTATACTGTAAGATAAAGGAAGGATGGGAATCATTAACAGTTATAAAATAAGGATTCACCCTCTGGTAAACATGATGTATAGTACAGAATGTCATGGCAATCCATTCAATAGCTTTTGGGATGTTTTAGTCTGGAACAAAGTAATGGTGCAACAGACAACACATTTTGAACCTGTAGTAGATACTGTTTTCTGTTCATTGACACTTGCTTTTTGTTTTTTGTTTTCCAGATAACTCAAGATCTTGCTGTAATTCGACTCCTGATTCAACTCCATCTCACTGCACTGAAAGACCTAATAAGCGGAAAGTCTGGTTGATGACTACAACAAACTTTCTCCTAAAATCATCTGCCCCTCCTCCTTTGTTACCCCAGCATGGCTAGAGGGAGGTTTGACTGCCTACTTCCAGGCCAGGTTTTTTCTGGCCTGGTGTTGGTATCGTTGGGATTATCCTTCGTCCAGAGCAACGAGTGCCCTCAGCTGTGTGTATGCGAGATCCGGCCCTGGTTTACCCCCCAGTCCACCTACAGAGAGGCCATCACTGTGGACTGCAATGACCTTCGCCTGACACGTATACCGGCAAACCTCTCCAGTGACACTCAGGTTATCCTCCTACAGAGCAACTACATTGCCAGGACCAATGATGAACTGGAGCAGCTCTTCAACCTCACTGAGCTGGACTTGTCCCAGAACAACTTCAGTACCATTCGGGATGTTGGCCTTAACAATATGTCCCAGCTCACCACGCTTCATCTGGAAGAGAACCAGATCACAGAAATGCCAGACTACTCTCTGCAGGACCTTAGCAACCTGCAGGAGCTCTACATCAACCACAATCAGATCAACACCATTTCTGCCAATGCCTTCTCTGGGCTCCACAACTTGCTCAGGCTGCACCTCAACTCCAACAAGCTGAAGACCATCAACGGCCAGTGGTTTGAATCCACGCCCAACCTAGAAATCCTCATGATTGGGGAGAACCCCGTCGTTGGAATAATGGACTTCAATTTCAAGCCACTGGGCAACCTCAGAAGCCTGGTTTTGGCTGGGATGGATTTGACAGACGTCCCTGGTAATGCCTTTGTGGGACTTGACAATCTGGAGAGTCTCTCTTTCTATGACAATAAGCTGGTCCAAGTTCCTCAGAGAGCTCTTCAGAAACTACCTAACCTCAAGTTCTTGGATTTGAACAAAAACCCAGTGCACAAGATTCAGGAAGGAGATTTCAAGAACATGTTGAGATTGAAGGAGCTGGGTATAAACAACATGGGAGAGCTGGTTTCTATTGACCGGTATTCTATGGACAATCTTCCTGAGCTCACAAAACTTGAGGCTACAAACAACCCCAAGTTCTCTTATATCAACCGCCAGGCCTTTCGTGACGTCCCAGCCCTGGAGAGTCTAATGCTGAACAACAACGCCCTGAATGCCCTTTATCAGTCCACAGTGGACTCTCTCCCCAACTTGCGTGAGATAAGCATCCACACCAATCCTCTGCGGTGTGACTGCGTCATTCAGTGGATGAGCTCCAACAAAACCACCGTCCGTTTCATGGAACCACTCTCCATGTTTTGTGCCCTGCCGACAGAAGTAAGGGGATTGCATGTGCGGGAGGTGCTCCAAAATAATTTAGCAAACCAGTGCCTGCCCTTGATTTCTCATGATACCTTCCCAAGCCACCTGAACCTTGATATTGGCATGACTTTGGACCTGGACTGCAGAGCGATGTCCCAGCCTGAGCCTGAAATCTATTGGGTGACACCGATGGGGATCAAGGTAATGATGGACACCTTATCTGACAAGTACAGCCTGAGCAAGGAAGGGACTTTAAGAATTTCTCGTATCCAGGTAGAAGACTCCGGCAGATACACCTGTGTGGCGCAAAATTCCCAGGGAGCTGACACCAGAGTGACAGCTATACGGGTGAACGGCACTCTGTTAGATAGCACTCAGCTCATGAATATCTACGTCAAACAAACAGAATCTCACTCAATCCTCGTGTCCTGGAAGATAAACTCCAATGTAATGACTTCTAACCTCAAGTGGTCTTCTGCCACCATGAAAATAGACAACCCACATATTACTTACACTGCCAGGGTTCCTGTTGATGTCCACGAGTACAACCTTACGCATTTACAACCAGCAACTGAGTATGAGGTGTGCCTCAGCGTTTCCAACATCCACCAACAAACACAGAAGTCCTGTGTGAATGTGACGACAAAGCCAGCCCCCTTCGCCGTTGAAATATCCGAACAAGGGACTAACACTGCTCTTGCTGCAGTAATGGGAACAATGTTTGCAATCATCAGTCTGGCCTCACTGGGAATTTATATTGCCAAGCGGTGGAAGAGGAAAAACTATCACCACTCTCTGAAAAAGTACATGCAGAAAACCTCGTCAATACCGCTAAACGAGTTGTACCCTCCTCTTATCAACTTGTGGGAGGCAGACAGTGAGAAGGAGAAAGAGGGGTCCTCTGAGACCAAACCCAGTCAGGTTGACACCACACGCAGCTATTACATGTGGTGAGAGCTTCTATCCAGCGGGACATAAAGAGACATTTCAGGAGCACAAATATACATGCTTGCTTCTTTGTGTAATTGAACTCAAGTCAATCATTTTTCTTTCACGTTTCCAGTTGTTTTTGCTTCCTCAGACTTGCTTTTTGAAAGCGAAGGACGAGCTGGGATTTTCAGATCTTTAGTTTAGTATATTGCCTTTTTAACTCGCCCATTTCGACACACTTTTGGCAGCTTTCTTTAGCTTCCTGAACGTAGGAGTCACTGTGCTTTATTTTTAGTACTTGTTTTAACAAACACAGCATGAGCACTGTCACGGATTCAGTATACGCAAGCCAACGAAAAGCTGAAATCCTACTTGTTTTTGACATGTTTCTATGGCGAGATGTTAGACTGCCAATCTTTCTTTCTCTTGTAAAACAGTTTCACTGTTGACTGTTGTGCACTGAAATATATATATACATATATATATATATATACTAATTTGTCTATCAACTCAAATATAAGCTGACGAAGTATGTTTAGACTTGATATACTGTCTATTGAGTAATGTTAGCAATTCCTCTGTAATGTTGTATCAGCTATGACTTATGTTACTTTTTGTACATTCAATGATTACAATAACATATTAATTGTGTTTAATTTAGACTTTAAGTTTGCAGAGCAGCTACTGTAAACCAGCAATAGAACTATGAATGTTATGATCTAGGTAAATAGATGTAAGGCTTTTTAAACTTCTTAAATATTTCTTTTCTTATTTTGCTAGAATACGTCTACAATCACTGGTTTTGTTGTGGTTTACAGACACACACACATGTTGTTTATTGGGGAGCAAATAAAATAAAATCTTTTTTCCTCATATTTTTAAAACCTTGATTTCAACACCAAGTTTCATTCTTATAGATAACTACATACAGTTTAAAATGATGTCCCCTGTGTATTTAATGAACATGCGCTTCAAAAACAAACGTATAAAGGTGCCATAGAATGGAAAACTGTATTTACCTCGGCATAATTGAATAAGGAGAGTTCGGTACTTTGAACTGACATACCGTGAACCTCAAACACCATTGTTTCCTCCTTCATGTGCACATCATGAATATGCATATCACAGCGGTAAAACGGGCAAATTACAACAATCCCTGTGTGTGTGACGTCACATACGGTAGTCCAGCCCCAACATCTGCATACACCAGCGGCTGGAAACACTCACACTAACACTTACCACTCCGTAATGTTGCTCTCCAATCTCCGACCAACTGGCAGTTCTTCAGATTCCTCGGTTTCCTCCTCCAATAAAGGCTCAAACATGTGAGGTTGGATGCCAATAGCCTCCATGGTTCACGAACTTCACTTACTTCTGTGGGCTCTGAGGCAGCCATGGATTGCTCCTTGTAAACCAGCCAATCAGAGCAGAGCTCGTCATAATTATTTAAATGAGCCCCAAATAAGGAAATTCAGCATGTTTCATTCTAGGACCAAATCATAGGGTTATAAATGGGCCTGTAAAACCACATCTGGACATTTTTTGGATCAACCAAAGTGATATACCTTCTTTGTAGACATCAGAGAACAATTTAAAATACCAGATAGCTTTCTATGGCACATTTAAAGTTTGAAAGGAAAGCTTGAAGCCTAAATGTGGTCTGTAAGGAAGAATCATTATCTCATGGTAACAGTGTGATTTTATTAAATACAGAATGACGAGCATAGCTGTAGGTCTTTGGTTACAGACGCTGTGTTTAGAGAAAGGAAGATGCAAGTGTGCGTCTGTGTGTGTGCAGTGTGTTTGCCCCTGCAAAGCAATTATCAGCGAATAATTTAAATTCTAGTCCCGGTGCAATATAATTACTGCACAATATGCCTCGGAGTACATACAGTTACTTCAAAAACAAAGGAATTGGTCGCTCAAAGCCAAGACAGTGGATGCGGTGCCTGCATGATTTCGTTCACTGTCTGTTATGTTGTTGCAGACATACCTTTTGTATCTTCAAAGCTTTAGGAAGAGGAAGACGCATACAGAGTTTAATTCAGCTGAGATTGAAGGAGTTGGTGATTATGGATAATGGACAGTTGCCGCATGTACAAACTGCAGCACAGCTTTACATCACAAGCAAGTTGCAAACCATGCTATTATCCCCCAAATGGTTCATATACTAAGCATTTTGCATTGTGTGGGGAACGGTTTTTATAGCATTTGATGATAACAATTATTCATCATTGTGTCATATCGGATTTCCATTTGATATAACATCGTAGGGTGGTTCTGTTTCAGTCAACTCGTATAAAACCACCATTTGCACTCTCTGCAACATCTAGTGAGGCAGTAACATGTAGCAATGCATATCTGAGTCTCAGTGTCTGGAAGAGTGGGTCTCCAGTGCCCAGATGTTGATTGACAGGTCTGGGCTTGTGGTGCAATCAAACAATCTCCGTTTAGTCTCCTGTGACAACATGCTCGTTCTATTTCATTCCTTTTCTTGTGAAGTATTCGTACCTAATAAAAGCCTAGCAAAAACATATCACACATATAAAGCAACAGGCTTGTTATCACATGTATTTTTGGTTTTTTAAACACTTCACCTCATTATAACTGACTCCAACTACTGATTAACCCTTGTTTTGTGGTCAAATGTTGCTTACTGTTTGGGTCAAACTGACCCGGGATAAAAGCAACACAGAAATAAAATAAACATACTCAATCCCTTACAAATATTGTCTTTATCTCAATTCCCAACAATAGAGAGAACACATATGATAACTGTTTGGAAGGAAAAAAAATGTCCTTCTTTGTGCGATAAAGTTTCTGACTTCATTTTTGAATCAACTGTACATTTATTGACAAATTATGAACATAAATCCTTTATAAATGTTGAGGAATTCTTAATGGGTGGTAAAATAAGTATTACTGACCCATATTATACAGTACATCACGGATGAGGTCCCTCAGTATCAGATCTGGCTTTGTGTGCATTCTGCCTCAAGAAATACTGATGAGGAAACGGTATTAAGTTCTGTCTCATACTACTGCTGCTGTTCATGTATAGAGATGTCCGTGGATACTGAAGAAAAATGTCAGTGAATGTCATGGAGCCCTTAGGGAGACTTGTATCCCGTGCTGACAATGACGGACAGAGGAGGGCAAAGCAAGCCGATGTCTGGCATTTGTTAAACCTGCACATTGAAACTGCCACTTTGAAAAATCCTGCTGCCGCCCCTTTAATCTGCACAGAACGGACGAGCCTTTGTGCCGCCTCTGTGGGTAGCCTAGTAACAGACCGGAAATCAGCTCATTGGGACAGCTATCAATGAAAGCTTTTCAAAGCGTGTGCCTGGAAGCCTGCACCGTGTCCCATCCCAGTGGCCTGTTTCCATGACAACCCCTCCCTCCAATCCACCTGCGGGTGCCGACGGCCAAGTGAGAGAAGTCCCCCGAGCCTGAAATACCACTGACAAGGTCAACACCCCGCAGGTGGGAAAGCACTAAAATATCATGTACGCTTTCAAAAGGTGTGGAGCGAGGAACGCTGCATCTCTGCGCTGGAGGGGAAGGAGAGTGGCACAGATTGCTCCGCCGCTGCAGCTCCATGGCTCTTTGTCTTTTATCATGCATGAGGTAAACTCCATAAAAACTGCAGAGACTGGACACATACTGTCTGAGAAAAAAGAAAGTGTAATTATGCTAATATTTGCCAGTCCCTGCAGCCTATGGAGGGACGCTTTGTCTCGATCCTCAGCTGATTTCTTACCTGCTACAGTTGCTGAGAGAAGTTAATCAGAATTTAATCTCCGTACAGTGAGAAGGAAGGAGGACAGTGTGACCCAGAACCCCCTGAAGCTCTCCTTCCACTTAAAGCCTAAAAGATTGACAGCCTGGGTTTGAGAGCAGAGGATAAACCAAAGTGAGGGTGAAGGAGTAGTTGACCTTTGAGGAACGAATTCAAATGAAATCCATCCCTGTTAATCTGCACACACTGCTGGTGGCACAGCTTATTCTCTTGGTAATTAAACTGTTGGCTCAATAATGTTTTGAGGGAACCATATTTTCTCCCAGATTACCATCACAGTTTGAACATGTGACCTTGATCTAATACGTTAGGTTTAGAAAAAAGATCATGGTTCGGTCAAAATAAATAATTTGGGTACGTATCTGAAAGGTGCCCTATTGTGCTTTTTGCAATAGGCACTGCCCAAAGAGAACGAAATGGAGATCGGCTACTTAAGTTAATGCTTAACACTTGGTCAATAGCTTGGCTTGGAGAATATTGACAGTCAGATTAAATACAACACAGTTACTTGGTAAATACCCCTGACAGCAGCCAATCCATAAACAAGACAGGCCTTGTTCTATTGGTGGTAAACCTTACAGTTCCAGCCATCAGAAACCACGTTCTGCCTGCTGACTGCACTTAAAACTGTGTGGCAGTCAGACAGTATACAGATACAGAAGCTGAGTGAGTCCCACACACTGCTTTTACTGCTACTCCTGCCATATAATATTAATACCAGCCTCTGAAACACAAATAGCCACTCCACCTACTCAATGCAGAGGGAATATGAAGTGTATTCACTTTCAAACATCCTCTTCTGATTACCCCCTGACATGCATCGCCCTACACTAGGTCACATCTGACGGTCAGCCGGTGACATGTTCCTCTTCCAAATTGACAGGTGCTTTTTCTCTCACAAGATTACTCTCCTGTGGGGGCAGAAGCTGAAGGGATGATGTGTCATCACTCCTTCTTGTTCTTGTCTTTAGGAGAGTTTTGTGAATATATAACATGGACAAACTAGTTCTGTTTTTACAACCAAAACTCTTGTATCTGTTACCTCCATTATCTCCGGCTGAGGTTCAGTTAAAAGGTGTATTCAGCACATTGCATCATTGAATGGAGTAGTTCAACTTTAACCATGATTTTAAAATCTTAACCGACCTCGCCTAATGAGTTCAGTCATAGGTTCATTTCCCTGTTGCGGGACAAATAAAGGATTTCTGAGGCAGCTGAGTAAATGAAACTGAAGTGAAACTAGCTGCCTTCTTCAGAGTTCCCCGGCTCCTTACTACTTGTATTTGGGCCATCCACACAGTTAGGGTTAGGGTTAGGGTTATGGTTACACAATTTGTCCAAGACACTGAGAAGGCACATATAACCAGAGTTGAAGCAATCAGTCACTTCCGTTGTCGTATGGAGAGTGTGGGTGTAACATCACACTTCTTCCCGCCCTGCAGAGATAGCACCTGTGAGCTTGTTATTATTCCCCAATTCTCACACATACTATTTTTAATACCACCCAAGTCATGTCTCCAAGCCACCTTAGCTGAGACTCAAAGGTGTCACAACACTGCAAGCCACTGATTGGTCAGAAAGAAGCGTCACTAGCTTGATCGGGACACCCTGCACAGACCCAAGATTTTTAGATACCCAAGCTACCACAGTTTTTATCCCCTCTGATATAAAAAAAATGCTATCCTGCAAAACTATACCGTACACTATGCCGTACAATTGATCTGCTTTTTGCCATTGACTTGCCGTTGGATTGTCCCATTGAATCTGATCTCACGGCAGTTTCAGGAGACGCTGCTACGTCAAGTAGAGTAGGGCGGTGCATGCAGGTACACATGTCCAACATGGTAACACTGTACCTGGTAAACGTCAGCACATTAGCGATGTTATTGCAGGATGTTAGCCAGCCAGTTCATCGTCTACCTGTTGATTCAGTGACTGTAGACTCACGGTCTTGATGAATTATGCTTACATGGGTTTTCATCATTGGTGCATACCATTGTTACAACACCTGCTAGTAAATATTTGATGTTCTTGCACAGTTCAGAGACATGGAAATCCTTCCCCAGAAAGGTGAACACAAGTGTTTAGAAATACATGTGCATAGTGCGCTTGAATTATCTTTAAAAAAAAGAGCAGAATGCAAACAGCCTATTCCGAGAATGGGCACTCATCAGTGAAATAATGATGGAAATGGTGATAAAACAAACAAAATAGCAATCACAGTCTCTGCAGTATAGAGGCAATGAGGCAATTAGTGCCACCAGCATCAACAACACATGAAATCTCTCTCTTTGAAGAGTAATGGGACATCTCTCAACAGCCTGGAGAATCCACTCCATAGTCAAAGCTGACATTGTTGTTTATTCAAGCCTTTCGTACGTAGACATTAAGTTCGGGCTGTGAGGAATACAATCACCTGGAGAGAATATTCGTCTGTCACGGACTGCATTGTGATGACATTATTGCTTCTATACCTGGATACTGGAGGCGTACTGTGGGAAAAATAACAGAAGTCTGGAAACATAATGCATTTCAGGATTATGAATCATCTGTTAAATGCATAATGAATTGTTGCAGGGATTGTTCTGATGTATTCTCCCAGGGCCCAATTAAACAGCTCTGCTTTCTGCCTGCAGAACCCGTTAGTGTGAATATGTGTTAAGTCTCACTGCTTGATGCAAATTCCATCTTCTGTCATGGTCTTTATTCAAACACGCATATCCAATGATCTGTAGTTATGTCATAATAATCCATGGGAAACAGAATATACATGGCTTATAAACGAAAGACTATTCTAGTAAGCACATAACAATTTTACAGACAACGCTCCACTTTCAATATCATGAACGAAAAGACATGTAATACAATGGCCTCACCCCATTACTCTATTGATTACCCCTAAAAACAGCACAAACATTTCATTATGTGTAATACGCATTAGTGTAACAACAAATTACAGCCAGCAATTTTGTATAGTAGTCATTTTTATGAGAAGCTAACTCAAAATAATGACCTTTTCTCAACATTTGACTTTGTATCTCATCTCTATTCTATTCCTCCCAGTGGCGGGAATGGGCTTCCATATGTTTGAGCCCTGGCATAACAATATTATCTTCAGATATTCGGCCTGACCTTATGCTGCTTCTGACTTTTTCCTGCTGCAAGATAGTGACATTAGAAAGCAGGTCAGAAAAGGTCGACCATCTGTTGACATACAGAACCCAAACGAGTCGTGCCTTTATGAAGCCCTTTATTAACAACAGAACATGAGAGACGGCATTGATTTCACAAATCCAGCCTTTCTGAGCTTAAATGTTTGAATGGATCGATCACGATTCACGCTAACCTGGTTAAAGTCTTTCCTCACATAGTAAAATGTCCTGATTTTGTTGTTGTGTTTCCTCTTTTATTTTTAAAAACCTCTGTGTTATGTCGGTTTGTACTTCCTGTGTTTTCCCTACTGTGTGATTACCTGATTCTTTTCACCTGCTGCCCTGGTGTTATTGTCTGCCCTCTCCAGCTGTCTGTGTGAGTAGTTCTGCTTGTATTTAAGTCCTTGTCTTCTGTTAGTCCTTGTCAGATCCTTGTATGTCATCCATTGGAAAGTCCTGTTCGGTTTTGCCTCGTTTTGCCTTGCCCTGTCATGGATTCCTGAGATACAATGTATATTTCCAGGCACCAGTGTGCATAAGTCATTGTTTAAGACTCTTGTCTGGTTTACTGTAGGAGCATGCACTTTCAGCTCAACGACAATTATTTTAAAATTGAATATCATAAGTATAAAGGGCAGTAAAACTGATTTATTATCAGCGTTTTTTTTAACATATTTAGCTCCAGGCAAAGGTAAATATTTTCAGAACAAATCAGACAACCTGCTTTACATTTTATGCAAGGGAGAAAAAACAAATGGCCTACTACAGTTCAAAAGTTTTTTCGCTTTTTGCCATTTTCCCAATGATGACATTACATTAGAGTGCGTTCATTGCTGTGCATTGTTCTCATTCTGCACGGCAATTGGCGTGAATTGGACTTTTTATTGACAACCCATTTGAATGTGCATGCTGCAGAATGTAGTGACAGCCTGGAGAAATGTGGAGCCCGTTTGGATGCGTGATCATTACTGAAGAGGTGCTGAAAATGAGCGGTGAACGGTGAGTACACACACAGTTTGCTGTTTACCCCTGCTGACAGTTACAGAGGATGTGAAACCCATGCCTTTGTAGCTCAGTGAACCGAGGGATTTCTGCTGCTGTTCATAACCCGTGACTGACAGGTAGTCCTACTAAAACACATGGAATGATCAGCATGATTTAAATACAATAACCGAGTTTGACGAGGCGCAGTGAGCATGTCTTTGGAACAAACGGAGAGCCTTTATTTTCTTTAACAGAACAATGGGTCATGCTGAGACAGTGCTCACTGATTATAAACCCTATTCAAAACACAGAAACTGACACAAAGCTGGAGAAATGGAATTAGACAAAGGGTGTTGATTGGATTGGAGAGTTCAACATCTTTTCAGTGAACACACCTGGCTCACAGGATTTGGGAAAGATGTGCATTGATTGCTGGAAACTATTAGCCTGACTACGTCATACTCACGATTCTATTCAGAAAGTGAGTCTGAAACTGATCCATAGAGCTTTGATTATGGGGCGTGTTTCAACCGAACCAGGAAAAAAAATGCCTCTTCGCTCAATTGGATAGACCTACAACCAATCAGAGCAACGTAGTATGTGACGTAGATTACGCGACACACACTTGTTGTCAACGGAACTCATGTAGGAAGGACGGAAAAAACATCTTTTCTAATCAATAAAAGCCTTTATCGCGTTCCTCTGTTCGTTTTTCAAATGAATGCAATGTTGAGATCCTGTAGAACAGACTTGATGGCAGAATCTAACATCCTCGCTCTCCAGCGGCAGCCATGTTTGTTTCAAACAAAATTCAATCCTAGCGCTCTTTAGTGACGTAGTCGATTACGTCCCTGTTGATCATCTGTCCATCATCGTATAAAGCCCGCCCTGGCAATCTGATTGGTTCGACTGTCGCAAAATCGGAGATAATGTTTCCCCAACGGAGCAGAGCCAGACCGAACTTCCCGACCAAAAATGTTATGGGCGGGGGCTAAATTCGGCTGGCACCCAGGCTAGGACATATTCCCCCGGTATGTGTTTTAAGTTAGAATACTTGTTGAGTGACACTGTATCATTGTATGTAGCAGCTTAGCTAGGCTTGGAACTTTCCATCAGTGTCCCGTCAGTCCCAGACGTACAAAATGTCTGGAGGCTTCCAAATGGCGTGTTGCAGTCCTGCTCGCCACCATCTCTCAATGTGGGGGGTTTGCGCATGTAAAAACTTCGGTATCCCTCCTGATGGTAAGTATTAAATTATCCCGTTGAAAGCATCCCGAGGTATCACGTATATCTTTGATTTGTTATTAGTCATTGCTAGATACAATATTCAATGTTAAGCCATGTTGTTTTGGTGAGATAGCTACTACAGTGAATACTGTTTAAATTGTAGTGTATTTTAGTATCGCCAAACAATCTGTGGGTTATTAATCGCTTTATTGTATTCTTGTTTGGAATTTTCTATATGTTGTTAAAATCCAAACAGGCTTAATGTAAATAATAAAGCCATTGAGAAACCCCCGGGTGGCACAGGAGCCCACATGCACTGCACTGTCTGGGTAGAAAAGTTTTTCGAATTTTAATAAGAAACACACTCTGTCTGTGGGGAAAAAAAACGCTAAGCAACTTGAGCGTTCACTGAAATCCAAAAATGCAGTGGCCTCACGCATGTGACTGAGATGCTGCGAAGAAGTGTGAGTACCTGCAGGCAAGGAATCATATTCAACCCACTCAACAATAAAAAGGACGAAGTACTCCTATGCTCTTTCGATGTGAATCCTTAAAGAGGCTAGAGATCTTTTATTCTCTATGTCAGCAGGATCTAACTGTGTTTTTCCACGAGTAAATGCTGGAATTTTTAATTCAGCCTGACACCTTTCAACAGACTCTTTCACCAGAAACCCCCTGTCTGCCAAAACAACATCCCTGGGGAATATTAGGTAAAAAAGTACTGTGTTCTGTAATGAACTTATCACTGGTGCGACCTCCCCATCCAGTAGAAATGAAACAAATTGAACCTTGAGGGCAAATGGCAATTAAATATTTCATGGTGTGATGTGATTTGTATCTTGAGTAACACTGCGCACTGGGTCGCAATCTACTTGGTTTCTCTAGAAATATTTCAAAGCAATCAATGATACAAACAGTCTTCTCGTAGTCACCATTTCTAAATACATATGGAAGAGATGTTCTTAAAGATTCTCTTTCAGGCCACACCACTAGGCTTGGCACCAGTCTACAATACATCAAATTAACACAGTTTTTGAAGTGCCTGGAGACAGTAGTTGGGTCGATGCCAAAATAAAAACCCAAAAAGTCAAATGTTAAGTTCATTCGAAGCTTCATCAAAGTCAACATGTATTGTTGAAAACATGTTATTGATGATTTAACTTTGAGAAATGGAGCCAGATATTGAAAAATGGTCATGAGACATGCATAGGTTGCCAGCCCAGTGAGGACATTCACCTTTTTATCATTGTTATTTAAACTAATCTCTGTCAGGGTCTTCCTATTAATCTTTTCCCTTAACAACACATTTTCAGCCCTTAGAGCTTGGCATTCTTGCTCAAGACTCTGGATGCGGGTACAGCAGGTTTCAGAGGTGCATGGTGGTGTTACTGGTTCAGGCTGGACAGGATCATCGGCTGAGTCTTCCAACGGATCTGTGATGGGGGGCTCCTTCAAAGGCTCTGTGATATGGTCTTCTGGGGCTGCATCAGTTGATGTCCTGATGAAAACACAGAAGCAGCAAAATAAGCTTTCATGCATACAATACTGATGGCAGTTTGACATGTTTACATGTTTACAGTTTGACATGTTTAATGGAAATCATATGATATTAGCCTTCATTAAATGACTGGTGTGACGTTATTGTTTATAACCATATCACGGCAGTTAACTATTTGAAATAAAATAATCTGAATAACACACCGATCACAAGTAGACCCAACATGTAATCAGACAGGAGTTTGATCTACCCACCTTTGACGGATGGCTTCTGCAGATATCTTTGCCTGCTCTACTTTGTGCAGTTTAGCCTTCTGCCTTCTGTTAAAAACCTCCAGTCTCGTTTTATGTCTCCTCTTCTCTGGAGATGGAAGGTAATCGAAAATTGAGGGGATAAAATCCGGACTCAACGGATTATCACTCTTTCTCCCTACAAAATAAGAAGGAATATTTCAACACGGGTTTGTTTACCACTAGCTTGCTACAAGCTAACTTGCTAACTGGCTAGGCTGCGCCAGAGCCACACTTGTTGAGTTAAAAAGGGACATCACAGTGTCCGTTAGCTATAATAACTGGGTGCTACTTCTTAAATTAAACTAATTAAATTTAATTAAACTGACCAGAAACTTTTTGTAGCATTGTACT
Organism: Eleginops maclovinus; assembly: GCF_036324505.1. Taxonomy (NCBI): domain Eukaryota; kingdom Metazoa; phylum Chordata; class Actinopteri; order Perciformes; family Eleginopidae; genus Eleginops; species Eleginops maclovinus. Next base: position 25,969,084 of record NC_086368.1, on the reverse strand, counting down.
GTATTCCTTCACCCACCTGATATGAAGTGATCACTGCATAAGCGAAAGCCAACGGCCGGGGGGGTCCCATCTTTCAGTCTTTTTCTGAAGGCTCCTGGCTCTTTTAATCGCTCCAATCCACTTCTCCCTCCTCTCCGCGTCTTTAGGAATGCGATAATACGATACACCTTTCTTTTTCCCACGCCTATTTGTGCAACCTGGTGCACAGCAGTTATCCACCATCCTTGACAGTCTGCCAGTGCCTGTCAATTTACTGCCGCGATGACTGCCAAAATGGCTGCCCCTGTCGTATCTCGTCACGTGACCAGCATATATGACATCATCTGCAGGAGCTCTATATGAACTACTCCGATACCCTTTTAACTTAATTGTTGATGATTTTATATTATATTAAACATACAATCAGATATTTAGTTTTTTAAAAATCTTTTATTGGACATCTTTACTTTAAATGTTTTGTGTTTTTATGATATTTTGTTTTTTATCGCTTATTCTTACTTCGTATATTTTTTCTATATTGAATTTGTCTATCTTTTATTTTATTTTAATATTGAACGACAAAACCCATTTCCCCCCAGGATAAATAAAGTATGTTTTTGTTTTAAATACTTGTGAGTGGACACTGAATCATAGAGTAATGTAGTGGCTCAGTCTGTAAGGGACTTGGATCCAAAGGGTCGCCGGTTCACGTCCCGACTGGACCAAAAAAAATGTTGAGCTGGTAGCTGGAGAGGTGCCAGCTCTCCTGCTGAGCCACCGTCGAGGTGCCCTTGAACAAGGCACCAAACCCTGGCGCCGGGTACCTGGCAGCCTCCCTGCTCTGCCACCTCTCCTGCATGTGTGTGGTTGTGTTTGTGCATGTATATAATCTGTGCATGTATCCTCCCTGTGTGTAATGTATGTACACACTACAGAGTGGGGAAAGACATTTCCCTGTAAGGGATTAATAAAGTATATCTTCTTTTGATTTGATCATGATGTCAATTCTTAATTCCTCAATTAACTTCAATGTTATGCAAGCCATGTTGCTTTGTTTGGGATGCTAAAGAGAGACACTACAGTGGAATATGGTTAAAATGATAACTAATAAATATCGCCATGAAACATCCCTATTGGATTAATCAGCTTTATTAAGATGACTCCTTTTTGTGTTGCAAGTTTTCTGAAATGTTTTTTGTTCAAAAATAAAAAACATGGCATCAATGCATAAATCAAACACATTAAGAAATCCTTCTCTGCGGTGGCACAACAAAGCAGCTAATGTGCACTGTCCTGTCTGTGTTGTAGATAAAGTTTTTACTGAAGTTTTAATAAAGAAACACAACTCTGGTCTAGCTGTGAACAGTATAAAGTAACCTGTTTCTTTGTCAGACTTTGCAGCGTTCTCAAACTCGGAGTGAAGAGCTAAATTTGTTGCATGCCTCAGGATGCTGATAAACACCCTTGAGCCTGACAGCAGATGAACGCACCCGGGAGTCCCGAGGGTTATCTTGCTGTGAATTGTTATTCCATTCAAAAGTTTGAATGCAGTGAATGTTCTGTTGTTAGTTTGCTTAAAAACTTTCTTCTTAATGTTTCTTACCTTGATAACCTACGGCAAGGAGGTAATGTTTTCGGTTTGTTTGTTTGTCAGCTGGATTACGGAAAAACTTCTGGCCTGATTTTCATAAAACTTCGTGAAAGGGCCAAGGAAGAACACATTACATTCTGGAGCAGATCTGGGCCTGATACTCACATTATATTTCACTATAGTGCACTTCTTGTTGGATGCTGTCGAACTGTATTTTGTTGTCTCATCACCTGTAGCCTACCATGCAATGACAATAAAGTTGAATCTTCTGGTTACAATCCAAGATATGGCGCTGTCTTTGCGAGGTCTAAGCTCCCCTAGTGACATTCATCCTTAAGTTTTCCACTCCTGTTCCGAGCCCCTACATATCTGTGTCTCTGTTTGTTGCGATGCCTTTGATGAACTCACTGGTGTACTCGGGGTAAAAGATCCATTGTGCTCCTCTGAGGTCAACTCATTATAATCATGCCTACTCAAGCTGGCAAAGGCAGAAGAGGGAAACCTTTGAAATATCCTTTGTTCTCCACTGTCAGACCAAACGGGAGAGCATCCAGTGGGCCCGGCGCAGCGCTCCTCACGAGCCGGGAGAAGAAGCATCGCAGCCAATTTGAGGCCGAGTCAATCAGCAGAGGAGCAGAGGGAGCGCTGGACTGTTGTTGATAATCTCCCCTGAGAACCTGCTGTAGCACGCTTTTGGTTCATTATCTGTGTGTGTGTGTGTGTGTGTGTGTGGTCGTTCATTAAACGAGCCCAACGTTCAGCCTCATCTGGATAAAGGGAGTCCCTCTCGACCGATTGTAAGACGACACAATGAGAAACAATGTCAAGTTATACTGTATACTCCACGGCACTTTTAAAGACTGCAATAAAAAAAGAATATACATATGTTATTCAATTAATGGACACGTTCACAAATCAACTTGAAACGTTCCAGATGTTGCTAAAGCAAGCCATGAGGAAATGGAAAATACAGTATAATACATCTTGAAGAAATTTGGTGCATACATTAAAGCAGGTTATGCAACTTTTACTCCAAATCAACAACATATGGGGAGAATGGTTTTATGCCTCAAAGCAAAATTGAAAGAAAATATTTTCTTTAGTAAGTAAGGTTTTTACAAAAAATATTGTAAATTAGACATAAAATGTGTGTAGATTGTAGATGACTTTCTAATTAATCAGAAATCAGCACTAAATTATGAAGCGGTGGATTTATGATCGTGAGTCTAATACTTTTTTTATACCCACGTTGAGCGTAAGCCCCATAGAAACCAGGGTTATTTTTATCCAAGCTAGCAGCATATCTTGGGATGGCATGTCAGTCAGTCAGTCAGTCAGTCAGTCCATTTCTCTAGGAAAAGGTCTCCATTCATGTCCCCCAGTGGATAAACCCTAGTTGTTTACACCCTGACTTTCCCTTCAGCATCATTGGCTGATCAACATTTTTACTAAAGCACATGTACTGCATCTACAGTATATGATGGACTGGAAAGATATCAATACATCCACTCATGGTTTCCAGAGGGTGAATCCCAATGACTTTGGTCACGTCCTAGCATTTCCTCTTGTACCAACATGAAGTTGACATGTGTGTATTGGAGTTAATTACCTTATTGTTGGATTACCATGAATTCTGTTTCTGCCTCAGGATTAATTGTAATAATTTGGGTCTGCCCTTAGTCAACTTATATGTTTGTTCTAATATTTAATGAAGAGAAACAAATCATGTTCCTATCTGCCAACGCACTGAACTAACATGGCTCAGATTGTCTGTAGTAATCTGAAAGTTTCATCCTCTGATTGTGGAGCACAACAGTTAAATCAATGACGCCCACTTTCTTTTCAACATCAACCTCTGTTGTTGTCACGTCTGTCAATCTGTCATTGAGTTTATTGTCAAATATGTTCTTCTAATGTCTCAGCGTGTGATTGAGTATGCAATCTGTGAAACTTAGATGCCTGACTAACAACTGACAGCTCTAATATTGCCCAAGGACAAAGATGAAGGCTGATTCTCAAAGGGAAAGTCCTTGGTCACTTGTGTGCAGTGTGGAAATGCCAGCTGACAGTGTGACCTCCCCCCATCTGCCTCAGATGGCCAGCAGAGACTACACCACTGCGTATGAATTACACATGGCCACATCATAGAAAGGTTGGGCATGCATAACTTTCTTTATCCACTGACAAAGAAAAAATGCATATTTGTTCTCCACTCTGGAGACCACCCAGTCATGGGAAAACATTAAATGTGCAGCGGTCTGTAATCCCCCGACAATAGGAAAGTCGTATAGTTTCTTTCCTGCAGGTTATTTGGGATTGAATAAGCTTTATTTTAAGAAAGGAGGTGAAATATGAAGTGTAAAACAGGGATTCTACCTTAAAGAAAAGAAGGATGTGCCTTTTGAGAGGAAAACATATTTAAATGAATTTAAATGACATTTTAAGTTATTTGGCATATGTTTTAATCGATTTCACATACCTCTTCTATTTCTCTTCATTTTACCAGCTCGCTATGCAGAGATTCAGTTGTGGATTAACAAAAGGAATAACCACTAGCTTTGCCTAATCCTGCCATCTGGAGACCATTTGATGTTACTGCAGATTTCTGGATATTCCAATGTGTTGCACTATTGCTACAATACTTTTCCACACAATGAAAAATGTCAATATTTGTGTTTGTTTGACCAAGTTTGCGTGTGAAATTCTAGTAGAAACTAAGCTACAAATGTATAATTACAGTGGTGTAGTGATACAAATACACCACTAGAGGGAGCTAGCTGTCATCTAACTACCGGAAGTTCCATCCTCGAAATGTGAGGGTTTTTTTATCCTTCACGTCCCAGCTGATATGTCACTGTTTCATTCAACACTTCGGATATGAATACTGACAGCAGATACGTGGATTTGAGCAACAGCCTCGAAAGTGTTCCTGTTTTAATCGAGAAGAGTTCCTCCGCACTGACGTTTCCTCAATTCCAGGTTAGTGTCTCAACACATTGGACTCCAACTGAGTTTAGAATATATCCACTTATTTAGCTATTTGCATTGTTGTATACATGATATATATATATTATTTGAGCCACACCTTTATTGCTTTGTAGTGGGATTGATGCCTCTATTAGCTGCAAAAGAAGCTGTCGTCAAATGAAATACTTTATGCAACCAGCAGATGTCAGCAAATCCTTACAGGCTTCAGAGAAATCCTGACTACAGTACAGAGAATCACAAATAACTTCCTCTGTGAACCAGAGGAGCTGCTCTAGTTTATACACCTCACTCAGGATGCTCTAAAGTACACTATGCTGATTATAATGTAAAACATGTGATAAAAACCACTGAATGTGACGTTAAACTATAGCAGTAATTGGCTGTTTTTTGTTGATTGGTTTCAAGTTTGCAAAGCATTCAGACCTGTGCTCTGATTCCTATACATTTAAATTATTTAACAATACAACTAAGTATGATTTGTATTAATATATTAATCTGCATACATTTATATCAATATAGACAACATTTGATCGATTGATACTTTGAATTATCCCTCATTTCAATACTATCAGCTATCTAAAGCTGCATTACACCCAAAATGTTAGGTATAATAAAGTTTAATGGGTGACGTTTTTGAACAATTTGATTAACTTGTGTGCCTCAAGCGGTATCTTCAAATGTCGTGTTTTGCCTTATTAACAGGTTAAAAACTCAATATATATATTTAGTTATCACATACGGTAAAAAACAAGAAGTAAAACCTTACAATTTGGCAGAAATAACTGATTTTTACAAATTATTTCAACAGTAGCTCAGTCTGTGATTTTCCCCATGCGATAAATAAAGTATGTTTTTCCTTTGTGTCATATGTTCAGTATTCTCCAGATAACATTCAGGGACCAGGATGCACTATTGACCCCAGCGAGGTCACCCTCCCTGGATGCTCCTGCCTTTCTCACTCCTGCTCCACTGAGAGCTGCTCCTGCCTGCAGACACACGGGCAGGCGTACGACAGCACTAACACACTCCTGCACAGAACACACTCCGGTTACTGCTCCCCTGTGTTCGAGTGTAACGCCCTCTGCTCCTGCGGTGATGCATGCTCTAACCGGGTGGTGCAGAGAGGCCTCACACTCAGGTTGGAAGTGTACAACACCCAGAAAAGGGGCTGGGGGGTGCGGACACTCGAGGAAATCCCACAGGGGACGTTTATATGCGAGTACGCAGGAGAGGTGATCAGTTTTGAAGAGGCCCGACGCAGACAGCTGGCCCAAACAGCAGAGGACAATAACTACATCATTGCAGTGAGGGAGCACGCAGGTACAGTCACTGAGACGTTTGTGGACCCCGCCAAAGTGGGAAACGTGGGACGCTTTCTCAACCACTCCTGCCTGCCCAACCTGCTCATGCAACCGGTCCGGGTGCACTCTGTGGCTCCCAGGCTGGCGCTGTTTGCCGGGCGGAGCATCGACGCACAGGAGGAGCTGACGTTCGATTACTCTGGAGGGTACAGTAACAGAGCGCCTGCAGAGCTGCTGTCCACACAGAGGGATGCTGAGACACAGGCCAGCAGGACACATGGAGTCCAGAGGAAGGAGTGCCACTGTGGGGCCAAGAGCAGTGTGCATTTCCTTCCATTAGACTTATCAATTATCAGTGGAAATAGTTGAAATTAGAGGACATTTCTTTATTTTTCTAATCTGTATGTCAAGACTTTTTTTCTTAACGATGGAGAAAGTGTTCAAGACAAGCCTGGTGCTTCTTTTCTGATGTGTGTTTGTATTATCCCTGGGCAGTACGGCCAAAATCGTCTATCCTAATACATGGTATACCATACAGTATCTTGAGAAAATGAAGATCTAAATCATGATAGTTAGTTGTCGTTGAATAAATGAATAGTGTATATGAAATAATCATGTGCTAAAAGTAATCTATTGTGGATTCTTGTTTGAATTCAATTCTATTTTCTCATTTAATTTAGTTCAAAATTCAATGAGAAAAAAGTGAAATTATAGGGGAAATAATATTATTTCCAGTTAAACCCTGACTATGTTAACAGTACATTCATGTTACCAATGATAGACGATCATATTAAGATTAATAGTTTAAATTAAATTAACGTTTGGTCAGTTTTAAAGAATTTTGAGAAATAAAATTGCCTTTTTAGACGATGAGCATCACAGCGTATACTCAATACACTTCCATGGAAAGATAATATCATAGTTTTATTGCCCGTCTCCTGAGTCGCCACTCCAGTTTTCATTTTTATAGCCAGTACTCAATTAGAATAGTTAGTCACATCTTGCTCTGTTTTCAATTTCCCTAACATGTCTGTTAATTTAAGCACTGTTTAGAGAAAGACAATGCACCTCATTAACGGCACCATAAACACAATCAGCTGGATGAGTCACGTCATTGTTTCCTGTTCGGTTCCTCCAGCGTCTCCCATCTCCCACTCAATGTAAGATGCTGAATCTTACATTGAATAAATCTCAAGGCAAGAAAAACAAGTTTCATTTGTCAGAGAGAGTACACTTGTTGACGTTACGTTCTGTTCTTTCACTTGTAAAATCCTGTTCTTCCATCAGGGGAAGCTTGTTCTGTGTATTTCCCAGCAGATTCACAGCTGTCACCTTGTCCTGGAACATTAGAGTCTCATTTTTCACTCGTCACATGAATCATGAAGGAGCCGAAGTTTCATTAGCACTGACAGACATGAGAAGAATGGTGCTCAACATGCTTATTTTAAAGAGGTCCTATTAAGTTATTTGAGGTATAGGTTATTGTGCTTATGGTCTGCAAAGGCTAAAGTCCAAAAATTCCCTCCAGAGGAAGTCTCTCTCCCACACTGTTTTATCATCTTGTGACAAAAGATAACCTTGTCATTATTGTTTACAGCAGCAGGGCTGGAGCATATGTAAACAATAGGTGTTATTCTTTCAGAGTTTCCAAAACCAGATAAGTAAGTTAAGCCCAGACTGGGCTCTGGTTTCAGACAGAGGGTGAAAAGAGCTGCTGCAGCACAGGCAGTATGAGGGAAAAAGAAGACCACTAAAGCATCTGCAGTAAACATGTAACAGTAGAGGCACAACATACAAATATGAACCTGAAAATGAAAAATAGGGCCCCTTTAAAACATAGCCTCTATCAACAATTATACAGACAGATCTATAAAATATAATTACCAGAACTTAACAGCATAGCTATCATAGTCACAATTAATTCCAACTCAGATGAGGTAAAGTTAATGTAGACTAGTCAAAAACAAAACACCAGAACAGCTCAAAGTGATAGCTGTCTGTTTCCATCTGTCCCCCCTCCCCCCCTTGTAGATATTCTCAGCTTCTCATTGCTCTCAAACACCAAGGGAGGTGGGACCAATTACAAAAGGCCAGGGGGTATTTTAATATAGAAACAGACTTGATTCCCCTGTCAGAGGAGGGGCCAAGGTGTCCCACTTGAGTGTGACAGATCATTCTGAAATCAGGACCTTCTCCGTTCAATCTGCCCCGTTTCCAGTCTAGACCTGCTTTCATTTTATTAATATCCACATCTGGGTTAATTAGAATGGAGACCGTGTTTAATCCAGTAATGGGACCAGTGCTGCAGCCTCAATGGGCCTGAGAGAGTCGGTTGGAGCCGATCGAGGCTGCTGTCAGCTCGATTGGTTGTTGAAGTGGAATGCTTTTGTTTTTTGACCCATATTTACTTCTCTGTGGGAGTTACCCAATATTATTTTTCAAAAATGGGCTTTGCATTGTTCCTGATTTGATCAACACGTGTGTATCAAGCACTCAACTTAAAGGAATAACTTCACATTTTGGGAAATGCGCTGATTAACTTCCCATTCAAATGGTTTTACTGTGAGGTCCAATACTCAACGATGACCCAACATATTATTGCCAAGCTTCCAATTGAAATTAAATAAATGCATTTTAAAGAAATCTAAAAATAGGCTCCTTCAACCCTGACTCTGACAGGACCCTATTCATAAAAATTAACAAAACATAAAATTAACACAATTAATTGTAGTGTAATTTACAATTTCACCTATGACATGTTTTTGCCTAGATATCACAGAAAGCTTAGTCACGTTTTTGAAAGGATTGATATCGCTCTCATGTTAGTAGTATGAAAGAAAGGATCTTGGAATATTGTTGTCTGTATGACATTTACAAATATAAACCCCTTGTAATACCTCAATAGTTTTTCCAGTTTGATATTGTACAAACTAGACACAATATTAATAACCTTTCACAGTGCTGGATGGATATGGTCTGATTTTTCCCAGTCGTTTCCAGTCTTTAAGCTAAACTGAACTAACTAGCTCCTAGCGGTAGCTTCATATTGAACATACAGTCTTCAAAGTGGTATTAGTTTTCTCTAATTTAACTGGCAAAAACAGCAAATTGGCCAAAAGTTCTTACTATTTGTTAAACCTCATCATATTGCAGCTCAATATGGTATATGCAAGTAGTAAAATGCAAAATAAACCAAAGTTTATTGACATTTGCAATGTGTGCGAAACACAGTCGGTCTAAAAGAACAGTCAGAAAAAACGTGTATTATAAATTCTATATATTATCATACATACTTTACTGCCCTATGGAGAAATGTGGCTGGATATACGCTGTGCCTTTGGCCTGGAGAAAAGTAAGACAGCAATTACACTGAAAAAACAGGCATTTCTCAAACCAAAGTGCAGCAATGTAGGAAGTTCTGGGTCAGGATTTCTCCCTTTGCCATCAGATAAATCATGTGTGCAGTGGTTTGGTATTCGACCTCTGCTTATATAGTCCATAACTAATTTGTAAACACGGAGAAACCCAGTAATCCTTTCCATTTAAGGCTCTATTTGTTGGTTGTGCATTTGAGATGAATCACATTCCACTCTCCTCCGTAAATCTACTACGAGTACAAGAAAAACAACCTCTCCGCAAATGCATGACTCAAGTCATTTTTCAGATGTCCGTTTAATCCCTATGGCAACCAGCTATGAGTACAGGAGGTTGTTTGGAAAGCAGCGGTTGGTTCGGAGGCGCTCAAAGACTCCTCTCAAATCCCGCCTGTTGAAGAGCTGCAAATGCCTGGCTCCGTTCCAGTATGGTCACCTAGCAACCACCGGCTAATCACGTCCGGTGAACTTCCCGATCGAATCCGCTGCGAACCAAAAGCAATTTGTCAAGGACGCTTTACAATGCAGGGGTATTGAATTATTTATTGACAACGGACTATGTGTTGTATCTCAGAAAATAATTGTTTAGGGAAACTATTATCTAGAACATACTGAGATACACCTTGTGGCTCCGCCTTGGAATCGTAGCTAAAACAACGCGGAAACTTCCAGGAAAATTAAACCAATGCGGAAGTGCTTTAAACCTGCATTATCTATAATATCCAGCAAGGGGCGCAATACAATTTAAATGAGTCTGTTTGTATAGAAGTCTATGAGAAAGTTACCACACTACTCACTTTATTTAAAACCCCGGTATTTTTGTTAGTTTTTTGTTTATTGTCTGACTCTTTTTGTAGCATCTAGCATGATGTTTATATTGCGTAAATAATGTTCCCATTTACATTAAATTAGCAGAGTGTGCTTTAGGGCAGGGGCATGTTGTGAATGATAGAACGGTTTTGTCTGGTTCGAGTGTCGTTCTTGTTTCCTTCTTACAGCGTTTACCCTTTAACAATTCGTTTAAATTCACGGAAATGTATTGTAACACTTTGGTCAACACATTTTATCATTCAGGTTGCGCTAAGTTCCACCCTTTGGTGTCACTTCTGGTTGCAAAAAAAAAGATGGTGACATGTTGCTATATTTCCACAGAAACACACCTACAAATATGGCAACATGATGTCTCATACCAAAACCAAAGAAGCAGCACATCATACACTTAGGATCTTACATTTCTTCGTATAAGCATTAATTGTTGGTAAATTCAAAGGAAAAGTGTGTCCCAAACATGCATTTTCTTTAATGTCACTTCTAGGTGCAAAGTTTACACTGACAAACATATTGCTGTTTACCTGAAATTAGTTTATCAGTAATAGACTTTATGACCTCTAGTTCCACTGTAGCACTGCATGTTAGTATATCACAGATAAACATTGCAATGGCTTTATTGCGAAAGGAAAAAGAAAGGGGAAGCCACAAAGAGGCTGGTCTGCAGTGTATGTCTTCTGGTCTCACTCTGAAATACACCTGTTCCATAACACTTAAATCTCAGCAGGCATTGGTTAAGCTTTTCATAACATTTAAAAGAGCTAAACAGACTTGAACCAAAGGTGACAAAATATGCATATTAACATCTTTAAAGATCACCAATTGACTCCTTATTTACTGTTTGTTTAATCCTTATGGAAAGCAGTGTTTCAGCTGCACTTAGGCGAATAAGACTTCCACCTTGATGTCTTGCCAAGTGTAGCTGGAAGGACAAAAGAAACAAAGAGCCAGGCATCACATTGATAAAGAAGCGAGACACTTTTTTTTCAAGGATGAGTGACTAGTGGAGAAATTACAACTGGCAGTCCATTTATTCAAAAATAGAGCGCCTCTCTGATGAGGGGAGCAGATGTCCTTGCCTTGAATCCTGCAGCCAAGTGTAGGAAACAAATAATTAAAAAACAGCTGGCAAAGGCATTTCAAAGACCAATTTGAATTTCTTTTTTACCCTGGACTTTGTTTTAAATATATATATATATCACTTTCTTGTGTGAAACCCAAGCACACATGTATTGCCTTGATATTAATAGTTTTAGAAGCATGTATTGAATTTTTCCATGAGATCACAAGGTTCATCAGTAGCCAGAAAACACTGTTTCTGTTTATTTCTTTCTAAAATGCTTTAAACGTGTGTGGCTGTTGACTCCCAAACACACTAGATCTGCCTTATACCCTGTCCTTTTTTCTCAGTGTATCTAATCGAGTAGGTTGTGTTTTACAGCAGCACTTTATCAATAGAGGAAGGGAAGTTAATGGGTTTCTCTCCGACTGGGTCCTCCCATGGCAGATGTTAAGATATATTTGGCCCAGGACACCTGCAGCAGGCTCAGCAGGAAGCCACCTCCGCAGCTGCTCTCACCACTGATCAGACTTATACTCATACATGCACATCTTAACTACACCTACACTTAGTTTACAGTGAACAAAGTGCACATCTGCGCAATTTAGTGTGCTTGAAGGTGGTCAAGGGGAATTAAGAGGATGTTAACAAAATGGCAAGACATGTAACAATGAATATATTGTGTTATAGCAAACTGCAGTCTTTACTTTACCTCATCTGAGTATAAGTATTTAGTGGAGCATGTTACTCTGCTTGACAATGTTGTTTGAAAACTGTTGAAGACAATTACTGTGCATGTAAAGGTGACATTTAATGTTCATTTTCAACTTCATACTCCTCAAACTGTTTGCTTAAATATACCTGTATTAACCCTATGTCTGAAACGCTCGTTTTTTTAGCGCCTGTCACAATACCCAGTCAGCTCTGATTGGCTGGTAGTAAAATATGATGCACCTTTACAAAGGTAGTAGTAGTAGTAGTAGTAGTAGTAGGAGTAGGAGTAGTAGGAGTAGTAGGAGTAGTAGGAGTAGTAGTAGGAGTAGTAGGAGTAGTAGGAGTAGTAGGAGTAGTAGGAGTAGTAGGAGTAGGAGGAGTAGGAGGAGTAGGAGTAGGTGTAGGAGTAGTAGGAGATGGAGATACTCAGATAGGGAATCGTATATTCTAAGGAGCCTGTATGTGACATAAGAAGGGGAGCCACATCTGAGCGTTGAATCTCATGTTGTTGTTTTTATGATAAGTCCCCTTTAAGTCTTGTGCAACACTTCGCTGACAGACAGTCCATTCCCAGTGATTCTGCGCAAACTAAGCTCTGACAATCCCATTACCAGTGCAGTCAAAGCTTTGCAGCATCCAGCACAAACATTGTGTTGATTCTGGAAACATGCACTTCTTTAGTGAAAATGTTTTCATAGAATAAGGTAATGGAAAGTGGCAACAACAGTTGATTATATTAGATTTGTTTAGCAATTAAATCAGCAAAACTAGGAATCAAGTCAGAACAATTCTCATTAATCTATTGATTTTCTTCATATTTTCCCTGAACTTTTAAAAACATCTGGTCGCAGACTGGTTTAGATAACTAGGAAGTCAAAGTTAGGCCAAAAGTCCTCCAACCCTATCATCCCTAATGGATTACCTGCGCTTAAAGCGGCTTACAAAACGTCCTGCAGGTCAAAAAGGTGACTTCACACCATCACCTCCTTGGATATCGCTCTCCTTTAGCGGGATTAGCTCCAACAGGACAGTGTTTCCTCCACTTGCATTTATCTCCACAAATCAAAACACTTGGCAGATCATTTCCCCAGCCATTTCTGAATGCTCTGGCATATTGATTATGCCGTAACCAAGGGGATGTGCTGAAGTGATCCTCATCTCCGTGCACGGTGTTTGTATGGGGCCCAGCTGAATGTGGCTGAATATTCAATCACTTGTTACTAGTACACAGCTTGTTGTAGAGCCTGAGAGAAAATGTATAACTGGAAACCATGCACAGGGAATGTTATCATTAATATTATCCCCATGATTCTCAATCAATTCCAATTAATGCAGAACAAAATGTGTCTTATTATTTTTCCTACAAAGGTAGCAGGTTGTACCACAAAATGACAAGGCCTAATTAGAATATCTCTGCAGCTGTTCTAATCAGACTATTTCCATTGGGAATATGCAGGCCATTAAACCAGCATAATTGTCTTTTATTTTTAGTGAAGTAGATCTCTACCTCATATTAGGGTGCCGTACCAATACCTGTTGTCTTGCAGCGTAGTCCGGAGATTAGGCCCCTCCTTCATAAAGTAGCAACAACATGTCACTCAACAATAGCAGAGTATGTCAGGTGTAGGAAATACATGACAAATTAGAGCAGGGGATATCTTAGGATGTTGGTGTTTAAAGCAAAAAACATTTTAATACAATTTGAATATTCTCTGATATGATCAAGACAAGACAACACTCTCTGAAGCTCTAAACACTCGAGGTGCTGTTAAAAACACACTGCATATTTCCAAATTGAAACAGCAATTGTGCATCTGTTTGCATATCCAGAAATGTCTTCGTTCAAATGCATCAGTCATAATCAGGATTTATTTGATAGTTTATTGAGGGACACAGGATTTCATACTTCCTGTAGATATAATCTAAATAATCTCAGTGATTTAGGATAAATCCTTTTTTTAGTATACCTTTCTTTTTTAAAGACCCCAAATCTCGTTAAATTTTTACTTAAATGTCAAAGAATGACCAACTTATTTTTTCACGCAAATGTAATACTCCACAAGCTCAAAGAATATTCTTTTTATTTCTTGGGAATTATTGAAATTATTTTTCATCAACTCATCACTTTAATCACAGTGATTATTTACATTATTTTTTTCTTTAATTTTGGAAATGTTCAAATTTATTCAGGTAGCTTTTTAATTGATGTGTTTTGAGGTTTTTTTTTTACAAACAATGGCCCTGATAATGTCCTACATATCAACTCACAGGCTGCAACTTAAGTTAAGTTTCAAAATTAAGCTGAACAAGTTTCAATATATTCTTATATTCTTGCTGATGGATTAGCTGTTGTTCTCCTATCCCACTTCCTGCTCAACAGTGGCAATCTGTAGACTTTTGTCCGACAGAGAGAGGATAATAGGAAGTTGTTTGAACGACTACCTTTTCACAGCAAGCTGGAAGGTCCTGTGCTCATTGTGCAATGTCAATGTGTGTTTTTATGCCACAGTAGTTCCCACCACCCACCATTTGTTCAAGTTACAGACTGACCCTGGAGCCTTGACTCATTATGTCAGAGCTCCAGTAGTTTAGTTCCAACTGTCAAATGTTCCAAATCTGTTGAGAATATACAATGTGGATGTCAGATGAAAGTGAAAAGCACTTCTATCACTATTCTACATTTTCGAAATGGCTAATAAGTTTTATCTTGTGTTTTTGCTCCCAGTGGCATCACGTCTTCACTGGTTAACTGTCCCAGACCCAGAACAGCAGTAAGAAGTTGCCATATTGTTTATAGACTTACATGGACCTGGATCTCTTATATGAAATCAAGACTGAATATTCCTTCCAAGAGGAATAATAAGACTCTTTGTTCTTAATATATTTAGCTCCACATGTCTGATGAATGCCAGGATTAGTTTGCAGGCATGGCCCACACACACAAAGGACTATCTGGAGACTCAGACGAGAAAACTGCCGACCATTGTGCCCACACATTGCTACCCAGGGAAGGCCTGAATCTGCACAAGAGAATACTCACCAACACATGCACCACAATGAATCTCGCAATCTGTGCACCCACACAGATGGTGGCTGCATTTTGTCCTGTCTCTGAATCTGGTCCTTGCATGCAGATGCTGTTTTACTGTAAGGGTTAGCCATGGGCTCATTCTGTTAGAAAAACCAGCCCATGGCTCAAAGTCAGCTACCGGTCGGATTACCAATTGGGATGAATCATTTCTCCTTCCCACCAAAGTTTCCCTTTTTTATGACTAGTACTGCATTTTGAAAAACAATCTGCCACAGTCATGAACCTCTCTGGTAGCACATGTACTATAATCACTAAAATACCAAGAGAATAATGACAGATTGTGCTTGTCAAGCCACAAATGCAACGTTGTCTGGCGTCAAAATTGACCTTCACAGCTACAGTTGTGTCCAGTTTTGTAAACATACAAACCATGTGTTTGCTCTGTTTGTCTGTACACTGTGTCCATAACAACTGAGTGATCTGTATTTACTTTCACGTTATGTCAAATGTAACTAAAGCCTGCAAATGCTTTCAGTGGAATAAAGATTAGTGTCATGACTTTGACATCAATGCTTTAAGACACTCGCCTCGCATTCATTATGACTCCACAAAGGGAGTGGCATAGTCATTTTTAACAGTGCTCTTGATATAATTTGTGATATAATGTTATGACTTATTGCATTACCAGAAAAAGGGGATGGGCGAAGAAGGGCACTAAAGAGAGATCTTACAATTTTTTGCAGAAGTGAAAAAGACTTTCTGTATACGCCAAGTTATTTGGATCAAATACAAAATGAAATAGATTCTTCCTTTGGCCATGCAAACCCCATTCCACAAAGTAATCTAACCAGTCGTTTTTTCTGTGACCCTCCTGCGGACAAACAGACAGATAAACAAACCATGACATACATTATATGACAGAGGTAATAATAGATTTATATACGTATATGATTTGGATCCTTTAAAAAAAAAAAGGCCAACTCTACACAGTTCCTCCAAGTCATCGAACATGCCGGACTTTCAGACCAGTATTTTTTGTATATTCCTGCTGATAAACAGATGAACAAACCAACTGAAAAGAGGTTAGGACTTTCATCATATCAGATGATCACGAAACAATAATGACGGCGATAGAAATTCAAGATAACAATACTATAGCGATATGTATATTAAAAAACATCATCAAATTATCTTTAACTTTAAAGAACATTTTGTTCTTTCTCCGTGCTTTGACTGATGAGTTGTACTCAACATGAGTGAATTTGTAACCTTAACTGTACAAAAGTGTAATTTGAGAGGCATATTATCATACATGTATCATTAAGAGAATATATATATATATATATATATATATATATATTTAAGTTAATTAAATAGCATAATTATCATCCAAAACTCTAACAATGGTTATAAGTGTTTTCCCCCCACAGCATCCTTCGAGCTTTGGGCTTTACATCATTGCCAGGAATGCACCACATTAGTTCATGAATCACAGTGTGGAAGATGTGTTTCGCTTCCGAGTAAAACATAGCAATTTGTGGCCATTAACATCTCAAAGACCTCACTGTGACGGGTGAAAGCAGATGTGGAATGTATAAAAAGAGGAGAAGCACTTTTATGGTAATAGCCCTTTGTGTAACTCCACTTAATCCGGCTCTTATCGTCCCTCCAGAATCTGCAAGAAACCAAATTAACAGCTCATCAATGGGTTTGGTTATAGCCACTCTGCCCACTTTAGGGATGAAAGTGCTCTATCTCTTCCTGTGGCTCTTTTTCGCTCATTCATAGTGCAATTAGTCCGAGGAACAAGGTATGCTTTTGCACATTTTCAAATGCAATGTCGTGGAGTAATTGGAGGCGAGCCCCTTCACTGTTTTGGAAGAATAACACGGTGAGGACGGTGAGCCTACAATTTATTTTGTTCATATCGCAAGTTGTTCAGTATTGTACAAAGTGTCTGAATGTTCCAGCACAAGAGTGTGTTCCAATTCAAGAAGCAGCAAATGTCACACTGTGATTTTATTGGGTCAAGAGCAAATAAATCAGATCACTTCTAAAGCCTATATTACAGACCTGAAAAAATTATGTGGTCAATGAGCAAACCAGATAGTATTGGCACAGAAACCAAACCTGAAAAAAAAGAGAACTAAGAAACAATAAACACACAAACCTGGAAGTGTGACTGCCAGTGGCTGAATCAGTGTTTCTGACAGGAGACTGCACACACAACGGAAGTCTTTATCTCGTATCCTTTCACACTTTGACATGCACAGCATGACCCCCCCCCCCCCCCTTTGTAAGGCAGTGTGTGTGAGCTTCTGTTGATGACACCATATACATAAAATAATGTAGACACAAAACCCTGTAGTCACATGGGTTAGGTCATTCAGAGACATTTCCTCTCCATTCTCCATGGCCCACAACATATGATACCCCATATTTGCAATTAGGAGGATAACCTTTGTTGTTTTGTCTCCTCCTATGAGGACAACGAATATCTGAAATCCATCTAGCTGTGAAAATAAACATGTCTATATCGGTGTCGGTATTATGTCGGTCATACAAGTACGATTAATGGGAACACACTTGTACAAATACAAAGTATGAGGTATTTGCACATTGCTAAAGCTAAAATTGCAAGAACATGTTCAAAATCAAAATGATCATGATTAGTCTTTTATGTGTTTTATTGAGATGTGTATTGGAAAAAAAACAGTAGCAATAAGTAGCCTTAATGAAATAAAGCCCCATCTTTTCCTTCATCCAACAGATCTAGAGTGAAACGATAGCCTTGTTTCTATCAGCAATGCCTTTTTGTTCCGAGTTATTAATTATTAGCACTGCATTTGACAGCAGTTTCAATGCCTAAAGAACTACATTACCAAGAGAGCTCTGCGGCAGTATAAACTAATTCTTTACATTAATAACCTCAGCAACTTGCAAATAACCCATGCATTGTATTTCCATACTTTTGTCCCGTATCTGTTTTATTGAGCTGTGTATGCTATTACATAATTCATCAAATAAAACCAAAGACTCAAACTAAATTGTTGTTTCTATAAGCAATGTTTTTTTTTTATTTGCATTATTATTTATAGCAGTGCGCGATACAGAGGTTTACAGTTCCCAAGAACTACATTACCCAGAGAGCTCAGCGGCAGTATAAATAGTAATGAAAGGGGCGTTTCCTGGGTGACATGTGGAGGAGGTAAGAAGCGGATTGTTGCCGAGGACGCATTCAGCAGAGATAACGCCACTCAGCCTGCTCTCACCTGGGCTTTCACTACCATGGACTTAACCGAGGATAGCGCGGTGGAAATTATCCTGTGCTGACCCACTTCTTCTCACGGTTCTCTCTCCGTCCATCTTTGACGCCTTCTTTTCTGCCAGGTACAGTCATAATATAGTTTTCCAGCTCGGGCATTGTTCATTTTGTCACTGAGCTGAGAGCATCCCTGTCAAGGAAGTGAGCCCACGCGCTCATTTGTTGCTGTTGTTATGCTGCAGGTCGTATGTGAAACAAGGCGTTATGACATTTAGTTTTAGCTAGCAGAAACATGGTTGTGTCTCATTTGGCATCACAGGAAACAGTGTCTCAAGATGTTTAAATGCCATTACACATTGTGGGAAAGGGGCTCTACTACAATCTTCATGTAGTGAATGTGTTACACTTATGTGGGGTCGCGTGGAGCATCTAAATGTTGGTAAGACCTTCAGCTTAATACTGACAATTAATAATACAGAAATAACATCATATTGTATTTTAAAAAAATGCATATTCTATGCTTTCCTCCTTTTGAATGACTTGTTCTTTGAAATAGTAGTGCTGCAAACTAATTGTATGCCATATGTCAAGCTTTAACTATGCTCCAGTTGAGAGCATTATTATTGACCACTTGACCTCTGTAAGTTGTGTTAGGGTCTGTCACAGAGAGAGTTACTTTCTATGTCAACCTGGACACAAACTAAAGGATGGTGACCTACATTTAAGATGTACAGTACATGTAGGTCTATTGGTTTCACACAGCTAACAATACATAGCTCAGTGTACAGAGACATTTTAATTTAGTTTTCTGGGAAGCCAGGTATGCATTTGTTTCATACACATATGTCCAACTTGAATAAGCTGAAAGTGGAGCAGTTTACAATTACTCACATATTGTATTTATGTCTTTTTGAGTATTACCTTTAATTTCAAAGAGAAATAGCCCATGTTAGGAAAGATTAGCTCTGGAAACTGTTTTGAGTTTATGTTGATATTCTTCTTGCAATTGTTACTTGTGGTCTTACAGTAGGTGGTGCTCTGAGGATGGGCTTAAAAACAAACATATGGTCTGGACAACAAATGCCATCAGAAGCAAAGTCAGTGTCCTAGAAGTAATGCAGGATATCCCGTAACTCTTCCTTTGTTTTTTAATCAGCTAATCATCTCCTTACTAAGTGGATCCTCAGGCATATCATCCTGTATCATATCAATGATCTACATTTGGGACTTACACCATAGATGGACACTTAAGTCAGAGTGAGTGGTTCATTTTATGTTGATGACCTAATTGACTAGCTGAGGGACATATGTAATAAGGATGTCTGATAGAGCACCACTTTATGTACTGACTGTTTCAAAGACCTTCAATGTAAATCTTTTGCAGGTGCAGTCACACCTGAAGAAGCATGTCGGACAAGATGTCCAGTTTCCTCCATATTGGGGACGTTTGTTCCCTTTATGCCGAGGGCTCCACCAGTGGATTTATCAGCACTTTAGGGTAAGTGTGCTTTGATGTTTTTTTTAATGGAGGGTCAAAACCCCTTCCACTACAGCCACAGGAGTCCAGGTGAGCTTGAATGAGAGAGTCTCAGGATTGGTCTCCCTGTGCAGAATACACAACTATTAGGTTCAAGGTTCAAGGTTTTATTGGTCATATGCACATATACAGCGTATATGTTGGCAATGAAAATCTTATGTCCCGTGCTCCTCCAACAACTCAACATACATGGTGCAAATAAGATAAATAAAATAGTGCAAAAAGAGAGAAGAATATTTACAATAACAACAATAAAGATTTGAGGATGTGAAATATATACATATGTGGAATACATTGAGAGTATTTAAACACTTTACACTGTTGAATGAGGAGGTATGGACAGATGTATATATTATGTATAACAGATGTATATGGCAGATATGTATTATATATAGATATGTGTACTATAAACAGATATGTATGGCAGATGTGTATAATATATATATATATGTATGTGTGTACTATAAACAGATGTGAGTAGACATTCACAGAGCTCAAGAGTTCAGCAGTCTTATAGCCTGTGGTATAAAACTGTCTCTGAGTCTGGTGGTCTTGGTCCGGATGCTGCGGTACCGTCTGCCAGACGGCAGCAGACAGAACAGATTGTTGCTGGGGTGATGGGGGTCCTTTAATATCCTACCGGCCTTCTTCCTACACCGCTGGGTGTAGAGGTCCTCATGGATGGCAGCTCCGTCCTGGTGATGTGCTGAGCAGTTTTCACCACCCTCTGTAGAGTCTTACGGTAGAGGGCGGTGCAACTGCCATACCAGGCGGTGATGCAGCCAGTCAGGATACTCTCAATGGTGCACCTGTAGAAGTTGCAGAGTATCCTGGAGTCCATGTTGAACTTCCGCAGCCTGAAGAGCCGCTGTCGAGCTGTCTTGGATATGACCCTGGTGTGATGTGTATTAAACTGTAATACAGAACAAACCCCTGTCTTATACAATAATAATCTGCAGGTTGCTGTTTGGTTTAATTGCTGGGGTAGTATTATGGATGTAAATAAACATAACTCATTTGTTCCTCCACATTTTGCTGTGAACATTAGGCTATGTGATCTAATTTCAGTGAAACCATTTAGCAGATCCACATCAGTTTGTTGATAAAGATGGAAACGAATGATTGCGGAATACCTTACTATGTTTTATAGAGGACATATCATGAAATGTCACCTCTTTAAGTGCACATACAGTTGGGTATCTGGATTAATATCCTACCCAACAATTGTGAAATGTTCTGTGGGTCGCCTCGGTCAGAAAGCATAAGATTAAACATTCATATTTTTGCATTCCCTTCCTTTGCAGCCGCATCTGAGTATCACAGGAAAAGGCTGTCACTATATTATTTATATAAAATAGACAAGAACACTAAAATCCAATACAAAGGGGTGTATGCTTTTTTGTCAGGGGGCTCTTAAAGAGACAGGCGCCAAAACAAAGTTTCACACAGAGCGTATACACAGATAGTTTGAGAAAAATAATGTGTTTGACAAACATTGAAGCATGTAAACATGTTCTAAAAGGAGACAGGTTATACATGTATGAATGTGGGAAAAAGCACTAACAGCCCTAATAACCATCTCTGCTAAATGTAACTGGACTGAATTTAGCTCTTCAGAATAAAGTATTTATTTTGCCCACAGTAATAAGCTGAGACCACTTATCTAATATTTTTGTAAAAGTGTAGCTTTTTTAGACCAATTTCTTATATTTTTAGGATCATATTTAACACAGTTGGCAGCTCCATATACTGTGGACATGTTTTGTAAAATAGCGACGCCCTGTAGTCCCATGTTAAAAGGGCTGGAAGGTTTGGATGTATCTGAAAAAGTAAACTGTAGAAAAATCATTTGGAACGTTTAAAGCAGAAACAGACTGGTTTTCTCAACCTTAAAGTCAGTGACTCCATGTACAATTGTGTAGTTGTGATCAGTTAATCAACATGTAGATCGACTGTACTCAAAGAGCGCTTAATGTGGTGGTATACGTTGCAGAATACCGAACGATAGCATCAACAAATGTAAATATGTAACGTAAAAGGTTATTTGAGAGGTGATGGATGCTGCTGTTCACGTCGACACTCTGTGCTCAGCTGGCCTTCTGGCCTCAAATTAACTAGCCTCATTCTGCTTCATGCTGAGCACCACTTACTATACTTGACGTCTTCCTTCCTCCCTCATTATGTGCAAATGGAGCTAATCTGGGCCTACAATTAGTGTAACGTAACAAGTAACAACAAGTAACATAACAAAAGGCTACAGAAATAAATGTAAGATATATCAGGCTCGATTATATCGTGCCTTTCCTCTTTCTCTTTTTTTTGTTGTTTTTCTTCTCGCAAGGTGAATCAGGGCACAGCATTAATGTGCTCTTCTCCTCCTTCTCCTTTTTTTTGAGTGATGCAATCTCCCTCCCCTTGCCATGTCAGTTTTCTATTTACCACCCTTCACAGCACCCTGTGCAGAGCCCTCCTCTTCCTCTTCGCCTGCTCTCATGATCCACGCTCTTTCCCAGCTTACTGATTGCGTCACCCACCATGGCAACAGCAGCTTTGAGGACTGCCACCATGACAGAGCTCATTTGTCAAATTTCTATTGTAGTGTTGTTTTGCCTAGTAATCAATTCACCCCCCATCCTCCCTTCTCTGCTGTGAGCCCTCGCTGTGAGCGAGCTTAGAGGATGTATCTATAAATAGCTCAGTTGTGTTACTGTACTGTAGGTGTTTCTTTGGCTGTGAGCATACTGGATGTGTCCCCCGAGAGATGACTGCAGCCACCCTCCCCGCTGCTGGTTAACTGAGGATAGCACCACATGTGTGTTGATGCTAGGAGGATAGGATACAGATGGGACTACAACCAACTGTTGTCTTTGGTTAATATGTGTCGGAAATAGTCAACAAATTCCAGCTCGGTTTCAGAAAGTCCAAGGGTGTGTCTTTTTAAACCCTGAAATTCATCTCCATATTTGAAATGCAACAAAAACATTATTTTCTGGCTATACTAAAAGATCTTTATAGAAATTAATCAGGCGACTATTGCGCAAGGGGTAGATGGGAGTCTACCAATCACCGGATTGATCCCACCCCCTCAACGCGTCAAGGCGTCCTTGGGAAAAAAACACCTAACCCCAATTAGCTCCCGTAGGCACGTCTACGATAATGATGTCTACATTAGTCCCTTTGGATAAAAGCGTCACCTAAGTAGATTCAGATTCAGAACACTAATGAATAAAAAAATGTGTAACATTGTGCGACACACAATACATACTCACAAAAAAAGGGAAACTGCGTCTTAAAGTGGATAAGTGGCATACTCAATAAAAGTACACAGGGGTTTGTTCTTCCACTGGCTTGGGTTCATTAAAATATCAGTTGTAATAAAAAAAAAAAAGTAATTGATTATACAGAAGAAAGTCCAAGAAGGATCCTTTTAGGCTTCGGAAGGGGGCATGTAGTAATAATAAAAATGATAATCAGTAAATAAAAATATTTACGATAAGACAAAGATAACTTTGTTGATCCCAAATTTTGATTCCTTACAACAACATGTTAAAACAAAGGCATTGCACATCATTGGAAAAATCCAGCTGGAAAATACTGATCAAGTAATCAGTAGAAATTAACCAAACATAACATTTTATCATCTCAAAATATAATTTAAAATAAAACAGAAGAACAATCTGTAAACTGTCTGACCATGAATACAATGATGAACCAAATTACAGCTAACACAATTTAAAGAATGAATGGCATATCAATTAAATATGAATGTGAAATGTATAGTGTTGAGAAAAGTCCAGCTCAGTTTAGAGAAATATCTTATCACAACTAATCCACTCCGTATACGGCCATGTTGTTGTATCCCAGAATGCGAGAGGAGGTTTCTTCTTGACCTTGGACACAGATGCCCACTGAGGCTCCTGTCCCTTTTTGGACCTTGGCCCATCGGTGCATCAGAACGATCCAGGCTATGACTCTTCCTTCCTTTTTAGAGGAGAGTCTCACACCGATGTGTTTTGTTCCCTCAGCATCACAGAGCTTCTGCAGTGCAGAGTTTACTGCATGAGCTATAAAAAGATGTTACTGACTGGCCAACGCGTCCTACTGATTTGTTTTGTTTTTGTGTTGCCCTACTATCTGATAGTACTCTTGTGGGTTTCCCCTCAAATACTGGCTGTGATTGAATGTTTTACCTGCATATTTTGATATTGGTAGATACAAGGTGTGGTAGTAGATATGATAAGGTAAAAAAAGACCTGGTTCCTAAGTTAGAAACAATGATTTTACAATCTACTTGTGACCCAGTTCTGAAATCTTTATTTCCACCTCTCACTCCTTGGTTGAGAGTTTCTCTCATGACGTATATCCTTTCATAACACCCGATATATTACATTTTAAGCAGAAATTACAAGAAACCTGTTCCCCTTGCGTCATTTATCCCAGAAACCCTCCTTCCGTGAGGTGATTGGCATGATTTCAGTGATGTTGCAGATATTTACAAGGTTACGTTTATCCCGCTGAACTCATGTCTTGGCGAGTTGCTGCCAACTCCTAAATATTAGATGAGACTTTGCCTGTGTCTCCAACGTGATGTGTATTGTTGATACAATGAAATAAGTGTGAATCCTGCTATTTATGTGACTTACAGCTGGACTTTTTCCAACATTATGATAGCAGGACAAAACAGGTGTTAATAATACTGTTAACAACGGCTTCGATCCATTTGTCTCAGTAAGCTGGAACAATATTAACACCCTGGACCTATCCCATGTTAAAATGCTCTAAACATACGTGGTCATTGTTCTGGTGTCTGTTATTTTCCTGTGATTGGATATGTTGTAGTGGTCCCAATTACTCAAGTATATCAGATTAGTAATTGGATACTTCCTTTCGATTTCTTACTAGAAAAGTAGACGATATTAGATTTTAAGGGGACTTCTATCTAATTAACCTCATAGCATAATTAGCACAATAATTCTAACTGTATCATCATGCTTTTAGAGGCTGTATTGAGTGTTTGAAAGTGTGTTTAATTGCCCGTCTTGAGTGACTGACTCATCATAATGATGGCTGTGTCCCCAGGCTTGTGGATGACCGATGTGTGGTGCAACCCGACACTGGAGACCTCAACAACCCACCCAAGAAATTCAGAGGTAAGGCCTCACAATCACTCACAACTCGATCTTGAAATCAACAGTACATATCAGGATTTTCAGCTGGTCAGGACTGGGAGTATCATAGCTGTATCTGTTGTGGTTTTCTTTTTTCTGCAGTTAAGGTGAAAGTTATTGTTGCTTGGAATCCTTTTGTTTACTTCCGTAACATAATGACATCACTATGTAACACTTGCGCCTCTATTGGCCACTGGCTAAGGGGCGGGACATCTCTAAGTAGTTAGCGAGTCAAAGCAAAGCGCGCCAGCTAAACTATCAGAGCACACTGGGACTTCAGATAGAGGGTGAAAAGAGGAAAAAATAAAGACCCTTTCGAACATTAAAGCATGTAAACATGTCACAGTAGAGGTACAACATACAGATATGAAGCTGAGAATACGAGTAATAGGCCCCTTTAAGGCAAGTAAAGAGCATACTGTAGTAACAGGCTAACAGTGTGTCATCTCAGTAGGTTGCTGTGTGTCTTTTGATTTGTTGTTTGTAGATGATTGCATTTCATAAGGTTTTTTTTGGGTCGGATTGATTTCTCGTGCTGTTGGATTTTTACTCAAAAGTAACAGTAGATTGAGTGGCTCCGCTGGGTAAAGGCCCATTTCTTGTACAGATCTGCTTGAATTATTAAAGGCGTTTTTTGTTTAGAGTGCTCTTAGACGACTGTAAACCACGATTTCATTTCGCTATCGCCTTCCACTAAAAGGTGCTTCACTGTGTTGGGAAATAATTGTGATCCTGGCACCGGTTTGAGATGGTAATAGCTACATTTGCATATTATCTGGTTTGGGGCATGCATCTGAAATTAGAGCTTGACTGCAGCCATGAGCACTTCGTAAGCAACAATGAACTCTGTTGCTTTCAGATGTACTGACTTGGGAAAGAAATGGCTTAAAAGGACATTTGGCTCAGCATTGCACAGCCAACATCTGTCTGTTTGACATAAGACAGGAAGGATAAAATGTGCCGTTTAATGGCAGATTCTGACCTTGTCATAAGTCTTAAAAGAAATATATGATTATCTGGCCAGCTGACAACAGGTGTAGCTTATATAGTAGCCACTAAGTGCATCAAGTTGGCTGCCACTTCCTAGCAAATACATTTCTATATATGTTGGCAGGTTTCCAAAGGAGGTCTTAAGTGAATTAGTCAGGAGTGAAATAACACAACTGCCAATTTCCATTTACTTGGAACATTGCACTTTCCAAATGTTATGAAATTAAATTGACTTTTTCTTTTCTCTCTCGGAAACAAAGAAGGATTCAACATTTCCCTGTCATCGTCGTAATTGGTCCTCTTGATTGATGATCACAAGGAGCAGGAAAATGCACACACAGACTCACTGACTGTGGAACTAACTTAGTTGTATATCATGTAACATGCCTTTACTAGCTTTGAATAATAAGGGTTATTAGGGTCATTTTTTTGTCAAAACAATGAGATAAATTTAAGTATTGGTATATATTTTTTCATTTTGAAGCAACTTATGCCTTTAGACAAGCAGAAATACTTGAAGTTAGGGGTTATTTGGCTTGACAAAAGGGCAACTAGGGACATTTTAGACTGCTCCCTGACATAGTTGGCTAATATTTGTTGGATGTAGCCTCTATGCAAACTCCCCTTTTTCATATTAAAACCCCACTGAGACTCCTTTTGAGGAAGTCCATATGCTATATTCTATTTCAAATGGTTAAATAAGTCTGTAAAACCAGGAACAGAGCTCTCCTAAATAATAGTCTCTATGCAATTGCCAAAACATTCATTGTAAATTTACCGCGCACTTCTAGCTGTTCGATAAAGACAGATTTTCATTTTACAACCTAGGGTGAAGAATTCCCCAACCAGAGAGCAGACGTTCTTATATTTAACTCGCCTCGTTGAGCAAGTTTTGTTGTTGGAGCCTTAGCTTTGTCTCCTAACCACAAGGAGTGTTTCTGATTCCAGGCCGAGTGCCAGGCGGAGTTAAGTATCAGGCCTGTGACAGCAGCCTGTCATTACTCCTTAACGTCTAATAACCGGCTGTAACCTGACAGCGTGAGTCGCACAGATTAGCTAGCAGCTCTGTCGCTAAAAATACAAAATGTTTTGTTTTGGAGGAGACCAGGTGCACTTCTGTTGGTGGTTTGTCTCAGCGTTCCTGACCCCTTGATTTGCATGTATTCAGGGGTGCAGTTGTGTATGGGGGGGGGGGGGAGACTTAACATGATTATAAGGGCCCTTAACTGAGAAGAGCCCTACACAAGAAAAGTCAATAGAAAATGTATCATTAATAGAGTATTTTATTTTCAACGTACTAGTACATTGCTGTCCCCTAAAAAGAAGTGTATACATTTAAAAATAATAATACGTCTCAGCTTCCAAAGGTCAAATCTTCCACAAAACAGCAGTAGAGTTATGTCACTCAATATTTCTTTTATATTTCAATTGAAAATGTTTAAGTTCAGTCAAGTAATATTTATTTGAAGTTATTCATTAATGTTTTAGAAGAGCCTTTGGTACATTTCTCATACCAGCCAAAAAAAAGGTCACAAGCCTGTGGGGGGCAGTGTTTTGATCTGGGGTTGCTGCAGTTGGTCTGGTCTAGGTTCAGCAACGTATGTGCCCAAAGAATGAGGTCAGCTGACTCCCTGAATATACTGAAGGACCAGGTTATTCCATCAATTGATTTTTTTCTTCCCTGATGGCACGGGCATGTTCCAAGATGACAATGCCAGGATCCATCGGGCTCAAATTGTCAAAGAGTGGTTCAGGGACACTGAGACATCATTTTCACACATGGATTGGCCCCCACAGAGTCCAGACCTGAACCCGATTGAGAATCTTTGGGATGTGCAGGAGAAGGCTTTGTGCAGTGGTCCGAATCTCCCGTCATCAATACAAGATCTTGGTGAAAAATGAATGCAAGACAGAAATACATGTTGTGACGTTGCAGAAGCTCGTGGAAGCGATGCCACAGCGAATGCGTGCCGCAATCAAAGCTAAAGGCGGTCCAATGAATATTAGAGGGTGACCTTTTTTTTTGGCCAGGCAGTATCAGTCCTGCATCTGAGTTCGGGATAGAGGTTGCATTACAGCGATATCATTACTGAACTTACTAGACTCTTCTAGCTGATTTTTATTTCTTGGCTTTACAACTTAGTCTTTACATTCTCATAACTGTCTTATATGAATCAAAAATAAACATTCAAATATATTTATAATAAAGAAAGTACTTTGTGAAAGCACTAAAGGCCAATAGACTATATATTTGTAACACACTATTCATGTATTTGACCAAAGATCTGATCAGAAATCCTTTATTGGACATGGGCTTTAAAGCAAAAGTGAAATAAAATAGAGATAAAAGGTAAACAATTAAAAGAGTAACATTACATATTAAATAAAGAGACATTAAAATAAAGTAAAATAAGTACACAGCTTGGTTAAAACTAAGTAGCATTCTCTCTTTTTTTACGCAAAGTGAATATATTGAATATAAATATTTTGATATCTGATTTTCTCCACCTTGCACAGCCCTTATTATGAATTCCACATATCCCAGGAGACACTACCTTAGCGTAGGTGAAGGAGAGGATAGCATTAGTGATGGAATAAAATACCTTTTTGGCTGAGACTGTGGCAGAAATGTGCTGAACTGAATGGTAATTGTCACATCGGATTGCAGCAGATTCAAAGGTGTTTAATTAGGAATTTTTCAATATTTTGTGGTCCAGTACGACACCGTCTGAAAGTAAAGCCTCTACACATAGATACCACAGAGCTGACTCTAAAGCATGGAGTCAAATCTGTGATATACACACCTTGACTTATTGATGTGTGTGATGCAGGTTTGATTGGTTCAGTGTTTCAGCATGAGGTGAGTGTTCAGCTCCAGTGCTCCGCTCGTCGGTTCATAACAGATGCAGAGTCTGGCTTTTTATTGGAAATGGGATTATTGCACATGGATTTTTCCAAGAACTGAGACAACACTAACACGACTGTCAAAACAAAACGGCTACCTTGGTGTTTGAACATCACAGTGAGCCCTGCTGGAGCCTGATCAATGCATGACCAGTGGAGGGGGCAACATGATTATTGTTAACTATGTCAGAGTTACAAGTGAGAAGCTCGTCCTTCGTTCGGTCAATTTGAGGATTTACCTTCTTGGAATTTGCTTTCTGCAATACTTATTAACCACAAAGCATCCTTTTTTTATTCATCACGCCAAATCATGAGCAACAAGTAGGTTACAAACTCTGGGGCACAGCAGGGGGTAGATGGAGTAAACAAAAACAACATCTCTCTTTACCTTTTTGTTTTCATAGTCACTACTCTATTCTCCTGCTGCAAAGATGGGTTATATACGGTGAATACAACAGTGTCCATTCCTTATCCGTTCGGAAATGCATATGGCACTAAAGTTATAGCTTTACCGACAAACGTGGCTAGATTTGAATGGAGTGCATTTCATGGATGTCTTGGAAATTCTGAAAAAACTAGTACGCTCATTGTTTTTTTTTTACAAAAGCGCGATAACGTCCAGACTTAGGAGTAATAAGGTTGTCCATGGGACGATAGAAATGAGTTTGGAAAGCAGTAAAATGACCAAGGCTGCCCCTCCCTACACGCAGAACACACGCAGTGCGCAGGGCCTTATCTTATGCCACATTTTCCCCTCCGTGCGGGATAATAACATTTTTAAAATCCTTAATAAGCAAGTTTTCTTTGGATTTTACCTTTTTAATAATAATATTTACAATTATAAATAGTAATAGAACTATTTTCTGTTATTATTATTATTATTATTATATAATATATATAATCATAACTATATTAATAAAGTATTAATTTGATGGGAATTTTGTCTACGGACCGGAGGGGGGCCCTCTATCAAAATTTCGCTTAGGGCCCCAAGTTGGCCAGAGGCAGCCCTGAAAAAGACTATTGTGTTTTCTAATGTGATAAAGTGTAAACAAAGAACTTGTGTTGATATCGGTTCGAGGAAAGCTCCCCCGTGCTTATGTAGTATGTCCTTCTTTTCATTGGTTGTCATAAGTTTCAAAACGATTCTCTGTTTCGATGTAATATGCAAATAAGTTACCAAACAAGAAACTCCCCCCTGTCCCACGGGCCTGGCAGGCTCGTGAACAACACGGTAGATGCAGGCATCCCAGAATCCCTTTCACTGTGAGCATTTCTTAGATACGATAGGACACAACTATGAGTTTAGGGATTGCTTCTGTTATAGGAGGATTGGGTATCACCTATCCCAGAAACAAGCAGTTAGGATATTTTTCTACAACTCATGCTCTAAAGCAGGGGTGTCCAAACCCTCAGCAACTTCAAAAAGTATAATGAAATATGGCCCACAAATGAAACTGCTTGTCTTGTACTGTACTTCTTAAATGTATATACAAACATATATTACACGGCAGTATTCATGTGTTCATAAGCCCACTTTTCAAGTAAATTCCGTCGATTTAAAGTTGAAAACATTTTCTAACAAATCTTAGTTGATAACAACAAAGCCCAATCACTTATTTCCATAACAGGCTTGAAACAAACCCTTCCTATTTCCCCTTATGATAAGCAAACTGAGGCTCCTGTTTTATGTGATGAGCTGCCAACAAAATAAAAGAAACCCTAAGGAGAGCTGTGATGCAGCCCGTTTATATTCTTAAAGCATAGTCAAGTATCAAGCTACATGTACCTACATTCGATTGATTTTGCTCATTTATAACTGAACTTATGAGGCAATATACCTCACCTCTAGGGAGTGGCCCTTCATGTCGTTTTCTGTATGTGGCCCTCTGTTAAAAAAGTGTGGACACCCCTGCTCTAAAGGGACAAATGCCAGCTGCAACTCTGTTACCTGCTGCTGGCTGTATCCACCCTGTGCATTCAGATGCATACATGCTAGTTCTCAGTACCACACAGACTTCATAGACTGGATGAACAGCAGTTATACTCCAGGTAACACTGCTGTATGGATTCTTACACTACCCCTTCAGTTGTGCATGAAATGAAACTCTCGCTGGTTTCTAACTGAGCTATTCAAATCATATTCAAAGCTGTGGTTTCACACCAGACAGCAGCACTAACAGTAACCCAGAATAAAGGTGCTATTGGCACTTTAAGTCCTCCCATGACAAAGCAAAAGCAGAACATAACGTAGAACTAGTTAGATATGCAACACTGAACAATGCTTCGCCCCTCACGTTTCACTGTTTCTATTCATGTTGTTTGGATTATATCTATTGAACTACTATTTAAGAACATAGTTACCACATTTATTATTAAAGAATACATATTATGCTCATTTTCAGGTTCATGTTTGTGTTTTGTGACTATACTGTCACATGTCTCCATGCTCTAATGTTCAGAAAGGTCTTTATTTCTCTCAAACTGCCTGTGCTGCAGCAGCTCGTTTCCCCCTCTGTCTGAAACGCCACTATAAGCGCAAGTTTTACATAGGGATATCACTGTTACCCAGGTAAACATACTCCTTCTAGCCTTTGCAGACCATTTACATGCTCATATAACACACTGCAGGAAAGTTAAAAAAAAAAACCCAAAAGCATAATCGGGCCTCTCTGAGTTAAATCCGTTTTCGAAGGATTCCTGGGTAGTGTGAGGACACGACTGATCCCACCTCTCTTATTAAGTCTTAATGAGTGAACCAGAACATCCTGGTTGAGTATTAATAGCACACTTCAGCTCAGGGACAACAACGAAGTGCTGCAGCTCACCTGACAGTGAACAATTGGCTAAAGGTTCATCAACTATGTGACAACAGCCAGAGTAACTCGGAGAGTCGCCAAAGGCACATGTCACTGTCGAGCCACAGAAGTTATTCAGACCTGTTTAATGTTCGGAAAGAGACTTATAATAGGAAACTGGAAGAACCCAGGTGAGCCGTCTTTTCAGGCAAAGAGCGCTGCAAAAGTACATTTAAATTATCAAATGTCTTTCAGCTCGAAGGACAGGACTGAGAAATATGTTGCAAAGTTGGGAAGCTACTCAGAATACAGCAGACACATGTACACAACGCTTGCATATACAGCTAACATACACTAAGAGTCAATGCGTTGCTTTGAGAAATTAAAGTAGATTTTGTTGCGTATTAAAGTTGAAATGTTTTTCTGCTTAATATACCGAAACGTTTTTCCGACATTTAACCAGAAAAGTGGAAAAACAAATGAAAGTAAACACAAAGATGAACAATAATTAGAAAAATGAAAGTAAACACATTACAAATAAAAGATGAATGGAAACACATTTAAATAATCATGATTTTTGACATTGTGTATATTTGTTTATCTACTATATGAGTGTCATTGATTTGTTAACCAAAACGTGACAGTTTTATATACAAATGAAATACCTTCTCTACAATCACTAGTCAAAGTCAAGCTGTAAAATTCACGTGCAATGAAGGATCTCTGAGATGGAGGAGAGGATTATTCTGCAGTTTTGTGACAACGTCTGTTCTGAAAACACATACCGCTTTTTCACTGTACAGAAATCAAGCACAGAAGTGACAAACTAAAATCCGTTCACATCCACATGATGGGACAAACATTGTGGGCTTTTAGTCGTTAATTAATAGTAGACACATTTCACACTCACAATGCACATTTTGCCAAAGCAGGAAAAGCACAGGTGGATTTTAAACACAATGATGGCTGCATTACTTTTAGATGAGCCAGTCCCAGAGCATATTGCTTCTCCAGCTTTGACAGGCAACATTTCTACATGATCAAAGAGTTTATACGATGAAGGATAGTAAATATAGCCTGCTATATTAAATAGGAAGTGATTACATGAACTTGTTTACTACCTGCTTGCTGGTCTGCTCAGTTGAATGTGTAGGTATGCTCTAAAGGCTACAGCGATTAGAACAATTGGATTGTACTTTCTGTGAAGCTTGTTTAGCCATTTAAACTAAGGCTGGGTGATATCCACCAAACTGGGATATGACTATATCCACACAGAGAAGAAGTGTTGAGTGATGAAGGTGTTTTTTGGTTGGGGTTTGTCTTAAGAGCTTCTCCTATAATCTAAAAGTGCTCTAATTTTAAATTGTTAATCTTTGACAAAAAACAATGACTACTAAAGGAAAAATGAATTAAAGAGGACACATTAATGTCATAAAGCTCTATTTCTCTCATCCTGCCTGTGCTGCAGCACCACTTCTCACTCTCTGTCTGAAACCAGAGCCAAGTCTGCTCTGATTGGTTATCTGGCTGGCTCTGTTGTCGTCGCTTAGAGATGTCCCGCCCCTTCATCTATCACGTACAATGTGTTGGAGCGCTACCCAATAGAAGCGAATGTGTTACATAGTGATGTCACTCTGTTCTGGAGGTAAACAAAGGAGTCCAATGGAGGTATTTCAGGCAGAGGCGGGGAGAATGGGAGAGAAACTTCCTCTGGAGGGAACACAGGGATTTTTACCTTTTTACAGAGCATTTACATGCACACAAACCTATATATTACACTACAGGAAAGGGAAAACCCCTAAAAGCGTGATAGGACTTCTTTAAAGATGGTTTTACTATAACCACTAGATGAATTGACCATCATTTTCTCATCATTTATCATCTTTTCAATAAAAACACATACGTCCCAGTTCATTCCTCTCCCCTTTTTTCCGATAACCTCAATTGTTCATCAGAAGCGTTTTTCTCCAGTGCCCTACTTCCTTCATTAGTCCTTGGCCTACTCTCTGCCTGTCCTACACCTCCCGGTCCATGATGGGTAACCCCGGAGACTCTTGCGATGACCGCATTTCAGATGTGGTGATTCTAAGATTATAGAGAATGACTACCCCGATACAATAGCACATTCTGCTTTGAGGCACTGGCTGGTTGTGAATCATTGAACATCGTTGTTTTATCAGTCTTTTGCTTCAAATTTGTTAACGTTTGACATTTCTTGGCGTGTCTATTTTTACTGAGCACAAAGACATCACATATTAGGATTGTTTGTTATAGGAGTGAGAAGTATCACCTCAGAACTACCTTGGATTTACTTTTTTATAATGAGCATCCTTAAAGCCGCAAAGTTTTGGGTGAACGTGAACCGGCTTCAGTTCAAAAAAATCGATAGAACCAGTAGTATATGATCCATATATGAAGAACCACAAAGGAAGCGTTCAGGCTGGGGGTATGTGATATTTAGCGTTCGAGAATTACATGAACACATGATCTAATGAGTTTTTACTCTTTCCTATTCTTTGTCTTCTAACCCGACTGCCTTTCAACTGTTCCAGTGATCAGTTACTCGGATCGAAACAGAGCGTCAGAGGCTATATTTAGCCCGGTTATAGCTCGCCAGGTTCCCTGTACCAGTTAGCATAACGCTTTACCTTAAAGGGCGACACGGACTAATTGATGAAACATTCATATGCTGTGTAGTGATTTATACTAGGTCCTTGTGGTGGTGATTCTTTAAGATTATAGAGAATAGAGCTAAACCCCGAGTACAAATAAGCATATTTCCGTCTTTGAGGCACATGCTGGTTGTTTGAATCTATTTGAATCGTTGTTTTTATCGTCTTTTGCTTTCATTTGTTGTTAAACGTTTGCACTTTCTTGGGCGTGTTCTATTTTTCTGAGCACAAAGACATGCACAGATCAATCTATTATTGCTAAGGAGGTGAGAAAGTACACCTGGAAGACTACCTGTATTTACTCTATTATTATAATGAGCATTCCTGAGTAAAGCCGCAAAGTTTTGGCAGGAAACATGAACCGGCTTCAGGTTTCCAAAAAAAAAAACGAGTAGACCCAGTAGCTAGGTATTGATCTCATTATGTTACTGAAGAAAACAAAGGAGGCGTTTCAGGCTGGGGGGGAGTATGTGGGTTTCCAGACCATTAACATGCACACACACTGATTCTAAATGATGTTTGTTTGACTCTTTCCCTTTCTCTTGTCTTCTATCCGCAGACTGCCTTTTCAAACTGTGTCCTATGAACAGATACTCGGCACAGAAACAGTTCTGGAAGGCGGCGAAACCCGGAGGCAACAGCACCACTGACACACTCCTCCTCACCAAACTCCATGTGAGGGTCCTCTTCACCTTTTACTTTGTCTGCTTTACGGGGTTTATTATGTTGCATATAACGCTGTATGGAGTAAGGACACAAAGCCTGAAGCCTTGTATTTATGTGAAGTATCATTCTTTCTGGAAATCTTATTGAATGCCCTCGGTTTCCTTGAACATCTGTGTTTCCTGCTCTGTGTTTTAGCATGCCGCTGACCTCGAGAAGAAGCAGAATGAGTCTGAAAACCGCAAACTGCTGGGAACAGTCATCCAGTATGGAAATGTCATTCAGGTGCGTTCAGGTACCTGTGAGATAAGGTGCTTTGGATCAACGTTTCGGCACTTTAAAATGACACCATCTAATTATTATTCTGTTTTAATCGGAGAAGTGTTTTTAATAACCGCCACAGCACAAAGGCCTGCTTCAAAGTCCTCCGTTGTAATTCCTTATCTTGTTGCTCCGGGTTTGCACACAGGTATGAGATAATCTGAAACCAGGAACGGTCTCGCATTCCTGCTCGGTGATGTTAGAGACAATACAAACAGTTCAGGAAGTCCTGGTTGCAAGGAACTGTCATTCTATTAATAGAGAGCCCCTTACTGTTTCCTGGGTTGTCAAAGGAAATCAACAGCTATAAGGTTTTAAGGTTTTATTGGTCATATGCACAGCATATACAACGTATATGTTGGCAATGAAAATCTTATATCCCATGCTCCTCCAACAACTCAACATACATGGTGCAAATAAGATAAATAAAATAGTGCAAAAAGAGAGAAGAATATTTACAATAACACATATATGTGCACTTAGGTGGTGGATTAGACTTGCTTGTTGTCCTACCATTTTGACAGACTGGGTCCTAACACTTCCGTTATAGTTTTATTTTTAACAGTCGTTTTAATTCCAATGTTTTAATGATGACACGCGCCTATTCAAACATGGAGTGAGTATCTCCTCACAGTCTGTTAATTGTTCTGAGAAAAGGAACCGGCCACTCCGAATAAGATAAGATGTACTTTATTGATCCCACATCGGGAAATGTTGTCGTTGCAGCAGCATAAAAAAACAAGGCATTGCACACAATTAGAAATGTAAAAATAAACAATTTTCTAAAATATAAACAACTCAAAATAGAAATAGAAATAAAGCGCCATTAGAGAGTAGAAAATATACAGATGATAGAGACAAACAGTAGTTAGTTTATATTTGAAGCTGCTTTTTTAGGTTTTGGAATGAAGCTTACAATGTCTTGGAACAGTCCTACGCTTTCTTTTTTTTAAATCAAGCAGCAACGAGAGATGCAAATGTTTTTACCACACTGAAAATATCTTTTGAGAAATGAACACCAACAAAACACCAACAAATATGTGTTGAAGCAGAATATTTAATGTACATTTTGGTTACCGGTATAATTACATCCATCCTCCTCAGTAAAGAAAAGACTGTGTGTGTGTGTGTGTGTGTGTGTGTGTGTGTGTGTGTGTGTGTGTGTGTGTGTGTGTGTGTGTGTGTGTGTGTGTGTGTGTGTGTGTGTGTGTGTGTGTGTGTGTGTGTGTGTGTGTGTGTGTGTGTGTGTGTGTGTGTGTGTGTGTGTGTGTGTGTGTGTGTGTGTGTGTGTGTGTGTGTGTGTGTGTGTGTGTGGGTCATTTTTTTCTTACATCAGGCATCCTGTATTAAGATTAATTTGGGCATTCAGTTCAATAGGCTATTAGACCCCTGAAAAAATGCAGTGTTTATATGATTCCAGTCTTGCTGGTGCTGGATTATTCTTGACAGGGTGGGAACAGTTTTAACGGGGGGGGGGGACAAACAGAGGTCATGAGAAGCATTCAAAGATAAGGCATTTTTGAGGACTTGAATTCTTCTAAAAAAAAATAAAGATACCGAAGAGATTCGGAGATTCATTTTTTCAGTCGAGTGTTCCCTCGGGTCTTGTTATGCCAGACTGACATATTTTCATAATCGTTCCCACTTCTGATTGTTCCAATGTGTGTATTATGTCATAGTTATCTCTCCTGAAACTATGTTATTCCCTAAGTTTTGTTTTGCCAACAGTTGCTGCACTTGAAAAGCAACAAATACCTGACGGTGAACAAGCGCCTACCTGCACTGCTGGAGAAGAATGCCATGAGGGTGACTCTGGACTCTGCGGGGAATGAGGGATCCTGGTTCTACATCCAGCCCTTCTACAAGCTGCGGTCCCTGGGAGACAGTGTGGGTGCAGCGGGCTGTGGGCTGCACACTAATTACCATTAGTGGGAAAAATTAACGATGTATTTTTAGACTTTTTACAGGGTTATAAAACACAGAAGTCCTGTGGACCTCTTGTAGTGATTCATATAGGTTTCAGTGCATGTAAATGGTCTGCAAAGGCTAAAATCCCAAAGCCTTAAATGCCTCGATTGGACTCCTTTCAAGTCATGGAGACAATAATGCCCTTTTGTGGTTTGTTTCAGTCATAATGTCTAAGGCTAAACACTTAACGTGACCATAACACTCTTTGCTCATATTGGTTAGCACTCAAATGCATTGTACGTAATAGGCTAAGGGGCGGGACTTCTCTAGGAAATAATAGGACCCCTTTAAGTTCCAGGTTTGTACAGAGTTCACTTCAAAGCGTGTGAACTCAGAGGTGTGAGCAAACACACAGACGAACTTTTTATCTTTATTGATTCTTGCTGCTTAAATTCCTTTGTGGTTGGTGAGTGATGCTCAAGGTTAGGACTTCCGATCCTGTCCTCTTTCTCACACAGTATGGTCAACGGCTCCCCCTAGTGTTCAACTTAAGGCTTGGTTGATCCATCATAAGAGATGTTGAGTTCACCTTGTGCAGAAAGGGAATTAAAGAACGATGGCTGGTATCCGGGGACGTGACACACTTTTCTTTTAGAACTTAAGTGCTCCATCCCCCACAGAGGACCAATTCCAGCAGCAGTATTTCATCTTCACATATTTCTGTTGCCCTTCACTGATTGAGTCTTTGTTTCTAGAGTTTAGAGTTTTTTGTGAACATTAACAGATTCTTTTCGATGGGTATGATGCATTGAAACTAAAAAATAAATGTGTTCCGTGTATTTTGTATGCTTTTCTAGGTGGTGATTGGAGATAAAGTAGTCCTTAACCCTGTGAACGCGGGTCAGCCTCTTCATGCCAGCAGCCACCAGCTAGTGGACAACACAGGATGCAATGAGGTACATGAGGCCTCACAGGGCATAAAATACATAAGGTACAGTATCATTATCTGTGGTTTGTTCACTCACTTCTCTCTTTTGCCCGTCAGGTTAATTCAGTCAACTGCAACACGAGTTGGAAAGTTGTTCTGTTCATGAAATGGAGCGACAACAAGGAAACGATACTTAAAGGGGTACGTTTATCATCTTATAATACTCAATTTTTACAGGTATCTTTGTGAAACACATCATCATTAAAGAAGATGTAGATGCAGAACATTTAAACACAGTATATGAGATTTATTAAAGAAATGATCGGAAAAAATCATCAACTTTATCGCAAGAGAACAAAAATGCCAACAAAATGTAACTTTTTATCTGCTTCACGCTGTACTCGTATGTGTGTGTGACAGGGCGATGTAGTGCGGTTGTTCCACGCAGAGCAGGAGAAGTTCCTCACTTGTGACGACCACAGGAAGAGCCAGCATGTTTTCCTCAGAACAACCGGCCGGCAGTCTGCCACCTCTGCCACCAGCAGCAAAGCATTGTGGGAAGTGGAGGTTAGCACAACATGTTGTCATTGTCCTTTCTATAAACCAGTTCAGTTGTTCCAAAAGATCCTCCTCACATTATGGGAGTACAAATAAGCATTGCACAAAGAGAAGATTACACATACTGTAGCAATCAGACTGATTTTTCCATGTCCTTTTCCAGGTGGTCCACCATGACCCGTGCAGGGGAGGCGCTGGCTACTGGAACAGCCTGTTCAGGTTCAAGCACCTGGCCACAGGGTGTTATATGGCTGCGGAGATGGGAGAGGTGTGTGTCGACTTCTTCACCTTTTTACACTAAGAAATACTGTATCGATGCGTTCTGGACACAAGCTTTTTATATAGTGCGTAGCTGACGTAGTGGCAGGAAATCCACTCGTTTTTGCCACGTTTTGAATTTGTTTTACACAAAAAGTTTTTACAAGGAAACAAACAGACAAACATAGTAAATTATAACAAGTTGATTGCTGTTGAAGCAACAACAACATGTCACACATGACACAGCAAAAAAAAGTGTCCAAAGTATGGTTAGATAGATAGAGAGAATAACTTTTGATCCCAATTTGGATTTTTTGTCTTTGCAGCAGCATAAAAACAAGGCAATGTAATTACAATAAAATAAAATAGCATTTAAAAGAAAGTATAAAATATACAATTTGGACAAAAAATGTACAGAAAACATAAACAAAAACAAAATATGAAGTAGGATATGATGTGTACAATAAGTGTGAAAGGGGAGGAATATCAAATAGATAAATATAGAGTGTACAGTATGGTTTGAGTCCAGGTCTGTCGGGTCAAGGTGGATGATGTAGAAAAGCCAAACCACTCACTGATCTAGATTTCTATGTATATTGCTTTGCGGCTTTGAGGTGGTTTGTTTTAGTGGTTTGAATGTGAAAAAGAGTGGTATAGTTTGGTAAAGGTCTAGGAATCGGGGAAATGCATCTGTTTGATTCATATGAATTCTGCCTCCTAATTAAAGAGAGTTTTAAGGTCAATTGTTTTGAAGTTTTTATCTGCAAAGGACTATGACATGGTTCTACTTAGAGCTTTGTGATGTACAGGTACTTTGGATGCCTGGTTCAGTGACTATAATTTAAAGGATTTTTGGGAGGATGTTTGACATGCACGTGTGTTTCCAGGTGAGTCAGGACTTTGAGGAGGAGAGTGCTGAGCAGCGTTCTTCGGTAAGACTTCCTCTTGCTCCTCTGAGCACTTTGTTCTGCTGGTTTTCGCTCTTCTATCTAATCTGTTCCCTTCTGTGCTGCATCTCTGCTCTCTGCTCTAGGTGGTGGACTTTACACCGTTTAATTTCCAGGTACTGCCATACAATAAGCTCAAAAATCTGCACATATCATGCTGTCTTTGCTGCTTTGTGGTCCAATTTCTCTCTCTTTGGCAGCCTCAACCACCACACTCTTTTTATCTGTGCTGTTTTTTCGTTTATTTTAGTAGCAGTAGTTCACCACAGGGTGTCACCAAGGAATTCATATCAGCTGATTCAATAAAAGTCACCATTAGGGGGCAGTGTTAGACAGACCACACTGAAAATAACAAGGATATGCCTGTAGTTTACTGCCAATGAGACCCAAGAGTCAGTAGTGATTATATTTCACTCTTTGTTTCAGTAACGAATAAGGAGTGAAAGTTTCTGTTTGTAGGTTAAAGTGAAAATATGCATAAAACTTTGCCCTCATCGAGGTTGTGGATTGGTAGGATTTATATATTTTATGAAATGTTCTGCTCCTTCTATCTCTCTCTCAATGCTTGATTTCTTTCTGTAGCTGGACGCAGATAATGAAGCTCTACGGGGTCGTCTGCGGGCTCCTCAGGAGAAGATCATGTACACTCTGGTGCCGGTTCCCGACGGCATGGACATCTCCTCCATCTTTGAGCTGGACCCTACCACTCTGAGAGGAGGGGACTCCATGGTGCCCAGGTACAGTATAGTTAATCAGCAACCATTCAGTTCAGTCCTCTGGAGAGCCCCAGTTCATTATAGATGTACTTATCGTTCAGTTGTCACATCATGACTTAAAGGGATAGTCTGACTGTTTGAAGGTGATGTTGTACTGAAGCCGATAGCTGATTAGAAAAGCAGTACCACTGTGTGACTGTATGTGTTTTAAAGGGTAAGTTGAACCTCAATAAAACCTACACATAAACCAGTCAAGGCAGTGTGGTGTAAAGCAGTACAATGTTTCTAAATATAGCATAAACTTGCACTACAGATATTGATTTTTGCTGCCAAGTCCACAGCAAAGCATTGCAGTAATCCAAAGTAAGGGAGTGCCAACCACCTTTTACTGTAGGGTATGCACTGATACAACCCCAGAGATGTCCTTTCAAGGATCTCTAAGGACACAAACATGATACACTTCCCTCCTGTACTTACAGAATTAGTGTGTTAATGTGAAAACGGCCAGAACCAGTGTTCCCACCTTCCTGGGAGTGCTAACAATGGATGGTGAATATTACGTAGTGTCTACAAGAGAAGCGTGGTTCTGCTTTATTTAATGGAAAATATGGAAGGAAATGGGTGTAGTGATTAATTTCTCAACAACACGTTGTCTTAACAAAAAGACCACAGTGATGTCAAGACTACAACAAATGAAAGTGGTGTAGAGAGGATTTGACTCATGTGTAGAGCTAAGGGGGATTTTGGAAGGTTACTAAGAAGGCTGAGCCTGAGGGTTTGTTTGGTCTTGTCTCTACGGACACTTTTTGGTGTGCGGTTAAGCATGTTACAAAGTTTAATTTCTTTCCCAAACAATTCAAATATATAAAAAACAAGGTCAAAAGACGTAGAACAAAAAAATGCTTCTCATCGTCTAGTATTTCCACCTGATACCTACACCTAGTTACATTCAAAGGCTTTAATGTCATATGCAGAGGAGCTACAGAGTAGAAATGGCAGTCCAGAGCTCCTACAACAATGCAACATAGTTATATAAGACATAGAACAATAAAATAAAACCTAAAAAAATACAGAGTTGGAGAGGAGCCAAAGACAGTTAGTTACATCCCCTCTCGTACTTAACATCTCAAAGTCTATATTGTTCATGTGTTCATTTATGCGTAAAATACCCCTTTGTGTTTTATGCGTGTTGTGGGTCTTTGGAAATGTACCGGTCACCTCTGGATGTTGTGATGGTAGCCAAGGAGAGTAAGGAAAGTCCCCCAGCATGCAACAGGAAGTCATTGACATCAGGCTGAAAGTAAGCATGGAAGGTGGGCACAAGAGGGAAATAACGACATCTCACAATGCCATGAAAGATTGTTGTTACGTTACTGTGCGAAAAACCACAAACGAAAGGCAAACTGTAAACACTGCATAGATGTGAACCCACAACAAAAATCTTCCTGCAGTTAAATGTTCGATTAGGTATCTGCTCTTCAATCCCAGTTTAGTTTTGTAGTAGCCATACTGAATAATACATTTGACAGAGCTACATGTGATCTTATAGTTTATTTACTTGTGCTTAAAGATGATTCATTGGTTTATCAACTGTCTCTACAAATATATGTTATAAGTCTGTTATGAAGTTTAAACTGAAGACTACCTTGTAAATGGTTAATACATATTTTAAAGCACCTATAAACAATATTTTGATTAAAACGTTTTAATTGCTTTCTGATTTATTTATCTATGTTTGTTCATAGAAGTTTTACAATTTATTTCCTAAACTATTTCAATTATATTTCTTAATGATGAACAAACACTTAAAATAGTTTATCAATACAATGACGTTACATTAAAATTAATAAGTGGCAATAAACTGCTTGATGGTTTACTAATGTAATCGTAATTTTATCCTCTCTTTTTTATGTACAGTACACAAATGAAAATAAATTACGGCCTAAACAATAATCAGTAATTATTATTCATTATCTTTTAGTGCATAACTCTCAATCAATCATTCATACATGATGGTTATTAAAACGTGCTTTGACATGATGCAATTTTTATGATACTTGAAAAAAAGCCTCGTGTTGTTCCTGTTTTTCTTGTTGGTAGAATTCTGTGTATACTTCTAACAACAATGGTACACTTGTCCCTTTCGGCTGCATCAGATAAAAACAGATGCTTTCTCCCCGCCTCTCATCAAAGCCTTCATTGTGTGATGCAGTCAGGTGCGTGTCTGAACGCCGCAGGCTAACGCTGCTAGCTCCTCCCACTCCCACCTGAAATAACCCTGCACTTCAAAGTTTAGCTAGGGGACTAATTAAACCCTCTGAGAACCTGGTGCACAAAGGTAAGCCTGTTACCGTCAGTGGGCGTCGACTTAACGCCTGCCAAGAACACGCCTACTGTCTGCCGTCTGTCCTGAAGGCTTAACATACTCACACACACACACCCATTCACTCACACTCACGTGCAGAGGTGTGAAAGACGTCGTTGGCTCAGACTTTATTATGTGTAAAGGTTTAGCACTCAAAGTAGGAGGGATGATACTGTACGGGGTCACTACTGGCTAATCTGTAGTGCCACACTCTTGGCTGCAGTGTCCACCTTGGAAGTGTGTTGACAAATCCAGCTCCTGTGTTACTTCCCAGGGATACAGTTGGATGCATCAGAACACACTGGACTGTGTTCATGAAATGCACCTGTGTGATGCAATGTGTGATACATCCTGTCTTTTGTGATCCACTGTTTTTACTGGCCCCCTGCTAGGGAGGTGTTTTCATACTCAGCCTCATGAAGGGGTGTTGGAGGATTGGACCGTTTTAAAGGAATAGTTTGGATGTTTGTTGTGCGGTTGTGTGAGGAACTTACCCAGGGTCAGTGTAGGTCAATTCACTCACCTACAGTATGAAGAAAACATAGTTAAACCTCCCGCCTCATCAGTTTAAGTGTTCATTATATTCAGATTATTTCCGCTGAGCTTCCCGTCAGACAGCCCTTTCAGACGGGAAGCTGCTATCTCTGCTCTATTTAAATCTACCAGACTTGATAAAAAAAACTATAAATAACATTGCAGAAGTTAGCAGTTGCTGGTCTGCTGAACCGGATAATGTGTTTGTGTTATTGTGCAACTTTGGTTTGGTCACACACTCTCAGTTGTTTATTTTTATTTTTTGTGAGGTTGTGTTGTCATGTGATTGCGCTGTTGTGGCCATATTTGTATTTTTTTG
Source organism: Eleginops maclovinus (assembly GCF_036324505.1). Taxonomy (NCBI): domain Eukaryota; kingdom Metazoa; phylum Chordata; class Actinopteri; order Perciformes; family Eleginopidae; genus Eleginops; species Eleginops maclovinus. Next base: position 25,925,367 of record NC_086368.1, on the reverse strand, counting down.
TTGCCTGTATAGACTGGTACAGTAATAAGTTTTTAACCCAGGAAATTAGTCAGTGATTACCACTTCCGGTTCCCTCGTCTCAAAACAACCTTTTTTTCTTTTTATGTTTCTGGCTAAAGCCTGATATAAGGTCTGTGGTTAACAGAAGCTGAAGAGGTTTTCACATTTTCTATAAAGTATGTCAGAAATAACTCAACTCGTGAATGTCCAAAGCCTTTTTTAGTGACTAAATAAATGACTGAACGTCATGACGCAGGACATTAGCCACCTTTTAGTTTAGCGGTTGTGGTGCAAAGCCATGGATCCAGGATGTAGTTTATAGCTTAGCCTAAGGGTTTTATTTCTGTCTGTTGCATTTACCTTTAATCACTATGTGGAGATTATCCTGCTGAACAAAACGTGTTCAGTATCACTAATGTGTTTCTCACAGAGCTTATTTTCTGCATATACCAAAAGCCAAAAAACAATCCAATGCTCCTCTCCATTAAAATAGAAAAAGTGTCCAACTAAAGGACAATGTAGATACTGAGTCATATGGTCAAGGCATGTCCAATAGTGGAAAAGGACACTTTGACATTACTTGTGGCTGTTCAGCTAGATTCAATAATTTTTAATCATCTGAGACATTTTCCTCTGTCACTTCTAGGAGCTCCTATGTGAGACTGAGACACCTGTGCACCAACACGTGGGTCCACAGCACCAACAACCCCATCGACAAAGAGGAGGAGAAGCCTGTTATGTTACGAGTGAGTAGCTGATGACTAGATAAGGATGTTTGAGCATGGCTGAAAAGAAATACCACAATCATTTGGGTTTCTTCTTCAGATTGGAACATCGGCAATAAAAGAAGACAAGGAGGCTTTTGCCATCGTACCGGTGCCGCCAGCAGAAGTGCGAGATTTAGACTTTGCTAATGATGCGAGTAAAGTGTTAGCCTCCATCGCTGGGAAGCTTGAAAGGGGCACCATTACACAGAATGAGAGAAGGTAGGTGGGGATGGTGTGTTATGTTTGTAGTAATAAAGAAACATCAATATATCACTGATGTAGCTGCTCTAGATCTCAAAGGATGTAAATGGCCTTGTTCTGCTTGTCTTGTGCTCTTCAGGTTTGTGACCAAGCTCCTGGAGGATCTAGTTTTTTTCGTGGTGGATATCCCCAACAGTGGGCAGGATGTTTTGGAGATCATGGTTAACAAACCCAACAGAGAGAGACAGAAACTCATGAGAGAGCAGAACATCCTGAAGCAGGTTGGTCTTCAACCTCAGTCTTACCATGTTAAGATGACAACATATTTTACAAAAAATCTCCATTTGCTTCCCAGATTTTCAAACTCCTCCAAGCCCCTTTCACAGACAGTGGCGATGGCCCCATGCTGCGGCTGGAGGAGCTCGGAGACCAACGGCACGCTCCGTTCAGACACATTTGCAGGCTCTGCTACAGAGTATTACGCCATTCCCAGCAGGATTACAGGAAGAACCAGGTAGGTGGAAACGACCGCTCCACTGTGACCCCTGGCACTCTGGCCTTCGTTTAGCTGTAACCTGTTTCCTTTTCTTTTCAGGAATATATAGCCAAACAATTCCGCTTTATGCAGAAGCAGATAGGATACGACGTGCTGGCAGAAGACACCATCACAGCGCTGCTCCACAACAACCGGAAGCTGCTGGAAAAACACATCACTGCTGCAGAGATAGACACCTTTGTGACTCTAGTGAGGAAGAACCGGGAGCCCAGGTGAGGCTCAGAGAAAGGGAGAGGAACTGGTTGGTGTCATAACGTGGGATAGGTTTAGTTGTTTAACAGCTACTCATGTAAATCTATGTAAATTCATCCAAATGTGTGCAGAGGAGTGTGTGGAAGTGCTTATGCGTGACCTTAGTGGAGTTCAGTTCAGTTGTGAAATGTTAAAAGTCCTGTTAAGGGCTGTTGATGAGATGTGAACCAGGCTGACCTAGGAGGGCAGGCCAAAGATGACCTCACATTTAAAGTCGACTGAAAGAGTCATAGGCAAAGAAAAAGGCATTAGGGTTTCATTTACTCATGAATGGAGTACTAAACATGTCAGCGACTCCCTGCTGACACAACCGCACCACGGAGAGACACAAAATGACCACGAATACACACAAAATTATCACTAAGACACATAAAATGACCATAAAGTCACACTATGACTACAGAGACACAAAATGACCATAAAGAGACACAAAATTATCACTATGACACATAAAATGACCATAAAGTCACACTATGACTACAGGGACACAAACTGACCATAAAGAGACACAAAATTATCTCAGACACATAAAATGACTAGAAATTGTCACAAAATGACCAATAAAGACAAGAAATGTCTACAGAGAGACACAAAATGACCGCAAAGTCACACTATGACTACAGAGAGTCACAAACTGACCATAAAAAGACACAAACTGACAACTTAAATACTCAAAACCCCATTAAAGACAGAAAACAACTCGAAAGAGAGACAAAACGACAGCAAAACGAGGCTTAAATGACTTTAAAGCCTGTATTATAATCACAATTGAACATGCATATCTATGAACTCCTCCATTGAAAAATAACCCAGTTTCTTGTAATCTGTACCCAGGTTTCTGGACTACCTCTCAGATCTCTGCGTGTCCATGCAGAAGTCCATCCCTGTGACGCAGGAGCTCATCTGCACCGCAGTGCTGGACCCCTCCAATGCGGACATCCTCATCGAAACAAAGTCAGCATCTAATTTGTACACACTGTTAGACTTATTGCTAAAGCTTCAAGATTATTACAAATACTGCTGTTCTCCAGGTTGGTGCTGTCCAGGTTTGAGATTGAACCAGTGGTGAATGGAGAGAGTCCGTTGGAGGCCGAAGACGAAGAGGAGGTCTGGCTGTTCTGGAAAGACATGTGTAAGGAGATCCGGAGTAAGAGCGTCAGGGAGTTAGCTCAGGATGCTAAGGAGGGCCAGAAGGACGACCAGGAAGTGGTCAGCTACTACAGGTGAGATTTATTTGATTGAAGTAAGGTACTATACACTAGTGCAGTAGATTTCAAAGTCTCAACCTTAATATTGCTTATCCAAACGCCTCCTCTCAGGTGCCAGCTGAACCTGTTTGCCCGGATGTGTCTGGACCGTCAGTACCTGGCCATCAACAAGATCTCGGGTCAGCTGGATGTGGATCTGATCCTGCGCTGCATGTCTGATGAAGATCTTCCCTTCGACCTACGGGCGTCTTTCTGCCGCCTCATGCTGCACATGCACGTGGACCGAGACCCTCAGGAGCAGGTCACGCCTGTCAAATACGCCCGTCTGTGGTCGGAGATCCCCTCTCAGATTGCTATCGATGAGTGAGTTCATCTCGTGAATACGTTAATTGACTTGTAATCCATTTCAAAGACGTCCCAGCACCCTCTAAGATGTTTTTCCGCTCCAGCTACGACAACGATGGAACCACCCGGGATGAGATCAAAGAGCGCTTCTGCCTCACTATGGATTTCGTAGAGAACTACTTGAGGGAGGTGGTGTCACAGAATATCCCCTTCTCCGACAGGGAGAAAAACAAGCTTACCTTTGAGGTACTGCCTCCGTTATCGATGGTATAAACACATAACGAGTCCCACTGGTTGGTTTGAATTATAAATAATGGATCTGACCTTGTCCTCAGGTGGTGAACCTGGCGAGGAACCTCATATATTTCGGTTTCTACAACTTCAGTGACCTGCTCCGACTGACAAAGATCTTACTGAACATTTTAGACTGCGTTCATGTCAACACCATTTACCCCATCAACAAGATGGAGAAGGGAGAGGAAAACAAAGGTAAACATCCACCTCCTTTAGGCCTTACTCTCCATACTGGACATCAGGGAAGAATGTGGCGTCAACCCACAAAGAAAAGTCAAATCCAAACTAATCACGGGTTAAATCAATCCACACAAGGATTGATAATTCTCTGTATTTATTTGTTATTATTGCTCTGTTTCTGTAGCTGGCAGTAACGTGATGAAGTCCATCCATGGGGTCGGAGAGCTGATGACTCAGGTGGTGCTGCGAGGAGGCGGCTTGTTGCCCGCCACACCAGCTCACCAGCCGGAGGGAGACGTGGTGAAACCTCAGGTGGAACCAGAGAGAGAGGACATCATGGTCATGGACACCAAGCTCAAAGTCATCGAGATTCTACAGGTAGGACACATGGATGCACAAAGAGACCTGGATACAGATTGGGAGGCAGGGTTTCATTCCTATGAAAGTCTCTCAGTGGCATATGAAGCCAATATGGCCCGACTGTGAAGAATAAAAAATCCTGGATCTTTCCTAGATCTTCCGGCGGACTGCCACGTCCTTTGGGCACTTGCGTTTACCATAAGCCCTGCCCACAAGCCACTCCCTCGCGTCTGGTAGTGGCTCAGTCAAATGATTGGAGAGGGAAAATCAATCTATTCGGGTTTTAGGGCATTTTACAGCTAATGATATAAAAAATGTCTATAAGTATTTGGACTGGGTCGTTGGTTTACATAAAAACAATTTTACCCTGATTTACACATTTCTATTTCCGTTTGTAAGTCAATGGGGAAAAGGTATTTTTGATCCCAATAGCATTACATGACTGACAGGGAAGATGTAGTACATCTGTTTGTCCACTAAGAACATTTGCTTGAACACATGGCGCTCTCCTGGAGGCTTTGGTAGGACATCAGGAAACTGGCTCTTTTTTATGCATTAAGTCACTTTTTGTTGATTTTTCCTTCAGTTCATTTTGAATGAGCGGCTGGACTACAGGATCTCCTGCCTGCTCTGTATATTCAAACGGGAATTTGATGAGAACAACCCTCAAGACGCCGCCAACGGCACCAATAATGTTGCAGGTCAGATGCCAGGTGAGAAGCAGCTATATTTCAGTTATTTCAGCATTACATTTTCACAAATTTGCTTTTCCACGGTGATTTATTATTCCGTGACGTATATTGAAATTGATTTCCTTAAAATATGGATTCTTTGTTTTGTTTAAAAACTCCAGGAAATTTTGACTTTGAGAACATTGAAGAACAGGCCGAGGGGATTTTTGGCGGAAGGTAATCAAGAGCTTCCTAATCTCTCTTGAGTCATTTTGAAATAAGATAAAGTTAATTTTTTACTCCTCTGACTTTTAAAGTGAGGAGAACACTCCTCTGGACCTGGACGACCACGGAGGCCGTACGTTCCTGAGGGTCCTGCTGCACCTGACCATGCATGATTACCCTCCTTTGGTGTCCGGAGCTCTCCACCTGCTCTTCAGACACTTCAGTCAGAGGCAGGAGGTGCTCATGGCCTTCAAACAAGTACGTCTCGCACCTCTTTAGTACTTTATTTCCATTTATGACTGATTTAAAGACTGGTAATTGAATACTTGTAAGTATTTCTGGGTGGAAATGGATGCAAATCTTGCCCTAAATGTAGGTCCAGCTGCTGGTGACCAGTCAGGATGTGGATAACTACAAGCAGATCAAGTCGGATCTGGACCAGCTGCGTTCCATCGTGGAGAAGTCCGAGCTGTGGGTTTATAAGAGGCAGGGAGAAGACGGGATGGACGGAGATGGACCCTCAGAGTCTGACAACAAAAAGAAGGTACAACAATTAGATGAAGGTTCATTTTAAACCCAATTCTCCCCAATATAGATCATGTTATAGTATAAAACTGACTGGATTTCATCTCCTCTTTCCTTGTTCAACAGGGAGACTCGCCGGGTTCAGACAAGAAGAAGTCAGAAAGCACCAGCAGCTACAACTACAGGGTTGTAAAAGAAGTATGTTTATTTGTATTTCAATATTGTATTGTCTTGTTTTCTGATTTGTTGCCTTTAATTTCAAACCCCTCCTGCTGTGTGTGTGTGTGTTTTCAGATTCTGCTGCGTCTCAGTAAGCTGTGTGTCCAGGAGGGCAGCTCAGGGAAGAAGAGCAGAAAGCAGCAGCAGAGGCTCCTGAGGAACATGGGAGCTCACAGTGTCGTGCTGGAGCTCCTGCAGATCCCCTATGAGAAGGTGTATAGTTGAATATTGTAGCACATGCAGAATAACAAGAAAGCTTAAAAGGGACATTTCAAGGAGGAGTGAGTTACCGAGTGTTGGACATATTGCCTGTAGAGATGTCGGCGTTTTCTCCAACATAACGGAGCTTTTTTCCAAGAGCCAAAACTCAAGAGTATTGCAACTTTTCAGAAAACATGACCTGGTGACTCAAAATAATCCACAAGCATAGATGAGAGCAGGAACTACTTCCTTTCTACCGAAATTACCGTAACCCTATCAACGCAGAGAAGGAAGTGGGCATTTACTGCTCATGATAAGGTCTGTAGATTATCTTGAATACTGGGTCATGATTTCCAAAAAGAGAAAGTTTTTCATATGTATTTGACCACCGCAATCTATGGGCAATCTAGTTCTGTTTTATTCATCAGAAATCTCTCCAACATTCATTAACCGTAGCTCTACTGGTATAATTATTTTAAAATGTTGGTGTAATCTGTCCCTTTTTGAAGACGTTCATAGTTGTTAGACGTTGCAATTTTCCGATTAATGTAGATCAAAAGGAAGTATAACTCTTTGTTCTCTGCATTAGGGAGAGGATGTCAGAATGGAGGAGATCATGAAGCTGGCTCACGAGTTCCTGCAGAATTTCTGTGCAGGAAATCAGCAGAATCAAATTCTCCTGCACAAACACATCAACCTGTTTCTGAACCCAGGGGTGAGTTAACAAGGCATCTCAGTTTTACTCATTATCATTGATTTCTGCAGTTTCTAGAATACAATCTTTAGGAAAAACAAATCTAAAATGTTCTTTCTGTCTCTTCTTTTAACATCTCTATCAGATTCTCGAGGCCGTCACCATGCAGCACATCTTCATGAATAACTTCCAGCTGTGCAGCGAGATCAACGAGCGAGTGGTGCAGCACTTTGTCCACTGCACCGAGACCCACGGACGACACGTCCAGTATCTCAAGTTCCTGCAGACCATCGTGAAGGCTGAGAACAAGTTCATCAAGAAGTGTCAGGACATCGTCATGGCAGAGGTCCGTCCTATGACCTTTATACTGTAACCTAAATGCTTCAGTTACAGAGGAGATAGTGGGTCCAAATATGTGTCGGTATTGTTATATGGTCATAGAGAAGTGCAGGAATGAGTCCTAAACCAGGAAATGGGTTTGCATTTTAGCATTTCTGGCCTCTCTTCTGGTCAAGTCAATGTTTTTTTAATTAGTTTTTGGTTGGATAAACTCAAGCTTAATAGATCGTCACATTCTGCCCCTTCACACCGAATATTAGCCGCCTTTAGCTTAGCCATGTAACCATAATGGAGTAATGGTTAAAAACAACTATTTTGCAAAGTCTAACAAGTATTTTTGCTTCTGTTTATTGCATTTAAGCTTCAAAAATGTCAGTTACAGAAAGTATTATACATTTATGTTTGCCACAGATCTTATTTCCTGGGAAAATCATATTGTTTTTAGCCAACGGAGACCTTTTTAAATTCTGGGTCAGCCTACAAATACAAGTCATTATTACACTACTCTATATGAGGTTTAATTTTGACAGATGTACTGTAACATTTCGGTAACAAGTCCGTACTCTGTACTCTGACTCCCCGCACTCAGCTGGTGAACTCGGGCGAGGACGTCCTGGTTTTCTACAACGACCGGGCCTCCTTCCAGACCCTCGTCCAGATGATGCGTTCTGAGCGGGACCGCATGGATGAAAACAGCCACCTGATGTACCACATCCACCTGGTGGAGCTGCTGGCTGTCTGCACGGAGGGCAAGAACGTCTACACCGAGATCAAGTGCAACTCCCTGCTGCCCCTGGATGATATCGTACGGGTGGTCACACATGAAGACTGCATCCCTGAGGTATGAGTAATGAGGGTTTGTTTCAGCAGGTCTCGTTAACATTCAATATCTTTTGCGCAAGTTAGGGTAAGGTTGTAGGTGTGCGTGTACATGTGCGCTCACAATGAAGTGCAGATCTCCAGCAGGTGTGCATGCAAGTACGACTGCTTTAACGTTTGATTTAAAACAAATCAAACTACAGGCGCACAGGTCACAGCAGTGTTGTGATCACACGAAACTGAAGCAACTGTCTGCACATCTCTAAGTATTGAACATTAACTCTGATGCATGCCAATGACACAGTCTTTCATAATCTTTCCCAGAACCTGATGGCAAAAGAAACTTTAAAGGAAAATGTATTAGTGTACTACTGTACTGGAAATACTGTAGTGTATGGTTCACTGACAATTACACCTGCACAAACTAGTCTGTTCTGTATAGGGCGTGTGTGTGTTACACGTTGTGTTGCCCCTTTTGTCTGTTATGTGATTGTGATATGCTATACAGTCAGGTCCTTAAATATTTGGACATTGACATAATTTTCATTATTTTGGCTCTGTACACCTCTATAATGGAGTTGAAATCAAAAACTCCATATGTGCTTTAAGTGCAGACTTTCAGCTTTTGAGGGTATTTACATCCAAATCAGATGAATGGTGTAGGAATTACAAAACATTTTATACGTGGTATCCCCTTTTTAAGGGACCAAAAGTAATTGGACAAAGTAACATAATCATAAATAAAATTGTCACTTTTAAAATGTGGTTTCAAATCTTTTCCAGTCAATGACAGCCTGAAGTGTTGAACCCATACACATCACTAGACGCTGGGTTTCTTCCCTGCTGATGCTCTGCCAGGCCTCTACTGCGGCTGTCATCAGTTCCTGCTTCTGCTTTTGGCAGTTTCCCTTCAGTTTTTTTCAGCAAGTGAAATGCATGCTCAATTACATTCAGGACAGGTGATTGACTTGGCCATTGCAGAAATTCCTCTTTGGTTGCTTTTGCAGTATGCTTCAGGTCATTGTCCATCTGCAGTGTGAAGTGCCGCGCAATGAGTTCTGAAGCATTTTGATGAATATGAGCAGATAATATTGCCCGAAACCCTTCAGCGTTCATCCTGCTGCTTTTTCTCAGCAGTCACATCATCATTAAATATAAGGGAAGCAGTTCCATTGGCAGCCAAACATGCCCACGCCTTAACACTACCACCAACATGCTTCACTGATGAGGAGTACGCTTTGGATCATGAGCAGTTCCTTCCCTTCTCTATGCTCTTCTCCTCCAATCGTTCTGGTACAAGTTGACCTTTGTCTCATCTGTCCATAGGACGTTTTCCAGATCTATACAGGCTCTTTTAGATGGGTTTTAGCAAGCTATAATCTGGCCTTCCTGTTTTTGAGGATCACTAACGTTTACATCATGTGGAGAACCCTCTGTATTTGATCTGGTGAGGTCTTCTCATGATTTTTTACTTTGACACAGATACATCCACCTCCTGGAGATTGTTCTTGGTCTGGCAAACTGTTGTGTATGGCTTTTTCTTCACCAGGAGAAGAATTATACTGTCATCCACCACAGCGGTCTTCTATGGTCTTCCAGGTCTTTTGGTGTTGCTGAGCTCAACAGTGCGTTGTTTCTTATCAAGAATGTACCGAATGTTAGATTTGGCCACACCTAATGTTTCTGGTATGTCTCTGATGTATTTTTTAAAAATGTTTCTGCCAAATGATGGCTTGCTTCACCGATAGTGACAGCTCTTTGGACTTCATATTGATAGTTGACAGCAACACATTACAAATTCAAATAACACACTTGAAATTAATTCTAGACCTTTTTTCTGCTCCTTGTAAATGAACTAATGAGGAAATAACACACACCAGGCCATGCGAGAGCCGAGCAGCCAATTGTCCAATTACATTTGGTCCCTTTAAAAAGGGGATACTCTGGATAAAATGTGTTGTAATTCCTACACCGTTCACCTGATCTAGATGTAAATACCCTCAAAATAAAGCTGAAAGTCTGCACTTAAAGCACATGTTTATTGTTTAATTTCAAATCCTTTGTTGTGGGGTACAAAGCCAAAATAATGAAAATTGTGTCCATGTCCAAATATTTATGGACCTGACTGTATGTGACATGTATGTAGTAACGTGTATTGCTTGCATTTTACTGTTCTCTTTTATCCTTTTGCATCTATCCACGTGTCTTTCTTCCTTTGTTTTTATATAACCCTGTTGATGATTGGGATTTTTATTGTGATTTTAGGGTGTCTATTACCATCTGGCCGGGGACAACAGCTGGAAATGAGCCATGTCGGATAAAGCTGCCCCATTTACAGTTTTTTTGACTGTCCATGACATCATAAACTAATACATTTAACTAAACTACTTCTCAATACACAATAATATAAGGATTACACAATGCAGAATCGATGAAATTAAGTCAATAAAGGGAGAAAACTACCATCAGACACAATAAAATCAAAGATCAAAGTCAGATAATAATAAAACAAAAAACATAATATGATAGAAATAGTTTAAATGGTAAAATAATGATAAAAAGTAAGAAATGGTAGTAAAAAAAAAAGGTGTTTTAAGCTAAATAAACCCTTCAGGAGTGAGCATTCACTCGTACATCATATATATATACAGCATATAAAACAGACAAAAAATGGTGAACCAGCCACGAGAGGTCGTTGAGCATGCAGTTATAAATGTGCACAAAAACAGTTTAACTAATGGGTTCAGAAATACAAATTAAGTGCGGACAAACACAGCGATGCACACACATGGCCTAACACATGATCCCCCTGCAGGCTTTTACCCAGCAGAGAAAATCAATGGGGATAAAAGTGTGTACTCAGCATGTGCATCCTCCTGTGTAGCATCGTCTGAATTTGTATTAAAACATGTCTGGGTAATTGATTACGTTGCTGTGTGCCTGACTTTATGAGAGTGTCTTTTCCTTTGGGTCCAAACAGGTGAAGATTGCCTACATCAACTTCCTGAACCACTGCTACGTGGACACAGAGGTAGAGATGAAGGAGATCTACACCTCCAACCATATGTGGAAGCTGTTTGAGAACTTCCTGGTGGACATCTGTCGGGTGAGTTGCTGCGTGTTTGTGTTTCTACTATCGGATCATACGATCAATAGAGCGGAGAGTGCTTTACATAACAGCATGTATGTCAACACAGCGTGCAGAGGTCCAGAGGACATATCGCCCACATGCAGGAAGTGTGATCCAGTGGCTCTGCGTCAAACTTACATTTCTTTTTCTGTCCCTTACCCCTAGGTGTGCAACAACACCAGTGACCGGAAGCATGCAGATACCATGCTGGAGCGTTATGTGACCGAGACAGTCATGAGCATCGTCACGTGTTTCTTTAGCTCTCCTTTCTCCGACCAGAGCACCAGCCTGCAGGTAATCGGGAAAGTGGACCAAATATGTATTAATAGCAGCGTGCAATTGCATTTTAAAGTCTGTAGCACCATGTATATGTTTATTACAGTATAAGTTAAAGGAGCCCTATTAGGCTTTTGGGGGGTTTTCCCTTTCCTGTAGTGTGTTGTATAGGTTTGTGTGCATATAAATGGTCCGCTAAGGCTAAAATCCCAAAGTTGGACTCCTTCCTTGACATAACTACACAACAATAGCGCTTTTATTGGCTAAACTTTCAACATATTTGACATGTTAGGCTAAAGGGCTGGACATCTCTAAGTGGTTGACCAGTCACTACAGCGCCTGCCAGGTAACCCGTTTCAGACAGAGGGTGAAAAGAGGAGAAAAATAAAGGCCTGTTTGAACATTAACGCATACAGCCATGTCTCAAAATACAAAAATGAACTGGACAATTTGCTTAATAGGGCCCCTTTTAAGTTGTTTGACAAAGAGAAACCCTGTTTACGTACCTATAGTTCTACATTTATACTATAAAATATAATACTTTTGTCTGTATAGATGGCTCGCCGCATTTATGTAAGTAATGGAAACTCTCCCCCACATTTAGTTTCCCAACCCTTTGGTGTTTATTTACCGGATCTTTAAGGAGTATCTTCACTGTGTGGGGTGTTACAGTTTCATAGCTTAGTCAGCACACAGAGTGTGTTGTTCCCAGATCTGTGGGTGTGTTGCACAACGTTTTGGCTGTCCTGTGACCCACAGCTTTTCCCAGTAAATCATGACCACCACACTTCATAGATTGCCAATTTCCTTGTACAGTAAACGTGGTGTGTAGCATTACAGTACAAGCCACATTGACTCCTTGTATTCTTGTTTTGTGGGGGGTTTTTTGATCCAAGTTGCCCCCAGTAGATGTGGTTGCCCCCCCCCATGTATTAAACTTCCTGTGAATTCTGCTTTCTGAGCTTTACTTGATGACGTCACAACCCTCTTTTTCTTGCAACAGGACGCCATGCTTGGAAAGATGACAGAGGTATTTATTGTACTCTAGGGCAGTGGCCAGCTGATAGATTATCAAGGTGGCAGAAATTAGATTTCCTCTCTAAACAGCTGGCCTACTGGACCTGAAGTTGTTGACCCTCCCACCCTAGGTGCTATAGTATCCTCACATCCACATCTCTAGCACTCGGGTGTAAAAGTAACCTAATCAGGGAGCACAATAGTCTCTTTGTTGGTTATTATATTATTTTCCTCTCCTCAATATGTTTTATAGAGTATTTCTTTTTGCTTTTACTCTCTATTTAATGTTCTTTCTCTCTGTCTCACAGACCCGTCAGCCAGTATTTGTGCAACTTCTCCAAGGAGTGTTCAGGGTGTACCACTGTAACTGGCTCAACCCCGTGCAGAAGGCCTCAGTGGAGGCTTGCATTAAAGTTCTCTCAGACGTTGGTAAGAATCTTGCCTGACATCAACCCTGAATCTCCACAAATCTCAGTGTTTTTTTTCTTAAAATGCCCTTTGTGGCATCTGATACAAGCATTTAAATTTACATGTTTTTATACCTCTACCCCAGCTAAGAGCCGAGCCATTGCCATCCCGGTGGACTTGGACAGTCAGGTGAACAACTTGTTTGTCAAGTCCAATAATGTGGTACAGAAGAGCATCCTCAGCTGGAGGCTTTCTGCTAAGAACACAACGAGGCGAGACTCCGGCCTGACCTCCTCCAAAGACTACAGGAACATCATTGAGAGGCTACAGGTATGTAGCGAGGCGTAGCGTATTGTATGCAATTGAATTATAAAAAATTAAAGGGTTTTTCCTTTCCTGTAGTGTGTTATATAGGTTTGTGTGCATGTAAATGGTCTGCAAAGGTTAAAATCCTAAAGCGACCGAAACCAAAGATGAACCTGAAAGAGAGAATAATATGTCCTCTTTAAATCATTTTATCTTTTTGGTTTTTCAACCAGACATATAATTGAACTGCCATGTCTCAAGCAGGAAGCGTGTGAGGTGGGACACAAAACCAAAATAACACAATGGAGAAAATGTCTCCTGTCAGCTGCATTTGTAAAGTAGGTCTAGTGAAGAGAGGGGAGCGATAATGGCTTTTTCTGAAGTGCACAGGTGACACGTCTGAGGGGCAGAGAGGAACAGGACATCAAGTTCTTTCTGGAGTGGTGAGACTGTCATTTGTGCCATTGTCAGTCTGGCACAGAGGTTAATTCGGGAGTGTGAACTGCACGCTGCACAGCGTGTACAATGCTGTGTTTATACGCATGTGTTGAAAAAAAAAACCCAAAACTCTGAAATCTAAATGTAGATTTAACTCAAATATATTTTCTATATATAAATAAATATATAAATGTCAATAAGCAGGATTTATTTTTAAAATTATTATTATAATAAATGAATATAATAAATCTAAGGATGCTGTATGAAGCTGTGTAGAGACATAGTGCAAGTACAATACATTTAACCTACTTAACCTTAAATAATAATAAATGTAATCTATTACACTGCCATTTAACACTTGATTCAGCACTTTTTGCTAAAATTGCAATCTCGTTTATTATGAACAGAAACACTTAGACTTGATGATAATATCAATGATATGTTGTATTGTTCATTGTTGCTTTATGTAAATATGAATATCCTTTATTTCACCTTCTTGTATGTTAACTGTGAGGATTATGAGTAAGCCTGGCTAGCTTAGTTAGCTTGACCTCTTAACCGTTAATCCGTAGTATGAAAAGTGCTGTGTGTGTGGTTGTTGGTAATATGCCAGTGTAAACAAAATACTGTCAAAGTGGTTTCTAAAGACTGCCTGCTGTCAGTAATGGCTACACCCGGTTTTCTTGTAATGTGTGACTCAGTACTCTCTGGAAATCTTAGAAATCTCTGGCCTGTGTGCTTTGGTTCAACTGGTTTCTCTGCTCACACAGAGACGTATGTACTGATGGATTGACGTTCCAATCATGACAATAACCTACTTGTAATACTGTCAACTTGCCAAGTTTCCACATTTCCAGTCAGCGGTTAATGCGGTTTCTAAAACGGTTTCCTTCCCATTTCTTTCTAGCCTTTATTCAAGAAACAGCATTTCTTAGAACGTATTCTGCAACACCTACTAATATCTCTTTTGTGATGCCACTCACTGCACAACCCACACAGTAATTTCATCACCAGCAGACCAGCCATCTTCATGATATCCCTTCCCTCATTTTCACACTAATCAGCACCAGATGTGACAGGAAATGCGTGGGAAAGTGGGACGTGGCGGTGCATCATACATATGGTTTGCTTTAAATGCAATTCATATGTACTGTACTGGACATGCCCCCCCCCGCTTTCTCTTACATTAATCGTTGTACAATTTTACAGACAATATGATGCTAGTAGCAACTGCATGTACAGAATATCCAGAGAGAAACTCTTGCATTACTTTATATCTGCACCATATATTAATATTATATAGAAATGTAATAAATATTGAACACACCTTTAATATAATGTAGAAATATACAGAAAGAGGGCCCGCTATGATTCAAGATATTGGAGGGGTTGATCATTATTCTTACTGTCATTAAAAAAAGACTATAGTGTGAGGTTTTTTAAGAAGTCCTGAAGCCAACAAATATATATATTGTGTATAAGTCAGTAGAATATGATTTGTAGACATTAAAATCTCAGCAATTTCACTGTTTCTTTTCATATACAAACGCTATTTTTACACACATTAAGTCCAAAATGGGGCTTTCTGTGATTTGAATACAAGAAGCGCAGGTCTATAGTGCAGTTTTGATAACATTTTGATAAATTGTGCCGCCCTATTATACAGTAAACTGCATGTTATGGAAGAAAAACAAGCTTTTGACTTAATTAGAATAATCTGCATTTTTAATCCTACCTTCTACACACGGGAATTGATTAAGAAGCGTTGCGGTAAACTGCAGTTTTCTATCTCTGATGTGTGTCCCTCTGCTCTGCAGGACATCGTGTCGGCGCTGGAGGACAGACTGAGGCCGCTGGTGCAGGCGGAGCTCTCTGTGCTGGTGGACGTCCTTCATCGACCTGAGCTGCTCTTCCCCGAGAACACAGAGGCTCGCAAGAAATGTGAAAGTGGAGGATTCATATCCAAGTAGGTTTGACCCACGGGTAGAGTTTATAGGCAGCCAGGGTCAACATTTGAGTGAGGTTTTTTTGCTCACAAGCATTTAACACACGTCTATTGAAAGACTGAGCGGCTTCAACCAATACAGCTGAAGAGGGACAACAAAAAGTCTATTCACAGAAAAGTTTAATCCAAAAATGTCCAAATATTATAGCATAAATCGCTTAACAACTCAAAGAAAAATCTGAAATAATACTTTTAAACACAACTCACAATATACCTTTTATATATCCTTGTTATAATTACAAAAAATCCAAATGGCTTCAGCAATTATGAATCATATTTTCCAGACCTTCCTTTACATCCCGGACACTCAAAGCAGTTTTTTCTGCTGTTAAGAGCCCACATGGATTACAGGGAGCCGGCGAGACGCATACACTCTTTGCTGTTGCAGGGATTACCTCTGTACTTATGGCTGCCATTGCGGAGTACAGTAGTCAGTGGAAAAGTGTCAATGCTCACAAGCTTAGTCACTTTCACTTATTTACATGTGTTTCAAAATGTGACGCCCTCACGCTCCAAATCTGTTGTTTTGGGTTACCATAAGATCAGTGTATGACGGCCAAAATAATATGCTGTTGACATTGTTGTGGAAGTGTGTTTTCAACTCTCTTTTCCTGATCAGGCTCATCAAACACACCAAGCAGCTGCTGGAGGAGAATGAGGAGCGCCTGTGCATCAAAGTGCTGCAGACACTGAGGGAGATGATGACGAAAGACCGGGGCTACGGGGAGAAGGTACAATACCCTCTGTGTTCCTGTTCTTCATCATCTGCTTGAAGCCATGAGATGAAAGACTTCACATGATATACAATGTCCCTCTGTCCCATTGCACCAAGCATTTTAGAAGACACAAGATCAGAAAACAGTAAAAAATAAAGACAGCGACTCAGCTCTCCTGGGTTTCCTCTGGAGCCTGAACACAAAAAAAGGTCCATACATTTTAAAGTCCCTGCAGCAGGGCAGGTATAAATCCTACCTGTGTGTGTGTCCAGTTTTATATTTAGCATTGGAACATATTGAATAGGAAAAGTCCATTCCCTCATTGCTTTCTTCCTTAAGGAACTTTTTAAAGATCTATTAATCTATTGAAGTTACCAATAGTCACATCAAGCATGCATTACACTCATATTACATAGCATTCATTGATTACTAATGACCTCGTTAGCAGCTAATGGAACTAATTGTATTAATTTGTATTTGATAAAACCCCAGTCTGCTTGTTTCAACAACACAGCAATGCGTTTTTATTGGTTAAAGGCTGAGATTGGAGTACCCGTGTACAGCAACTTCTGTTGTTGCAGCTTTATGACACAGATAAAAGACCTCAGCATTTGTTGAATGACTATGTGTTAAGCTTTACCTTCATCTTAAATGCCTCTACTTCATAAAGATTTCAGAATTAGAGTCAGAATTACTTTATTTATCCCGGGGAAATTGGGTTTGTACAGTTGCTCAATTATAGATTGAGATAAATAAAAGATAAATGAGTAAATAAAATATTAAAAAATATGAAAGAATAAAATGTCCAATAAGAGATAAAATAAAATAAAATAAATAATTTATATAAAAACAAACAGATAAAATGTGCAAAGAAATGATAAAATAAAGATATCTAATAAACACAAGAAGTTAAAGTAAAATGTCAAATAAAATTGAATCAAATATGTAATGAACATATTAAGGTAAAGTATAAATGCACTACAATAGAGTGTGTATACCACAATAGATATGGCCTTAAAATGTATAATTATATAAGAAAAACAACAACATTAAGTTAGGAGGGTTTTTACATATATCCACATGCTTTCTTCTTGACTAACTTTACGTTCTGCTCGTGTTTGTGTCCCGCTTCACATTTGCACTCTGGTGACCGAGCTCTCCCTCACTAACCCCGCTGCACTAACTCTCTGCTCCCTATACCTCTTCTCTTGCAGCTGATTGCCTTTGATGATGAGATGGATGTGGCTGAGGTTGATCACTTTACTTACTACTGTGACGTTCATTAGACTTGTGTCCCACTAACACCATGCTTGTGCTGCGAGTAGAACATCTTAGTGCGTCTGTGGCTGTACGAGTCGCCCCTTGTTAACACCCATGTTAAAATGTAGCATACTGCTAGCATGTCAAGCTAACATTGTCTGTGGTGCCTGTATATGGTCATGTACTTAACTTGTAATGAAGTGCTCTCTTTAGGGAAGAAGAAGCTAATATCATTTTATTGAAAACATCTGGAAAATGTTTAATATTAGTGAATTAAAGCAACAAACATTAGGTTTATTTTAGCATCATATGCAGCTAAGATTGCTCATCACAAACTGTGTGAGACCTTTGGGCCTGGACATTTCCGTGGGGCACATTTTTTGGTTACTTTCTTTTCAATTGAAACACTTTCACATATTTTCCCCACACTTAGTTTTCAGTTTAAACTTTAAGAGATGTGTAGCTTCTCAGTCACCTTTTTATATGTAATTGTAGCTGACCCTTTTCACCAAAGAAAATGACTTACACTTCAATACCTTCAACATGCGTATTGGAACATATTGGGGTCTAGAATCTTTCCCAAGGACATGTTGACACTTTGACAGAGGCTGGGAATCAAACCACTGACCCTCAGATGGTAGACGCCCATTTACCCCTGAGCCACAGCAATAAGTTACGCCCCTTTTTATATTTATCATGGTGTCAATTTTTCCCATTCTTGAGAACATTTTACCACAGCAACGCCTTGGAATTCTTCAAATAGACACAAACATCCCATTGGACTTTAAAAAGAACTGATTAGACTACAGCTACGTCTATGCTAATTATGAAACTAATTCTAGTTCATGATTGACCTTATCTTGATGTGATAATCTCTAATATTATCATTATTTTAATTGCTCAACATCAGTGAGATGTTTCTGTCTTGCTTGTCACTTAATCTACATGCCACACAGCCCCTTTGTGATGGACAAGAGCAGGTGTGAGTGTATATATAGCCAGGGATTCTCCATCAAACAGATCATAACACACGGTGGGCTGAGCAGTGTGTGGAGTGGTGTGTATGTCATGTTGGTGTATTGCAAAAATATGTGTGTGGCCATGACTTCTGGCCTTAAGGAAGCGGATTAAACCGGTTTCTCCTTTCTGTTTATGATAGGGAGGAGAGGTTGGGGGATTTTGGGTGTGACTGCAGAGGAACTGTATCTCATGTGTCAATGGTGACAAATACCATTGGATGGGATGTATCCCACAGACATCTATTCATAGTTTGTCGAGGGGGTGTATAGAAATATTTAGTTACGACTACCAGTAGATTTGGTCTAAGATTTGGGGTTCTGCAACAATCACAGTTCTATTTCTTCTCATTTAGATTGTCGCAGTTCTCTTTATTCAGAATAATCGGCAATCCACTCACCTTTAGCTTACTTAAAGAGGCCCTTTTCTGCTTTTTGGGGTATGCAGTATAGGTTTTTGTGCATGTAAATGCTCTGCAGAGGCTAAAATCCCCAAATTCCTTCCAGAGAGTTTCTCCCACTCCCCTGCCTCAAATGCCTCCATTGGACTCCTTTGTTTACTTCCATAACATAGTGACATCACTATGTAACACTCATGCTTCTATTGGTTAGTGATCCAACACATTGCACATGATAGGATAAGGGGCGGGACATCTCTAAGGGGTTGAACAACTAAAAAGCTAACCAATCAGAGCAGACTGGGCTCTGGTTTCAGACGGAGGGTGAAAAGAAGTGCTGGAGCACAGGCAGTATGAGAAAAATAAAGAGCTTTCTGAACATTAAAGCATGGAGACATGTCCCAGTAGAGGCATTAAATATGAATATGAACCTGGAATGAGCATAGTAGGGCCCCTTTAGGGTATCCACTAGCCTTTAGTTTGTTTTTTAGAGGAGGATTCTTAAAGAAGTTATGGACACGGCTAGTGAGGAAGCATGTGAACAGATTAATCTTGATGACAACAGAGCTATTTCATATAGTTAAATGCTCTGAAAAAAGTTTGTGGGCATTGTTTTGGTATTATTTTGTGTGACTTCTCTTGAAATCTTAAAAGCACATATGGTCAGAGCAGGAGAAACTGTGCCAGCATGACAATAACCCTGAAGACGGCACACTTAATCAATAGCATGGTGAGTGCGAGGGAAGTCAGCACGTTGCTACTTGGGGAGATGTAGTAACTGTCGGAAAAGGGTCTTTCCAGAGTTGCCAGGAAGCGATGTGTACTTAGTTTCTGTGTTTTGTCTCTCAGGCTCATTTTCACTCCTTCCCTCCCTCCTGTAAAAATGCTGTAGCGATGGAAATCCCCTGAATCCACAAAAACAGAGCTGTTCTCAGAGACCAGCTCTTTGTCTCGCCAACTCCTCCCAAATGCATCCAAAGAATTTACACGTACTCCCTCGCTCGCCTCCCCAGCACATGCTCCATGTCACTCATTCATGCACACTTATATTCACAGCAGCGTACAGTACAGTTCCCCTGACAGACCATCGGACAGACATACAGGCAGGCCAAAACCTCAACTTCCTCCAAGATAAACTGCCATGATAGCTGTTATGTAACCCCCGGCATTTAGCCTGCTGCTGCTCTCTGACCCTCCATAACACACCCACTCAAAGGTCTCGAGGAATGAGTGCAGCTGTCAGTTTCACTACTCTTTGACAGACCCCATCATACTTGTTGCATGCCTGTGTGTGTGTGTGTGTATGCTGGGAGAGTGGTGAGAGAGCAGGGTAGAGCCGAGCGGCGGTTCCCCCCATTAGCAGAGGTTATCTCATTCTACCAGAAATAGAAGCGCGATAAAATGCGAGTCCGGGGAAAACAAGGCATGACCCGGCCTGCCACCCTCGTTGTCAGGCCTGATCATATCACTCGCTGCATGTGACGGGCTTTGTTTGTGAAAAGACAGCAAGTCGCAGGGGTCAGATGGACATGATGCCCCCACGTTCTAGTGATGTAATACGGCTTGCTGAGCACGTAGCACATACATGTAGTCACAGTTATATAAGGGGCTATTCCTATGCTGGTCTAAGCTCTCCCTCTATCTGTGTTTATCTACTTGTTATCCTGAGCAGATATTATTTGTTTAGCTGCAGATTTCTAGATTTCCTCTTGTGCATTTTTCTGACCACATCCCTGCACCGCTCCTTTGACAAATATTGTTCTTTTGTCCATTTTACTTTCACTTTGTCAGCCATTTTTCTCTCCTACTTTCTGGCCTTCTGTAACCTCGCCAGTGCGCAACATATCCAGCTGCCACTTCCATCACTCACGCTGCCAACCTGCCCTCAGATAGACTCAGCTTGTCCTGGTTTATCCGCCTGTGGTTGAAGCCAGGAGACTCTGAGCTGTTGTTCCCTTCCCTGATCAACAGGGGGAGCTGCAGACGCACCTCACCAACACGCAGCGCTGTCCCAGTTTCCTTCACTTAATGCTGCACGATTCTTGGGCTCCAGCCAGCTCTCGGGAAGCAGTTACATAAGAGCCAAAGATTTTCTTTCCGCTTTTTATCCCCCTTCTCCGTTTTCCTGGAATTCTAAACTCTCCACTGATGTGTAACCTTCAGCGGTTATAGGCAATGAAAGTGCAGCTGAGATGTTTTCCAGGAGACGGTAGCATGGTGCACTTCAACCATATGGGAAAGTTGGGGGTTAACTTTGGGTGGTGTGTGTGCACTTCAGCAAACACAACAGCTGTTAATTGTTTGAGGTCTGCTTCTGTTACAGGCCAATGTTATACTGTCAGCAGAGTGGTGTACACAACTAGCCCCTTTCCCTGAGGAGCCTCTGGTTATGAAGTCAATTTCCGCTATGGCTTCCCAGTGAGGTGAGGTAGAGCAGTGTGTCTGTTTTGGGAAATGAGTTAAGGCTTTTAGTAATCACAATGCAAACAGAGGAGACCCCTGAGGAAAGTCCAAAACCCCCTGATGAATATACAGATTTTCCTGGTCAGTGAGATAATATGACCTTAACTGCTTCCTTTTTTCCCT
This sequence comes from Eleginops maclovinus, assembly GCF_036324505.1. Lineage (NCBI taxonomy): Eukaryota > Metazoa > Chordata > Actinopteri > Perciformes > Eleginopidae > Eleginops > Eleginops maclovinus. Next base: position 25,903,955 of record NC_086368.1, on the reverse strand, counting down.
GAATCCCATTGTGTTTGATTGAAGTTGGAGGTTTTATCACACATTCTTAGAAAGCAAAACAAATTGAACTGATGCTGACAGTTTTAAGTTTAAACCGTCCAGCTGATGCATACTTTTTAGGGGCCAAAAAAAAATCCAAGCAAGCTGTTGACGGTGGTTAACAGATCTAATTAGGTCAGGTGACACATACGGCGCTTACTCTTTTTCCACCATGGGTGACATTTTGTACTGAATTAAATGATGGCGGTGGATAGCGGTGGTGTTTAAAAAAAGCTTCAGTTGCATGCATGAAACATTTTCACATAACCTTTTTTCTGTGGAAATCTGTGTGTTGACATAAAGTGGGCTTGATAGAGGGAAATTCCTGTCCAGTTGCACAATGAATCAGCATAAACCACCATGACTCGGTCTCAGAGGGAGACGCTACATATGTCCATGCATGTTTGTTAATTAGTTTTTGACAAACACTTCCATCTCTAGAGTGAGGTTTTATTTGTTGTGTGTGTATATATTAAGGATTTATACAAGCCATATTAACTGGAATTTGAATGTAGGCATTAATCAAATTTGTTTTCTTCATATTTCATTAATTCAATCTGTGAAATAAGTTACTTATACCAAGTTATGTTCTTTTACTTATGCTTAATTATTATAATTGAATTATTTTATAATATCTGTCCTGCCATTAGCTACAGCGATCCACACAGTTAATTGTTAATGGTTCAACTTATCTTTTACTAAATAGGTCTATTGTTTTAATTTGTTCCAGTCATTTTGCAAATGTACTGACAATAATTCATTTTTATAACCCATTGCAGCTCATATCGTACAAAGATTCGATGTGCTCACCATTTCTTTTTTTTTTTACAGTTTGTACCCTGAGGAGAGCCCATAATGAGTGCCCTAAATCCGCTTGATAACTCTGATGTGTCCTTAAGAGCGACCAACATGCACACAGAGATAAATGTACATGTCGGGATATCGATGAGTGTGCATATTCTTGTCATGCAGAGTGACAGACAGCTACGCTTTGCAACAGGATGTTAATAGTGAACCACAGATAACTCAACAGAGCGAAGCATTGTATTCAAATGCCTATAGTGCACTGAATGTCAAAACAGTGGTTCTGCTTTCTTGCCTGCAAAAAGATAAACGTTGCTTATCATCTTTGCTGTCCCATTAGACTAGCTCCATAAAAGCACATAACACGAGACACGCCGAAATAAAATAATTTTTTACATACTGTAAGCAATCCATTATCCCCAAGGTCTTGTGAAGCAACATGTTTTTGTACTTTTTCAGTCTGCCCCGGGCTCTTTGAGTCACACACACGTGCAGTTGTGCATGTGACTGGCAATCTTGGCATCAGAAGGCCACATATAAGTTACATTAGAAAATAGGGACCATTTAGGGACAAGAGGTTTGTTTTTTAGGGAAGGTGCTATTCTTTGGAGGCAGAAGGAACATGACTAATTCAACATCTTCAAACTCTGACTAACATCATCCTTTTATTTCCAATTAGCTGGCACCTCCACCCGAGCCTGAAGTCCCTGCAGAGGTGTGTTAAAGACCCCTATTAGCGTGTTGACTGCTAATATGGGTCATCATCTCCCATGTATACCTCATCCCATTACACCTGTGTCAGTTGAATGTAGCGCATGTAGTACCTTCAGAAAATCCCTATTAATGAAACCAGTGGCCTTTTAGGAACTGCAGTAAGATTCCTGGGTATGCTGGGTATTAGCCAAAACACTGATGTGATTACATTATAATAATTTAAGGAGTTTTTGTTTGTAATATTTCTTCATTTTCTTTGGAGTATTGGCTCCATGCTGCTCTCTTACGGTTTGCAAATAATTTGTGAATAATTTATTAGATAATGGTGATCTATGCCATGTAGCTAAGTTTCAGCTGGCTGGCTAACTTTGCTTAGCTCAGGCTACAGTTAGCTAGTTGACTGCCTCCTTAAAAAACAATTTTGAGTTGTACACATTTGCTCTGTACTGTCACAAACTAATTTGTGTGTAAAATCAATACCTGTCATGGGTCATGTTAGCTGTGAAGTATTTTACCAGGGATAACGTTAGCCACAAACAAGCAAAGCCAGTAGCTAGTTACTTAACTTCCCTATATTGCTGTGGCGTTGGTGGTTTGTAGGCTGACCTGATACATTTATTTACAGCAAACTAGCCTTTTTTAAATTTTAGAATAATTAGCGGACGTTGTCCACTCAGGAAATGAGTGCTACGTTAGCTGCACGCAGTTAGCGCTTTCTGAAAGCTGAATATAGACAAGAAGGCTAATTGGAAGTGTGCATTAACTGCTAATCCTTCAGAATTCCTGGATAATGTTTGCAAACTTCCACGTAGATATAGATATAGATCTATAGAGCATTCTTCAGGCTCTTATAGCAAAATAGAGGAAGTGAGAGAAGGTCTCAGATACAGTTACTTAAGTCTGCTCACCACATGCAATACAAACCCATTGTTTCATGTGACTTGTTACAGTACTTCACACCTCTCTTTATCTTCATGGATAAGAATCACATCCTATCACTTTGTAATATTTCTTCTTTTGAGGGGCCCTCTCATGCATACCGCTCCCTCTGTGAATGATGCTACTTATCGGCTCTTGTATGTGAGACTCCTCCCACTTGTCCACAGCGTCCATTTTTTCCCTCTCTCCTTCCTGCTTCTCGTTCATCTTTCCGTGCACCTCTTGGTTTTGAATAATTTCCAGTTTTCTGACCTTTTCTCAGTGGGGTGGGAGGGGGGTTGAAGTCATGGGTGAGGTGATTTTCCATGCCAGATTGGTGCTTACAGTGTGTGTCAGCAGCTCACGGCTCCATTATGTAACCTCTCATGGCTTGTGTTTCACCCCCTCTGGCAGTTTGTCATGCTCTTATGTAAATAATGTTGGCTCTTTCACCCATAAAGTAAAGAGGGAGCCAGCACAGTGGACTGCAATGTTTGAATTTTCCCACACTTGACTGTCAATAGAGGGTCATTTAAGTGATCAGGGTTGATGACAAAAACATCCAAATGTAATATGTAGATGAATTAAAGACACATAGTTATATGCTGTTTTAGAATAAATGGCAGTCCTTTTCTTGCATCAAGCCTTGCATGACTTTTAGTCAACCTCACATCTTCCCTGACACAACCACTTCCCTTTTAACTGCACGATCTAATTTGTTTCCTGCATGCTAGTGAAGTTAAACTAATTTGCACTGTATTAACACCCTATTTTGTTTTTGTAATTTCTTTCCCAAATTTCCTTTTCCTGCCTTTTTTTTTCTTTTCTTACATTTTATTGCTTTCTGCTAACTCACCTCACCTTTAAGGAGCTTGATCCCAACCAGCCCCAGAAGCAACTGGAGGATCAAAGGAGGGTAGGTACTAACGTTTGGTTTGCCGTGGTCCGCTCCAGGCTGACTCTTGTGATGCCCTCACAGTCACACTGCTTCCACAGCATGGCAATCCCTCACTCTCCTGTCAGTTATTCGATATGTAACATGTGTGGCACATCAGCGGACGGACCTGAACTCTGGGTGTTCATCGCTTCTTTGACATTTGGTGACATGTTTGGGCCGGAGGGGCTGCGTAGGTGACTGTGCTGCATTGATTTACATCAAAACAATATGGGGAAACACTGAATGTCAGCATACATTGAAATGAGAAAGGGCACAGTGTCGCCCTTGAGCATCACTGACTGAGGTTGGAGGGCAAAGGTCAAATATGACGATGCTGTGTGTTAAGATCTTCCAAAGAGGGATATCTTTTTAGGATTAGCCTCCAATCATTTCTGCACTATTACTCGTCTTTGTTGTGTATTTTTGTTTGTATTTCTATTGATACAAAATGCCTGTAAAGAAGAAATTTGAATTTCTAAATAAAACTAAAGAGAGATTTCTATGTAAACTTATTACAGCGTTATATTGTGGGTCTTTCCATGTGTGACAGCTCCATTTCTGTGAAATTGTAAGTTTAGTTTAATCTTCTAACATCCTTTTTCACTAATAGGGCGAAGCTCTGCGGCAGATCTTGGTCAATCGATACTACGGGAATGTGAAAACTGGCCCGAGGAGAGATAGCGTCACAACCTTCAGCAACGGCCCACTCTCTGCGGGAGCGCCGGGGAAAACACCTACAGGTGTGTGTGTGTGTGTGTGTGTGTGTGTGTGTGTGTGTGTGTGTGTGTGTGTGTGTGTGTGTGTGTGTGTGTGTGTGTGTGTGTGTGTGTGTGTGTGTACGGTTTTCTTAAATTAACTACTTTAATCTAATACTTCCCACCGCAAAAGGGGGTTTTCTACTGGTGAAACAGTGTCCTACTCAAGCACGGGAATCCGATCCGTCTTTTACACGTTTTATTTCACCAAGCACTCAAACATACATTACACATGCTAGGTAAACAACAGCTCAGCTTCACCAGTCAAAAAACTGATCCTACCAACCGGCAAGTTAACACATGCGCAGATGGGACCACATCTGGTCTACATCTGCCCATATTTGGAAAACTTTGTGAAAACTCCACTGTGTGTGTGTGTGTGTGTGTGTGTGTGTGTGTGTGTGTGTGTGTGTGTGTGTGTGTGTGTGTGTGTGTGTGTGTGTGTGTGTGTGTGTGTGTGTGTGTGTGTGTGTGTGTGTGTGTGTGTGTGTGTGTGTGTGTGTGTGTGTGTGTGTGTGTGTGTGTGTGTGTGTGTGTGAGACAATGCACTGTCTGTTATGCCGATAAAGATAAGACGAACTGATTTTGAATGATTTACTCTGGGAAAATGTTCCAGCGCGACATAACATGAATGCACGGCACAAAACAAAATTCAGTCAAACTTTCAAATAACTTTTTATAGCTGCCAGCTGCAACATGTTAAGTTTAAATAAAAAGAGAACTGGGAAAACCTTTCAGCTATATTTAGGTAAACTAAACTAAAAGTGAACCATCTTTACAAAAGGTGTTTTCCAAAGCTTTGGGTTCTTTCAGAATGTCTAAGATTGGATGGAAATAAGAAGAATGTATTAGGTTTAAATCAGTTATTTAGTTTTAATATCGAATACTTTATTTTACACATTAAAGAGGCCCTTTTATGCGTTTTGGGGTTTACCCTTTCCTGTAGTGTGTTATTTAGGTTTTTGTGCATTTAATGGTCAGCAAAAATGTCCCCTCTGTGGGACAAATAAGGGGATTCTGATTCTGAAAGACTAAAATCCTGAAGTTCCCTGTAAAGGGAGTTTCTCTCGCACCCATCTCCCCCTGTTTACTTCTGTAACATAGTGACATCCCTACGTAACACCTGCTCTTCTATTGACTAGTGCTCCAACACATTGTACCTGATAGGCTATGGGGCGGGGCCATCTCTAAGTGGTTGACCAATCACAACAGAGCCGGTCAGCTAACCAATCAAAGCCGACTGGGCTCTGGTTTCAGACAGAGGGTGAAAAGAGGTGCTGCAGCACAGGCAGTGTGAGAAAAATAAAGAGCTTTTTGAACATTAAAGCATGGGAACGTCTCACAGTAGAGGCACACCGTTTATAAAACTTGAAAATGAGCAGAATACAAATAAAAAATGTAATCCAAATATTATACTATTCCTTAGTGAGAAAATCGTCCCTTGTTGTGAATACGAGTTCAAATTATTTCAAATCATTCAATGAATTTCACACGAAAGTGTTGTCGCATAATGTGGAAGGCCTTCTCACCTCGGAAATGTTTGTTTATTGGTTTCACAGATCAACCAGTCATAACGAAAGGCGTTATTTCTGTTGGGTAGCAGTAAACTAAAGCTGGCTTTCACACGGTTGCCCACATGGATCACAATTTGTTTATGTGCTGTCATCGGGTTCTCAAAAACACATTTATAGAACAGCATAGACTGAGGGGGAAAAAAATAAGAAAAGGCCGTATCGCCATCCACACTTTGCTCAATCTTTGCTCAATCAAGACTGACATTCACAAATCTAATAAATTGTTCCTAACTGACATTTATTCATTCCGACGAGTCTCTCATCACAGCCATGAGTCATCGCTCATCTCTAATGCTTCAGAGCGATCTTATTCACAGCCATGGCCTTGTACTCCTTTAAGCCCATGGACCTCGGCTCTGCCTCAGAGCATACTGGCTCTCTCCTCAGCATAACGTGGGCCGTGTTGTTGCCAGGCGACCAGAGAGCCATGCTCCGTCTAGAATGGGATGTGTTGTTGATTCAGTGGCCTGCACAGCCAGAGACGGCTCTGATAGGCGCTGTTATCTCACCGCTGCTGCAGTAAGAGTTATAGGACCTCCGTGGAACACAGACACATCAGATGTTATTTGTGGCGGATGGATAGAAAATACACTCCATGCTGCAAAACACTATTAATATCAACACAAATAAGCCTGTTTTAAACATCTGGACTTTATATTCATTATTAAAGCCAGAATTATTGGTGCACCGATGACATATTTTTGTAGGCCTTCCCAGACGCTACCATTTTGAAATATTGCAGAAACTTTGATCAGCTGCAAACAAACATTTATGATGCTTGCGCGTTTTGTTCTTCAGGATGATTGCCACACTTTTATACTACTGTAGTTGAGGCGGAAAGGCAATCAAAGTAAATAGCTAACGCAGGACTTTACGTTACCAGTGCTAAGCTAAAGGTGGCAAATATTCGGCGTTATAGCGTTTAGTGACTGTTTTTAAAACATGAAACACCTTCAGACGTTCATGAGTGGAGTAGTTATTGACATATATCTTGTATTAACCACAGACTTAGGCACCTAACAACAACTCATTTAAAAAAAAGGCTCATTAGGAGCATAGGGGTGCCAGGTTTTGGACTCATTCCTGCACCGGTCTATAAATCTATACCCATTTTTTTTCCTTTGTTGCCATTGTGACAGTTTTTCTTTGTGAATGAAATCATTCTGGTAACATTTTAGCTGTTTATCCTTCATGTTAGTTCCATTAGGCATTAGCTCTTTATGATAGAGGCCAGTAAGAAGGGCATAACAAATTGAAACCATCCTTTTATACGGAGAGAGCTGTGATACTGTTCAGGATTCTTGGAAACTTGATGCTATCGAGTAAACCAGCTGTTTTGCGCGGAACTGTAAACAAGGATGAGTCATCGGCAGATTGCAGATGGCATTGATAACCTTCAGGCCTTCCTCCTCTTATTATAGATATTTGTCTTTATCCAAGACAAAGTTTGGACAAACTGTTAATTATAGCATCACTTTGAAGACTCTTTTGGGCACGACGTCATCTCCTTGCAACAATGATAGAAATATGGTGATTTTTAAGAGCTGAATTTTAACTATTTTCTACATTTTAAAAGTCAAAATCCTTCCCAGTCAACTCTAATTGGTTGATTGAAGTGTGGGGTGGGGGGTAATTAATGTGCCTTTTTTACTAATGATGATATCAGTGAACATTAAACATCTGACTTTCCTTTTTAGGATTTACTTTTTTTTTTATAGTTTTAGGCTATAACTTTAAAAACATAATTTTTCAAGTCATCCATCAAACTGCATATAGCCTACAGTCTGATGGAAATGGTCAAACTCATAGATGCATTAAGTATTTAAGTATGATAATTCATCGTGACCTATCGTCTATTATGTAACCTGACTGAAATCTGAATACATCAGCATTTTAATACTGATGATAATTCACTTCTGCATCCATAGTTGTCAGCTCCGGGGTGGGAGGTCGAGGGGAGCTGAGTCTGGCGGAGGTCCAGTGCCACCTGGACAAAGAAGGGGCTTCTGACCTGGTCATCGACCTCATCATGAACGCCACCAGCGACCGCATCTTCCAAGAGAGCATCCTGTTGGCCATCGCTCTGCTGGAGGGGGGCAACACGGTCATCCAGGTGAGTCACTGGTTCTGAGAGTACAAAGCACACGTCAAACACGTCCAGACTGCAATTAAATGGGACTTCTGACAGCATTTTCTTTACAGACGCATGAGCAGAATCTCAACAGGGAGATGTTATCTCAAGGGTTCAGAGCTCTGCCGCAAAGAATTTAAGTTATTCCCCTGGAGCTCCACCACCAAAGGCAGAAAAAAATCAGTGGCTGAGGATGACTTTTGAGCAGGCAAAAGGTACTCTGTTGTTAGTGCAGCAACCTGGGTACATTTAAAAATAACTAGGGTTTGGGTTGGGGTTAGGGTTTCACAATTCGGTACAGATAGCATCTCGATGTTTTGCACTTTACGTTTTGGCAAAAAAGTGAAAGTCATTTAAGGCCATGTCGAGGAAAAAGGGAAGTCGGAGAGGAAGAGGAACAGTAGTCTCACAGAGGTCAAATCTTTACGGACAAAACTCATTGTTGCCTTTCCACAGCCAGACAGGGGTTGCCAAGGGAACGCTAACTCGAGCAGGTAGAGAGCCGCTGTGTTTGCAACTGCATTACTTGAGGTTTGCAGACAAATGTGCACACAGGCTCTTGTGTCAACATACATTGAAAAAAAACAAAACTTGCAAGTATTTGTAACCAATGCGAGCTGCTTGTAAGCCGTCTATCAGTGGATTCTGGTTTTGTGGTTTGTGTGTGTGTGTGTGTGTTGTGTGTTGTGTGTTGTGTGTGTGTGTGTTGTCTTGCTTAAACCGGCTTGTTGCAAAATACTCCAGTGTTTAGATAGTGTTGTTATTTAGGGTGGGAATATGTCAGACTCCTATGATCTATTCAGATTCTGGCCGTCCTCACTGCACTCATGATTAATTAAAAGAAAGGGGTGCAGCATTTCCAGGTAATTAGACATAACTAGCAGTTAAGCTAACTGATCATGATGAAGATTTATGTCTAAAGTGCTTTTAACTGCACGGTTAAACTCAATTTGACAGCATCTTACAGTGTTTTGTTTGTATGAGCATAATTAACTCAAAGTGTATTTTACTGAAAAACATCAGGAGTTAATTGTCTCTCTGGCACTCCCATGACTCCTGTTATGTAAGTGGCTCCTGCGTGAATGAAGGGCTTCAAAGCCCGAGGCCTTCAAACATCCAGGCTCTTAACTGCGTCATGCTTCGCTGGTGAAAAGATGGCAATAAAAGACGTAAATCCCCTGAAGCCTCCTGAGAGATCGAATATATTTCAGCAGTGCTATCTGAGGAGGAGTCTCCCCCTGTGGCCTCCCTCAGGACAAATCAGCTCAGGTGAATTATCGACTTAGCCAACAGTTCTTGTTGCATCTGAACTTTTCTTTAAAGGTCAGCTGGTCAGTGCAGAGAGTAGCTTGTGGCGTGCACTTTGAACTGGGCGGGGAACTTTTTTGTTTTGTTTTGTGCCACCCAGCCCGATGTTTGCAAAACTCTTTGTCTTGTTAGAGCGAATTATATCATGTTACCATTCAGGGTATCCCCCAGACAAGCTGTAATGCCTGGCCACCCTGTCAGTTGTTCAATTTTCACATTGAGATAGCTGGTACACATTCACAGTCAGTTCACCTTAAAGGGGCTATGCTCATTTCCAGGTTCATATTTGTATTTTGTGTCTCTACTGTGACATGTCTCCTTGCTTTAATGTTCAAAAAGCTCTTTATTTTTCTCATACTCTTTATTTTTCTGAGTCCAGCAGTGGCTCAGTCAGTCCAGCAGTGGCTCAGTCAGTCCAGCAGTGGCTCAGTCAGTAGGGGCTTGGACTGGGAATCGTAGGATCGCCGGTTCAAGTCCCCGAACAGACTTGAAAATATGGAAGGTGGACTGCTACTTGGAGAGGTCCCAGTTCACCTCCTATGCCCTGCTGTGGTGTCCTTGAGCAAGGCACCGGACACCTCCAATCCCCCCTCCCCATTGCTCCCCGGGCGCTGCACGATAGCTGCCCACTGCTCCTAGTACTAGGATGGGTTAAATGCAGAGGACCATTCTCACTCTGTGTGCTCTGCTGTGTTCATGTGTGTGACTAATAAAGAGGGTTTCATCCTCCGATTCTATCTACTCCCTTGCAGCAGCACCTGTTTTCACCCTCTGTCTGAAACCAGAGCCCAGTCTGCTCTGATTGGTTATCTGGCTGGGAAAACCCCAAAGCATTGGCCGTTGTTGTTGCTAGCTTCAGGGCTAACCACAGCCCCTCCATTAATTTTGATCCGTGGTGGCATTTCTTAACCAACAAATAAACTTTACACACAAATTAAATCAAATGTTATTTATAGAGCCCAATGTCACAAATGATGCATTTGTCTCCGGGGGTTTTACGGACTTTATAGCATATTACGCCCTTTGTCATTAAACACTTTTAATGCATGCGCAAAAAACCTCAAATTAAAATAGAAAAACTTTTTTTTTTAAACCATCAGGGTGAACAGAGTGCAGAAGATGTTGTGTGTACAGGAAAAACAACATAGCAAAATGCATCCAGTTATTTCATACAGTTAAAAAATATATATTTAAATTATAAATATGCTCAACAGGGGGCCTGGTTTGCAGAACACTGGCGAAAAACCTGCGACTTTCTTAGTAAATAGCACTATGTTATTTGCAAATAAACAGCAAAATGGCAAACAATATCTCAACTTCTACCTTTCCGCCTTTTTTAACTTTACCTTTCTGGTAGAAAATACCCTCAAAGTGCACTTGATAAGAACGCTGCATCAGTTTATGGGCTTGAAAGCAACACAGCTATCAAGAAGCTTCTTGTTTCCGGTCTAAAGTAAAGTGTTTTTCTCCTTCTCCGGCGTGGCGCAGGGACAAGCGAGCTTTGTTTTAACCATCTTGGGCCAGAGTGACTTTTCAACATATCAGCAGATACACCACATTTTCCTGTGTTGCATAACGACCGGCCGCCTTAGCCCCTCTTCTAGGACAGAAGGTTTCTTGTTGTCTTAATGAAAGCGGGACAAAAACAAGCTCACAGGTTTCTGCAAGCAGCCTTGTTTATTTATTTTTGAGGTTATCCGGGGTCGTAGCCAAGCCAACAACATTTCTTGGAAAATCGAGTAGAGGAGAGAAGCATATAGAGCTGTTGGTTAGCGCTAAGATGAATTTATCCAGAGCTCGGCGGTAATTGTACCTGATGTGGCGGCTCTGAGAGGTAAGAGTGTGAGTGTAAAGGAAGGGGTCAGGAGGCACAGTGTAACGGTCATTTCCCCCCTGCATGATGTGTCTGGGAAACACACTAAACAGGCCACCACTTATTCCCTCCCCAGACATGTTTATCAGCCTGCCCAAAGAATTACTTCCTGAAAACGTAATAAAATGTACACTCGACCCGATCGAAGAGGCAATAACACTAAATAATGAATCACTTGACCAATAATGTCAAAGAATGCCATGACTGATAGCGTAATAAGGATAATTTCAGGGGGTTTTATACTGCTGATGGTAGAATGTGATGGATAACATAAAAAGGTCTGCTTTTTTATTCTCAAAAAGTGTGAAAGTATACCACATTTATGACGCTGTGAGTTCCATGTCCTGAAAACATTAACCTTTGACTCGTTTTATTTCTGCAAACATGGCCTTGATGCGGTTGGTAGAACCTTTCAATCACAACAGATTCAAGTTAAGTTGCAACCTCTGGTTTTGTAAAAAAGAAGCTGCTAGTTAATCTTTTACCTAAGTTATCATTTCCGAATGAGTTTATGGTCTCATTCGCAAGTTTTCTACACGTTTGGATTAGATAAGTTTCTACTTCATCACCGTTGCACAAATACTAAGAAATGCAGTCGGCATCAATAAAGCATTTTGTGCATTATAGTAAAATAGACGACCCGGATATATCTCAGGGCGGGGCTACCCTGTGATTGACAGCAAAAACCACAGTGTTTTTGTCTTTTCTTTAGTATAAGGAAGTAAGAAGTTTGATTGTACTTAACTTCACCCTCTTGTTGTTCCTTCTTTGTATCAAAGAGCCAAGCTGGCGACGGCCAAACTACAACTACTGCTTAGAAACCCTAGTCCACAAACCAATGGTGGCTGCAGGGCTACTACTGTATGTCCAATTCCTATATACAGTCTATTATTATCAGACAAATATGCATTAAACTAAAATCACCAGTCAGGATATTGTATTACATTATCAGTCAAGTTACTACATCATTTTTTGCTGCATGCCTTTTCCTTATTTTAGCCTACCTTACCTTTTTAGAAATTCTAAACATTGAATTTCCCTCATATGTTAACCCAATAATACTAATTTAAAAGAAAGAAATGAATTTGTTTAATGCAATACTTTCTTTAAACTCTGGCTTTTTTATTTCGTCATCCAAGCATCTGCATATACACTGAAAAATATATATTTTATTCGCTTAGCATGTCATAGCTCAAATGCATTTCTGAGATGAAGCTCCTTTTCTTAAGATAGAAAAACAAATATCTTAATGATATGAAGACCTGGTGCCAGGGTTTTAATACTCAATAATGTTTGGCTTGGAAAGCATTCGACTAAATAGTTATACAATGATGCAAATATTATATATATGTGATTAATGATAATTATATACAACCCACGCCTGCATCCATCATCATAGGCAGGCCTACATGTTGTGTGACACGTCGGCTGGTTGTTGTTCAGGGATAAGCAGCACACTGTGACACTTATAGTGAAACTCAAGCAGACACCCGGCACTCAGACTGTATCATCACCTTAAACTACTCGGTTGCATACTCATCTGTGCTCTCCATTAGCACACGCACACACACGTACACACTCCTGGATATTCTTAGACACTATAGAGCTTATTCCAAAAACAGCTCTTAGAGAGAGTGTGTGTGTTTGTGTGTGTTACGTAGGGAAGAAAAAAAAAAGGTTAGATCCGCACCTCACTGCCCACTAACCCTCTACACTGTCTCTATGATCCTGAGCTATCACAGGACCAAACAGGTGCCACCGCTCTTACTCAACAGGCTTGTTGCGGCACGCCTGATACCCTGAGGCAGTGACTCCCCCCCCCCCCTCCCCCCTCCCTCCTGCACGGGTCAGGTTCACTTTACTGCTTCTACTTGGAAAGCTTTAAAAAGATCCTGCAGGTGGGTTTCCAGGCACCAGCGTCATCACCTTACCATCAGCGGTGTAAAGAAACTAATCACATTTACTCAAGTGCTGTAAATAATATACACTTTTGAGGGACTTGTATTGCTACTTTGTGGTTCTACCCTACTACAATTCAGTGGTAAACCATGTGCTTTTACTCCACTACATTTATTTAATAACTTTAGTTACTTTGCAGGTATGGATTATTGATTTGAAACCTAAACAACCCTTAGAAAATACTTTATTTTCAACTGGAGTAACATTTACAAACTACCCTTCAGTACACAAAGGAATTAAGACTAGCTGCACCTCTACCAGCTTCAATAAACAGTTTAATGCATCAATTATTCTAATTAAAACATGTAATGTATAATGGGCCTAATGTGCGTAATGAGTACTGTAACTTTTGGTACTTTAAGAATATTTAGTTGATACTTTTATACTTTTACCTGAGTAACATAAAACGACTTTTACTTGGACAGAGTTATTATTACCCTCTGGTATTTTTATTTTTACTTAAGTGCAAGACTACTTTCCCACCTCTTCGAAGTGTTGAGGGTATTCTTTTTTTAAAGTTTATAAAGTGCAGCTTTTTAAGTGTTGTGTCTGAACTACTTGTACGTTCCTTGGCTCATTTCCTGCAGATTATCTCGTGAACGCACACTCACTCGTGCATTCAAAACCTCTCCGTCTGACTGAATCTCCGTGGTTACCGGCTCGGCGGTGGCAGAGTGCGCCATTTGAAAGCCCTCCAATGAGCACAGAGATGGCTTTGTCACTCACCAAGGTGTCAGGCTGGAAAGGCGAGAGGGGGAGACGGGATAAAAAGAAAAAGAGGGAGCTGCTGGTGTAAACAGGCCTTACGTAACCGGCACGTGTTGATGCCAGGAGCCGGGGGGGCAGCTGACAGCCAGAGAGAAGAATAAAAACAGGAGGAATGCAGAATAATCACAAAGGAGGCCACCATGTTGAATCTGTAGAGGAGGAGACGTCAACATAATGTGCTGAACATGAATGACAGCTGCAGGATCAGGGCAGCTCCCAGGAGGCTTAATGACTCTGTAGTGAGACATGTACAAGGCTAAGCTGTCTCAGGGGGGAAGCTGAGCATGATTGGCTTACTGACCATTTCCTCTACAGAATGACTCAGCAGTTAATGGGGAGAAGTTCTGGGTAAATTGGATTGTCATAAAGCTTGTTATCACAGATTTAACGGGTTTCCTTGTGTAGGAAAGTGCATCTTCCTGTCCCACTGATACCTGTCTTTCAGTACCTTGCTTTAAGAAATTCCATTATGTTTTGAATAAAACAATACACTTTTGAGGCTAATAAAATCAGTTGATAGCCGTCAATATCAGAGATTTCATTTGGTTTACAATCCTATGTTTACCTACCATTCAATGTGATTGGTCAATACTTCTCAGACTACCAATACCAGAACGCTTCCAATATCTAAAACCGACTCTGGCGGAAAAATATGGGACAACAGTTGCGTGCTGTTTCTGTGCACAGAGACGTGTTGACGAGATGATTGCGATCAGTGAAAAAATTTAGTTTTTACGGCCGCAGTCATGAGTTTTTTTTAATACGGTAACCTTGTAAAGCTGGTCCTGAAGCTGTTGTCTGGAGAAGTAGGGCCTGGTTGCATAAGTCCTCTGCTGTCTCTTAATCAGATCACTATCAGCGAATGAGCCTATCTTGTCAACAACATGATGTTAACAGCTTGCAAGAAGAGACTGTTGCATAACAAAGACCAGGAAAACAACTTGGATTTGACTAATGCATTAAGTGTTCGGCAACCCTTGGGACTTGTCAGGTGATCCGATCCGCACTAAAATTGTATATAATTAAATCATTTCTATCTATCATTCCCCATGCAGGTCTTTTCTCTCTTTTAGAAACTTATCAGAGCTAAACCTGGACGTCTTATGTAACAGGCTTTCAACACAGCCCTAGAATCTATGTTTGTGATAACTCTTGCTTGCATCAAACCCCGCTCCATACACACACACACACACACACACCTCTCCTTCCATTTTCAGACCCTCCCTCCTCGCTCTCACACCGCACGCTCCTCTCATTCTGTTCTGGCGCTGAAAAGCAGGGTAGGGTTTTCCTTGTTCTCCCTTCCATACTCCCTCTCTCCTCGGCAGTGCACAGGCTGATGTAACAGTGTTAGAGCTGAGGCGCTGTGAGCCCTCACTGTAACCACTCAGCTGATTACAGGTCTTATGTAAGGAGGGATTGTGGAGGGGGGAAAATGGAACAGAACATATGAGCCCGTTGCAGAAAAACAACAGCTCCGTGCACATGAGGCTTACGGACAAGATTGCCGTTTGTGTAACCCCGCAAACCTCTTACTCATGCTGAATCCTGCAGAGTCCATAAAGCCTATAAAAGCAGAAACGTCATCTATCGCAACCACACAACATTTAATTGCAATGGAAATTAGGCAAATGATAAAAAGATGTTTCTCCAGCTGCGTTGGCACGTGTTTTGTTTGTGTGCATTTACAGTAGTGTGTCCTCAGCAGGGTTTGTGTAGCTGTGTCTTTGTCGGTGCATGTATTTAAGTTTGGCAGCATGTCAATATCCCAAAAATCAGGTGAGCCCAGGGCAGCCTTTCAGAAGGCTTTTACAGTGAGCGGAGGCTTATGTAACTGCCTCTAACTGAACCTCTGGCTGTCAAAACGGTGTAGAAACTACATGACAGACAATGATAAGAAGTGGCAGTTATTTAATAAAAAATGGCCTTTGATCTTAAAGGCCTTGCTCTTTGATTGAAGAGAATAAAAACTTTGCTGGTATCCAACATGAATCAGCATTTTCACATAATAAACTAATTAGAGTAAAGCTGACATGCTTCACATGCTCTTCTTTCTTATTTTTCTCCAGCGGTCGTTCTTCCAACGCTTGACGGGCGACAACAAGTCCGAAAAGTTCTTCAAGGTGTTTTATGAGCGCATGAAGCTGGCGCAGCAGGAGATCAAAGCCACTGTGACGGTCAATACCAGCGACCTCGGCAGCAAGAAGAAGGAAGAGGAGCCGCCGGACAAGGACACGCCATCACGCAATAAAGGTGAGGGGTCAGAAGATTAGACTGGAAAAGGTAGATCATATTCCAAAGGGTCACATGAAATCATTATACTTCATCTGCAAAGTTGACTATATAAATAAAACTATTAACTTTTATAGAAAAATGTCAAAGCTTGTAAATGATTGAATGACTGTATCAACCAGGAACAGAAACAACATGACCTTAAAAGACATACACCACTTGCATAAAAAGACCAGCTGCAAAACAGCTGTGACTTACACTAATAGAACCATTATGACTATGAAAAAACGGAAAAGGTTTTATCAAATGACAAAAAACAGACACAAAACCACTCAAAATACATGCAAATCAACTTCAAAGAGACAAAAATGACCAAAAACTGAAAGAAAACAACAACAGATGGATGCTAAAAACTAAAAAGAGAAACAAAAATAGTTTAGAAAGATGCAAATCAACTACAGAAAGACCCAACAGAAGTAAACCAACAACAAATAACTATAGAGATGCTAATTAACTACATAAAGACACAAAACCTCGATAAAGAAAAACAAAATCACTTCAAAGAAGCATAAACAAACTGCAAAGACACAAAATGACCACAAAGAGAAATACAACAACTACAAAGACACACATTGAATAAAAAAGAAGACAAACAAACTTAAAGAGACACAAAACCACAACAAACAGAGGCCCAACAACACTAAACGTTCTCCTATTAATTAGAAGTGGTTGGGCCGTTTGCATGCCTGTGCTCAGGGGGGTGTGTGTCCTATCTCTGATGGTGTGTGTCTGACTCTCCTCTGTCCGCGGTCAGTCAAAGACATGCCGGTGGTGGCAGTGGTGACCGAGGAGGTGAAGGAGCAACTGGTGGAGGCCACCGTCGTCACCAAGAAGGCCTTCACCACCTACCGCCGCGAGGCCGAAGCCGAGGAGAACCAAGCGGCCGCCGACGGCACCCCCGTCCCGCAAGCGGACAAGGGCCAGGAGGAGGGGGAGATGAGCGTCATCATCACCATCATGCAGCCCATCCTGCGACTCATGCAGCTGCTCTGCGAGAACCACAACAGAGATCTGCAGGTCGGCCATTGCAACCACCCGTTTGTTGTTTTGTTTCTGTTTGTTTTGCCTAAACCCCACCGCCCCCGTGACATTTCCTGACCTGTGTTCTGAATCACCACACTCGGTTATACAGAAACGAAACCGTGTAGAAAATAGGCACCATTTGCAGAACTTCCTGATGCAGCTGTTTCCATATCTCGTACGTCTTGGTCTGGTTTCGCTATGAAGAGAGTGTTGTTGTGAAGTAATGGCTAAAGCCCCGGCAGACCCAGACAGGAGACTTCCTTCTTGTACTGATTCAGTTTGCACTTCTCACCCTGGGCAGGCCTCAGTTTAATATAGTCAGCTCCGTGCTGAAGCGCTCTGTCTCGTCCATTTCTGACCCAGCATGGGCGCAAGGTTTTGATTTCCCGCCAGCGATGTAGCACATAGGATCAATTCACGGCCATGTTTCTGTTCCTTCAAAGAGATGGAGTAATTATCTGGTGGTGTATGGGTTTACACAGGCTAAGGGATGTACCGGGATTACGTTACCAGGATACAAAAAGAAGTTACTGACAGTTACATTGAGAATAGACGCACTCAGATGACTGTTAGATTAATAAAAAAACTGGGATTATTTGCAGGATTATGTATCAATAAATACCAATATATTACAGGAAGACGTACCGCCTGGATTTTCATTTTGTTTTCATTTACTTCCATTCTTCATTGATTTAGATATCTTTGTTTTATTCAGTAGGACACCAGATTTAATAAAACTAAAAAACAGTTTGCTTTTTAATTCATGTCTTAAACTATTAACTTTTAAGCTTTACTTTTCTGCAAGTCTATCCTAACTGTACACTTTTTAAAATCCTAAATATCTTGGTTTCTTCTTTTTCTAAAGCCACATTGTTCTGTTGCCTGACATAATTCTGTCAGCAAAACATCTTATTGATATTTCTTGGATTTTTTATTTATTTGCATTGCGTTTTGATATTGAGGTGATCCAAAAGAAATGGAAAGTAATCAGATTACATTACTTTTGATACTTACAGTAGATTACTGATTACAGTTTTTTCACAGGTAACTTTAAACACAACATATTAACTCAAAATGTCTGGAGAGAGTGCTTTAAATTCCCTGATCTTGAAGGATGACTCATCACAAATCAACAGCAGTCCCATGGCTCTCAGAGAAAATGCTGTAATTACTGTATACTCTTTCTCCATCCATCTCCAGAACTTTCTGCGCAACCAGAACAACAAGAACAACTACAACCTGGTGTGTGAGACTCTTCAGTTCCTGGACTGTATCTGTGGGAGCACCACCGGCGGACTGGGGCTGCTGGGACTCTACATCAACGAGAAGAACGTGGGACTCATCAACCAGACGGTGGAGAGTCTGACGGAGTACTGCCAAGGGCCCTGCCATGAGAACCAGGTGAGGCATGGACACACAGAGCAACAGTATCCAAGCAAACATGGATGTCCCTTTTAAGACTATTTGACTGTGACAATAAAAAAGTCCCTTCTTATTTAATTTAGATGGTTGTCTTCTCAAATATCAGAACAATATTTACACCTGGGGTTCTTTCCTTTCCTCTCCTAAACTAAGACAAGTTGAGTCTCATTCAGTTGTGCTTTCGTTTCCATTATACTTGAGATGGCAGTGAAGATAATAAAAAATGAGGATTATTTATCCTACTTATAAATAATATGCAGATGCTGATTTTTTTTTTTATTTATGCCACTTTTTGAGCCACAATGAAGTCTAAAACGTGGCCTTAAACCGACTAGATTAGGTTCACTCTGATTGCCAGAAATGCTTCTTTCATTCTGAAGCCTTTGTTAAACATGTGCTTCCCCTGCCGGCCTGTTAAGAGGGTCAATAAAGCAATACAGTAGATTGCAAAAATTGTGAATCACTGTAACCATAAGGGCCCTTCAGCATACAGTTATATATGTGCACAATATTAAAAAAAGGCTTATGGGTCTAGTATTATGCAGGATTAATTGTGGACACAGTTAAACACACTGGACCAAACACATGATCCCATAAAGGTTTACCTGGCGGAGATAATAATCCTCAGTCAAGTAAGCTTTTTATTTTAGTGCTGCTGCCTTGTTTCTTCTTTGCTTTAATTATCCTTCAGTATTTCTCTTTGGGCTACACATTTGTTCTTTGGTTCTGATTAGCATTGCTCAGATCTTCTCACGTGGTGATGGCCTCCTCTGTTCAAGCCGCCGTGGGGTCATTTTACTGCGAGCAAGTGGCTAAAAGCAGTCGCCGTTTGAATTGATTTCTGTTCCTTCAGACGGCTAGAAGAGAGACTGCCAGACGAAACAAGACTCTTTGTTCTTACAAGGAGCTACTCTTAGTCCGTGTTAAGTATCTTCGTGAAATGGTTCCAGCATATTTGCCCCAACATATTTTGTGGCCACAAGCCGTTTTTAGTTCTTGGGTGTGGCATCTTGTTGGCGAAGTAATCAGTGTAGTGACTTCAAAACCAAATATTCATGACTGTGCCAGGGCAACTGTTTTAGGGAAAAGGCATGTTTATTAAATATATAACTGTCTGATGGTTATTAAATTCTGAAACCCTAAAGACTTAAATATTTTAATACAAAATACAGATTGTGTTTACTGTCTAAAAACAGAAGTCAATTGGACTCCTTTTAAAGAGGCTCTATTATCTGTAGTCGTTTTTGGTGCATGTAAATGGTCTGCAAAGGGTAAAGTCCCCCCCCCCCTGCCTGAAACGCCTCTATTGGACTCCTTTGGTTACTTCAATAACATAATGACATCACTACTTTCTATTGGCTAGCACTCAAACACATGTTTCCTGATAAGCTAAGGGTCGGGACATCTCTAAGTGTTTGACCAATCACAACAGAGCCTGCCAGCTAACCAATCAGAGCAGACTGGGCTCTGGTTTCAGACGGAGGGTGAAAAGAGGTGCTGCAGCACAGGCAGAATGAGAAAAATAAAGAGCTTTTTGAACATTAAAGCAGGGAGACATGTCTCAGTAGAGGCAGAAAATACAAGTATGAACCTGAGAATGAGAATAATATGTCCACTTTAATAAATCTATAGCGTCTGCTTGAATCTGGTAGCCCTCCAGTTTCAGTCCACACTTGAACTTGTTTTTTCTTCTTCCTCAGAACTGCATTGCCACTCATGAATGCAATGGCATTGACATCATCATCGCTCTCATCCTCAATGACATCAACCCCCTCGGCAAGAAGCGGATGGATTTGGTGCTGGAGCTCAAAGTGAGTGATTATTGATCAGAGGGGGAAGATAAACACTTGAAAAATGTTACACAAGGGGCATTTTAGTCTCTGAGATAATTCTTCCAAAAACACTTTTAATTTGCTTCAAATTAGGCAGGGTTACAACTATCAGATGTGACATTTAAATGGAGAATTGCGCTATTACATCACTGGAAACATAATTCTCGAGATATAATCAAGTAATTACAGGAAATGAAACAGTGTTGACATAAATAAAGTCTGCCAAATATATTTCATTTCAACACATGATCAACTAAGTACTCCATTATGAATTACATAAGAAGCCCACAAGGAAAATATAAGAAGATTTCCTACTTTAATGGTGATTAATTGATTCCCCCGTTAGGAAACCAAAATAAATTAACCTGATTCTGTTTGTCCTCTTTATCTGTGCTCTCATCTCTTCCTAGAATAATGCCTCCAAGCTCCTTCTTGCAATTATGGAGAGTCGCCATGACAGCGAGAACGCAGAGAGGATCCTGTACAACATGAGGCCCAAAGAGCTGGTGCGTGTGACATCATGCAAATACATTTCTGAGTGTTACGTGGATGTTACGTGTGTTCTTGTAATCCTTTAAATATCCTGTTGGCTTTTAATTTTGGAACGCTGCTACAGTATAAAGTCAAAAGGCCCTTTTTTCTGTAACGTTGACGTATAAATAAATGAGACCTTTTAATAAAACATGATGATATTTCCATAACTTTTATACACATCAGTACTTCGCAAATCCTTTAGAACAATATCTTCATGGATGGATTAAGTAAGTATCAGGGATAACTCGCCTACCAGAAAAAGACAAAATGACAACAAACAAACAAACAAACAAACAAGCTATAAAGAGAAATAAACTCAATTAAAAGAGACATGACTACAATGAGACATTAAACGACTGAGACGAACAAGGAAAAGACTACTCAAGCTACAAATAGCTGCCAAAGACCAAATAGACTCGGGTTGTCTTAACCCTAACCCTGAAAAGGGGCAAAACAACAATAAAGAGCCAAAAATGACGACCAACTGAGACAGAACACCTAAAAACAGACACAACATGACAACAAAGACAAACAAAAAGACTATAAAAGGATGTCAACTACAAAAAGACAGAAAATGATACACCAACCTGGAACCGCCCTAAAAATTATCACAAACCGATGCAAAAACAACCACAAAGAGACTAAAAAGAGACGCAAATCCACTACAAAGAATCAGAAAAAGACCACAAACAGACATGAAACAACTACAAAAAAAAATACAAATACATGAAGCTGGTGCATGTGATATCATTCAAGTCAATATTACACTGTTATGAAGAAGAAGAAGAAGAAGACATACTTTACTTAAGCAATCCCTTACAGGGAAATTGCTTTTCTCTACTCTGTTGTGTCGACACACATTACACATACAGAGGACATACATGCACAAACACAGAGGAAATACATGCACACACAACCACATGCAGAGGAGAGGTGGCAGAGCAGAGAGGCAGCCAGGTACCCAGCGCCAAGGGAGCAGATAGAGGTTAGGTGCCTTGCTCAAGGGCACCTCGGCAGTGGCCTAGGAAGAGAACTGGCACCTCTCCAGCTACCAGCTCACTCCATATTTTTTTTGGTCCGATCGGGACGTGAACCGGTCCCTACTGACTGAGCCACTGCCACCCCTGAATGGATGATATGTGTGTGTTCTTGCAGGTGGAAGTGATCAAAAAGGCCTACATGCAGGGGGAGATAGAGGTGGAGGAGCCGCAGGAGGGGGAGGACGGAGAGGAGGAGCACTCGGCATCCCCACGCAATGTCGGGCATAATATCTACATCTTAGCACATCAAGTAAGCGACTAACTTTCTGTATTGTGTTAATGCTGCAGCACGTGCATGGTAACATGATGAAGAACATAAATGCGTTACTGTAAGTGTGTCGTTTCCTGTGGCAGCTAAAGACATGTGATACTTCTGCCATCCTACACTCAGCCCTCAGGCTCTGCACCGCTCAATGGCCACAGTGTCCTCTCAAAACATGATTAAGGAACGACTACAATTATAGTTGTGCTACAGCCACTATCAATACACACCCCGCAGCCGTGTGGTTGAGTGGACGGAACATTGTGCATTCACAGGAAGAATAAATAGCACGGACTGTGCGCGGCCGCTAAGTGCCAGCAGTGTTGGCTCAGAGCGGCGGCACGTGCCAAGCCACCACGCGTGAACGCATTTAAGGCCAACACTTCTGATAACGGTCTTCGTGATGGTTCTGTTTGTCATTGATTCGATGCTGTTTGTTTGTTGTCCTCTCAGTTAGCGCGTCACAACAAGGAGCTGCAGGCCATGCTGAAGCCGGGGGGGACGTACGGAGAGGGAGACGAGGCCCTGGAGTTCTACGCCAAACACACGGCGCAGATTGAGGTCAGTGGATTGGACTGTGCCTGAACTGCAGTAGACCGTGCCTTTCAGGATGGACTGCTGTTGTTTCTAGTACTTTTTTAACATTAAAGTGTTGTTGAAACATTATCAAAATTGTCACTTTTGCACACGCTCCCACCACACGTCCATTTTTAACGCAGAAAAAAAACATACAATATATACCTCAGCCAAAGCTAAATACTTGGAGTCTCAGCACTTTTTTTTAATGGTAGCGTTTTTCTGAAAAATAATCAAAAAGGTCGCTATGACAGGGCTGTCAACTCTTTCCAAAAAATGTACATTTCACACCCCCGTGCCGCACATCCATGTTTTAACACAGAGAGAACTAATTAAAATAATTAAATTTTTATCATTTTTGATTTACGAAAGTTGATGCTTTGGCAACATTGCTTCTTTTAACTTTCATGCCAATAAAGCCCCTTTGAAATGAATTGAAAACTAATGAATATATATCAGCAAGATGCCTCAGATTTCAGCACTTTTTAAATTGTTTAAGATTTACCGAAAAATAAGAACATTTTTGCTATTGTTTATTTATTTAACAGGGACAGTCCACATGTATAAACATTTCTGTAAATGTGCCGGAGTTAGCCAAGAGGGTATTTTTCATCTGTAGTCCCTGGACAGATTTTCACCCTAAAGACACATTTTATGTAAATACAATCAGTAAAAACATGCAGGGCTGCCAACTCTTACGCCACACTTCTCTTGTTAATCATACTGCTCAAAGTTCAAACTCACAAAAACAAACCAAGGCAAAATGACAGACAAATCCCCCCCCCCAAAAAAATAAAGATAAGGAAGAAAAGGGAGGGATTAAATCACAGTGATTAATCAGCATCATTTAGCCTAAATTGTGCCAGTTATTCTTCATTGACCCTTATTAGTGGCTTGACTTTTATCTGTAAATGCTATAAAATTGAAAGCTTGCATGTTGAACTTGTTAAACAAAAGTCCCTGAGAGTTAAGGACTGTTATACTCGACGTCAAGACTTATAAAATGCACGACTTCACCATAACTGAATCTCACTCCAAAGTAAATAGAAAAGCTGGCTGCCCGGCAATTATCTTACCCACTATGTGAGATCTATTGTAGGAAGTCAGGCGCAGGGAATTGCTACATGTTTTTGCAATGACACGAGACATGTGATGATGTTTATTTTGGCCCGCTCTCGAGTCCCAAAAAGGCCAAAAGTGCTCTCCACCGTGCACCTTTGGATTCTCTGCACGCTTTCCTTGAAATGAGGAATGCTGATTGTTAACACTGTTCTGTTCTCTCGTTGTTTGCACAGTTTATCAGCCTCCATCTAAAGGAAACAGGGCTTTTATTTGTATTATAGAGTACAGTATGTGACAATAACAAGGAAGACCTCTTGAATGAACGATGTGTAAACACATGTGTTTTTAAAGAAAACTGCACGTGTTTAGAACTTTTTGTTCTGTGGTTGGTGCAGATTGTACGTCTGGATCGCACCATGGAGCAGATAGTGTTTCCCGTGCCCAACATCTGCGAGTTCCTCACCAATGAGTCCAAGCTGCGCGTCTACTACACCACGGAGCGCGACGAGCAAGGCAGTAAGATCAACGACTTCTTCCTGCGCTCCGAGGATCTCTTCAATGAGATGAACTGGCAGAAGAAGCTGCGAGGCACCCAAGAGGCTACTGGAGACGCAAACACGGTTCCCTGTGCGTATATCTCCTCCACTCTGTATATCCTGTAGTTTGCTGCGTTACACGCTGTCCCTTTGCTTCCCTCCAGGCCCCTGAGGAACCCCCACTTCCAAAACACTATATAAATCACATATATATATAGTATTAAAGGAAAAATAACCCACAATATGATAAGTTGACAGTGCTGGAAAGCCACTCACTACATTGACTCAGGGCGGTTTCGAGGTACTTGAGTATTTCCATTTCATACTTACATATACTTCTACTCCACTAAAATTCAGTATCAAATATTGTACATTTACTCTCTTTTTTCACAACATTATTTACTAATTATTTGCAGATTCATTTCATTAAAAAAAACTAATGAATTATAATGTACTTTTATTGATTGAGATAGGCAGTCAAACAAAAGTAAATAATACATTTTATTGGAGGTGCGTTACACAACACGCAACACCCAGTACAATTCAATTCATACTCATTAACTATAATCCGATGAAATTAATTGATGTTTTATTTCTAATAGTGTATTTTGAATAATGTACTTTAATTATATTGCTTTTCGTGATAAATATCTCTAAGTTCTTCCTCCTCTTTCGATCATTGTATATGAATCACTCACCCCATACGACCTTCAATTCTCGTGTGAGGAGGAAGAGGAATCAGAATATTCCCCTGTACGTCACTTTTAGCAATTTGCCAACTCCAGATTAAGTAACATTTTGGAAATTTCTTCCACACCTCTTATGTGACGATAGGCCAAATAGGCTTTAGCCACCAATGAAAGCTGTGTCTGCAGTCGAGACTCTACCTTGGGCAGGAAATCAGAAGAATTGAACTTCTACTACTGTGGCGTAAACATTGAGAGAACCATAAAAAACCGTGATAAGGATGACACACCAAAAATAACTTGGCACTCCGGGTTCTCAAAATATGAAGGGAAAAACAAATCGGATGATACGCCCTCACGAACAAATCACAAAACCTGAATTGACTTGAAATTTATAAGGATTAATAATTACCGGGTTCAAAATAAACCATAAATCTGTTTATTAAGGCTGCCCCGGTGGTTACCAATTGCGTCATTGCTGCCAAGCAAAGCCTAATCCATCTGTAGCGCTTATACATATCAGCAAATAGGCTGAACACACTTTTCTATGGCACAATAAATTGTAAACAAAGAACACTAACTCACTCTAAAAATGTGAATGTGTGAAAGGGGGTCTGAACCCTGGAGGGATGGAAATGGAGAGAGCATGTAAACCTCGATAAGCACCTTGTATAAATGACTGGAACATAACAAAATATGTTCCCTAGGATGCTTTTTTCAGCCAGAAGAGAATGATGTGTGTGAGTGTACGCAAACCGTCTTTTGATTCAATCCCATTCACAAAATTGTCTCATCTTTATATTTAGAATATTGTTTCTGTATTCTGTGATTGATATTACTGTGTAAGGTTACTTTATTTCTGTCTTTCTGGAAACTTTTTCGAGTATTAACCTTCACACCAACACTTCTATTAGTGTCTTGCCACTGCAAAAAGGGAATTTAGAGCTGAAACCAGCAAAGGATGGATAAACTGGTGTTAAGGTCACACGTGTAGAATGATTTGTTTTTGTCTGGAGAGCGATAATGTAGATATTTATTTGTATTCCTGTGTTATTATAAACAACATTAGGACAGTCAACAGTAAACGTGGACGGCAAAGATAGCTGTAAAATGATGGAAAAGAAATCTGGATTCTCTCTTGATGTGGTTCTTACACTTTGTAATTTAGCCGACTGAGTTAGCAGAATGCTCCAAGTCTTCCCCATTTGAATAGGATTGACAGATCAACCTGTTTTATCCACCTGACAGTTTGAGGTCATGTTAAGTTTCACATCTTTACTTTTGAAGCTAGCATGCTGGCTCAACATTACTGAGGGAAAAATCAATGCAGGGTAGCGGAAAGGGGATACCTCCCATGTCAGCATGTGAGGGATCAGGAACAGAAGACAGGCGAAGCTGTTCAAAGATGATCCAGAATAAGTTTACCTGGGAAATGTTCCATAGCATCGTGCTGCAGAGCTCCAGGCTCAGACCCTGTCCCACGCGGAAACCCATCTGCATCAATAGGACCCATGGCGGGAAATCATGTGCGTTATCATGCCTGTTCAGGGGGAAATCCTGGGAGTTTATTGCACTACCTTGTCAATCTATAACTTATCGCACCACTGTCTTATCTGCAGTGGATTGTTTTATCACGCTGATGAATAGTAGCTAACAGGGCGTATAACTGATTGTGTCACACAGCTAACGCCCTCCATCTTATTTGATGTAACTGTAACTTATACGTTTAGTTAATGTAATGTTAAGCCAAACATACTAACCTTAAGAGTTTGCTAGTTATGCAGATGTTGTAAGCAAACTATTGCTCATTTCAGGACATCAACGATAGGAAAAAAACAACTTAACGTAACTTTTTAAACTAGCAATAACTTTAGTTTGCTGTGCCTTTAGCTTAGCAAGCTAACGTTAGCATACGCATGAGGATGGACAAGTTATTTGCTGCTTATGATTACACCTGCTTACTTTTTAATAAAAGTTGTCGTGTTAAACAATAAATAACTTGTACTAACCTTGACAGTTTGCTAGCATTACCGAGCTATGCTGATTTCCTGAAAACGATTGCTAATTTTATGACATTAAGAGGGAAAGAATTGTCAAAAAGCTTAATATAATTCTGAAAGCTTACGTTAACTTGAGTTAGCTTTTCCTTTTAGCTAAGATAGCTAACGTTAGCATAAGGTTAGTACAAGGTATTTGCTGCTTATGATTACATCTGCTAACCTTTTTCTCTACTTTTAAACAGAGAGTCGATTGCTCATATAACACATTTCAAAGGTTTTGAAAGTATTTTGAAACTGTACATCTGAATGTCCTGTTATGCTCTGAGTGACTTTCTGAGGTGGCCTGTTACAACCCTGAAGTGAAATGGGTCTTTGATTATTGACAAATATTTTCCACAATAAATATTGGACTCTATTTATTCTTATCTAAAAGTAAAGGAACGATAGCTCATATAAGAGATTTCAAAGGTTCTTTATTGTGAAGGTTGCATTGTTTTCCATGGTGTTATTGGTGGATGTGGCTCTTTTTAAACTATTGAAAAAATCGCCCATAGTTTTAGTTGCACCCAATTTCAGACCTAGCTTCCTTCGTCAAACACAGGGCTGGAAAGCATCCAGCTGAGGAGTA
Source organism: Eleginops maclovinus (assembly GCF_036324505.1). NCBI lineage: Eukaryota > Metazoa > Chordata > Actinopteri > Perciformes > Eleginopidae > Eleginops > Eleginops maclovinus. The sequence goes on along the minus strand of NC_086368.1, from coordinate 25,876,282 downwards.
AGGTCCCAGTCTGGAGCTCTATAGCTTCTCAACATGTATACGAGGGATCTCCAGTGCACTGTTGACCCCCCTGGGTGATGCTGTCAGATGCTGCAGTGATGTTGTGGCCTGTCCCATGGTCAATCATGGTCATGCTTGTTTGTGTATAGTGTGATCGCACGTGACAATGATTATCAACTCTCTGCTCTCTAAATGAATCACCACAGCAGTAGACCATATTGTTCCGCTGCTGCTAAGCACTTGTGATAAATGTATTGACATTGGTTGCTAAAACTTCCCCCCGGTAGTTCTTCTTTTCTTATAAACAGTCAGGCTCAAAATAGCCTTGGCGCGATACTGATCTCCTGACCGAGGCCTCTGTGTGTGTGTGTGTGTGTGTGTGTGTGTGTGTGTGTGTGTGTGTGTGTGTGTGTGTGTGTGTGTGTGTGTGTGTGTGTGTGTGTGTGTGTGTGTGTGTGTGTGTGTGTGTGTGTGTGTGTGTGTGTGTGTGTGTGTGTGTGTGTGTGTGTGTGTGTGTGTGTGTGTGTGTGTGTGTGTGTGTGTGTGTGTGTGTGTGGTGAAATGTGTGTGACAATTGGTTTTATGTAAATAGATAACAAAGAAGGGAATTCTTTTGTTTACTGTTTTGGTGCTGAGAATGGCACCATGCAGACTTGTGTTGGGTTAATGTGTTTTAACCACAAATGTAATGCTTTGTTTTCACATCAAAGGAATACCTCTGCACTCTGATAAAAGATGAAAAATAAGTAGTGTAGCTGATCAGAAACATGACGGACAGTTGCGATTGACATGAATGTGATTTGGGACTAATTTCCATGTTCTGTGCCGTTATTAGATGCATTATGCTTATCGTATCCCACTGTTAATGACATATGTGAATTTCAACACCCCTTCTCCAGCTCAGCCCATCCTGTACTGGTGCTCCAGGAACATGTCCTTCTGGAGCAGCATCTCCTTCAACCTGGCTGTCCTCATGAACCTGCTCGTGGCCTTCTTCTACCCTCTGGAGGGTGTTCGAGGAGGTCAGTCTGCTGAAGTCTATTCCTATTTCAACACATCTTTTCCTTAAGCCCTTTTTCCCCCGCATGGAGAACAAAAGGTTAATGAGATCTTCTTTTAACACGTTGAGTTTGACTTTTAACAACTCCGGAAATGGGAGTGTGTGTGGCATAAACAATACCTCGCAAAGACGGGTGTGTCAGATGGCATATTGTGATTCATCAGAAACCTGTACGGCAAAGATCAAAGAAAAGGATTTGGATCATTGCTTGTCAAAGGTTTTTTTAGGGGCTGGCAGGATGTGTTACACCCGTACATGTTTACGCCTTACAGGTAAAACCCTGGTGGCTCAGTGTTGTCCTCATCCACCCCAGGCCTGCAGTACATTTAGGGCCATATCAAGTTTTGTTTTGATTAAAGGATTAGAAATTGTTCCTGAAGCCAATTGGCAGACACACACTTACAACAGTGATTCCCAGGTGTGAAAATGGCAATACCTTTGTCACTTTCTCCTCCGAATCTGTAAATAGTGGTAACACTGTATTTGAAGACTGATATGAACACCTGAGGAATTTTGGACTCGACACGTCCCAGAGGTGAGACACAGATTGGCTTGGCAGTGATTTTTAAAGCTGTTTGCGATTTATTTTAAAAGCTACCCTTAATTTTACAAGTTAGAAAAGACGTCCAAAATAAATTCCCCTGAGCATGATTGCTAAGATGGTGTCCAAGTTTCTGTTTTTTCTCTCCATTTGTTATTTAAGTCCAATTGGCAGATTAAAAACTTGGCTCGTTTAAAATAAGCCGTTTCGTTGCATTGAAGTTCTCATTATTTTGCCAAATTAAGACAATAATGATCGCTTTTAGTCATATCTGTCGGTAGTTGGATCTCAGGTCCTAGAATATGGGTAAACATGTGGAGATGGAGCTGCGTGAAATAACAGTGAGTGATGCCACTAGAGTCAGCGTTAACTACAAGAGTAGAAATGTGGAGTCTGTTGTCAGCTCCCAATCTCTGGTTGTGGTTAGCCGCTTCAGGCTCCATTAGCTAGCAACACACACCTGAATCTCTTGCCAGATTGCGGTTGAGGCGCTGTGTGGTAAATGAACGTGCCTTGGTGAATAATGTGTAGCGTAACATAAACAATATCTCTATTTATTTGATGTTCAAGCTTTGTTAAAGGCATGCATCGCTAAACCTCTGAAGCCCTCCTTCAAGGAGTTTTTTCTCCAACCACGACTTCCTATCTGCTCTTTGCAAGCTTCAAGGAACTGGCTCTCCATTATAATCATTAACTGTTTCAATCTCTGCAGAAGATGGAGTGCAGTCATGAGGATTGTCCACGTGTTTCTTTGTGTAGCTCTTGAGCAATAGCTTCCAAACATGTTTTCATGTGCACATAGCAGTTGGCATGTGATCAGAATTACAGATCTAAAATGCATTATTCATTTTCGTTGTGTACAGAACGCTATGTGCACCACACTGCTTGTGGTTTGGGTGTAGCCTCACACCTCCCAACATGACCTGACATATGTGGAAGTGGGAAGAGAATGTAAGATTTTAATCTTGATCCATGGTGCTATCACCAAGGACCAAGATGGATTTGTCTTGGCTCTAAGATCTGAACTGTTATTGGACACTTGACCTCTGTTACGTGACTTAACATGTTATCAGATTTATGGTGTCATGCTCACACTGCTCCAGGTTTTAATAGTCTTTTACTCCATACATGTCTGTTCAGGTAATTGAGGTTGTGTCCTTTTTGCCAGAAACTTGCAGGAAACATCAAACCATGCTTGGGGAAAACACGTGACACCTACCTGATTACATGCAGATTCACACACACAAAGAGGGAAAATAGCCCTGGCTTTACTCTTACGTAATCCACATGCTTTAATTCAAACGTCCTCTATGGATCTGAATGGTCTGCCTGGTGCATTGGTGCAGGAGAAGGAAAGGTCAGTGTCATTAACATCTCTCAACCCGTCGACTATCAGACTGACGGAGTTAATTCTCTGGCCAGAGGATATCCAGATAAACAACTGTACGGAAAAAAGATTGTTTACATTTCGATTTGCCATCTGAGAAGCAAAGATGGAGTTGGAGTTGAGAAATGACGTGAGATTGAAAAACCCAGATTAAATTTGGCTTCAGCATTTTACACATCTTTATGAAAAAACTCCAAATAAACATTTGCTAAACGTCCTTTTGTGAAAACATGATCCAACTTAAAGCGCCTTGTCGTGGATCTGAACCGTATAACACACGATTACATTAACAAAATAGAAACACAATAAGACACGGACATAGAAATGGTTGAGGTTGAATATTACACACATTCCAATCATTACATTAACAGCCTCACTTCAGTATATCATTGTCCCAACCTTCTGTCACTGTCAACATGGTAAAGCTGTGTTAAAATTGTTTGGATTATCATCTCTGTATAGGTATAAAATAAAAAAACTAATCTGACCCTGGAGAGTTAAAATTACATTGCAATCTTAAATATATTTCAATGAATGTATAAATGAGACACGAAACAACTCAACAATTCAAAGTTTGACTTTAGAAAGCAAGAAAAATAAATGATTTGTTTAAAATAAGCACATTTTGCCAGGAATTACAAAACATATTTGACCTTTTCACCCAGAACCATATTAATAACCCCTAATCAGTAAGGCTGTGTCATGTGGCCAAAATTGTCCAGATTAAGGTTGGGAAAATCCTCTCTGGTGTTGGGTCACAAGGTGGTACTAAAGATAAAATATCAAATCAAAGGCATCCGTCTAAGTGATCGGAATTCCTGCACAACAGAAGGTTTTTTGTGACAACCGGAGCATGTTTTCAGCTCTCTGTTTGTTTTGCTTTCTCTAAATTCTTCTAAGTTCTCCTTGAGTCGGTATTTGTGGGGATGTGAAAAGCCGCAGCCAATAAGGCTTGCATTGTTCCAGTGCGGAGTAGCAGAAAGAAGACACACATTGTGATCCGCATACACTTTCAATTGTTCCATGTGGGGTCAAACGGCGAGGTCCCTTTTGTTTGAACTTCCTCACAGCGGTATAGAACAGAGAGAAAGAAGGGAAAAAAACGAGGTTGTTAGCATAGCTCCAGCGACTTCATGGGGTTTCCAGTGTCAAAGGTCTTCTGGGAGCTTATCAGTTCATTCTAGGACACTGAAGTCAGGTAAAAAGAGAAAAAAACCCAGCCACTGTTAAGTTGCTTAATGGTGAATATTCAATGCATTCAAACACACACACACACACACACACACTCACACTGCGTCCCCAATTCACATGAGCTTCCTCTTAATATTCAAGCCACTTGCCTGTAAACCTTGTCCAATCCAGACTCTTCCAGTGAACTTAGTCTGGTCTTAATGAACACATTTGTACAGCTGTTTAAAGGTGTGCTTGCAAATTGTATGGGGAACTTAAACTCCTGGAATTCCCCTGAAACGTTTTTGTATCAGCTGCACGCATCTCTCTCATGCCTGTCAGTGGATGTTTCCTCTAGGTGGTTTATTTGAGGGGAAACTGTGGCTGGGAGCTTTTCCAAGTAGTGGGTGGATGTGCTGGAATCCTAGAAAAAGAAACAAAAAAACATGACCAGGTTGTACATTGTTTTGTAGGTTAAAGGGATAAGGTGGATGTTTTTAAGCGGGGTTATTATCCTGTGTTATCTTCAGTAAATGGCAGTTTCATCTAATTTGGAGCAAAACACGAGTATTGACACAGGAGGAAAGCTATGTACTGCTATGGACGAGGCACAGCATAATATATTCTAGCAACCTAAAAGAAAAGCCCACTTAAAAGAACTATTAGTTATATTTAGAATATGTTCACGCCTTCACCTTGCTGTCCCTTTCCAACCTTTCCGGTTAACTTGTGTTGTTATCTATGCCACCTTCGGGCAACAGAAGTTAAACCTGGCAGAGACAGGATTTTCTGGTTTAAAGCTGTCTCAATTCATTAGTTCATTTGTGTTATTGGGTGACAATCAAACGAACCCTTTAAAACAGTCATACAGTAACTTAATCTGAAACCATTTGAGAAAGTGAACTGTGTTCTGAGAGGTAAAACAATATTCAATGGTGGCTTTAGCGAGAGATTAGATCTTTGCAACCACTTCAGTTCCCCGTTGCAAAGCGCTGCCTGACAGAAGAAGATACACCAAATACAAAACAAAACAACAGCAGAAAAACAAAACAATATAATCAAAAAGAACAGAGGATGTGCGATGTGATCAGGGCGGATATGCCTGTGTGAAGAGATATATTTGGAGACGTGGTTTGAAAATGGAGAGAGGCAATATTCTGCATGTCCGGTGGGAGGGAGATCCAGAGGCGGGGGTTCAGAGCGGCTGGTGGTTAGGCAGTGAGGTGGATGGAAGCAGAAGAGTGCGGGTGGGTGTGTTGATGTTCAGGAGGTCGGAGAGGTACAGAGGAGTGAGTTTGTGGATAGCCTTAAAGGTGAGGAGCAGAAGTAGTTGCTTAGCTCCCGTCGAGGTAACCACTTCCTGTTTCTCTAAAATGTTCAGGACCACCATCTACTGTAAAATCTCCCCCCTACTTTCCCATTTCTCATTTGACTTATTTACAGTTTTTTTGCAGTAAAAGTGTGCTGGGCATGAAGTCCTTTGTATATATTCTTTACATCTAATCCCAACCCCACTTCAAAGCATTCAAACTCTCCATTTATTATAGATTTGTATAGAGGACATAAACACTAAAAAGTCCCCTTAAACGCTGTTGTATCAGCTGCGCTCGCATGTCTGTCAGTGGAGGTTTCCTCTAGGTGGTTTGTTTGAACATAAACTGTGGTGGGGGGCTTTTTCCTAGTGGAAGTCGAACGTGCTGAAAAAAGCACCTCAAATAACTTGTGTCTTTTCTGTAGGGTAATGTAAGTCAGCTGGGTGTTTGTAAGGAGTTGGGTATCCCTTGATCAGTAGTTGCCAGAGCCTCCACCCTGTCGCAGGCGCTCACATATGTAAAGTAGAATCTCAGTTTTCATCACGTAGCAAACGTCAGGCTGCATTTAGATTCAGTGAAGTGTACAGCAAGTGGTTTAGTGTAAAGGTCAGCCTCTCTATCTCCTTCTGGCTGCAGAGTAAGCGCGTGAGAGGGATGAATGGTCTGAGTCTGTAGGTGTGTGACGTGCAAGCTGCTGCGTCTGGGTTCTCTGCCAAGTCCAGGCGGCCCAGGCAGCGTGTTACGATGCAGCGCCCGGGACCATCCCCGGTGATTTCAGCTCCAGCCAAGTGTATTTTTAGCAGACAGGGGGGTTATGTAACAAGAAGCTGTCATGTGATCTGTACACAGAGAGGCGTGAAGGAGGAGGCCTTAGCAGGGAGGGGATGGAGGGACACTCTCAAGTGGTGTTTAAGAGCCTCGGTGGAAAGAAAACAACAGATAAATGCACTTTTGTGTTTAAAAATAGGACATAGATGGGCATTGAGTTGGTGCTTGTGAGCTCATGATGAAGCAATAACAGAGACATAAGTGTAAAAACCAACACAGAGAGTCTCATTATACAAATCCAAAACAATTGTCTTCATGAGCGAAACTAATGGGGTATGTTAGTGTCAGTAACACGTGAAGCCCACCAATAAAACTATATTCTCAACTGGAAGAGAAGTCTGCTTCATCGTGGTCGTTTTACTTTTATGGCATGTAATGACACAAGTGTTGTGATTGTGTAGTTGGGGTGTCTATAGCAAAGATCAGGTCTTATTAGTATAGTTAATTATATCATCAGAGAAAATATTTTTGATTGAAGCTTTCCATATTTAAAATAAAGTCTTTAAATAGTAATGATTTCAGATTTTTGGATTGTCCCTTTGTTTGTCCATTTCTCTGGATCATGAATCTCCCAGAACTCCTGAAGGGAATTTCTTCAAATTTGGAAAAAAGAAGAAACTGATTCTAATTTTCACAAGGCCATAAAAAGCTTTTTTGGCTACCACTTCATTTTACTTCAGTTCAAAAACTAATTGTGGCCATTTCATGAATTTAAACTTCAGCTTGGTGGGCTGACAGAGGAAAACAACCTCAAGGTATTACCTCTAGTTTCTCTGATGCTTTAAGCTATATTTATGTGTGTTGTGCAGTTGAGCTTAACAGAGAACTATACACTAATTTCACTGAAAATAGTTGGCAGCATAACTGATACAAAAGAAAAGAGCCACACTTCCTCCCTAATGTGACCTCCTTCCTCCCCAGGTACCCTGGAGCCACATCTGTCTGCCCTGCTGTGGATGGCCATGCTGGTCTCTTTGGCCATCGTCATCGTGTTGCCTCAGCCTCACGGTATCCGAGCGCTCATCGCTTCCACCATCCTGCGCCTCATCTTCTCTGTCGGCCTGGAGCCCACGCTGCTCCTGCTGGGGGGTTTCAATGTAAGTGTGAATACTAACATAATAGGGCCCCTTTTTAACTTTATGTAGCATTACAGCTGCTAACACGCTTGAGCATGGATGCATATGCGTGAGAGGTTCTGCACCACTTAACCACATCCACTATATTCTTGTAATCAATGTAAAGCTTCCCCTCTCTGCACCATAATGTTTCTACATGTTGTCTCTGTTTTTGTTCTCCAGTTGTGTAACAAGATGATCTTCCTGACGAGCTTTGTGGGGAACCGGGGAACCTTCACACGTGGCTACCTGGCCATGGTCATGGATGTGGAGTTCCTGTACCACCTGCTCTACCTGATCATCTGCAGCCTGGGGGTCTTCGTTCACGTCTTCTTTTACAGCCTGCTGGTACGTGAGCACACACAGAGCACGCATGCACACACGTGGACATGTATGCCCAAGGATTGTGCAATGAGAAAAAAAAGTTGAATCTAATCTTATTTAGTCTGAAGATGTTGGAAAATTTAATTTAATTAGGGTAATATTTACCAAAATGCAAAACCAAAACCATAAAAAAGTCATTCTTAGTTAAACACTCTAAATCCTCTCTCTTCCAAGCTCTTCGATCTGGTGTACCGGGAGGAGACTTTGCTGAACGTCATAAAGAGTGTGACCCGCAACGGCCGCTCCATTGTCCTGACCGCCGTGCTGGCTCTCATCCTCGTCTACCTCTTCTCCATCGTGGGCTACATATTCTTCAAAGACGATTTCATCCTGGCGGTCGATAGGATACCCAACAAAACACTAGGTATGCCGATAATGCAGGTTCCTGCTTCTCACTTCCTCACCGTGTCGGACATAAATAACCTGCCCGTCACTGACCCCGGGGACAGTCAAGAGACTGGAACAAGGAATGTTTCTCTGCAGCACACACACACACACACACACACACACACACACACACACACACATACACACACACACACACACACACACACACACACACACACACACACACACACACACACACACACACACACACACACACACACACACACACACTGGTTGTTTCTGAAAGTACTTGTAGTTAAATTGAAGATAAGGAAAAGTGTGTGACCATTTTAATGTACATGCATTATGACTGTTTTTACCACCACCAACACTCTTAATAAAAAGGTTGGATCAGTTCATAAGCATTGGGAAAAAATGTAGTATTGTTTTCCTAAATGAAATGGAGCATAGCTGCCCCCTCTTTCTGCATATCTGTTCCCAAACACATCCGTTACTGCACTAATCCATCTTTATGCAAATGAACTGTGTCTTTGAATACCTTCAAATGCTCTGTATAAATGAAATGTATTATTTGCATTATTATTATTATGTTTTTATTATATATATATGTTTTAATTTAATTTTGTTTATGTGTTATTATTACAGAGCATGGAGCCAGTATGGTGGGAGAGTACTTCACTGGTGGAGTCTGCCAGAAAGAGAATGGGGAAAACTGCTCGACAGAGGCTGTGATGGATGGTAGGTTGACAAGCGTGCGTGCGTGCGTGCGTGCGTGCGTGCGTGCGTGCGTGCGTGCGTGCGTGCGTGCGTGCGTGCGTGTGTCAGGGTCGAAGGGTTCTTTTTAGGTTGACTCCACGTGTCTGTGCATGCATGTCTCTCAAGAGATTCCCAAGTGTGTGACTCTGTGTCTAAGTGCGGGCTTGTCTCTGGGAGTGTGTGTGTGAAGGTCTTTATGTCCTCGCAGACAGGAGATCCGTCCCACTGAGCCGTCCTGGTCACATGGGATTAAACGCAGTTGCACCAACTGGGGGCTTTCAGGGAGCCCGGGGTGAAACACCAGGGCTTTAGACTGGCCCTAAGACCTGCTGTAGGGGCCTGGGGGTCAGAGGTCAGGGATTAATTGCCATCATAGGAGCAGGTCGATGGGTGCACATAGCTTCTCACAGCAAACCACAAACTGTTCCAAACCGACTGACCTTGATGGGGAAAGCCTCCAATCAAAGTTGAACACATGCAGCGCCTTTTTTAAATCGATAAGCCAACCGTGTGGAGTCCTCACAGTGGCGCGACCTCGTCTAGGCTTCACCACCGGGCCGTGTTTGTCTGGTGACTTGTACTTTAGAGGATAGTTAAGGAAATTCCCAGACATGTTATTCTGTCAGAGACACCCCCTCCATTAGCTGAGCATAGAATGAAAGTAGGGTTCAAATGATTTAGGATCCGGACCCTAATTCTTCCATTGTTTTGTGTAGCTCAGTTCTTAGAGGGTATCTGACAGAGAACATGTACTTTACTACTTCTTAGGTTAGTTACTCTTGAGGTGTTTGAGGTATTAAGTGTTTCATTGTGGTTTGGTTTTAACTGTGCTTAAGAGTACATTTCAAGACATTATTCCATTTCTATATTACACTTCAATTAAGTGACCTTTTCAAATGGGCGCTATGATGGTTATTTCCAGGTACATTTTTGTATTTAGTTCCTCTACTGAGACATGTCTACACGCTTTATTGTTCAAAAAGGTCTTTATTTTTCTCATACTGCCTGGAACCACGGCCCAGTCTGCTCTGATTGGTTAGCTGGCCTGGATCTGTTGTGATTGGTCAAACGCTGTGTGTTCAGGCATTAAAATGTTAATAAAGGTGGAAAAAACAATAAACATAGAAATGGAATAAAATAAAAACCATAAACAGCAGCAAGTCTATATACAGGGGAAAGGACATGAACCACAAGAATACTCAATATAAATGTTCCAGATAATTTAGACTGTTCTACAATACAGATGTCCCGCCCCTTAGCCTATCACGTAATATGTGTTGAAGCTCTAGCCAATAGAACAGCAAGGATTACATAGTGATGTCACTATGACGTTAATGTTTAAATTGAAAAAGAATAAAAGAAGCATCAGCTTTAACAATTGAAAAAAAAGTATTTTCAAGCTTTTTAATCAAGTCAAAATAACTATGAAGTAATGAAACACTGATTGAGTACCGTTGTTGTTCCTTCTACACACCAATGCTAAATGGCCCCTCTTCTTTATAAATGAGTTTTAAAGGCATGATTGGCCAGTCGTAGCCGTGCAGACACACTTTCATCACAAGAAATGACAGATTTGTGATTAAATTGTGTGATTTTGTATATAGTTTTGTATCTTGGGTGTAATATTAAGCTGTCTTAGGCTCTTTCTGCTGTACAAAAGAAAATGTCCCCTGTGTGAGACGAATAAAGGCATTCTGATTCTGATTTCTCACAGTGTCGTTGTGTCTCCACAGCTACCCTTGCGATCCAGCCGTCGGCTGTGGTGATCGAGGACAAGGAGCGGTCATGTGACTCGCTGCTCATGTGCATTGTCACGGTGCTGAGTCACGGCCTCAGGAGTGGAGGAGGTGTTGGCGACGTCCTGAGGAAGCCATCCAAAGAGGTACAAAGCACAGGAACACGAAGAGGACAAAATCACACCCAAGAGTAGATAAGACTTTCAAAGAACACTATAATTACATTTCTAAAATGAGCATCTTTTTTTTCATCCTTTTGCCCTCTTTGTTGAAGTCTACCATCTATTGGATTACAGGAAGCATGGACATCTTGCTCACACATCACATGCCTGCACAGTCCCGTACCACACACAGAGATTCAATTAAGTTTAATTAGATTCAAGTAGATGGAGAACACTGATAATAAAACTTAAAAAGTAAACGTTTTAATGAATACATTTTATTGAATTAAATCTTGCTTCAAAGAAGTACTGAACATTTTTGACCGCATAAGCGAATAAAAAATGCTCGGTTAATTCCATATGCAGCAGGCTGAAAGAGGCTGTCTGTGAGAGAGAGACTCGAGGTCAATGAGGTTTCGTAGGGGACTTTCAGAACTTCAAACGCTCCAAAAAAGCCCTAATGGTACTTATCCAGGATGAAGAAGAGCTCGTGCAATACCACAACATGTGTCAGATCTGAATCTTGACCCATAGAGCGGAGGGCATGACTCATACATGCTTATATAAACCTCAGCTAGACCGACACATGTGAATTCTCTGTACTGTTTTCAGTTGTCGGGTTGTGTTTCATGTCGCTCATGTACTAGTACTTTAGTCTGGATGCACAGATTGCATTATGACTCAATTCAATGTGTTACCCCCGGGACAGCATGTAAATGGGCTCGGTTTTTCTATAAACATACTGCAGCTTTTTTAATCCGACAGATATTTTAGGAATTCAATTGAACACTTGATACCTCATTTCTGCTTTATACTTATATTAATAAACAATATGACTAATATAACTTAGTATTCAGGGTTTTCCTACCGAAATATAGTATGAGGGCGCTGACGCCACTTCCCGACAGAATTATTGCCCCGCCCACTTCCCGGCAAAAACCATGCAATGCAAAGCGGAAAATAATAGTTTCTTCACATCTTAAAGCTGCCGAGTCATATATTGCACCTCAAACAACAAATAAATCCAGGTTTCTTTACTTCCTCTACGGAAAAAAGGACAATCAGAAATCTCAGTTTCAGTGTGAGCCTGCTAGCCACTCGTCCATCGGCAGACCCACCGGACATCTATCCTCTATTTATTCTCCGTAAAATCAAAGCTGTCTCTGCCGCCTGACGCTCTATTTGACACGATTTATCACATTTTTTAGTAATCATACAGTTTTTGACGAACAGAAATGTAGTTTTCTGGCATCACTTTAAAATGTTAGCCCCTGTTTGGACGAAACCAATGGTGTTTATTTATCAACTAACCTAATAATAAGGAAGCCAACATGTAACTCACATTACTGCTCATTTGTTATAATCATTGCAGTAACTTGTCTTTTTCTTTGGATAGCATGAAACTTGGCCAACATTTGCTGACAAACTATTTAAACTTGAACCAATTCAAACAAAAAGCCAGTGTGACTTTTTCCCCCCACTTTTGACAAAAAAATGTCCCCATCATATATATATTTATGCAAAACTCAAAAATTCCCTTAAAATTAGCTTGCCATCGAACAGATACATGACTAATGTCGTTCCTAGTGTAACACCGCCACATCTAGCTTGTTCTTCTACCCATCCTCTCCTGTTTGTCTCCAACAGGAGCCTCTGTTCGCTGCCCGGGTGATCTACGACCTGCTCTTCTTCTTCATGGTCATCATCATCGTCCTCAACCTGATCTTTGGTGTCATCATCGACACATTCGCGGACCTGAGGAGCGAGAAGCAGAAGAAAGAGGAAATCTTAAAGACAACCTGTTTTATTTGCGGTGAGGGAAATAAAAATAACTGTCATCCTGCGTGGCTATATTGCTGTAAGACCGTATAAACGCTGTCCCTTTTTCTGTCATTCAAGTAACAACCGACACTGTGCTTCATCAACATAAGAAGAAAGTGACTCACGACCTTTGTCACACATTTTAATCAGCACTGTAAGGAAGTCACAATCCCTTCTTAGAATTTAACAAGGCAACCGTGATACATTCGAGTCAAAGCCAGAAGCAAAACTAGCAAAAAGCTGCTGTGTATCTGTGCAGTGACATCAGAGAGTGTGCATGCTGAGGTTTGCAAATGATGATGACATCAAGGCGAATCAAAGGAGGGGTCTGCTCAGAGTATGAGCGAGCTGCTTGCTGTGCAACATGGGGGCAGTTTTTTGTGAGTAGCATAAACAGCGAAACGCCTCCTCTTCCCAGAATGAATGTTTAGTCATGGCAGGTGCTGCTGCTGCTGCGGCTGCCGCGGAGGAGGAGGAGGAGGAGGAGGAGGAGGAGGAGGAGGAGGAGGAGGAGAGGAGGGGGAGGAAGGGGAAGGGGAAGGGGAGGAGGAGTGCTTCTTCCTGTTGCCTGATGGCTCTTGACCATGTTAGAGTGTACACTCACACAGAAGCTGGCCTCATCCGTCACTAAACAGTCACTCATTGGCATTTGGTCTGAACTAACTTTGTGTTGGGCAACACCATTAGAGGGTTATTCCATTTTTCTGCAAATGCAAAACAAGAGCGTAAAAAGGATAAGAGGGATTTGGTGTGACAGACTTTTTCAGCAGAGCTCACCTGATCTTTTTTGTCCATTCCCTTGTGAGCCAATTTCAATGAGTCATCCTGCTTTAGGTCACAAGAGCGGTTACATCGTGTGTGTTTCCTCACGGTGTTTAATTATTTTGTGTGTGTATGTGTCATTTTCTAGGATTGGAGAGAGACAAGTTTGACAATAAGACGGTCACCTTCGAAGAACACATCAAAGTGGAGCACAACATGTGGCACTACTTGTTCTTCATCGTGCTGGTGAAGGTGAAGGACTCCACCGAGTACACCGGCCCGGAGAGCTACGTGGCAGAAATGATCAGGGTAAGGATGACGTCACGCACATCGATCTGTTTCAAAGCCCTACACACAATCACAACCTTCACATCTAGACAGCAGGGGACTATTATTGGGTCTTATTTCACGGCTTCGTAAAATACTCCATTCTGATTGGTTAATTTGGACATTTCAGAGGTTGTTAATACTGGATAACACACTGCTGCTAAGCTAAATAATGATCATTGCTAAGGAGGAACAAGGGAGCGAAGGAAAGAGGTTAGAGTGCTGGACGTCAGAGAAATCATCAGAACAAGGCAGACAGGAAGTAAAACTGGAACACGGTATGAGCCCTGGCATTGTTCAAGGACTTGTTAGTGGAAAATAAACTGTTATTAGACTTGGACACTACAGAAAACCTGGATAAGGGGTGCCGTCATTTTGAGTGACGTTGCTGTCCCCGCAGTTCCAGCCGTTGCTACGCAGTGGAACAGACTTTTTTTGTTTTTGGAAGCACTGAGATACTTTTTAAGACCATCAAATCATTGATATATTAATATTGGGAGTCTAGTCAATGGTTTATGAAGCATGAGGCTGTGCAATATTCGGCATAATGTGCAACGAGGCGGTTATTAATAAAAAAAAACACCTTAAAATCATCGGGCATGACGTGAAGAGGGGGGAACTTGGTCGCCCTGCACATTAATCCTTTCATGTCAAATAGAATATGCTTTCTGAGAACAAATCCTCCATTTTTCAAGCTCTTCTGTTTTCAAAACAAACCTTTTTGACCTCTGTTTGATACCGCGGGAAACAACTCCTGCTTCAGAGCCGACACATGCAGCAGTACCATGCGACCCTATCAGTTGCTGCTGTGGTCTCCACTGAGGTTAACCTTCACTGCTCACAGCTCTGCAGCGCTGTGGCTCCAGCCATCACGTTTACGGGTCTGGAAAAAGAATGCATCTCTGCAGATTTTGGTTTTTCTGCACCAGCGACGGGCAGAGTGTTCATCTTTCTGTTTTTTACCTCTCTTGTCTCAGGACTGCATTATGTAATCCTCCGCCTCCGTGACCTTGAATCCTTCAAAAGTATTATCACATCAGTCACTTTAGTGAATGGTGAATTAGCATTCAGGCAGAGTCTGCAATTGGCATAAAATGTGTTAATCCCCCGAAGCAGCCATGCCTCGCTTTAATCATTAAGCACACACAGATCTCACCCTGCATATAACCTCATGATAGGCAGAGCAGGACCAAGCGCATGCCTTTGTTAAGCAGCAGGGTGAGGATGTCTCCTTTTTAAAATGACAATAAAAAAGTAATTAAATCATCAAAGATATATTTTTCCTTATATTTAAGATTTCTTTTTTAATTCATTTTTCTTTCATTTTATTTACGTTTTTGATTATTGTTTTTATATTTTAGGATTGTCAAATTAACAGGTTTATTAGATTAATTTAAAAAAATTAAATACATTTTCCAGGCAAATAGAAATTTTATAATTTAAATGTAATTTCATAATTTAAATTGTAATAAATTAATTGATTGACAGCCTTAATATTTATACTGTAATATGTGTTTTGTGTAGATTTTTCCTTTTGTTTGTTATTTTTTTCTTATATTAAATAAAAACAACAAACAAAAATGATAATAATTGTAATAAGAAAAACTGGAGCAAGGTTATGGTCTGAAATACATTTCGAGATCTCAACAAATAAGAGTTTGTGTTTGCTGCTACAAACACGATAAACAAGCCCGACACTGAGGATTCAACCAGAAGATCTCTGTGGAAATAAAAAACAGAAATGAAATTGACTGATTGTTTAGCTGGTGGCATCATAACCTCATAACCTATGAGAAATTGTAAGTCTCTATAACTGCCAGAGGAAAGCCCCTTCTTCTGAAGTGGTTGCTCTCCTGACGCACTTGTGCTGCTGTCACTTTCTGACGCAGTCTCTCCTTCGATACCGTTCAGCACACTCCGCTGCCTTCCTCACCCTGATCTGCTGCCTTCGGTCTTGTGAGGGACCACCTGATTCGGGATTAACCCCCATCCTCCGTCCCATTAACCTTACACCCCACTGAGCCTGAATGAGTTTGTTAAGGTTGCGTTCTGACGGAGCGAAGCTTGCACACATGGTGCAAAAGACCCCGATGACCCATCGGCTGACCCAGTCATCCCCGACATTAACTCCCAGCTTCACATTGTCCTGTTGTCCAGGCTTCCACAGAGATGTTTGTTTCTACGAGGACTCTTTTGGTTATTTGAGTGAGAGAGCAAAGATAAAGACAGAGAAATGAATTGTATTTATTTTATTTTATTTCTGAACATTCACAAACATGCAAAGTTGCTAATTATGTCTGATTAGTTACATTTTAGATTGTGCAGGCTAAGCCAATCATTCAGAAATATTTTAACCATTACCATGTGCATTATGGTGAGAACCTTTGCTAAAATACTGTATTTGGGTACAATTTTAAGGTAGTTGTACCTCCTTTTGCTACTTTATACTTTCAGTTTTACACCTCTTTAGATTTTAGATGTACTTTTAAAGATGAAAAGTTGTATAAAATGTAAAAACATAGAGTTGAAATATTATGCAAAGTAATTCAAATTAGCTCCACTTTTACCAGCTGTAATAAACACAGTAATACATTACGTTTTCTTATACCTTCAGTGTAGTTTGATACCAACAAGTGAGTGCTTTTACTTCTAAAGATTTTAAAGAATTGTAATGCCGAATTCGTCACAATATGGCCTTGCTACTTTTACTTCAGTGAAAAGTGAGTACTTATTCCACCACTGATATACATCAGTACTGACACAGGGAACAACATGTGTTATATGTAAGAATTTGGTATGATTTGCTTTAATGCTTTATGTTTTTTGCCATTATTAATAAAACATCTATAATGACTTTTCTTGCTGTTTACCAAGACTTATTGTGCCTTTCGTGTTCTTGGCCAAACATTTTGTCTCGATTATGTCCCACATTTATAGTTTACATACTGTGTAGTAAAGAGGCAAAATCCCTTTCCTTCAAGTGTTCCCCACCACCCCCAAAGTATTAATACTGTTGCAAAATGAAAATATGTTTTGTAATCCTGTTTAAATTGTGCTATACATTTTTAAAATTTAAAATATCATTTTGCAAGCCAGTTAAGTCACAGTTGTTCATAGTTGCATTTAGTTTTATGTAAAGCAAGACCTGTTGGTTGCACAGTTGTAACTTAATTCAACTTAGTAACCCATCAAATATATATGTTTTAAATGTACCCACACTTATCGTAGCTTTGTGTTTTCTAAGGATTTTTAAACATACAAAAATGATTCACTGAATTAAAGAAATTCATAAATGAAACAAACTGCAATGCATTTCTATAATGCCCCGATATTATTATTGTTTTGCTTGCTGTAATTCATTCAGCCTGTTACTGATTTCTCTCACATTATTTATAGAATTGCTCCGATGTGCACTGTGTCTTGCCCTGCGTGTTTCGCTGTGTTTGATGGTGCATTACCATGGAAGAATCAACAGAAGAGCGGGGGGGGGGGGGGGGTTGTACAAGTCAGTTCACTCTGACAATGACTGGGACTGACGTCAATGGTGGAGGGCTCTGAGTGAAGTGTCATCTCTGAGCTGTGAAAGATGATGCTCCTCTCACAAAAGGTCATTCTTACTGCACTCAACACTGCAGGATTCCCCGACTGCTCAAGCTAATGTAAAGCTTCCACAGCCACAAACACTCAGAAGATCGGAGCAGAACGAAATATGCTCACCATGTCTGTTTGGACGAATCTTTTTTAAGCATGTATTTGCATTATCTGGTCGTGAGTGGGCTGGGAGCTTGTCATGTGTCTTGTGGCGACTGTGACGTTTTCTGTTGCTGTTGTAACCACACAGCATCCTGTTTCTCTCTCATGGCCGTGCGGTTTTAAAAATGAAAAATGTACTTCCGTCATTTCCATTGAACCGGAGTGTTAAGTCGTGGCTTCACTTCTCAGTTTACTGGAAGAGGTTTCATTTGTAAACACTGGGGTTGGAAAGAGGGCCGGGCTGCGAGGGGGGCGAAGTCGTCAAACAAACAACACGTGTGCTTTCGGCCGACAGGATCCAACGACGGGAAATTACCTCTGTTATGATGAGTTCTTATTTTTGTGAAAGCATGGGAGCAGAAATGTGTGTGTTATATACTTTTGACAGGGAAGGTATTCGATTTTCTATCATTTATTCTTCCAAATGCTTGTTTTCGGAATGGAAATTTGATCATTGAGGCTAGGTTACTTACGTTCTCCAGTCACACTCAAAATAACGTCATATAGGCATAAAAAAAAGCAGCAACTTTATAGATTATACCATGAACAGTCTATTGTCTGTACACATACATTTATAAACATAGAGATTTGTCTGGTCTCTACAAGTTTGAGGTGCGATAGAGCTCTGGGCACTAGTCACAGTGCGGGTTGGTTTTCCTTTTCTGATCAGTCAGTGACGGTTAAAAAATTCAACCATGGATGTATGAAGAGGGCTGGGTATAGCTTTGAAAGCAGGACCACGTTTGTTCCAAGTTGTGCATGAAGCCAAAATGGCTCAACTCTTGAGCACAAAATTCCCCGGATCTTCAGCCTCCATTGGGGCCACAGAGCATGCACTTGTATTTTTGTCACGCCCCGCCTCCAGTTCTTTCTGTCACAGCAGCGTCATGCCTGTTCCCAGCTCAGTCATATGAATGGATTCAGCTTTAAGTGCATTTTACAAATGTTTAGCCATACTGAATTACATAGAAATGATTCGAGTGTTAGCTGCTATAGTGTTAGATAAATGCACGCTGATTTACAGGAGTCTGTTTCCCAATGTAAGTCAATGGGGAAAGTGTTTTGGAGCCCAATGGCTTCATGTGACCGACACAGAAGTTGTAGTACTACCGTTTGGCCACTATGAGAATGTAGCAGACTTCCTCGGGGTTTGATCTCAACCCTGATTGGCTGAATGTCATGTCACTTGGTTCATTCCCATCGGGGCTTCTTTGCATTGAGTTCATAATGTATGCAATAGCACCAAAGACTGATTTGCAAGCCCTGCAATGATGGAATCGTCGTACTGAAACATGTATTTGGAGGAACACAAACGTGTCCTATTAATATAAGTGAGCAATTGAGAAAAATTGCAACGTGTTCAGGAATGGAGAAGCTGTGTGGGGGCAAGTTAAAGAGGTGAACAAAGCCGCCGGCTCTTTGCAGTCAGAAAGTGGAACTTGTTAACAGCAGTGTGTGTGTGTGTGTGTGTGTGTGTGTGTGTGTGTGTGTGTGTGTGTGTGTGTGTGTGTGTGTGTGTGTGTGTGTGTGTGTGTGTGTGTGTGTGTGTGTGTGTTCATCATCTCAGCGCTGTGTGATTCCCCTCTGTCTGCCTCTGAATTGGGACTGTTTTGTGGTTCTGACGGCCACCTCAGTCACCCCAACACCCCCGTAACAACCACTGAAACCTCCGGGACTTTTCCAGACCAGTTCTGCTGTTTTTGAGCCAGTCAACCTCAACGACATCCTCTCTTTTCATTCATGCTGCATCATATTGCAGATGTATAGACACATCTGGGGCATGCGAAACATAAGAAAAGATGTACCTTTATTAAGCCCCGTGGGGAAATTCAAGCATTTATGCCGCAACAGATAAGAAAAAACCGAACAGACTCACACAAAGATATGAAATACAAATATAACAAATACAATTATAAACATGATACACAGATGAAGGTTTTAGAACAAACTGCTAGAGCCGGAAATAAAAGAAACGATGTCAGCATATACATTTGAAACATACATGCGTTCCCATGGCTGTGGCCTTTTTGAAAAGCAGGTTCAGACAGCGCTCAATAACGATGGCATGTGAAGGTCGAGTGCCGGAGGAGATGGGAGTGTGAAAGAATGCAGCCCAGTGGCCCCGTGTGAACCCTGGGCTCCGTGTTTGGGGTCATGTCACCGTCACTGATGCAATAAAATAGATGTTAAGATACCTAAATAAATACTTGGTATCGTGTTAATACTTGGTTCAAAACACTAATCTTATTTTCCATTACAAACAAAAAAGTCAATTTATTTTTCCTTTATGTTTTGATCCTTTTCATTCGGTTCAACAAGAGTTGGAGGATGAAACCAGCTTTATTTTGTCACACATGAAAGTGCACACCCAGCCAAATTGGGAGCGGTGGTGGGGGGGTTCGGTGCTTTGCTCAAGGGCACTTCATCAGGGACCAGGAGGTGAACTGGCACCTCTCAAGGTACACGTCCACACTGGTCCGATCGGGACGTGAACCGGTGACACTTCGGTTCAAAGATATAGATATATTTCAGATAGAGAAGAGAAGACAGAAAGGGATTGACTAAATATAAATATTATTTGACTTTTTTCTTATCTGCTATTCAAGTGTTCTTAGTGGATAGTTTATTTAGCTCAAAGCTATATACGCTTTCTAATATAAATTCAAACATCTTTTACCTTACCCTTGTTTTGATCATTAAGATTTCAGTCTGTTTAAAACTACAGGTCCCAGAAATCTTGGGAGTGTAAACAGCCATAGCATTTCTTTTGCGACTGGGATTGGCCATATCAGTGTTTTTCTTTCTCTGCTAATACTGTAAAGCAGCAGCAGTGATACGACATTGAGAGAGCGTGAACATCTCACAGCATGGCAGATATAAATGTGTGTTACAGTGGATTACATGGAGGCATTGCTTCTTGGATTTCTTTGAAGGTGTCAATGAAAGTGCAAGAATGGGATTTTCCAACACTGATAATGAAAATGACAACATCCTGTGGAGATGTAGTAGCTGCCTGTAAAAGCATTACATTTAACAAGTATAAAGACGGGGTGTGATTTCACAAAAATCTTAATTCTAACCTCAGAGTGTTTTGTGGTGTATAAAACACATGCCAACAAAGAGTTAGAGCCTTTTTTTTTACACCTCCCACAAGGTAAACTGCCTTTTGGTTCTTAACTGTTGTAATCACTTTACACCATCACTCATACTGAGAGTGGTTGTGCCCAAAGTGTGCCATACTTCACCAGCTCTAACGTTTTAGTCAACATTCCCTTATCAAACGTGTCCGTCATGCCAGGGGCACCGATTCACCACTTCATGTAATATATCAAACGTGTACTCTCAAGTTAAATTCAACCCTCCTTCCACTCTCCACCTCTCCTCCAGCTACAGCACTTAGTAATGCTTCACAGGAGCATTCAAGTGCTGCGTGTTTATCTTAGCGTGTGAGGCGATGCGTGTAGAGTCAAATGAGGAAGTTTCTTTCTCCCTCTTACATCTTTTTGTAAGTGTCATCATGCATGAATGTAAGGTAAGAAAAGACGCGATGGAAACATGTCACTGATGACTGAACCGCCTGTTCACAGTGATTTCAAGAATGTCCTCACATCCCATGTGATTCAAATATGGAAAGTCCCTCAAGATTGCTTTTATAGTAGGCTTCAAATCACCGCACAGCCATTAAAGAAGGAGACATTAAAGAGCACTAATCCAATAGAGCTTCTCAAATGTTGACTCTTAATGCCAAATGTGTGAAGCATTTTCAAATAAAAGATAGAAATAAAGAACATTTCTTCCAGAATGCTGGTTTAATCGAATGATAATAAAAGGAAAATAATTCTAAATAATTCAGTTTTAGATGTGCACAAGTGGGCAAAAGGTCCTTTATTAAAAGAGGCCCTATTCTGCTTCCTGGGTTCCCCTCTACTGTAGTGTGTTATAGGTTTGTGTGCATGTAAATGGTCTGCAAAGGCTAAAATCCCAAAGTCCCCCCCCCCCCTCTGCGTGAAACGCCTCCATTGTACTCCTTTGTTTACTTATGTAGCATAGTGACAACACTCGCGCTCCTATTGGCTAGCAACAAATTGTACATGATAAGCTAAGGGGCGGGACATCTCTAAGCATTGACCAATCCCAGATCCGGCCAGCTAGCCAATCAGATCAGACTGGGCTCTGGTTTCAGACAGAGGGTGAAAGGGGAAATGAAGAGCTTTTTGAACATTAGAGCATGTGAACATGTCACAGAAGAGGCACAAAATACAAATATGAAACCTAAAAATGAGTGTAATAGGGCCCCTTTAATGAAAGTACTTAATATTTTGTGTATCCGCCCCATGATTCGTGTTCACTCTAAATCTAACTTAATCTTTCTGGCAAAAATAACAATTGCCCAGTGTGCAGTAGATCTAAGACAAAACATAAAACATGTCGGCTGGTGTTAACCCCTCAGATTTCTCTTCCCCAGGATCACAACTTGGACTGGTTCCCTCGGATGCGGGCCATGTCCCTGGTGAGCAGCGACGCAGACGGGGAACAGAACGAGATCCGAAGCCTGCAGGAGAAACTGGAGTCCACCATGAAGCTGGTGTGCAACCTGTCGGGACAGCTGACTGAGCTCAAAGAACAGGTGGGTTCAGCTAGAGCAAGAAATTGATGGAGTTTCACTACGGATGCTGAGAGCAGACGCTGCACTGGGTTTGTTTGGTTGCAGCTCTTTGCCCTTTAGATGCAGAACTTTCTAAATGTATGAGGTGGTGAGTCATACAGTAAATCACAACACGGCTCATGAGGCTCTTAATGTGATCTATATTTTAAGTGCTTTATAATTGATTGATTCAGTTAATTCTCAGAATTTACCAGACCACCGAATTAGGACAGTGATTTTATTCTAAATATCTGCTTTTCATTAGACCTCTGAGTGAGATTACAGAAGAATAAACGGAAAGAAGATCCATATTTATTTTAATTTGTTGCATTTCTAGAACACAGTCAAACTTCTTAAAATAAAATTAGACATTTAGAGAATACCGCTGAGCTTTCACTATCGGCACTCTGGTAGAAATGACGTGTTTATTCTCAGAATGTCAGCTTTTTCTCAATATATAATTTAGACTTTATTCTACGAATGCAACAAAAACTACTTCCTCATCTCATTCAGTTTTGCTTAGGCACTTTTGATTTCAACTTTTCTCTTTCTCCAGCCCTATCATCTGTATTTCTATAGTGAAATAGTTATTCTGACATAATTCCAGAATACCTTTAAGAGTATGTTTGCAGAATAAACACCAGGAAAGTGTCCCTTTTATTGCGTAAGAATACATGAGACTTAAATTGCACAATTGCTGCAATCAGGTGATTCTAGTACACAGAATAGTAAAAATGTCTTTACCCTTGAAATGAGAACTACGTGTGAGGAAGTGAATGTTACTGAGACATTTTGACCCAGACAGGGGGAAATGATTATTGTGTTGCTGCAAGCTGTGAAGGGCACAGTAGCATCGGTCACATTTCAGTCCCAATCCAACATGTGCGAGGGCTGTTTTTGACTTATTTTATGAGCCAACGATTCAACAAGTGTGATTGTGCGGTCACGTTAATGCAGATTCGTCTCGGAGAGGACATGGCACTCTTTCAAAGTGGAGCACAGGCGTTAAAGTGTGCTGCAAATGTTCTCTGAAAGGCTGGCTAAATTACACAATTAAAGTGTTGAAAAAAGGCTCTGGTTCTACGGCTAAGTGAGTTTACACCGTCCACTGATGAGTTTAACGATATTTTCTGCAACACATAGAATTATTCCCCCTCACACACTCATTGCAAGACCACTTTGCCTTCTCGCTTTTAATATGGTTGTGTTTCAGTGTCGAGGTGTAAAATGTTCCTCTTATCTTAAATGACAGAGTGAATTCTTGACAGAAAAAACCCTTTTTGTTCGTGTCGCTAAAAAGGTTAGCACGTGTGTTATGACTCACGGGCTTTGCTTGATGTTTGAAATTTCTTTTGACTTGGTTTCAGTTTGAGTGCTTTGTTTGGTGCTGCTTTCGTCAGCGGTCACAGATAGCAGCGCCGATGACGATGCTGGAAAGGATTTCAAAAGAGTCAGTGGAGCATTGCACGGCGTGTGTTCCTTTCTGTAAAGTAAAATGTGTGTCCAAGACGAGGAAAATGGTGGATTATTTTTGAAAATGTGTTCTTTTTTCCTGTGCTCTCCAGATGACCGAACAGAGGAAGCAGAAGCAGCGGATCGGTTTGCTGGGACACCCTCAGCACATGAACGCCAACCCACAGCAGCCCGCGTAAGGTCAAGTGACACAGCCCTGCACATAGCGCGTACCGCACTGAGTGTAATCTATAAGGGAAACACTGTACCATAGGTAGTCATAAGGCGATGTGTAGCTCTACCCCACGCAAAAAAAAGTGACGCTCACTCACCTCGTTCTGTTCAGTCCGGTCGGAAAAACGGTGCCAAAAGTTTTCTACGTAGAAAAAAAAATTGGATTTCTCAACACATGGCCTTCACTGGTTGAACTTGATGAACTGGACAGGAGGATTTAGTCCCATTTTAATGTTTTCTATTCTGGGCAGTATTAAATGTCTTATTTTTGTATGTGGTGCAATATATAATAACTTAAATATGCAACCTCATTGGTGTGTGGATTCAATCGATCATGTCTTATTTAAAAAGCCAATTTTGTTCCTCTGGATAAAATAGGGAGTAGTTGTGTTTGCTTACTGAAATATAGAGATAATACTATATAAGCTGGCCTCCTTAATTAACATTTGTATTCCTTTGAAATGTGAGTGTCTACCACACTCGATAGAGATAGTTATTTATTGTGTGAGAGCAATAGTTTCTGACACCCGTGTAAATCAAGTGTTTTCATATCTCAGTGCTAACTTATTTTATGATAAATTTGCTTTCTTATTTACTCCCGTTCTAAAGGACATTTAGAATGTGTAAATGATTCAGTATCACTCATGCTATTACAAGATGCTCAGGAGTATTTGACTGTAATAAACATCATTAGCTTATTTTTCAGCAAACATGTTCCACTGTGCCTGTTTTGGTCTAAGTCTGACACATGTTTGCAGAGTCTCTAACTTTTATTTTCCTTTTCACTAAAGAGTATAAGTTGGTTTTCATGCTACTGTTAGAATAATCTCCTTTTCCCTTTTTTGAACTACTATGTGTACATAAAGTTTGCTGCTTCTCTTCGCTTTTGTATAGAAAATGAGTTGGAGAAAAACAACTGAATGATAAGAATACCTAAAAATCTAAGCACTGTCAATTTGTATATTAAAGTAGAGTTATTTATTAAAATTGATGTAATTATCCTAACATGTGTGTTGTTTTTATTCAAGATTCAAGAAGCTTTATTTATCCCGAGGGGAAATTACTATTGTTAGTAGTTATCCATATAGAACTGTTAAAGTGATTTATTATTTAATAGTATTCAGCATCTGGATGCCTCGAAGGTTATTTATACACCCTGGTACATTTTTACCCAAATCTAATTTAGCAAATGTAATCAAATAGAAGAAACAAGAGGTCCAATATGCACCCTGTAAATGTTGTTTTAGATACAACTATAAATATATACAGTATACAAGGAATTTCGGCTGGTGTTTTCCAGTTTTAAAATGAAGTTTATTGTCCTGAATTAATTTTTAGCTTTCAGGGAAAGTACGGGTGGCATGTGTATAATCGGCTGGATTTAAATTGGCATATATCCTCATTTATAGGGACTTTCTATAAAGATTCCAAGTGTTTATCAAGCTTTACTCGTCTTCAGAGGAGCTTTTCTCTTACCATGTGTGCAACATAGAATAATGCCTTGTGAATAAAGTACTGTCCCCATTTAGCTTCATACTCGGAGTCGAGATGCTGTTTTGCTTTCAGTCAAACTAAAACTAAAGTGAGAGAAAACATGTTGCTAATCAGTGTATCACTTATGATCAGATCACAACTCTAGGACTTTTCTCAAACTTCTATTTTCTCCACAGGTTTACATTGAATTTAAAAAAAGAGTGCAAATACAGAATCAAATCCTATCTGTTTAACATACGGGTTACACAATGTAGATTATTGCCATCTACATTGTCCCTCACAAACTTTTCTACAGTAGCAATATTTGTAAATATGTGCAATAGTGGAAACTAACTGGGCATGTTTCCTCCAGAGCTTCTTTATATTTCATTACATTTCAGAGGATTTTTTTCTCCAGTACATTTATTTATCAGCCTTAATTCTGAGTTACATTTTCTGATAACAATTTGAATGCAAAAAGTATAATCGATCAGACAGGAAAAGGTAAATAAGTGAATTTACCTAAGTATTAAACTTAAGTACAATTTATTTGAGTATTTCCATTTAATGCTAATTTATAGTACAAGTTGGAAGCAAATGTCGTACTCTTTACTCAGTTACTTAGCTTAAATTAATAACTACTCTGCAGATTATACATTTCGAAATTATTTATTTTAATTTAGCTGTAAAGTAAATCAAATAATCCCAACCTGTAAAGGTAGCAACAATGAAGTGATAAACAGGTTAATGCATCTGTTCATATAATAGTCATTTCATTTTCTGAAATGGGCCATCCTGCATTCAGACTTTTACTTTTTGTATTTAAATGATATTTTGTTGCTCAATATTTTCTCTAAACAGTCCAATGTTCAATGCATGATTTAAAAGAGCCTCTAGATACTTCTTCCACCTTTGCCCCCTTATCTACATCATGTTTTCCCCCGTGGCTTTTTTTAAACAGAACAAAAGCAGTGGAGGGTTTTAGAGACACCTGTTTCATTTTCTCCACTTTTTAATAATCGGGATTTGGAACAAAGTTGAACCCTTTACCGCCTAATTTCCGGCATGGCACACCTTTGTTTTGCACCTGTTTGCCCCTTTAGTTTGTGTGTGTGCTGCTTCGGGACGTCGGCGCGGGGAACCGAGCGCCCACTCGGGCACTCTCGGTTATCTGCGCGGTGACGTCATCAGCAGGGATGCGCTGCTCCTCGGCTTTTCCCTCCGCCATGAGGAGCTCAACGTGACAGCCCGCAGGTACTAGCGGCTTTAGTGCTATCAGCACAGCGCGCAGGAGCTATAAAAAAAACACACACAACAAAATGAGTGTCATCCCGCTGCAGGTGCACGTGCCACACAGCGAGAGGGCACAGTATTAAATGACAACGCTTTCTTGAGCGCGTGACACATGCCCTGCCACACACAACATGTGTACATGATTCGCTGCAATAAAACAAGAACATGGATTTTAATACATTATGTTTGACTCATTTTGTGAGGTTATAATTGGTCGTATTTTTTCATTTAAGTGTTTATATATAATGAAAAGTAACACCACAGCAAAGTATTGTCTCGTATTAAATTAAATTCAACAATAAGGAGAAAAATACATTAAAAAAAATATATAAACGTTATTTAGAAGCAAATATTTTCAGTAATTATAACAGACGGAAATACTCAGACTAATATTATTGTTATTATTGTCGCTATGTTTGCTGTTATTGATCAATAGCTGTTCTGTTATTAGCTGAATAAAAACACATTTTAGCATGTGGTGTAAAGTTCACATGTTACTAACGATTTGTCTCGTCTGTTAAAGGAGAAAATAAATAAATTCCTATTTGAACAAAAAATAAAGAATGATTATTGTTATTATTATAATAACAACTCCTCAGTGTTTATTACCAAAACGATTATTATCATTGTAAGATAGGGATGTTATTAGACTTATTATCATATGTTTTATTGTTTTTATTAAATAGTGACTCTGTTATCCTAATAGCCCAGTTTAATGAAAACAGTACATGTGTTGTGGTGTAACATAACCTTATTATGACTATTGAAAGAAAATCTGACTGATTTGTCGAATTTACCTCGTCGAATCTCGTGTTGCATACAGTCATTTAAAATGCTAAAAAATACATGTATGTTTTAATGATGACGTCACTTTATAGACTAAAAATATTTCTGGTTATCTTTTGTCACAATTTAAAATTTAGGCTTCTGTTTAAACAAATAATAGTCCTCCGCGTCTGGACTGTCGAGCAGCGATTGTTGCTCTACTTTCTGTCTTTGTAAACACGGTTTGCCCCGCCAGCCGGAGCATGCTGGTACACGAGACTCAGCCCCCGTGGAGGAGTACTACACAAATGGGTTGTACTCCAGCAGCAGGACTGGGGGAGGAGGTGCGCGCTTGCATGTGTGTGTGTGTGTGTCTGTGTGTGCGCGCGCGTGTGGTGCGGGGAGGGTGTGCAGTTGAAAGCGCCGTCCAACACGTGAGGCTCATGTGACGGTGTGGAGTGTGTGTCTCCAGCCCTCAGACGTGCCTGCAGTCACAGGGTTTATTTAACACGTAGTCAGAACCCACCCTCTCTCCTCTCACACATCCAGCCGGGCGTGGAGCTTCCCCAGACACAACTACAGTCCGGACCTCAGGGTGACAACACTGCCCACCTCTCTGGATATCAGGACGTTACTTTATTGATCTTTATTTTGGTTTTTTCATGTTTTTTGGTCGCGACTGCAGAGACACATTTGGAGCGTTTCGAAGGCTTTTTTAAAGTCATTTCTTCGGGTTTCACACTTTAGCAATATGGAGAGGATTACCAGCGCGCAACCGCCTCCCTTGGTGCCAAAACACCCATCACTGGATATAGCCGACATGCAAGGGTAAGAGGGATATCCGTATTGTAGGATTCAGTTATTTTCAACTTTAAGACGCTTTTTATCCTGAGCCAATACAAAACTAAAGACTAACTACTTGTATCTTCTCTCCAAAGAATCGAGTTTCCCATTTATGTGTACAAACCCAGGAGGGGAATGAAGCGTGTGGATGAGAACAAGGTAAATAAAAGTCAAAATGCATGAATATTCCTGCTTTTTACCGCCTGGACTTCACTGACAACATTTGAACCTTTTTGCAGGAGACATACAAGTTGCCTCACCGACTCATCGAGAAGAAGCGACGTGACAGAATCAACGAATGCATCGCCCAGCTGAAGGATTTGTTGCCAGAACATCTTAAGCTTACAGTGAGTATTATCTTCTACATATGGCATGTCTGCTAACAGCCCGGGAACCTGACTCGCGGCATGGTGCTTCTGCTGAGCAGTTTGTGTTATCCAGCCTCGGTTTAGTTAAGGAGTTTAACACATCTAAAAGTTATGTATTTTGATAACGATCAACATATATTTTATTTATAATTGTAATTTTTTTTATTTTCTTGTCAAACAATTTAAGGTTTTTTGTTTGTTGTTGAACATTTTGCTTGCGTGGAGTGCGTGATTTCCTGGGTGTTGGATGCTTGTCCTCTGTTCAGCTGCAGAATGTGTTACATAAGAAAGATCAACATGCTTATCGAAGGTCTTCCTGTTTTAGACGCTGGGTCATTTGGAGAAAGCTGTGGTGCTGGAGCTCACTCTGAAGCATGTGAAATCCCTAAGCGGCCTCCTGGAGCAGCAGCAGCAGAAAATCATTGCTCTGCAGAACGACTTGCAAATCAGTAAGTTTGGTGGCGTGATGTTGTGTGTACACAAATAACACAACAGATGTTATTCATTAACCAGAGGCTCTGTTGCATCAATCACAAGTGCTTCCAGGAAAGAGTGTGCAGTAAAGATTATTTTTAACCTCCTGGTTCTCGTCACACAGGCGATCATGGAGGCGACAGTGCGGAGAACAGCGAGGAGATGTTCCGATCCGGATTTCACTTGTGCGCAAAAGAGGTCCTCCACTATCTGGCCAGCCATGAAAGCAGCAGGGACTTGACTCCTTCCCATGTCATCAGCCACATCCAGAAGGTAGCCTCCGAAGTCTTGCTCCGTCAGAGCAGCCTACACCCGGAGGAGTCCATCCCTCAAGCTTCGGAGAAACTGAAGAAACCCGCCGGGGAGCCCCAAAGGGCGTCCGAGGGCTCGGCAAAGAACTGCGTTCCCGTCATTCAAAGGACTTACCCCCATGTGACGGGGGAGCAGAGCGGCAGTGACACAGACACTGACAGCGGCTATGGGGGGGAACATGAAAAGCGTGACCCCAAAGCCCAGTGGTCAGAGAGCCACGCAAAGGAAGGGGAGCGCAAGCCCGCTGCATCCGAGGCGACGGCTGGTGCCATAAAGCAGGAGGGCGACGAGCCACATGCCAAGAAGTCGAGGTCAGAATCCTCAGAGGACGAGGTGCTCTCCGGTCACATGGCAGGAGGCCCCGGTAGCTACATGGGCTTCTCCCCAAACCAGCCCCCCTTTTGCCTCCCCTTCTACCTCATCCCCCCTGCAGCTGCAGCAGCGGCCGCCTATCTGCCCATGCTGGAGAAATGCTGGTACAACGGGGGCATGTCCGTTATGTACCCGGGCATGAGCGGTTCTCCACCAAGCTTGACCCAAGAAAGCTCCCCGCATGGGAGGGCAGGGTCTCCGATATCTTACCGCGACTCCCCCGCTCTTCACAAAGCTTTAAAGCAAATCCCCCCATTGAACTTGGAAACCAAAGACTGAACCGATCTGTGTTCCTGTTGGAATCTGAATGTTGAAGGGGTTTAATGGTTGGCCCACTGAAAAAGAAGGCCAACAAACGCACTGGTATCCCTTCAAACCCACTGCCGATGTTTGGCAGAACATTTACCCCCATTTCCCAAATGGTCTCCGTCGAATATCATCAGCTCCTCACACTCTGAAGCAGGACTTTTAGGGGCAAAGTGAAGACTCGTAGATCCCCTGTAAACACTGTGAATATGATCAGTTTAAAGACACGAGTGCGCGCGTTTTGTTCGTGGTTCGTCTACTCCGCACTCAGTGTTGAATGTCCGAGGTAAACACAGAATGTAAGGCACAGAATAAGGCCCCCCAAGATTATTTGGACCTTCTTTTTTTGCGCAGACACCACTCTGTAATGAATGTAAAAGATTGAACAAAAAGCCCCGTGTAGATGCTGCTTGAATTACCGTAGATGACCTGAGAGCGGACGTTGTACCTTCAGTGTTTGTCGCTCCTGTAACTTGCAACAAACCACTGATTAGACTAGAATGTTACCAAAAAAAATAAACATTGTTGAGAGACGTCACAAAAGACATCGCTTCGTTTACTCCCTTCAGATCCCTTGCAGCTAAATGAACAGTTGGCGGTGTTCACAGAATTCAGGGTGTTGTCACTGAACGAGGTGTGTCGCTCATGACAAGTGATGTGGCTATTTGCGCTTTTACGATTTCATTTGTGACTCATGACTATATGTGCATCTAGATGGAGTTCCTGTGAAGTGATGTCTTGTTTAATTATGTTTGTTTATACTACTCGTACATCTCTATTTTTGATACATGACCCACTGAGTGTATTCGCATCGCTACCAGAGGATGGTTGTGGTAGACATTTTGCTGTATGCCAAGCGAAACCTGTACAGTATATAGCGTTGTGCTTCACCGGATTTTTGCATCTTGCCCACAAATTCCCGGTCAAGTTAAGGCCTGATCTTTAGCTCAAGCTGTTGCCTTTACTTGCTTGATGCCTGCACAACGACAGCAGGCGTTCAAATGTACTTTTGCTTTAAATGTTGTGTCTGTGGCAAAGAGAGTGAATGTAAAGCTCAAACAAAAATAATAGTTTTGTATAGAAAGAGGTACTTGGGATTTTTATTTTGACATGTAACAAAAGGTTGTTTGTTGTACATATTTTGTATATAAAGTATTATTGATATATATTAAAATATTAATAAAGCTTTTTTTCTCCCTGAGGAATTTCTGTTTCACTGCTGAAACCTGTTGAAGACAGACAACATGACAGCTCGTCATAATAACACATACTGTACTTACATAACGCTTACATAACCCCTAAAACTGCAGGCCTCTGTAAATCAATAGCATGTCTTAGATTACGGGCTGTAAATCATGCCAAATAAATATTCGTATGGGTGTTAATACATCTATTTTACTGACTTAAGTGCAACTTTTAGCTACTCACAGTTCGTTTTAGCAAGATTTAGCTTGATATTAACTCATGAATGCAATACAATCCTAAATCAACTGTATTAGTTTCAAAACTAGAGATAATAACTTTTAGTTTCGTGTAAAAATGTGCAATTCTTCAGATTTTTTTAAATATTTGAATTGAGTGGTTTAGTCACTTCTCTCACATACCCTGTATATCGTTTTTGTAGCAGCTATTGTAACACTAGTGAAAGTGTGCTGAGTAGGAGTAAAACATGTGTCTGGCATCTTGACACCAAACTGGATGGAAATGATATTTGAGGTTTTGAAGAAAATACATAATGCATTTGATTTACTTTCGTTATAAATAATATGGAATTCCAGTCTCTACCGACCTTTCAGCTGCTTCCGTTGGCTGCTGTTTCCTGCTGCAGTTGTAAAAATAAAAAAATAACGATATCATATGCTCACCACCTGCCTCTCTGAGAAATGTGGAAATGACTCTTTTCCTTTTCTTGTAATCACAACAGTGTTTTGGAATCTGCTCCACAGAACAGTGAACTATTTTCAGCTCAGTCGAGATATCATACTCTCCAAAGGCCTGTTCACCTGCTCAACAATGCAGTAGCAGCGCCATCCAGTGGCACGTGGGCTTCTTACTGCACTGGCGACCCTATTCCCACGCAGGCATACATCTCTGATAGACCACAACATGCAGCCATTATATATATACATATAACTGCCAGTCTATCTTGCTCATTGTTTTATCGTGTGTATTAGGAAGAATTCAAAGAGAACAGAAGTCTTTAAAGCAGCTCTAATCAATATTTGTATGACTTTCTTGAAACCAAAGAACATATGTATGATAAGTTAAAAGAGCATGACATTTTTCTTACATTCTGGTACATCCATACTTTGGTCAAGTATCAAACCACACACATTTTAAGATCACATGAAAAGTCAGATATCATACTTTGTTCTTAGGGTACATATGGGTAAGGTTTTTATCCTAAAATATAATGATTTATAGAAAAACAAAAAGATTAACCAATTTGGCCTTTCTTCAGTTTTGTGCTTCGACAAAACTAGATAACACGTCCACCAATTCAATAAAGAATCTCAGTTCCTTTCACAAATGGGTTGACCTCATCACTCCATGTGAGAGAGGTTTTTATTGGCGATGACCCAACGCTGTACTTCCTCTTGGCTCTATGTAGCAGTTCATATACTCTCAGTTCATTATTTTGGTTTTGCTCCCCGCAACTTTAATGTATATTACGAGCTTCCTATGGTAGAACCGACTACACTAACAAATATTCTAAAACATAAAGCTTGTGTTGCCCTAAGTACGCTCTAAACTAGAGTATACCAGTACCAGCAGACTACAAGTTAGACAGCAGTGTAGCAGAAATGCCCCAAGTGCAACAGTAAAGCTAATTCTCTAGTCTAAACGTTGGGCAACATATAGCAATGAGAGTCTTGCCACCAGAAGAGACATTAAGAGGGGATTATCCACCCCCCACTGAACGTGATACCTTTGGGTTCTGCTCAGCACTCATCCAGATCCAGACTTCTTTCATGGCAGCAAATTTCAAAAAGACAACATTAGCAACAAGCTAGTTAACAGACTGGACCATTAACAAGTGAGGGAAATCATTTTTCGGTGAGGGAAAAACAAGGCCTTGTTCCAATTTCTGAAGTAAGGTGACTTAATGCTAATGCTACTTTTAAATTAGCAACTCATTCAGTGAGTAGGTAAAGTGAGGAAGAGTGGGTAAAACATGACACTGTTGTGGTTACAGCATGTTTCTGCTGCCCCCTAGTGGCCATAGTGGTTGTGAGTTTATCATCCCATAGGAGCACAAATATGTGCACTAATATTTAGGAAAGTAAGAAGTGTATTGATATAGCACCTTTGAAACAAAGTTTGAAAAGTGCTTAAAATAACCGGATACAAGAAAAATAAAACATACACATACAGCTCAACTATTACAGGAAACACACACAAACACAGTTGCTTTAATGAAGGGTTTAGTTATTCTTCAGAAACTGAAGGTGGGTGAAACCATCCACATCATTGTATATGAGAAGACAGTATTTGACATTTTGACATCAACGCTCAATGAGGAGTTAATGAAGAGATGTGAGAATTGGAGTGACAAGGGATCTATAACTGATGTAAAGCTTTACACACTTGTATTTTAAAGAATCTTTATTTAGATTGTTTGTTTTGTGTACTTCCCAATCCCATCTACATGTATCTCTATTTGTTATTTAGCAAAAGCAGTGTGTGGCCTATCTGGAGCCTCGGTGGGGAAACCCTGATGACTTCTGCAGAAAACACTGACTCCAGTGTGAAATAGGCAGCCAAAAATCCTGTCATGAGATGGAGACTGACTTCCAAGAATCACAAAAATGAATGACCTTGTTATTGAGACACTGCTGATAAGTGTCTAACTTTGAAATTGGTGTCACAAAGGACTCACTGGCTGCTGATGGCTGTGGAGATTAAGTGAGGATATGCCCTCCATGATTATTGTAGCTGAGGACAGAGTGGGCTCTGTGGATGAGGCGCAGAGAATCAGCATGTCTGAGAATCTGATTTCTTATGAGGCTCAAAATATTAATTATGTGGTCATCAAAGAACTGGATGTCCTCAAAGAAAAAGACTCCATTCATCTGGTCACGTGGAGGGCGAGGGTCAACAAGTTTCAGAGAAACCTGATGACCTACATTAGAGTGTACAAAGACAATATGTTACTGGTGTTAGCTAACTTAAATATGAATGAAACTTAAAATTTATTAAGCAAAATACATGTATCTACTTTTAAAATAATGAATGAAACTAATTGAGGTTTAAACAGTTGCAGATTTTATATCTTTTATGTGATCCAAAAAAGACAATCATACCAGAAGACTGCATCAGGTTTAGTCAATGGAGTATATACAGTGCTTTAATACATTTTTGTTAAAGGTAAAGGTCAAATAACAACCTTTCATCCTAAATGTAGATCTGAAAAAATATATATCTATATTGTGGCTATTAGTATTACATTAATGAACCTTTAATAGCAGCAAAAAGTCATTTACTATTAAAAAAATACAATACAACATTATATTTTACATTAAAAGTGAGTGAAAGATTGGATTATGATACATATTCATGACCTTTTGTGCAAACACATTGCATTCTCCCTTTGGTTTTTAATTCCAATGTAATGACATTTTTCAGTCATCGAAGAATAAAATTATCATTCCTGGCATCACATGACATTTTCTTCTGTGTGTGTGTGTGTGTGTGTGTGTGTGTGTGTGTGTGTGTGTGTGTGTGTGTGTGTGTGTGTGTGTGTGTGTGTGTGTGTGTCCTCAAGCAGCAGCTGCACACTGAGGCCCCTGCTCTAACTTGGCCCCTCCCACAAGGCTTAATCAGGTGAGTTGCTCCCAACAGGTGTAAGGGGGCGTGGCTTGTTGGGACAAAGGGAGAGGGATTGTTAGGGGAAGGATGTTTGTCTGATTGAGTTCAGCAGGCCCGTAGCCAGCATTGTGGTGGGGGGGGATCTTTTCCCCCCGAAAGTGGACTTCATTTGGCTCCCTACTCCAATGCCCCCTAAATACACCAGCACACTTCAAATCTTTTAATTTAGACATATTTTATTCATCGTCAAGTTTGTTGTGAGTCTGTTGTTGCTGTCCTTCATTTTTTGTCTGTTGCTCCCCACTGTTAACATAAATGGACATGAATTGCTTCAATTGAGCTATCTCTATAGTCATTAAAACTTTAACAAGAATGAAGAATTTGATATAAATGTAAGTGTTACTCAAACTTCCTACATCTGTGATTGTCTGTCTCTGTTGCTCACCTCAGTTGTCTGTTGCTTTCTTCCATTGCCTGTCTGTTGCTGCCCTCCATTGTCTGTCTCTGTTGTTGTTCTGTCTGTCTGTTGTTGCTGTCCTTTATTGTCTATCTCTCCACTGTTGACATAAATAGATAAGAATTACTTCATGAAGTACACTATCGGTATGGTCATTAAAACTTAAACATGAATTAATAATGATATAAATTGAAGTGTTCCAGAAAAGAGCTTTCAAACAGCATCAAAACCATCTCTTTGTAATTTAAATTGACATAATCAAGGTTGAATGTGTAGTGCCCTACCCTCTTACTTAAAACATTCTTAGTCCATTTCTCCCTTATATTAGTGCCAGATTCATGCAAATGCAGTTCTGGGGTTCTACCTTACCACTAAGAAGGCACACAAAGTTTGATTAAAATCTGTGTCGGTTGGGCCCCAAAGTGTCTGATTTCACGTGAAATGACCCACCCCCCATGTCTCCCTCTTCTTCTTCTATGGCTTCTATTGCATCAGAACGCTCATCAGCTCCAATCGTCTTGGGTGCATTTTTGAGTATAGATCGACAGCTTCATCCAGATCCAGAGCCATGTCGTAGTGGGTATGGATGAGAGCCAAGGATGACATGCGGTCCTCTCCCATGCTGCTCCGCATGAATGTGTTGAGTCTCCGGAGAACACTGGCAGACCTCTCACATTCGCAGGAGGTCACTGGCAAGGTGCATGCAATTTTCAGGAGTTTGAAGATGTTCGGATACATCATCTCATCACACTCTTTGATAGCTGAGGCACATGAGCTTGGTCTTTGGTGTAATGCTTTGACCTGCCACTTCAACTTCCACCGTTTCAGCTCCTGGTCAATGACCTCTGGTGATGGCAAGTCATCTTGGTACAGAGCGACTGCTTCAGAGATGTCCACCGTTACATCTGAGTTGCACTGGACAGATGGAATTAGGCCCATGAGCCTTGATGCGGTCACAGAGAGGGGACTAAATCTGGACTCAAACTCTGAAATGACATGGTCTAAGAAGGGTATCGTCATGTTCCGGAGATAGTACTCCTTCACTCCTTCAGCGGGTACATTTTCCCTGTGTTTCTGCCTTCCAGCTGCTCTCGGCTGGGTTGGTTCCACGTTGACCTGAGCAGCCATCCTAACTGCTTGTTCGTAGATTTGATTGAAGTCGTCGTCGATGGTCTCGCGGAGCTCCTTGTAGACAGACTTCACCTCATCAACCATGCTAAATGCCTCGATGATGTCGAGTGAGGTGCTTTGCAGTTTCACCGTGATGCCCGCCAGGTGGGATAAAACTTGGTATACGGTGAGGAATGTGAGGATGAATCCAAAGTTTTGTAGCCCACTCAAGAGACCATAGGCCTCTGCTTTGTACTTGCCCTCCCATCCACTGGTGACATCTTCACTGTACTCCTCTGTATGGAGACCCTGTGCCATGACTTCCAGAGCCTTAATAATGAAGACAAAGGCACTGTAGAAGTGACTGTAGGCATCATGCCGTGCTGCCCATCTTGTGCGGCTGAGGTCAATCAGGGGCTTCCGCTTTCCGGTAGAATGTGCCTCCTTATCTACAACCTCCTTGAGAAGGTGTTCCCTCTTCGGGCTGCAGGTGAAGAACATGACGATGTACTTCATCTTATCAATCATGTTGCGCACAACTGGAAGAGCACAAGAGCGTGCAATGACAAGGTTCAAGCAATGCCCATTGCAGTGCATATAAACTGCCTTAGGCGCATCCTTTTTTATCAAAGCTTGAACGCCAACATTTTCGCTGCTCATATTGCTGGCGCCATCGTACCCCTGGCCTCGACAGTCAGCAATCTCTATGCTTAGATGACTCAGCACATCTTTGATCGCGCTTGCAATGTGGCGACCTGTGATCCGTGGCAAAGTACAAATCTCAAGCAACTCCTCTCTGATATTTAAGTCTTTGTCCACGAAGCGAACACACATTGGCATCAGCTCTTCATTATGGGATGTGACCTCATCAGCTAGGACTGTGTACATCTGAGCATGCCTGACCTCTTCCACGATCTTGGCCTGAATCATGTGCTTCCCTATTACATCAATCATTTCATTTTGGCTTTGAGGTGATAGATATGTGGCATTTTTTAGCTTTGGTTTCTCCAAATGCTGCTTCAGCTTTTCATCGTGATTTGAAAGCAGTTTCAATAGGGCCAAGAAATTCCCAGGATTGCCACTACAATGCTGCTGCTCAGCTGATCCTCTCAGTGCAATGCATTGACGGCCACAGTAGAGAACAGCCTCTGCAACGCACTTGAGAATGTGCCTGTTCTCTTTGATGTTGGTCTCCTTTGCACTGTCCATACGGACTGATATCCGGGTATTGGGGTTTTCATGTGACTGTCGAAACAGTTTTGCTCTTTCAAATGCCACTAAATGGTTTGCTTTCGATTGGTGGCTTCCAATTATCTTCGTTTTCTTATGCCATTTACTGAAGGGCGCATTTATCAGTGAAGTTGACTGTTTCCTCTCTGTGGCATTGAGAAAGAGAGCACAGCATATGCAGAAAGCGCCATCGAGTTTCATGCTGTAAACCAGCCACCATCCATGCTCCTCAAACCAATCATACCTGAATGCCCTGTTGCACCCACCAATAAATGTAGTTGGGAAAATGAAATGTTTCGAAGGTCTGACGTGGTTTTTCACCAAATTGTACTTTTGGCCATCAGACATCTGACACACAGCCTGTGCTATTTCCTCAATAGATTTGGTTGCATCTATGAAGAAGCCAAGGTCACTGTCAAGTACAGAGCTCGGCTGGGCTACCTCACATTCTGCTGCCTGTCTCACTCTCACATCCTCAGCCACTTCAGGAGCTGCTGCATCTCTCTGCTCTTCCACTGCACTGTTACCTGGCAAGGCTGTTTCATTGCTGCTACTACTAGCTGCTGGTAGCTCACCCTCCACATGCTGACTCACTAAATAAATACAGCAAAAGAAAGACATTTAAGTCAATTTTAGAGTATTTCAAACCAGACATAATAATAATTTTATTCTCTGAATTATTTTATTTTCTATTGTGCACATAGAATTGTGAGGGTTTGGGTAATTTCATCAAGCAGATATATTGCATTTGTCATAAAACGGTTTTAACAAAAAGCACACACAACAAACGTCTGACAACAAACATCTGCACCTGAAACACAAACATCAGGTGCAGGGAAACTACACTGATTGACTCACATACACCCTATCCATGTTTAACCCCCTTTTTTTTTTACACCTCTATACTGTATTTTATTTACTATGGCCTTAGGAGCAACAGGCATGGTGACAGTAAAATACAGCCTAGCTGGAGCAACAGGCATGGTGACAGTAAAATACAGCCTAGCTTGATCATCAGCATTGCAAAGTGAGTTACTGAATGTTATTGTCACTTACATTTCTTAAAAATCAACTAATGGGCATAAAATAATTTGGCTTTAGTGTGGGGGGAACCCCTCATAAAATCCGTTTCACTTTCAGGAAAAGGTGGAGAGGCACCAATAGAGACCGAGGTCGAAACTGCACATAATAAGTTCTGTCATAGACATCTGAAGCCGCGAGCACAAAATGGTAACACTCTGCGTCAAGACAGTAGACTCAGGAGACAGACACTAGTCTAAAACAGACGGGGGGAACTGTCAGCTATGTGGCACTTGCAGAGCACAAGCATAACGAGATGGAGGGGGGGAGACATTGAAGCACCGAAGTCACGTTAACACGCCAAGCAATACACTTTTAACAATCCCGAAAATAGTTACTGTTACGTTCGCTATGTTTCCTACAAAATTGACAGTGGTATTTTCTGTGTTCGGCGAGGGATGGGGCTAGCATATAGCCTAATGGAGCTAGGCAACCACTGACAAGTAGCCTAGGTCAGTGAGTGTTCAGATGCAGCTAGGTCTAGCAGCTAAGTAGTAAAGAAATAGAAGCCCTGCACTCAGCAGCTTACCGATTTTGGTCCTTTTCTGGAATAAGTCACCAATGTTTTGGGACAATGTTGCCGCCGACTTCTTTCGTTTACGTTCCTTGTCTT
Organism: Eleginops maclovinus; assembly: GCF_036324505.1. Classification (NCBI taxonomy): domain Eukaryota; kingdom Metazoa; phylum Chordata; class Actinopteri; order Perciformes; family Eleginopidae; genus Eleginops; species Eleginops maclovinus. The sequence continues at coordinate 25,836,984 of NC_086368.1, read as the reverse complement.
CTTTTTTACCCATTTTCGCTATTCTTCTGATTCTTCTTTGTTCCTATGTAATAGGCGATTAGGCTAGCTACCAACAGAAATGGGGGCATTACCGCCACCGACTGGATTGGTGTAAAACAGTCTGAACAAAATGTGTAAACAGAAATATTAACCATTTTTCTTACTCGTCACTTCTCTGAGTCTACTTTTCTTTTTTATTAGTCTGGATTTTGATATTGTAAATTTAGATTTGAATCATGTATATTCACCGGAGATGAACAATTCATTCATTGAATAGCCCACATATCTTGAGGGGCGTGTCTGTGTATGGGGGGAGGGGGGGGGGGGGTCGAGTGCGGGAGGGGGATCGAACGAACCCTTCGATCCCCCCTGGCTACGGGCCTGTTAAGGACAGTCAGAGGAGTAAGAGCTGCTGACGGCCATGTGAAGCCAGTGGATTCTGAGGACCACGAGTATTGAGTGGGGTATGTTTTCCCTTCTTGCTTTTTGGATCTTTTTCTTTTTTTGCCAAACATTGTTTTTCCCCGGATTTTATTTTTGACGTTAGAAGGAAGTTGGATTATTTCATTCGATCCTTTACAGTCTGATTATTCTTGTGGACAAGCATGTGGACATTTCTGCAGTTTTTTCCAGAGTTCTCACCCAATAAATCATCCCTAAATTACCATTAAATGTCCTTCTTGTGGTTTCTTAAATTGTAACTTGGCTTAAAAGTAAGACTGATTGTTGAAACCTTTACATAAACACAAAAATTAGAGCCTTTTATTGAAACATTTCGGGTACTTTCCTTAGGTTCTCTGTGGGTGGTGTTGGGTGGAGCTGGTTAACTTTACTGTTACCATGAAGGGTAAAGAATGAGTGTCACTAGCTCATTCAAGCCTGATGCAGTCCCAATAGAACGTGTGTCCATTCTTTACCTGAGCTCTACTTTCATGTATGTGTTTCATTGTTGATAGTAGAAAGCTGAACTGGTGTTGTCAGTCTGAAATGTAGAGGGAATTGTTCAAAGTCCGAAGGGTTAATATTCTGAAAGCCCTGAAACTTGTGTGAAACGTGTAACATGTCTTCTGTTTGTGTTGCGGCTAATGCTAACATGTGTTGTTTGTCTGTTTTGTTCTTGCTGTGTTTCTTACCACTGCTCCTAGTACTAGGATGGGTTAAAAGCAGAGGACAAATTTCATTGTGTGTGCTCTGCTGTGTGCATGTATGTGACTAATAAAGAGGGTTTCATCCTCCGATTCTATCTATCTTCAAAATCAATACCGAGAGTTGAATAGGCCTGCACTATGACCAAAAGCTGTGTACTAAAATAAAAGGGCAGATTAACCTACACACATGTGTTTGACTTTCTTCCTTTACATTTTAAACAAGCTGTAATTGTGAAGAATAGTTTATTGAAAGATCAAGAGCTCACACACTGAAAACCAGCAAATAGCCCATGATTCATTGGTATAGCCTTAACTAGTCAACAGTAAGCAGGTAAAATGAGCTTCACTTTGACCAACATATCTAGTCACATGATAATTCATTAACAATAATAATGATCAACTCATATGACAGTGACAGCGTGTTCCCTTTTATTTTTGCAGTGTCAATGGGGTAAGGGTGAAGCAGTGAGTTTCTCATGTGTCTGTCTATTTCAGTTATACATAATAATGAAATTAATATCTACTTCCCTAAAATACAGCACTAATGCTTTGAGAAACATAGGGTTGTTTCCTACATTAGATCATTATTTTCCAGGGATTTTAACTCCTTGTGTATTAAATATGATAATGGTGAGCTGTGCAGTTTATTTATATTCATTTAATGTTTATTGATAGGAAAAATACATAGCAATGCCCCAACATTTAAAGCAATTGCTAATTCCTGAAGTCTGTCCCCATAAGGCCTTTAAATAACACATATTATCCATATAGATCTAAAATCCATTGCTCACAGAAGCTACACTTTTGCGTGGACTGTTTTGAAGTTTGACCTGTATATCATGAGTTCTAATAATAATAATAATAATAATAATAATAATAATAATAATGAGCTTTATTGGTATAGCACCTTTCATAGAAGAATTGCAGTCCAAAGTGCTTCACAGCAGAGAATTGACATCTCGTTAAATTGATATCGCATAGAATACAGTTACCAGTAAACTACAGAAAAATAGTCATGAAATTTGCATAGATTAGACATAAAATGTAAAATAGATTAAATCTTAAATGTGTAATTTACGATGATAAATAACTAATGGAAATCTCCTTCTTGTTCGTGCCTGATACCTGCAATTCCATACTGTAGCCTACATATGGATCGGCTTTTATTCTGAAAACCTCCGAAGGGAACTCTCGTTCTTGTTCCTCACCTGCCCGTTGATCCGCTTTTATTTTGAAAACCTAGTGTCGGAAGTACCCCTATGTTCTCGGCTGCTGCTGTAGATAACTGATTTAAGAACAGTGACTGCTCAGTACCAGCTGGAGCTCGGACAGGACCACCGAACCCACCAGTCATGATAGTGCAGGCTGCTGGGCTGCTGCTGCTCGGACTCGTAGCCTCCTGCCGGGGAGGGTTTAACCCGGTCACCGTGAACATCAGTCTGGACGAGGACCCAGAAGTGCGGTGGGCTCCTATTACAAAAGCGTTCGACGTAGAGTACTTGAAGAAAGCTGCGGCTGAAGTCATTGAGTAAGTTTTTCAGAGCTTCCTTTTCTTGCTTTGCATGTTTTAAAATATTATGAACACTGTACGTAGTGGAAGTAATATTTCTTAAAGTACTTATTACGATGTTATGCACACATTACTTATACCAGGAGTTGCAGGTGTTTTTTTTAGTTGTTATTTAATAAATAGGCTTAATAAAAATGGTATTGTCAGGATCTAGGTTGAGTAACTAAAGTTGCACTGAATGCATGGCTTCACTTTCTGTTGAAGTGCTGGTAAATAAAAAGGAAGTTGACCTGCGTTATCATAAATATTTGAGACATACAAATAGTTATGTTGTAAAGCCAGCATACCTATGGCATCTACTGTGCCTTGTGTACATAGTCTTTAAGCTAAATGTTATTATTAAATTACATTATCTGTATTATTATCATGCTTCATTTCATTGACATTTGAACTTATTCATATTATTTTGTAATGTTTACCCTTTACGTTATCAAATGTATTTAGTATTTTCTATAATGAATATTATTTAGATATATATATATATATATATGTGTGTTATACTGTGAATATGTATCTTTTAGCTGTTCAATTTTATTATCTTTATCATCTTTTTCAAACTCCTGTGTAATGCTTGAAACATTGCAGCTGTTACAAAATAATTTCCCAATTTGGGATGGAGTATCTATCCATCTATCCATTCATCCATCCATCCATCTTGTCCTGCATTTGATGCACTGACAGTGCCTTGTTTGCCGAAGACTCAATACAAAGAAAGTTACACAATACTGTATAACACTTTGTACCAGCCTTAAATCAGCAGTAAACTACCCTCTGGCTGAAGAGGCACTGTGTCATTATGTGTATTTCCAGTCTCAGTGCTGAAACAGACATGCTTTCTTCTTTTTTGTTGCAGCACAACGGTTCCTAAATGGGTGCATCACGCAGTCACACCGATCGTGAAGGCCCTGGAGAAGTACGTTCCTCAGCCTTACGCAGGGGAGATCAGAGGTATTGCCAAACAGGTGGGAGGCAGCATTTCAGACATCCTCATTCTCAACTTCGCCTATGAAATATCTGCGTATGTATGACTCTCATTCATAATGACACATTTATTATAGAAACCTGTGTAAAATGCAGAGGTACACAATGTCTGCAGGATTAAGGTGAATATGTTCTCACAATCTTTATGCATTTCTCTTAGATTTTGCACTAGCATCGTGGCTCAGGACACAAATGGGACTGTGTACCACGGTAGGAACCTCGATTATCCACATGCAGTGCTGAGGAATATGACAATGGATGTCATTTTTCTCAAGAATGGAAAGGTACAGTATGTCTTCATAGCATTTCAAAACTCTAGTGCCTTCTCAAGCTATACCTAAGAAATGTCTGAGAATCATTAATCAGGAAATACGTTTTAACAGAATAAAAGTGCCTGCATATTGATGACGAGGTCAGTGATGCAATGATTTTGTTTTTTGACGCACCCATCCAGGTAGCGTACCGTGGAACTTCATTTGCTGGCTACGTTGGCCTGTGGACGGGACAGAGTCCTAACAAGTTTACCATCTCTGGTGACCAGCGAGGTAAGACGATAAGGGCTCCAACCAACGTTTTTATTTATTTTCTACTTAATCTGCCAATCATTTTGTCTAGATTAATTGATTTCAGCTCAAATCCAGAAATATATAGTTTAATATGATTTTAAAACAGAGATAAGCAGGAAAGTGGCATATGTCTGGGCCTGAAAGTCATATTTTCTGTCACATTTATTTCAAAAAGACTAAAATGATCATTGTAATCTTTGGAGATTATTTTTATTTATGTCGATCTTATCATTCCACATTCAGATTGTATTGTCTGTTTGTGTGTATGTCTGTATACATGTGTGTTTGTGCTGATCAGGCAGTGAGCACTGGTGGAACTGGTGGAAGAATGTAGTGTCTGCTTTATTCTTTCGGCGGACCCCGGTCAGCTGGCTTGTGCGAGAGGTGAGTGTGTATGAAAGTCAGCGTAAAGAGGAAGTTTGAGGAAGTGAAACTGACTGACTGAGTGACCAACAGACGCTGCAGGAGGCAGAGGACTTTCAGGAAGCTGTGATGCGTCTCTCCAAAATTCCCATCATCACCGGAGTCTACTACATCGTGGGTGGGGTGCGAGCTGGGGAAGGGGCTGTCATAACCAGGGACCGAAAGGGCCCCGCTGATATCTGGCCGCTGATTCCCATCAATGGAGGGTAGGCAAAATAAAGGATCTGAGGAGAATCTGGTATATCAAGAGGTCCATCCCCATGTCCCTCCTTGACTCAATCACTTGAAATCAATCAGACACTCTATGCGTTGATAAAGGACACTGAATGTTGAACAGTGCATTCGTATAGATCTGGGGGGTCCAAACTACGGCCCTGGGGCCAAATGTGGCCCGCAGGCCATTTTGAATCAGCCCTCAGCAAATTCTAAAAGTATAATGGAATATGGCCCACAAATTAAACTTTTGCTTGTCTTATATTGTACTTCTCAAATAGATATGTTAAAATATATTAATGAGACCAATCATCAAATCAATTCAGTTTTTAAAATGTTAAACATTTTCTAACAAATCTTAGTTGATAAAAAAAAAGCCAATAACTTATTTCTATAACCAGCTTGAAATCAAACCTTCATATTTACTCTTATTATAAGCAATCTGAGCCTTCTGTTTTAAAGAATGAGCTGCCAACTAAATAACTGAAACCCTAAAGAGAGATGGGATGTGGGCTGTTTTTTTCTTAAAGCGTTTTCAAGTATCGCACATTATTCACCTACATTTCATTTGTTTTGCTCACTTATAACTTAACTTTTGAGGCAATATTCACCTCTATAAGTGACCCAGCTCTTCGTATATTGTTCAGTATGTGGCCCTCTGTAAAAAAAGGTGTGGACACCCCTGGTGTAGAGGATATATAAATACAGTAATCAATGCAGTTCTAGCTCGTAAATGGTGAAACAAGTACCCTATCCATATCAGGACATCAGAAAAGTTACATATCACTAAAAAATACCTGTTTCACCTGTACCTTAGCCAGTAAAATGATTTAAAAAAAAAAGAAATACCATTGCAAGACCAGCACAAAAGAAAAATCAAGATTCAAAGGCTCTGTCATACACAGTAGCTACTGTTTAGTTATGATAAAGAACATCTTAAGAGCCAGGCTCCTCCAACATAAATATATACATAACACATTCAAAATATTCCAAGAAGAAATGGAAGTGAAACAAATTAGAGCAAGAGAAGGTTGCAATATCGATATATAAGGAAATGCAAAAGCAGTAAACTAAAGACATGTTCATTAAAATAAAATAAACAGAATAAAAAAATATAAAATACATTGAATCTCGTGAAGAAAAAGAGAAGGATGAATTAGATCAATAGATCGGTGAAAGCTAAATTGCAGTTTGTAGGGATTTACTTTGAGGGAAGTTCAGTGAAGGGTTGTGTGTGTGTGTGTGCCTGTGTGTGTATACCATAACATGTCTTGTTTCTGTTTCAGATGGTACAGAGTGGAGACTAACTTTGACCACTGGCTTCCTCCTCCAGCCAGGGATCATCGGAGGCGAGTCATCTTACATGATTCACAATAGTGTCGATGTTACTGTCATTAATCTGCTGTTATTATTTTGTTATTTTTGTAGAGACGCGGCCAACAAAGCACTAAATGCTACTGGCCAAGATCACATCAACATGGAGACACTTTATCAGGCAAGCCTGGAGGAATAAATCAATATTTGAGACTAAAACACAGGTGATACTGACAGAGATTGAACACATTATATGGATTTCTAACAGTGTCTTGCCCTACAGGTGCTGTCGCTGTATCCTGTGTGCAATGGGTAAGGAGAGCACTGTCTGTTCTACTCATTGTTACAATGAATCACTTGACTGCAACTGAGATTGGCAGCAGTGTGCATACCAGTTCCCTTTAGCCCATCTCAGCAGTAATGTCAATAGACCTTTGTTTGACATACTTCAGCACATGGCATATAAAACAGCAGTAGTTACATTTCAATGGAAAGATTGAAGGTTAAAGAAGGATTGCACTATTTGCATAATATTTGATCAACAGTTAGAGGATCAGTATCACTTAAAAACTGTACTTTAGACGTGTTGTTTAAGTTTATTTATGAAGAGCAATATAGTAATATTCTCTCTTTTATTATTTGTGTTTTATTAAAAATGTTCTGCAGATCTTCCTCATATTATGCAACCCCTACATTATTATTCATGGTTTCATTTTTGAATGGTCTTTTATACATCTTGTCCACTATTTTGAAATCCCCAGACGTACTGTCTACACAACAATAATGAGTGCAGCAGCCCCGGAGAAGTACAATACACTTGTCAGACCACAGGTAATTACATCTTTTACAAATGCACTTATTAAGCATTTCTGAGACTCCTTCGCACTCATGTGATGTCCCTCACTCTCTTTTAAGGGCTGCCCACCCAACTGACTGTGAGCCTTGCTGCCTAAACTCCAGATCATGGTTTCATGCAGATTAAATCAAAAGAATGATCATGTGATCACGTGATGATTCTAAAATCAAAGAGAAGGGAATCGAGCTCTTGTAGGTGATTACCCTTTTTTTACGCTGCCTCTAATAAAAGGAGAAATGTGAAAGAACCTCATGTTAGTGCAATTTATTTGTAAAGTTTCAGAACTTTGTGTTTGATTTAATGATTGTGGTCACTTGAAGACAGCCGCAGTGGAGGAATGCAGACTTTCTCAATGACATGTTACTCATACCGCACGAGTAAAATAAACAACGATGGAAAAACACTTGTACCTGGATCGTGGTGCTTTCGAGTTATATGATAACTGTGCCTCTATTGATTTGTGCCTCTCAAATAAACCAAGTCTGTAACCTTGTTGAGCTTTTCTTCATCTTTCATGGTTCACATTTGTCTCTTTGTTTACATCATTGAGATCAGACACTGATTTGTGTGTTTGTTTAAAGCTCATGCAAATGTTTTGTTTAAAGGTGCCATAGAATGTAAAACTGTATTTAGCTCGGCATAGTTGAATAAGGAGAGTTCGGTACATTGAACTGACATACCGTGAACCTCAAATACCATTGTTTCCTCCTTCAAGGTGCAGGTCATGAATATGCATACCACAGCGGTAAAACGGGCGTAGTACAACAATCCCTGTGTGTGTACGTCACACACGGTAGTCCAGCCCCAACATCTGCATACACCAGCTGCTGGAAACACTAACACTTACCACTCCGTAACGTTGCTCTCCAATCTCCGACCAACTGGCTGTTCTTCAAATTCATCGGTTTCCTCCTCCGATAAAGGCTCAAACATGTGAGGTTGGATGCCAATAGCCTCCATGGTTCATCTCTCACAGTTTCTTGAACTTCACTTACTTCTGTGGGCTCTGAGGCAGCCATGGATTGCTCCTTGTAAACCAGCCAATCAGAATTATTTAAATGAGCCCCCCCAAATAAGGCAATTCAGCTTCTAGGACCAAATCATAGGGTTATAATTGGGCCTGTAAAACCGCATCTGGACATGTTTTGGATCAACCAAATTTATATACCTTCTTTGTAGACAACAGACAACCATTTAAATTACCAGATAGCTTTCTATGGCACCTTTTAATGTCAAAACAATGAGTGGTATTTCAATGTGGAAGAGAAACTCACTCTGATGAGAACTTTGGGAATTTAGCATTTGCAGACCATTTAAATGCACAAAAATGTAAAGAACACACTACAGGAAGGGGAAAACACCAAAAAGCATAATAGGGCCCCTTTTAATAGTTTAGGTTTTTGACTAGTTTTCGGCTCACAATAGAAGTTCTAATGGTTAAAAATCTATTTGAATTCAATTATGCAAATCATAAAAAGTTAAACAAAAAGGGGAGGATCAACAGCTGCATAGTTTTGTCGTTATGTAATCCCTTATTGAGTTTGAGTTGTGGGAAAGAGAAGTTGGTATTATGGTCGTATTAGGAGGAAATAGAGAAGGCGACCAATTACCTGAAATATACAAATATTAATTAACTTTCTGTTCTTTCAATTTCATTTCTTGTTATAACTTTGTTTACTTTGTCCTATTGGACAAATGCATTGTAAAGATGCCTAATAGGACTCTAAACAATTCTAACTACTTATTTTCACAAAGTAAGTACATTTTTCATACGCCTACACTAGCCTGCAAATTTCAATGCAGGACCATTACCTGTAATTGTGTTTAGAGTTAGGTATTAGTCATTTTACTAAGATAAATAATCTCAATACTTGCTCCACCTCTGATTGAATGTAACACTTGACAATGGCAACTCCCACCTTTGGATCCATTATCCAATAGATTTAAAATCCTACTCAACCAATCATCCAATACAAATTGCCCACATGTTCAATGTTGCCTTTTGTCTTTGGACATGGAGAGACATCAGTGTTGAAGACATTAGGCTGTTTCCACAATTGAAGGACGCAAATCTCAGTGTGCTCCGGTACAATTTTAAAGTTGGATGTTTGCTGATATTAAAAGGAACTGGACTCTGAACTGGAGGTGCATGCTGCTGGAAGATGAGAAACATCCAACAGAGAAGGTCAGAGACGGTACAAAAACACACAACAACTCACAACGGTTAAGTTATTCTCAGTGGTGTAATGCAGTGAAGTACATTTATCAAGTATTGTATTTAGCTACGATTTGGGAGTACTTGTACTTTACCTGCGCTAAGTATTTCCATTTTATGGTACAAATACTTTTACTCTACTGTATTTTGGAAGCTAATGTTGTAATTTTTACTATATTAAATTTATTGGACACCTTTAGTGACTTTACTAAAGTAATAAATGAACTAATTAGCAGTTTGCAAAGTAAGTAAAATTCGCTCCACTTTTACCAGCTGTGATAAAGATATTTATGCTTCAATATTAGTAATTAAAAATACAGGAATCTGAAATTGGCTTTTAAGAAAAAGTACTTTTACTTGTGGTGATTTAAGTATATTTCCATGCTAATACGTTTGTACTTGTAACAGAATAGTTTTATACTGTAGTATTTCCACTTTTACTAAAATATTCCTCCAATACTGCAAAATAGTCCCGCTTTCATGCGCGCTCCCGTGAGCTTCGTGCACTCCTCAGCAACACTTGGATCACATGACATGACAAAGCAGCAGCAGCAGCTACTTCCTGTGTGCACTGCTAGCCAATTTCCCATCCCAGACGGACACTGCGACTAATACCGTGAAAAACAAAGATGCTGGCTCTCATAAACAGACTCCTGGACTGGTTCCGGTCCCTCTTCTGGAAAGAGGAGATGGAGCTCACCTTGGTGGGACTTCAGTACTCTGGGAAAACTACCTTCGTCAATGTGATTGCGGTAAGTCTGTCAGTGTGGGCCCTGGCTAGCAACCTTACCTGGGAGAAGTTGTCTTTAAATGTGTTAAAATGTTCGGAAAGTGCATGACTACATTACTAGATTGTGTTGGTGTCTTTAAAGTGTCACATATTGTTGTCTGAACACTGGTAAGACTTTCATCTAGTAGTTGTTTTGGCTAGAGTGACGAAGTTCTTGGTATGACTGCGCATACTTATGAAAGAGGTCATGTGATCGATGTGTAATATCTGCCGGTGTGTCCACTGCAGCGATATGTTAACATGCAGGCAGTCTAGTAATCTTATGTGAGCCAGGTTGAATTAAAGCCGGTGAGGTCTGGAGACATAACACCAGCATGTTGCAAGCTATAATATCATTATAGATATGGGTGAATAGAGTTGTGGCGTAAAGTAACTAAAGTAGATTCACTCAAGTACTGTACTAAAGTACAATTCTGAGATAAAGACTTGGATTACAAATGTGAAATTGAAATAAGACTTTAGTAGCCCCTTACTGAAACTCAACAAGCTACCCTGCAGTATGCAAAGTAATGAGCTCCTTGTTTACCAGCTTCTATATTTATCATCAAAACATAGGTCTATATATGAATGCCAAATGGGCCAATCTACATAAAGAGCACTTTTACTTTTGGTAGTATAAGTATACTTTGATGCTCATACTTCTGTGCTGTGGGTAACATTTTGATTGCAGTACTTTTACTTGTCACAGAGTACAACTTTCACTTGAGTACAAGAAAGGAGTACTTCCTCCTCCTCTGCATATACTGTAGCTAGCACTGTAAAACTTGTTGATACTTCAACATGTCATATGCCCCGTTTGTTATTATATTTAGCCTGCAACAGTCATGGGTGGGTATGGGCTAAGGGTTGTGTAATCAGTGTTGTTTTTCTGTTTGTTGGTGATAGAGCACGCTCATTTTGGAAAGTCATGTTGTAGGCTAGGCGACAGTGCTGTAGGAGGCTCCCCTTTCCTGGATTCCTCTCAACAATACAGACTTGTTCCGGGTCTTTTTGTGGTCATGTCAGGTGATCTGAGACCAGCTTTAAACAAAGCTGCCTCCTGCTCTGCTTTGCAAGACTATTGTACTAGGCCCAGACTTTATATCAGCCATGCAAGCAAGGCCATAGAAGTAATCTGGGATATTTGAATTTCTATCAAAGCAACTTCATTTAAGGATGCTGCTCGTTAATGGCACGTTAAGCCTGTGAATGTTTAATAAGAAACACTTAATTGCTGCGGGAAGCTTGTATGCTGATGTCAAAATGCCCTCATCTCATCGTGAGTCATGGTGTTATACTGTAGACCAAGTGTTGAAATATCAAGCAGCTATAAATGACCGGTGTCATCAAATCATTTCCAGTGAAATTATTTCCATTCGCTCGGCTTTTCATGTGAATGCAGAATAAACTTTAAGCATACTGGCATGTTTGTTTTAGACGGAAAAGAGACTAATTAGGTGCACATGAATGCTTGTAATACCATTTCAACACTAATCATTCCAGTTGCTAGCTGCAGTTTTAACTAACATGACCTTTCTGTTTCTTTTCTGCAGTCAGGGCAGTTCAGTGAAGACATGATTCCCACAGTCGGTTTCAACATGCGGAAGGTCACTAAAGGCAATGTGACGATAAAGGTTGGCTAACGAGCTTCAAAATCAAGAAGCAGAATTAGAATTACTTCACTATGTTACAATGGAACACATGTTGCAAAGGCTTGGTCTCCTGACTATATTTCTGATTGTGTGTGTGTGTTTCTTCCTGCAGATTTGGGACATAGGGGGACAGCCTCGCTTCAGAAGCATGTGGGAGCGCTACTGCAGAGGAGTCAATGCTATTGTGTAAGTTTGTGGTCACTACAAAGTACAGCAGGTGGCCTTTTTGATAACTCGTATTCTGTTTGGCTTCCTGAACTTGCTGTTATCTGAAAAACTGAAATTGTACGTCCAATGCCAAACAATTCTTATTTTTGTGTTAACATTTCGCTTGGTATCTCTCCTTTTATAATAGAGTTGAACTGGAATGATGCCGAAACACAGAAATGAGTTAGCTTGTTAGCTTGTTAGCTCGTCTGGCTTTCCTCATCTCAAAGTCAATGTTTTTGATACCTAGACTAAGGTCTGTGGATAACAAAGGTCATGAGATTTTCAGTTTGTTCTCTGACATGAAAACATTGGTTAACTTCTCCGGCATATATGCGTTTTTTAAAACAGCAGTTGCTAACAAGTGTAAGAGACTACTTAAAGTCAAATTAGCCGCCGTTAGCTTAGCGGTGTTAACGTGAAATCATGTTGCATTCAAGCTTTGACTCTTATAAAAGTGGTGTTAATATGTGGAAATTCAACAAACAAATTGTGTTAACTATCTTACTGTAAATGTGAGTTTGACACAGCTTTTTTTTCCCACAAAGTTTAAAAACCCAAAGGAAAACTCCAATTGCTTTTACTTTTGGGAGCCCATCCAATGCTAGCTTCTATGTCGGCCTACAAAAATATGTCATCACCGCACCTGTATTGTGTTCACATTTAGTATTGTAGTCATTTTAGATTCAGTGGATCATTTATTTTAGATTTACCAAACTATTAAGTCATTTTTTTTCCTCCCTCTTGCAGTTACATGGTGGACGCAGCCGACCAAGAGAAGATAGAAGCTTCCAGAAATGAGCTGCACAACCTTTTAGACAAACCACAGCTACAAGGAATTCCTGTAAGTGGACACTTGTCGTGACGTTACTAATTCCCCTTGATTTCAGAGGGTCCAGTAACTCTGGTTAAAAGCAGGAATTAAACCTTTAATTAGTAATGATGCAATGCGTGGATCGCAGTGACTCAGGCTTAATGACACACTAAGTGGTCATTTGCACGCAGGGAGGATTCTGAGATGGGTGAAACACATGGAGAGAAACCTCTAAACTGTTGGCTCACACTGAGATAATGCTGATACATTGCTGTGCCGGATATTGATCAGCCCTTTTCTGTTTTTCTCTTGTTTCAGATTCTAGTACTGGGCAACAAACGAGACCTGCCACGCGCACTTGATGAGAAGCAGCTCATTGAAAAAATGTGAGTCAGTCAAGACAGTGTTGATAATCCTGCACAATAATAACTAGGGCATGAGGAGTCAGTTTCAGGGTAACGCTCTTTAAGATAGTCCCCTTTTTGAGTAGATTATAGATTATGTTCGACATTAAAACTGCTTATAAATTGATATTCTGAAGATGTTTAACTGATTATTGATATTTCTGAGTACATGTGACCATCATGACAACATATTCTAATGAGTGACCTTGAGTTCTGACATCGAATTGGGCAGAATTTCCATATTTCCGAATCTTTTACACTAGAAAATCTGTAAGCTCATCAATTTCCAAACGCACCTTTTCACAAGGGACGTTTTAGGCAGTGAGGATCTTCTGGTTGCTGCTCATAGTCAAATCACAATGTCCAAAAATAAATGGTAGCACAAATGGATAATAAAAACAAGGGGAGAAGTCTGTCATACAAAAACAGCGATGTGTCAAGATATAGTCAAAGAAACGATTCGCTTTTTCGATAAAACTCTAGGAGGCTCTCCCCAGTGCCAGAAAGTCACGATATGAACACAGGTTTTATCAAAACATGCAGGTAGCAGCTCCTTATTTGTGCTGATTAAATTATCTGTTGTGGTTTTTTTCCTATAAACTTTTAACACAAAGCTTCATGTTTCCCATCTCTCCTTTCTCAGGAACCTATCTGCCATCCAGGACCGGGAGATCTGCTGCTACTCCGTCTCCTGCAAAGAGAAAGACAATATAGGTAAAGAGCGAACCGGACTTTAAATGATTCTACATCTGTACTTCCCTGCTGCGGTCTTAAAACCCCCCTCCTCCTCTTCTTTAGATATCACGCTGCAGTGGCTCATCCAGCATTCAAAGTCTCGGAGAAGCTGAAGATGAAGCCCCCCCTCCTCGCCCCATTGTAGCTCTGGCCTCAGCCCCTAATGCTCATGGGACCTCGACAGCCATCCTTTCCACTGCCTCTGTGAAGTTATCCAGCTCTCTGCTCACTACCCCCAGCACCACGCAGTACACTACCATAGATGTGTAACCCCCCCTGTACAGCACTACCACCACCACCCCGACTATCAGGAGATTTATAAAGCTGTTTCAGTACTGAGCTAGAAGGTGGATTATCCAAACCCGTCATGCCTTATACGGACCTGCTGTGTGTCTGGCTTTTTAATATAGCTTCTGCAAGACTCTCACGATGTCACAGTGTGATGTTCCCCTTCGATGGACCTCCTTTTAATCCCCGGCTAAACATTTGGTGTTTACATGACATGGATTTGATTGTAGTTTTTAACAGTTATTTGCCAAATGATGATGCTAGCTTATGCTAATACCTACCTTTTTTAATTCCTAATGAAATCTTCCCACTGCAGCCTGCATTTTATTTGCCGGTATCCATTTTATTAAGTGACTTAAGTCAATGTTTACACATCACTTAAAGATGAACAGAAGTGTTGTTTTTGTCTGAGGCAAACAATCCTAAGATAGGTCATCAGAGTTTTATAAGTGCCTTCGGCTGAGCGAGTGATCCAATCGGATGGTAATTGCCCAATGCGACTTCTAACCCACTATTATGAATAAACACTCGGTTCAGACACAGCATAAATCCCTTGATTACGCCTCAAGCCACACTGCGATGATCACGTTATTTTTGCGATCTCATGAAGGCGTTATGTCTTGAAAAAAAGGCAGTACTGTACTCTCAATAAGAGATGAGGTAATTGAGAAGATGTTACATTTGCTTTGGTTGATGCGTGATTGAATGTTTTTTTTTATGAGGCTTGAAAAGGTTTTTCTTGCTGTTCTCAGGTTTGTTGAATGATTTTTAGTTTTACTCTTATTGTCTGAACGCAGTCGGGGTGTGCCCAGTATCTGTTTTCATAATCCCTGTTTTGTTCGGGTTGGATAACAGGAAGCCAGTGTTAGTCAGAGTTTACGCAGAACAGAAGACGGTGGACGCTTGATGTCATTTAGCCTTGCCGCACCCTCCTCTGAATCCTGATGTCTTTATATTAGAAGCCTTAGCAGCAAAAGGACAACGTTGTCTCAAAAAGCGATGGCAAGTTGTTTCCTTTTAGCGAAAGACAATGATTTAAGAAATACTTACCTGCCCTTGCTTGGCCAGTTTATATCTATCAATCTGTGTGTTGCTGGAGTTATCCCTTCTGCTATGATGCTGTACGCAAGCCCAGACCTCTCCTTCATCTCACTGACAATTGTCCGACACACCCATCACACACTATATCTCACATGTTGTTCTGTCTGGTGATCGTCATAATCCTAAACTGTTATTGTTGGGACCACAGCAGCAGTGAGGGGCTGTACATTAAGGGAGATGGTGTGGGGCATTTGGGGAAAAGCTTTGTTACCTGTCTTATTATTATAATTATAATAATATAATTTGCAATTTGCATGTGCAGAACTTAATTCACATTCAATTGCAGACTTTGTAAATAAGATTTAGCATTTTTATTCCAACAGATGCTCCTGTAGATGTCATGCATTCTTTCGCTGTGATGATTGCTAATAAACTTGTTTTTATTTTTAAGGATTTCCGAGTGTGGCATCGAGTTTCTCTTTGGGGAGTGGGACAGTTTTAGTTTGTCACCACTAGGTGGAAGCAGAGTGCTTTGGATTGATGATAGGAGCATGTTGAAAGCCTTAAAATCTTTGGATTACGCACCTGAAGTTCTCTTTTGGTACATCATGAACATGCTTTCCTCATTTAGTGGTTATTTTGAAGAGCTATCCAATGCAAACGTTCCAAAAACTTTCAAAGATATTAAGATCCTAGCTCGGTTTCCATCTGTTGTCACTCTGTTGTTTGAAACCCTACTACAACTTTACCCATACTGCATTTCTTAAGGAGGTGTGCCTCAGGCAGCCCACTGTACCTGCACCCACAATTCCCCTGATACTTCGCAACATGCAGACTTTACTTTGTGCTTCCTTTTTGTGGATGGTTCTGTTTATTCCATCAGGCAGATATTGTCAGCGTTCCCAGGATCCTTTGGAACCTTATTTTTACATATTTGTTTCCAGGCATGTAAAAGAAATTGAATAAGTTAAATCACACACACATTTTGGAGAAGTTCTGGTCATTTTTGTCTTTAATGAAATACATGTTCTGTGGACAACATTTAATCGGGTGGTGGTGTCAAAGTCCATACAGACATGGCTTTGGAACCCGGTTCAAGTCCCCGAAAGACCAAGGGCTACCGTGGTGTCCCTGAGCAAGGCTCCGTTCCCTACACTGCTCCCCGGGCGCCGTATGTATGGCAGCCCACTGCTCCTAACAGTAGGATGGGTCAAATGCAGATTGTAAATTTCCCCTCTGAGGGACCATTAAGGGTTCCTTCATTTCTTCTTCTCTCTAATTTGTGTACACACTTTAGTTGTTGCTTTATTTTCATACTTTTAACGTGATTATAATCAGATGTATAAAGAATAGTTGCAATCACTGTTCTTCCCAGACAGTTCCAGACTTGTCAATCTTTTATTTATTTTAATGGAAAATGAATCGTCTCCACTTGTAGTTGGAAGTATTTTTAAGTAAATATAGAGATGACCAACTATTAGAGATTTAAAAAAGGGATCCTTAAGATTCTTTTACAACAGTTCTGTTTCTGGACTTTTGAATTGTATCATGGGTCCTCTTTAAAAGCCATGGACAACATCTGAACTTGTCTATAAAAATGAAAATGTGTGGGAACCCAGTATTGTTACTTAAAGATCCCATAATGGACGGTTAACACCTCCTCAGTGTTTCTTGGCAGAAAGGATGGCTATTATGCATAGAAATGTAACACTGTGTGAAGCAGAACGTTAAGACGAGCGCGGGGAGCGTGTCGCAAACTGGGGGGCAATAAAGCGAGCTGCGATCACACAGCTGGAGCAGAGAGGGGAGGCCTGTGCTGTTAAAACAGGAACACCTTAATTAATCTCATTTCTTAAACACAGCTTTTAAATCACCAGCTGCTGCCATTTATTGTATACCAGGGCGGTGGCTGGAGCGCGTGGACAGATGGAGGTGTTTTCGATGAATTCCATGGGTCAGCGTGTCAGCATGGGAACTTCATATTCTTATGCTTGCGTGTGGTTCACATTTGCATCGAGTGCATGGGATCAAGCAGAGGTTTACAAACCTGCCACGTGAATTAATGTCAGGAGGTCACGGAAAAGACCCGAAAGGCGTGACATGCTATTAATCCACTTCCACTCCATTACCAAAGGGCTCATTAGGTAGTACATGTTTTGCACAACTTATCCTTTTGCATTTCTGAAGTGTCTAAACAGTCCCATGAATGGCCATTCATCCCACAATTACTAGTGCTGCTATAAATCGAGTTATGTCATTTCGTCCAGACATGATTCACTCCCTCATGCTCTGCTTAATTGCTGCAACCCTACATTTAACAAATCCCTCTCTGAACACTTGATGGATGTCTTGGATTAGAAGGATGCTTTGACAGGGTATGTTCATGATTACATATTTAGGAACACGTCTCAAAAGGACTACAGGGAGTCTTGCGTTATAATCCATGTGGTGTAAATATTGTCCAACTGTTAGCTTACTCTGATTTAATATATTTAACCTCTGCATCATGAAAAAACTATTTGATATTGCAATATTCAGAGGTATAAGTCACTTAGATAATAGAGCGGTAATACTACAATAAATTAAGTAAAGCCCTGCTTAAAAAATGTACTTAAGTAAAGCAAGTTTTTCTAAGTACCCGTTATGCAGCTTATATATAAATATGATTCATGGATTCATTTTTATGCATTTATTGGATCATAAGTTAATTTGTTTTTGTGTCAGCTTAAATGTGATTCATTATTTTTTGGTTATCATTTCTATTAGTAATCTGAATTTGTATCATTCATTTTAACAATAACCTGAAGTCAAATGTATAATATTTCCCCCTGAATGGTTGTGTAGTACTAAGTATCACAAAATTAAAGTACATCAAAACTTATTTTGGGTAAATGTACTTAATTACTGTCCACCAACCTTTCTAAATAATTTGACTGAAGCACATAAATGCTTCATGACTGAAGCTGCTGTCACTGACATATACTGTTTCCTTCCTTCTCCTTCCAGCTTACACTCCTGTACAGTCTCACACAACAGTTCATGTGGGAAGCTTGAACTTTACTTTGGCTCCATCGTAACAAGTGAACACATCACACCTACTTTATGCCGCCTCGTAATCATTTCTTTCACGCAGCCTGGGCAAAGTCGTGCGAATCACCAGGACGTTCTTTAGGTCTGTTGCTCCACCAAAAATGTTCCCACTCTAGCCGGGCATCATTTCGCATGGAGGTCACGTGCGTGGGTTTGCGTTTGATTTCACGTCAATTGCCAGAAAGGGGGTGTGGCAGTGGGAGTTGCCTTTTACAGAAATGTGCATAACCTCCAAACCGATTTAGGGATGTCAGTTTCTGTTTCTGTGGATTTTTAAAAATGTTTAATGTCCCGCTCCCAGAACTTCATGACCGCTCTTTTTCATTTGTTTATTTCCAGACTTGAATAGGAGACATCATACTGTAGTGGTCTCTCATTGCTGTGGGTTAGGCCTGCCCCTGCATGTAGTGTCGGCTCTGGTTTCACACAGAGGGTTTGAACCTGAAAATGAGCATTATCGGGTCCCTTTAAGTCACTACTGTACTATCGTTATCAAGGCTCAAACACCCCATTTCCATCCTCCTCTCTATGCCTGTCATTACAAACAGTTTTATATCCTTAAAAAAAGGACTGTTACAGTATTTAACAAACCCACCAGCAGCTGTAGACCTTAAGGTCATACTGTTTATGATATACAGAATTTACAGTTCACCCACAGAGCGTCTCACTAAATCTCCAAGCTGTGAACATGCTGCTCTGAAGGTGAAGGCTTTTTCAAGTCTGATTTACAGCACCTGGATGCAGCCTGACTAGTTGGAATCTGAAATGAAGCATGGGTGGGGCAACTCTGTTTCAATACATATGTGGAGCATGAAATGAGTCATTCATATTTAAGAAATGATCTCACATTAGCGCAGGCAATGTAACTGTATATGCGCTGTTTGCGAGTTACACCTCTTTCTTCATGTGACAGTGCTGACATCAGAGCACTCCTGTCTTAAGGTGTGGGGTAATTTTCCAGCGATCTTAAAGTCTCTGTTTTACAGACGTAAATAGGTTGTTAAACTATGGTTTGGGGATAAGAGGGTCTGACGCCCAAGCACAGACAGGCATCTGCAAACACTTCATCCAGGTCCCCGTGTGGACCATAATTTGGCACTAATCACTATGTGTGGAATGTCACATGATTCACACAGAGCTGCATGGCACATATCTCCATCCTTTACTGCTCTACACCCTGTAAAACACAGATGGTGACATGCACACACACCCTGTAATATCCATGCCTAATAGGACTCAATAGGTTTTTCAACTGGGCTGGTTTGAGCCAATGTAATTTAAATCAAACTGCTTTTCAATAATCTGATAGGTTTTGTTTTCCCATCCCATTTTGATGAAAAAATATTTTGAAAAATATTGTGCACCTATGCAAAGGTAGTTCTCAAGCCGTGGATGGAGAAACTCGTATGGGGGGGGTCACAACATTTATTTCAGTCTTGCATTATTTATTTTTATTGTTTGATCTTGTATTGATGACGGGAGATTCGGACCACTGCGCAAAGTCTTCTCCAGCACATCCCAAAGATTCTCAATCGGGTTCAGGTCTGGACTCTGTGGGGGCCAATCCATGTGTGAAAATGATGTCTCATGCTCCCTGAACCACTCTTTCACAATTTGAGCCCAATGGATCCTGGCATTGTCATCTTGGAACATGCCCGTGCCATCAGGGAAGAAAACATCCATTGATGGAATAACCTGGTCCTTCAGTATATTCAGGGAGTCAGCTGACCTCATTCTTTGGGCACATAACGTTGCTGAACCCAGACCAGACCAACTGCAGCAACCCCAGATCAAAACACTGCCCCCCACAGGCTGATGACCTTCTTTTTGACCGGGCAGTGTATTCCACATTGTTTTTGATTATCTCCTGAATTTACATCTAATGCCAATATCATGTCATATTATCCTATCCGTTGGTTCTAGGACAAAGTACCTGCATGCCTATTAGCAAATGTAAAATGTTGTGAGAATATAGCAAAGTTATGCCTGCCTTTAGGAAACAACTGGTTATCTTTTTGGCATGGTTGTAGCTAAATGTTGCTAAGCTAAGATGTGAACATGGTAAACAACAGCATGTTAGAATTGTTGGAAAACACTGTATCTTAAAGCTAGCATGGTTGTTGCTATACACTTTTGCTGGATAGTAAAGAAAAGATAAGGACGATTATTAGTGGTGAGCTAGTGCCATAGGTGTTGTTGATCAATAAAATAAAATATGCTCAAACTACTTCAACTTTAGATATTAAACTTAGCAAACAGAGGTTTTCAGTTGCTTTGGTTCCACCCGCTGTGAGCCAGACACAGTTTGAGTGTAAAACGAGAAAGTTATTTCCTATTTGAGGTAAACCCTGAGTTTTTCTTCTTTTTTTGTGATTGTGGGAGTGCAGAAAAGCTGCTGAGACCTCCAAATGCAATAAATCCATTTCCACTCAGTGCTTGTAATCTTTCAGGTCCATTCTGTTATCCGCCGTCCTCTCAGATAGCCGGCTCTCCTGTGAGCACTTTCATAGTCTCACCTCCCTGCCTCGCCTCTGACACTTTCTCCTCCTCAGATTCCATTAAAAATCATAACTTCAGCTCCTGGGGCGCTGATCAAATAGGACGGCTAATGCATTTTTCCTGCGTTTTGATTTTTTTTTTCTCCCAATGTACCTCGTATTTACATATAGATTGAGTATTTATCACTTCAAGTTAGATTCACTGTAGTCCACTTTATTAAACCATGTTGGATTTATGTATATTTAATGAAAAGTTGATGTAGGGAGTGTAATTCTTTGAACAAGGGAGTATACTTGGTATGTGGGATGAATAGTAATGCGGGGGCTTGTGAACAACTCAACTTGTAAGTCTTGAAATTGAAGTGTGGTTTGGTCAGTTCTTTATGGTATAGTGTCAATCGCACCTCTCATTTTCTGCATTGTTGTACCACCATCATGTGATTAATCATATTAAATATCAATCCAAAGTGTCTATATCCTGCTGTAAAAGCAGATGGAGGTAACATAGGCCATTAGTCACCGCACACAAGTTATACAAGCTGGAGCAGGTTTAATACGATCCATATTCCCTGAGGTCCTCTACCATCTATCTTCCACTGGGAAGGGAAAGAAAAAAAGAGTACAGAGAAATGGTAACAACCAGTACAGTTAAATAAACAGTTTGATATTTCAGGAAATACACTTATTTCCTTTAAAGGAGAAGATCAATACCACTGTCTTATCTGTCGGAGAATAAAGCTTAATACTTTGTGTTTAGCTTAAAAGACTGGGAGTATGGTCACACCTCCACCCTAAATGTGTCTAAATGTTGCAACATCTGGAGATGGAATATCTTAAACAAAAAAACGAATACTCTGAAGAGTTTCACCCAGCAACATCATGGTGATTCCAAGTCATTTTACCAGGCCTATAAAAAGTCCTGCTCCACAACCCTTGTAAAACTACAAAGTATTGTATGTTGTACAAATCAAAGAAATAGGGCGTCAAATGTGAATTATTGAACATTTGAGGTGCTGGTATGCCATTGTCTTTACTTTTGGAAAGAGTTATGCTAGTTATTTCTTCTGCTAAGCTAAGCTAACTTACTGCTAGCTGTGGGTTAATATTAAATGGACAAACATGGAAATGGTATCAATCTTCTCATTTAAATCCTGGCAAAAAAGTATTTGGTTTTTCGAAAATGCCAGATAAACTAAGAATTGTTTTGCCCACAAGATTCCAGCCGATCAGAATTCTTACACATTGTTTTCGTCCTTGTGGCACAAAGTGACTTTCTGTACCATTGTAACCCTTTCACTTGCCTCTAAAATCTCTAACTAGAAACCTTAAAATTAATGTAATTAGACTGGATTATTCATTAACATACTGGGCCCTGGGGGGTCTTTAAACTACACAAGAAAAACTGTAAAATGAGGGGGAAAAACAGCTTGGCAGTAAAATGTGTCCTTTCTGATAAATGTTGTCAAATAGCCGACAAAGGATGCGCTCCCTGTGTGCCGGCAGCCTTCCTGGCTGGAGGCTTCATGAATCTGCGTTTCATTGTTTGTGTGCAGCATCAGGTATGAGTGTGTTAAGAAGACTTTACGGGGGACTTTATCCTCCAGTCACTGTGGCTTCAGGTTAACAATGGATGAAAACCATGCAGGTTGTGAATAGATAGTCTACAGACAAATGGTGCACTGCAAGCTGGAATGTTGTGGAAAAAACGATGAACAATTGGGCAAAAAAAAATGAAGTGCAGACATTGAAACAATGTGAAGTCTCAGTTTTAATGTCATTTACAGTGAATAATGCTTTTGTATTTCACACCAAAGACCTATAGGCTTGTTATATGCTATATTTGTTATGTTTAATGGTGGAACGAGCTCCCCATTGATAACAGGACTGCAGAAAGTGTACACATCTTTCGTGGCAGACTGCAGAAACCCCCACTGTTTCAACTATATCTTGGCCAAAAAAAGTAAAAAAAAGAATGATCTCTTTTGTACGTGGCACTTAAAAAGAATTAGCTTACCTGAAGCCAATGCAGTGGTTTGGCTTACTGACAGCGTGCAGTACGTACCTGCAGTATGCAGTCATTTGGTTTCTTCCTGGTTGAATGCTTATTGTAAGTCCCTAAGATAAAAGTGTCAGCTGAATAAAACGTTAAGTTTTGTTTTGTTTTGTTTTGTTTTGCACTAGACATTTAGAGAATATTTAAGTTCCATGAGCCTGACAGCCAGAAAGAGTTAAAGACCATACCTCTACTCTAAATAAGGCCTTAATGAGACTTTGGATTTAGTTCAATGAGAGGGACAGATGTTACCTGAGGCAAGATGAACTAAAAACCCGCTGACAGCTGGATTCAGACGAGGTAACCTGCCTTTGATATTAGCCAAACCTTTCTTCTGCAGGTAGCCGGCTTTGGCAGACAACCTGAAGCCTCTCAGATGGAAGAACAGACTTTCCCTTTGTCTGATCCTCTGCCAGGACACCTTCTGCAACCTTCCCAGGGTCAGAGCAGATGCAGCATGATCATCCTTTCGTGCACATAACTATGAATGATGGAGTTAGCATAGCTCCAATTGAAAAGGGATTTGTGAAGGGGGGCCTCCAGTATTGATGATGTCATTTTGAGAGACATGCAATTCCTCTTGTCTAATCCTCTCAAATACTTTTTGAATTTCTTTCTCATGCAGATCTCTCAAGCAACAGGATTTACTCTTGCTCATACAGTAAAAGCAACAGTCTTCCCTGTAGTGTCAAGCTACAGTATAAACTGCAAGAAGGCAGATTTTCTTGCTGATGATAAACAGCTGTTGCTATCTCAGTCACAGGAAAAGGAAAAATATCACTCTGGCAACTTTCAACAACCTGCCTTAACGTTCACTCTTTTTAGCTTGCACCTGCAGGGAGAAAGATAGTATCTAGTTGGACTTGGACTGCTGCACGCTTTTCTGAGTTTCACTGATGTCATTTCCCCCCCTAAAACATGTTCATGTTTTCCACACTATACCCTGTCTGTGCGAGTTTAATAGATAGTCCATTTTCATTTCACCGACTTGCCTGCAATGGTTTCCATGTGGCAGTTTTGCTGTAGCATGTTGTCGTTGAAATATTTCCAAAGCAAACTTTCCAGTCATTTATTCCGCTGCCATGCTTTGTGTGAGGGATTGCCAGTCCAACCACCTCTATGTGTTATGCTGTAATTAAAGAAGTGTTTGAACACGATCTGATGAAGAAAAATGTTTGGATACAAAGGGAAGGAAATGAGGCATGGCAATCCCAGCTGAAGACAGAATTTAATTATTTGAAATAGCATGTCCTTCACACTTACTTTTCTGCCAAGTTGAAGCATTTCTAGGAGCATGATTAAAGGTTGCTTATAGACCATTTAAGCACAGCATCATCGAGAGTCCTGAAATGCGACCCTGGAATGCTATTGTTTTACAGGAACGCTGTTGCCTTGCGGTTGGCATTTGACTCCTAAATGAGGACAAGTTGCTATTTCTGGTGGAGTGTGGCTCCAAGTCATTGTGCCACCCTACAATGGGCACAACACCTCTGAAGGTGACACGCCATAGAGGTTGATGGTAAAATAATAACCATGTGGTCCTAGGAAATGCATAGCTAGGACACAATAGAAAGTGTTGATGCCAGAGCTATCAGATAAGTTTAGACTAGCTGAAACCTCATACCTACAGAAGATAAATCATACGACTAATAGGCCGATACCTTCTGATATCATTGTTTAAGGAACAGTTCACATTTTTGGTGATACGGTTGTTTGCTTTCTTTGCCTGAGTAAGATGGTAAAGTTAATACCACGTTTATGACTGTTGTTGAATATAAATCTACAGCCCAGTTGTTCAGTTAGCTTAGCATAAACACAGGAAATGTACAAAATTAATCTACCAGCACCTCTAAAGCTAACCAGACTGGAGGTATTAAGCTTTTGGGCAAATAGCTAAGATGTATTACTGTCAAACAGTGAAGCTAGAGTACCGAGGTAGCTCCGAAATAGAATAGCTCCAGGCTCACGGCAAACCTTCTCCATCAACATTTAAAACAAATTGCCTATAAACGGCCTCAATACCCGTTTTAGAGGTCGGATTCGAATCCATGGTTTGGTCAAAAGCTTGAAAAAAAATTTTTTTTTTTAAATTTTTGTAAAAAATGTAGGACATAATTTTGGAAAGAGAGACAGTATAACTGTTTTTTTTATTCCTGATTACAGTCTTTATGCTAAGCTACAACAATCTCACTGCTGTAGCTCCACATTTAACTAGATGGCATTAATTGACTATATAAGAGTGGTATGGATCTTCTCATCTAATGTTCCTAAAGAAAGCATTTAAAAAATGTCAACTTCTTTGCTTAATATGATTTAATATGTCAAAAATTACAGTCCCAGTAGCAAAAGATGCAGCAATATTTAAGCAGACACACACTCAGTTTCATACCTTATCAGAAACATTAAGCGGCCACTTTAAACACTGAGGCAAACAATGAGCTAATTTATGTAAGGGTTTAAAAAATGCATTTGGTGTTTACAAAAAATCTATTTTCTGCATGCAAATTAATTTAAGAATAAAACCATAAAAGCTTCATCTAATGCAGGACCCCTAATACACCTGTGTCACGTAAAACTCCAACAGGCTAATTCTGAGTAAACATAAGAAGGAAATCGTTGTTTGTTCTTGTGAAATTGGTTATATTTTCCCATGAGCCATGCACAGATAAGTTCCTGTTTTTAGACCATGATGCAAAGCTGAATGGGTAAAGAGGAAGCAGTGAAGTGGCTTTTCGAGGTGGAGATGTTTGCACTGAATACTTACATTAACGGTCCCGTGTATTTACAAGATTCTTGTGATTTTTACCTTTAAAAATTGTATGTGCGCCAATCCTGTGGCTTTATCTGAAATCACATCTCCTTTTCTATCTGAAAATGTATAACATGTTGCATCCACACATCCTTTCTCAGAAGGACTTGGAGATGGTATTTTCTTTCTATTCCTTGTGATGCTGGCTTTGTCTGCCTTTCGCGCAGGCTTGACGTGTGGAATGTATTGTGTGAAATTTGCAGTTTTCCACGGCTTATTGCTTTCCTATTATGGCATCAAGGTCCTCTAGTGTTGGCCTGCTGTCTGCAGCCGTGGTGGTCCTCTTAGCGGGAGACGTGCCGTGTCAAACGCTATTGTCAACCTCCATCTCCACCCTTTCACTTGGAGACGTGGCACCTCCACCTCTTAACAAGCTACGCGTCGCACACTCCCACTAATCTCTATGCATGAATCCTACAGAGATGGTTCACAGCCATCTTTGTTTGTCCAAGCGCTGCCTATCGAGAAGCTCTGTGCATTCCAGTAGCGGCTGGTCATTGAGTTGTTTCCATTGAGGCAGGAGAGCATGGGTCCAGCTCTCTGTCTCCGGACTGATGGATGGCCTGTCGGACTTTATCTGAGCAGGACGGACGCTGCGTTGGCTGGGGCCCAGAGATTGTCACTCCTGACTGCTTTATCAGGGCCTGACTTATAGAGCTGTCATCCTCTTAGAGCAAGGTTCCCAGGCACCTCGTACAGCCATTCCCCCCCCTCCCTCCTGTCTGTCATGCTGCCATCAGGGACCTTGGCGTGCCTTCCTAACTCCCTGCTTGACTGGCTAGACGCCTGCCTCCCACCCACCCAGGGACAGATACATTAACAAACTTGTCTTGATTCATCAGCTCCACCCTAAGGTGTTTGGCAGTCTGTTGTAAGAGCCTCTCTTTTGCCAAGTATTAACTCCAGATGAGGTGTGGATGTTCTGCTTATAGATAAAATAGGCCTGAATGTGGACAAGTTATGTTTCTTTTGCAGTTTCATGAGATATCCACTTGTATCTTCTTTGTCTTTTGCATATTCAAAGACGTGATTTCGACACTTTGTAATAGCACGGCTGATATGTTTCTTTATCTATTCTTCACACTAGAAACCCCCCCAAAAAAGATGGCAATTTTTCAAACAGCGTTTTAAAAGCTGAACCCATGTTTGAGCTTGCCATGAAACCACAGCAGAGTTCCTTCCTATTCTCACTTTGATGAGCCATTGGAGAGCTTGGGGGAAAGCCAAGTGAAGTCTGGGGCCTCTTGCACATTCTGATGTTTTGTTTCAAACAGAGCAGCTTTTGTTCAGCTGTCAGAAAAGGAGCGCTTCAGTGTGTCGGAGTGTGTTTAGTAACCACAAACACACAGCATGTGTTCATTTATTCAATTCCATTTTTTACAGAGGTTATGTAGACGGTTAGACGTGTGTTTAATACCGTCTCCGTGGGGATCATTAATCAAGAAATTATAGGATTTGGAGTGGCAGTGTATCTTTGTATCATGAAGATGAAAGGGATGCGCTCAGGATGGCTTTCAGGATGTGTCAGAGATTGAAAGATTAAATAGTTACCATCAAATCCACCCTAACCCTAAACCCACAACACCCCGGGGGGTTATAGATGGACCCATGAATAATTCTGAACAAAAGATTTCAAGAGAATAAATTAGAATAAATGTAGCTTAACCAATTGTTTTTGTTGTCACATAGACTAAATTGGACCACTTTGATCCAGCCTAAAAAATATCGATAGCAAATGAATGAATTGTAAGACTGACTGTCAATGGAGGGTTGAATGTAATTATTGGTCAATTACCATTTCCTCAAGCGTCAGCATAAGGTTGATATTTGTGCTTTTACAAATGTCCCAAAAACAGTTGGATCGATTGGCGCACAAATTCATGTCCCTGTTTAGGATTAGTTGTTATAAGATGGTGAGTTCAGGACTTTGATTATGAACACAAAAATGCAAAATGAATGACAGTCATCTGTGCATCACAAAGAAAAAATGGTTTCCATGTTGAATATCCGAATTGTAGCTTTATTAGGAGTATGTTAGCATGCAGCCGTTATTAATGTTATGTCAAACCACCACATTGAAAGTGTCATTTGGCCTTGGTCTCCTTTTTCCCTGACATGCATGGACGCAAATACAGTTAAACACACTATTTGTCTTTCGCAGTCTTCTCCTGGGGGACAGCAGCTCAGCAATCATCAAGGCTACTTTGCATTAATGCTGATGGTGACCATCAGAACTAAGACAACTGGGACTCGTTAAGATCACTCAGCATTTTCCTCCAGCTCATTAGAGTGCATTCAGAATAATTTACCCTAGAGACTTGACAGTGAATATGCCTTCACGTTTTATGAGGGTGGTTGTGCCTACAGACATAATGTATACATGTATATTGAATTTGTAAGCGTAGGGGTTCCACCAAACTTCTCAGCCTTGTTCATAAATTGTAAATCGATTGCATTTAGATAGCAAATTGGTAGTCTTGGCATATGTTAACCCATTGTTAACGGATTCTTAAACTGTTGTCAGAGATTAGCATGCAAGTTGCCACCTCTTCTTTAAGACTGATAAACATTCTCACGCATGCCAACAATTTGGGGTTCAATTGCCCAAAGATACCTCGAAGGAGACTGCAGTTGCCAAATATCTAACCACCAAGTATTGGACAACTGCTCTACCCCCTGATCCACAGCCGCTTCTTTTCAATTGGTCCTTTCTGATATCTTATTGATGATCCCTTGGGTTGTGTTTATCGCAGCTGTACATCCAGCCATCTCCTAAAGTGTGCTATTCTGACAACATATGGTTTGTTTTTTTATCAACTGGTTCAATGATTTATATCTAACTGTGGACATCTGACACCATTTATTAAAGAAAACTGGTCTTCATATTCTGTCCTGACTGGGTTACTCAGCCATTACATTATCATACTGTAGACACATGAACCTTCCCCAAGTTGTATGCATAGCACTAGATTGGATTTAGAGCCTCAGCAATCGTATATACCGGTAGGACTTGTAAGAATAATCAATATATTGAAACGGAGCATTAAATGATATAATTCACTGTTTTTCGACGGACTGGAATTGTGTACTTCCGGTCATCCCGGATGTTATTATTTTTAGCCTCAGTTAGCATGTAGCTAATAGTATATCGTATATGAGTGGAGGGAGAATGACGCGTGGAGTTGCATACTAAACACACCGCCTCTAACTCTCACTGACGCTGCAATAATACTATTACGTGTTCAATAACCAATAAACCTCAGACGAATTGTATAATAGAATATCACAATGGGAAGCGTCACGTCTACATCAACAGATGGCGACGGTGAATTCATAAGAGGGCTAAGCCTAAACAGAACGTGCCCTGGACCAGCCTCCGTCGATGTCAGCCAATAGAAGAGACGGGGATATGTCCATGTGACGACAATGGGCCAATAGGATCCGGCCCCCGTCGCCAATCAATGAGAGAAGACGAGACCGGAAGAACCACAGAGCAGAAATCCGTGATTTAAACAGAAGGTCGAGCCCTTTTCCATGCAGGTGTAGACAGATTAACTGCTTCAATGTGGACTGTTGTCAGTGACATGGGGAAGGACGACAGCTGTGGACTTATCATATCATTGTATTAATAAATGCTGTTAAACTTGATGAGAAGCTCCTTGAATTCTATTTGCCTATTCCCTTCTTCAAGATCAATAACCCAACAGACTCAAGTAATAAACTGAGAATGGGGCCAGTGTGTCAGCAAGAGTCATTCCAGGCAAGTTGGAGTCTTTCCTGTTAGCCCGCTCCGAAGCTCTGCTTTCCATCCATCCTGGATCATAATAGTTAATAGTTTGTAATCTCTTAAGGGGTGAGATTTACGTCCACCCCCTTGGAGTAGGGGCCAGAGATATTTGGGAAGAGTGAGCAAGGGCTCCTGCGGGAAGGAATCAACCTTCTGTGAATTAGTGTGAGAAACACTACAAACAAGTCACGTATAGTCCCAAATGACCTCGAAACTAAAATACTGTTTTTAGGAAAGTAAGCTAGGTTTTCATCATTCCTTTCTTATTTTTCTACTGTCCAAAACCTTCAGATAATAAATATCGCTGTGCAGGTATAGAAACAGATGTGTTCAGCCTGGCCAGGAGCCCGCAGCTTATATAACCAATGGCTCAATGGCGGTATTGTACCAGTTTGTTCCCTGTAATTGTTGCTGTGACGGCTCCGTGAAACTCTGTATTGTGTTAGATGATGGAATTTGTGTTGCGACAGCACACATTTGTTGACCTTTATGAAAGAGAAATACACCCCGTTGATGTATGATATCTCCCACTGTGGGGTCGATATTGCTCATAATCGTGATGGACTGGCTAGTTTCTCAATAAGCTGCTGTGTCACCGTCGCCTCAGGGTGCACAGGACATATTAGCTCTGGGAAATCAAGACCAAATGTTAGTGAAGAGTAAATAATCCTTTAATATTGTATTCATTGATGAGACGTGGAATTCATTTAAATTCAAAGTTTGTGCAAAAATGTTGATTATAGTCAAAGAAAATGTAAAAGTACCTTACAGAAGAGGACTAAAAGTCAACATCTTTGCTAGCAGCTATGTGAGGCTGTATAGCACAGCATTATCGCTGCAGTACCGTTCTTTATCAAGCTGGGCTCATTTTTCTTAGTTCAACAAATGAAGCACTTCACGTACTAATCCAAGCCAGCCTGTTGAACCAGGAGAATCCCGACATCACATATACATCACGCATTTCTGGAACTGCAACATAACTAGCATGCACGCATGTTGTAATATTATCTTTTCCTTTAATAGTTGATAAATCAAAGGTTTGCTTTATATTGTGGACGCAACACAGTCATGATGAACCGAACCGTTATTGGATTAGTGTTATAGGAAACAGTATTTATCAGGCTACAATGCCTTTGATGTCGAACCTAATGCAAGCCTCATGATGGAGGACATGCATCTATCACCTGGAGAAGATGAGTTCAGCTTTGCTTACCTCATTCTGTTGTTGGGTTCAAGCTTTTAAGCTGCTATAGTTGATAAAGGCAGAAAGCGATGTGATCGTGTTTGACTGTTTTATCCATAGTACGATTCACACTGGAGAGGAGTCTCTGTACTATTATGGTGCTGCCACTCAATAGAACAATTACTCAGAGAACTCAAGGACTCTCGTTGACCGTAGACCAAGGCATTCACATGTTCCCCGGATTGCCCCATATCCCAATTTGGGTAGTATTTCTTTCAACTATGCTGTTTTCATGTGGAAAGAACATGGATGCTACAAAGAAGCTGTATTTTATTGCTTAGAGAGTGTTCAAACTGCTTGAGATTTTTTTAAAGTTGTTTATCTGACTAAGGGGAGCGTTAATAGTCCGAATCCATTTTTTACGAATATTCTAACACACAAAAATGCAGCACAAAGGCGCTATCTTGAAACATGATGGCGTATCCAGCCTTGATTTGGATCCACTCACAATGTAATGGTTTTTTCCTGGCCCATGCTACACCCTTCCAGCAACTTAAATCATAATCAGGTCAGTAGTATTAATCCAGCCAACAGACAGACAAACCAAGCAGAACCACCTTGACGACCGAGATTTGATTTAAGTTCCTACAAGGGAAAGATATTAGACCTTTTATCTATTTGAATGTGTCTTGCCTACATTGATTTTTCACGTAATTTTCTGAATGTTGGTGTTTTTTCGATTGATCGGTCGTTTAAAACCATTACATTCGTGTTCAGTGGTTGTTTCACATCCCACCTCAGCTGTGTTATTCTGTGTGTCTGTCCACAGTTTTGACCCGTGTGACCTGGCAGAGCGCCCATAGAGACAGTGCCACCCTCTGCCAAGGTGACCTGTCACCACAGGCTTTTACACGGGCCAGCCATGGCTCTTACACTGCCCAGGGGAGCTGTAAAAGTGTTAACACCATGCTCACTCTGCACACTGGTATTAGAGAAAGGCCTGGTTACAGGATAGCCACCTGTTCCCTTCTGGTCTGGGATGAGATGACTGCTTGGATTGTCCCTAAGGACCCCAAGTGCTACCACAACCACTCGAGAGGAATGGAGTAGCACAACAAACACACCACTGTGGTCCATAGTGTACCTCTATGTAAATTGTCACTCAATTTAAGTATTTCAGTGCAGTCAGTCAAGCTTCCAACAGAAATACACTTGCACAATGTTAATAAAAAGACAGCTTTTTTCTAAATCAATATTAATAAAATCAAATGGTAAATCTGAGCTTTTAGGGACTTACATTAAGAGCTTATAGGACAATCAAGATGCTTTCTGACATTATTATGTAGGACTAGTTCTATATAAGTTGTAATCATAATTCATAAGATATTTATAGGCTTTCATTAGGCCTACTACAAAATGATAGTAGAAATCGTTATCTAGCACTCCTACAAGAAAACATACATTTATGAACCAGTATTGTAAATATGGAAAGCTATACATGTGCATTTCTGTGATCAAATGACTCAATGAGCCAGTTGATAAGTTTGCCAAATATCATTCAGGTGCAACAACCAAAGACAGCAGGGCAGCTCACTTACTAACTTCCGTTGTCCCCCTCGCATCTGCATGAAACTGGCCCCCATCAGCATTTTCCCACACCCCAGGAAGACTTCCTCCTCCCAACAGTCCAATTGTCCTGTGCTAGTAGTTTAAAACAACAATTGCTGCTGCTCTAAGCTGCAAGTCCTGGCAGCACGGCTAACTGAGCTAACAAACAGTAGCTGCCGTCAGCTACTGTTTGTTAGCATCAGCTAGCTGTTAGCAGTAAGTGTCACTTCAGTAACAAATAAAGCCGTCTGTCAGGAAACTTCAGAGGTCAGGAGGGAAAACCTGAACCCAGTTTCACCAGACTCAACTTGCTGTAAAAACAACAAGCCATAACGTTTTGTTTTTTGGTGGGAATGACAGAGACACCCTTCTCCACATCAAACTACAAAATGTAGCAGTCAATTCAAGGTTAAATACCTAAATGATGTCGCTCTAATGTTCTTTAGCAGACTACAGACTGCTTCTAAATGTCATATAATACTTACCATAAATGTTTGCAATTATTAGGATTCACAAGAGCCTATTACTGATTCACCAAGGCTTATTACAAGGACCCTTATATAAAGCACTTCCTAATTAACCTGCCACTATTCACCGTTCACAAAACTTAACCCAGACTTGGAAAATGCAGATAAAGAATGAGCCTAATACACATTTATGTTAAGCGTTTGAAATAGTTGTGTTATCTGTTGCTGGGAAATACCTTTAATGGCGTGCGCGTGCGTGTGCACGTGCGTATGTGTGTGTGTGTGTTCGTCGTCCCCACACACAGAGGCACTGGTCATGTTTCATCTGGACAGCTGGGACAACACACAGATGTTGGCTCAACCTCTGGCTGAGGAAGCTCCAACTTAATTGTTTCCATTTTACTTTTTTTCAAAAGTAAAGATCGCCAACTGTGTTTATTTTTATGCATGATGGCTGATTATAGAGTTGAGTAATGTATGACTCGAGACCAAAGGAGGATTTCCTGTGTGTTATTTATTATCTCAGTCTCTTAAGTGTGTCATTACGCTGTTTGTCAAATGCCATTACGGGTGTAGAATTGGTGAATTGTTACTGCTGTTTTCCATTTTGAAGTCATTTGCAAGTCTAATAAATAATTTATTTGACATTTTTCTTTCATCACCACTGTTTTCCATTAATGGGGCTTTCTGGAAAGTATTATAAGGGAGGAAATGAAAATAAATGTTGCAAGCCGCCACACCTACTCTCCTTCTTTTCCGTGTTTTACAATTAACTTTTAGTGAGCGGGTACACCCACTAGGATTGATCTAACTTACACCAAAAACTCCAACTCAACCAAGAATCTAACCTTTTAAAATGTGGATACTGACACACTGCCTCTTTTCACTGCTACCTTTCCATTCCTGTTCTGTGGTTTCTGTGTAAATGTAATGGGTTTCAGTGGCTAGGTGTGAGGGGAAAGGGTGCAGTTCATTTTAGATCCCAGGGTCTGGGGCCAATGTCATCCTCGCTGCAGCTGTTGGTGGAGCCCTTCCTTTATAGCCCATTACCTCACCATAACCGGGTTATGAAAATATCATCACTCTGTATGCATGTGCAGAGGGTGGCGCTTGACTCGGTGCTAAATTGAGAGTAGTGATGGATCCTCGTGGTCACCACCGTCTCAGCGTGTCAATTCAGATAGTAAGACAGGCTACAGAGAAACAGGAAGGCCCAGCTATGATTATATCTTTCATTTATTCTAATTCATTTTTCAAGACACACCCAAGATCGATGGAGTCCCTCTTTTAACATTTATATATTACCACGAATTTAAAGAAATATGATCATTGGACCGCCTAAAAACTACTGCTTCAATAACACAGAGGGAATTTGGGGTATCTCTTCTAATCAATTTAAAAGAAATCCATCACATTGCATTTGTTTTGTATAAATCAGGCTGTAATTAATATATAAAACAAAGCATTCCCTACAAAGCATTGAATGGTTTAGGGCCAAAATACATTTCTGATCTCCTGCTACATTATGAGCCATCCAGAACTCTCAGGTCTTCTGGGACGGGTCTGCTTTCGGTCCGCAGGAGTCAGAACTAAACAAGGAGAAGCAGCGTTCAGTTCTCATGTTCCAAATATCTGCAACAAACTCCCAGAAACCTGCAGGTCCGCTGCAACTCTTACTACCTTTAAATCTGAGCCGAAGGCTTTGCTTTTTGTCACTGCTTTTAATTACACTGCACTATTTCTGTTTATTTTATTCTCTTTCATTTTAATTAGATTGTTTTTAAATGCCATTTTATAATGTGTTTGCTCTGCACTGTTTCTTTATGCTCTTAATGTCTTTCATTTTTGTAAAGCACTTTGAATTGCCTTGTGTTGAACGATGCTATATAAATTAACCTTGCCTCACAAGAATCCAATATATAGATAAGTACTGAAACTTCAGTTGGGAATTGCTCAGATTATGAGAAAATCACTTATTTGAGAAAAAAAGATAGTTGTTTTAAAATGACATACATTCCTCAAGACAGTAAGGGAACAGGAAACACTAATACATATCCCAATGAAACTGAAAACATGGCAACAATTGTTTCTTTTTATTGCAATTTCCTGAAATGTTATCTTTAAGTATTGCATTATCTTATGATGGCTTTTGGTGCAATTAAGGGAAATCTACAGTGTAGAAGAATACTAAGTTAAATCTGTGTTTCTGTCTTTCAAAGTGAATAGTGCATGAACAAGGTGTTGCAGGGCGTGCCTTGTAGTCAAAAGCATTTTATATTTATTCATTATTCAAAAATGCACAGGCTTATTGTCATTTCACAGGACACCTATTTATTCCTGTTGAGTTTCCATCCTCCACTATGTTATCACTTGTTGAAAAGTTGATGTCAATCCTTTTCACATTCTCACTCTCTTTCCTCAATAATGCATCTCGGTGCCAAAATCCTCCACACACAGCGCTTTCACAAACAGCTTGTTTACTCGTGCAGAAAGTGAGTCTCAAAGGGGGTCCAAGTTGCTCTCCGTACAGAGGTGATTATGTCAAAACAGAGGATTTTTTTCCCCCGAAATTATCTTCTAAGTTTCCCAGCAGCTGTCAGGGGCAATTATGGCTCTTGAGAAGACAGGATGAGACAGAAAAGTAGAGAAAGCAAAGGACCCAGGAGTCTGATTTAAAGCAGAGGTGCGTATGACAGCTACGATATGTGCCTCATGGAGAACGAGCATCCATTAGTTATAATGCAGGGATGTTGTTTTTCTCCAAACAACTTCTACCTTACCATAGAAATATTTTCTCCAGACCCTCGCCTCCCTTACTAATAAATGTCAGAAAAATCGCCTCAATTTGTCTTTCTGTCCAGTGCCCTACTGTCCTGACCCTCAAAATTGTTATCTTTCTGTCCTGGATGACATTCAAAACAGTTTTTTTCCCCTAAGAATATTAGTGTAGGACCTAAGAGATCAGTAAAACTAAGAGTTACGTGTCAAAGCTCTAATGGCCTGTCGGCAGCTTCCACATAAACAACAGACACAGGCGCGTGGCCTCGCAGCACAGTGAAACATAAATTAGGCAGAGGTTGTGATCTGGGGCCCTGAAGCCTCTGAACTGGGGGAGTGAAAGTGAGCTGGTGGAGAGGTGAGTAAAAGTTTGTCTGGAGGTGAGGAAGGGGGAGAAGATGCTATGTCTGCATGAACTACGAGTGTGTGTGGTTTGTACTCAGCTTGGTCATTGAAAACTCAATCTTTCCTCATTTCTGGAGCTACTTTTTTGTATTAAAACAAATTACATTAGAAGAAGTTAAAGTATTTCCATAACAGGAAATCAAAGGACCCAAATCATAGTGTCTTAATGTGTTAAGTACAATATTCAACATTGATTAATGTGCAGAAAAACGCTTGACACAATGGATGTATCTGGTGAGACATTAAACTATGTTTATTACAGATTTGATGTTAAAAGTCACATTTCAATAAGTAACAAATAGAAATTCTGTAAGGTCTGAGTCCAACTGGTTCTTCCCTTATTTAGGAATGGTCACTAAAAGAGAATTTTAAGGAGACAATGAAAACTATGTTGAGTGGAAAAGAAAGTCATCTTTTTTTGCATCAGACAGTTAACGAGACAGCACTTCAACCATATTACTAAACCAACACTTCCTTTGTATAGAGGTAACATTACAAATGCCTTTTATATCACACAGTAACATTACGTCATGTGTTTGAACTGTAAGATTCACGCGCATCGATATCTGATTAAAAAGGTGAAGAAATCTTTCTCTGAGTCTTCTAAATGTGAGCCAATAATGGGTCTGTTATCAAGCCTCCGGGCACCCATTCTGCTCTCTTGCTGACATGTGACTCCATTACCTGCCATGGGATCATTGTTACTACTTTAGTTGCATTACTGTACAAGAGATGCCTTGTTCTTTGTGACTGTCTTCCTGTGAAGCCTGTAGTGCCACAGGGCCTTCTGTAATATCTACCAGATTAAAGCAGCAACATTAGCATTCCTGCTATCTGTGGCTTTAAGCAGACAGTCACTATTCAACATGGCATTATGATGGTATGTTTCAAAGACCACCCCCCCGTACACGCTATGAGAGGAGCTTTTGAAATGTGCTCTCTGTGTGTGTGTAATCAGATTGTGGTTATATGTTTTCTATGTCCCTGTACAATGGGAGAAAGGGGAGACATTATGTCACTGACCACATGGACCTGATGAGTCATCAGGGTGACATTATGTGACTATACTAACATCTAAATGTGTTTTATGCTTTTACATCTGTAGTGTAACATGTAATATAGCTGGTTGATGAGAAACCGACTTCAAGTTAATTGGGTCCGGCATCTTCCCATCTTTTTTGTGGGATGCACTCGCTCAAAATGTTTGTTTTCATCACGATAAGACAAAACAAAAGATGCATATCGTGTTCTCAAGATCTCATCGAAGTCCAAACTGATTAAAACCTCTCAATTTCCCCCTGGAGACTCAAAGGTTGCATATTTTTAAAGCGACCACTCACTTGAGTGTGCGTCTTGATTGCAAAGAGGGAGAGTCCAGTCTTTCATCTTTTTCCGTAATGATATGAAGCAGACACCGACGTCTGTAAAATCAGCAGCGTCTCTGTAGTGGTACGACAGTTTCACCCTGATTGAGTGTGTTTGTCTGTTTATCTGAACTTTTATCTTTCTGTCTGCTGGTATCATTTCAGCTGAGTGTCTGACACGACAATGTCTAGTCCTCTGGGACTGAGACCCTCACAGCGGCTGATTGTGTCACCACTTTACAGCAGATGAAAGTCTCAATAAGTAAATATGAAAGGACTATGACATGAGTCATGTCTGAAACATTTTCTCTGAATAAGAGAAGATAAGATGGACCTTTATTAATCCCAGTGGGGAAATTCAGGCTGTATAGACATGCATACACACTTTGAGGATCATTCAGAAGCCTTACTGTCAAAACATGCTTTAAAGATGTGAGTTTAATAAAAACTATAAAATATTGATTCAAAAGATTGAACCATGTTAGCGGTTCTGTTAAGCACACTAAGATGCTAACAATGACCATGCTAACTTGATAAAGCTAATTAGCAATTGACACAAATTGGCTGATTGGAATAACTTTCCTTTTACATTCATTTGGTTCTAACCAGCGTAATGTTTTTGATTCCTAACCCGTTAAATACTTAAGAAGTTAGATTCAAACTTTTACCTACAGTTTACTAAACAATTAAACAAATAAATAAAATAATAATTCTGACTTATTGTTGAGTAATTTACAGTGTGTGGTTTATAAAAGAATAACAAATTAGAAGGAAAAAACTATTACAAAAATACAGATTTCAGTATTCTGAGCCCCGAATCTCTTCCTCACTGATGGAAAAATAGTCTGTCATTATTCAATAAAAATAAACAAGTAAAAACAATAATTTTGGCAAAACATACTACCAGTAGAAATACAGTGTTTTTGAAAATCGCTCTGTGTGACATGAAAAAAAGGGGAAATATAGTATTTTATTGCCTTAATCCAAACAAGTTGTTAAATGGTACAATAACACAACGTTAACTCCATGTTGAATTTCATTGGACATCCTCGATGCTAAAGCTGAATGCAGTTCATAAAAAATGTACGCCAAGGGGGCCTTAAGCATGCTTTTCATACGCTCCGTCTACTCCTCCAAGTTAGATAGAGATAGAAGATAGAATCGGAGGATGAAACCCTCTTTATTTGTCACATACATGCACACAGCAGAGCACACGCAGTGAAATTGGTCCTCTGCATTTAACCCATCCTAGTACTAGGAGCAGTGGGCAGCTATTGTGCAGTGCCTTGCTCAAGGGCACCACAACAGGGCCTAGGAGGTGAATTGGGACCTCTCCAAGTAGCAGTCCACTTTCCATGTTTTTTCAAGTCTGTTCGGGGACTTGAACCGGCGACCCTACGATTCCCAGTCCAAGCCCCTACTGACTGAGCCACTGCTGGACTAGGAGTGACAACATGTTGGAATAAGACGCTACAGTAAAACTGACTAGATTTTCCAGACGCACCCATCTCTTGACAGGATGCCAGAATTTTCCTGATTGTTTTGGAACTAATTTGACACACTCCAATTTATTTGGCTGATAAAATAAATCAGTAGCTCCTGCCATGAGAAGGAAGGATTTAACACAAGGTTTTACCAGTTGCTATATGACATCAAAGCAAGTATGACAATAAATGCTTTAAAATAAAGCAACATTTAAAGTTGTTATTTACCATGAGGGGAAATGTCTATGTCTGTACCAAATTTCATGACAATCAATCAAACTGCTAACGAGATATTTCAGCCTACGTTTTTGGGAAAACCTCAAGGTCTCTACAAAATGCCATGCAAATCAATCCTATAGTTGTGAAATAATTCAATATGGATTAAGGTGTTGGACATACAGAACTTTTATTATCTGAGCTGCTGTAACGGTTGAGTAAGAAGTACTACGAGGCAAAGATAGAAAAAACCTCTAAGTTGGACCTAGCGGTGTATGAAATGTCATTCTGTTTGTCCCCTGTAACCTGTGATTACAGATGGCAGAGTGAGGCAGTGCACAGGACATGTTTTCATTGACTTTGAGGCACTGCAATTTTCCTTTATTAAGCCTTAAAGTTCGGGAAGAAGGATTGGATTTCCCTCGTATTGGGGGACCAGTGCCAGGCATGATTAACTCTGGGTTCATGTAAAGAGCTTCCTCAGTGCACACACACATATGTACGCATGATCAAACCTGCACATTGGGGCATAGAAATGTAGTTGCATGCAAAACCACAATTATTTTCTTTCCTTGCACAGCACTTTAGATCCCTTCTTAAACCCCAATTAGGGTTGTCTAAAAACCGCAGTCAAAAAAGGTTGAGACAAAACAAAAAGTCACTTTGACCTTTTCAAATAGACAAGCTGTCCCAGCCACACCCACTCCTCGAAAGACTGCCTGCCCTTTTTGGAACAAGCTCCAATTTATATGGTATTATCGCTGCTATAAGAGGCTTCAATAGAACAATAGAAAAAGGATGGATTTAAGACTAGATCTAACCCTTGGATTTGATCTTTTTAATGTGTTTTCCCAACTCAAAGCTGCTTAAGGAATGCTTGGGAGGAAAGGAATTTAAATTTCCAGAAATTCACACCAACACAATAACATGATACGCTTCCCCTTCCTCCCAGCCCCCCACCAGCTCGCTAATAGGCTTGGAGTGATTGACAGGAGAGACTCACGCCTTCTGCCCCTTCGGACTTCTCCTTGTTAGGAAGCACGGGTTTCTGCACATTGCAAACCAGGAAACAGAGGAATGTAGCTCGCTGTTTTAATGAGATTCTGACATGTATTTTCTTTCTTTGCCTCCCGTGTTTTGGCATTAACATATGTACTCCAAAGTGCTAAACGGAAAATATCTTCCTGGCCGCAGTTTAATTCTTTAGCTCTTCCTGTTTAGCACTTCATTTATGTGACCCTAATACTTTCCCCACCCCACGTGTCCTTGTGTTTCATTGCCCACTGTTGTCCTGCCTGCAGATGTGATTCCCAGGAGCTTTAGGGGCTCCACACTCTGTTACCTGCTGACACTAATCTACACTGAAAGTCTCCAGCCGCTACAAGACCCAACAGCTAGCTGCAAAAAGCTTTTCAGGTTCCACTGTATGTCCATTTCTTTCCAACTCAGTGGACATATAGTACACAGGACTTCTGTAATGTAGTGTACATGTTGGTGGACTCTTGAATTCTCACTATGTGCATGAGTGCTTTGGCCACCACGGGATTCTTGCCTATAGTTTCTGGATTTTACAGCACCGATAAGTCGTTCGAATAGTTTAGAGAGACCTTCAAAGGGAAAATTCACCCAAAAATAAACACATATTTTTCCTCTTATTTGTTGTGCTATTGCTCAATCTAGATAGTTTTGTTTCGTGTTTTTCAAGGAATGGATCGTATCGGCTGTAGAGATGTCTGTCTTCTTTCCAATCTAATGTGACTAGATGGCACTATTGGCAAAAAAAGCATTTGAGAAACTCAACAGCAATGTCTCTTCCCGGAAATCATGACCCCATGTCTCTTGATGTTCCACAGACCTTGTTTTGAGAAGTTTCCCGTGGGAACTATTTTCTTTCTATCGAACAACATTCATCAACGGTATCGCCATGCAGGAGAAAGCATGCATCTTGTTATGGATCTGTATTATATATATATTTTATTTTAGGTTGAACGGTCCCTTTAAAAAGCTCTTTTATGCTTTTTGGGGGGTTTTGTCTTTCCTGTAGTGTGTTTTATAGGTTTGCATGTAAACCTTTCGCAAGAAATTTGACTTCCTTGTCTCAGTAATGTAACTTCACTCATGCTTCTATTGGCTAGCGCTCCCACACATTGTACATGATAGGCTAAGGGGCGGGACATCTCTAAGCGGTTGAGCAATCCCAACAGAGCCGGCCAGCTAAAAACCAATCAGGGCCTGACTGGGCTCTGGTTTCAAACAGAGGGTGAAAAGCGGTGCTGCAGCACAGGCAGTATGAGAAACATAAAGAGCTTTTTTAGCATTGAAGCATGGAGACATGTCCCAGAGACACAAAAGTATGAAGCTGAACATGAGCATAAAAGGGCCCCTTAAAGCAGAGGTCATGTGATTGAAAATTGGGATTTGTTTGTACATATTTACCAATGAGTACCAGTGGGGATATTGGTTTTAAAATGTATGTATGTATGTGTGCCACCAATAAGCAACATATTTTGGATCTTTCTCAGTATCTGATTACAGTCAACATCAGCTCACTGCCTGACACAGATTCCTTTTAAAAGCCATTGCACAACTGCTGACTCCAAAATCTAACCAAGGTCAAAGAGCAAAAGCATGATTTGTGATTCCTCTTGGGACAGCTGACAGGGACTCCTCCTCGCCCCAAAAATCCCTCGTTCAAAACTTTGAAACACTTAAAAAAAACGTCCACAACAGTTGTCAACATGTCAGCGTGCAAAGTGGTGCTCAGAGGCGTCAGGGGAAGTCGACACCGATGAAAGAGAGAACATTGTTGTGAAACGGGAGAGCTTGTGCATGAATCTGATGTCGTGTCATCACTTTTTGGCCTGATTTTGAATATCTGTTTACAAACTGTGTGTCACGCAACCCGATCCATTCATCAGTAATTTGTTAAAGTTGGCTTGAAGAGTCATTTTTGTCATCACCGGGGTCAACATCCAGTCAACATTTAACAGAAATCCTGACGATCCAGCTATTCTGAATTAATCAGCGGTGAGTCACAGCATGTGTTGCTGCAGAAATGAAACTGATGTGATGACAGGCAGAAGATTGCCAGGAAAATCATAACTATTCATCAGCAGAGTAAAAAAGTCCATCTTGTTTTCACAGTGTTCTCATTTGGAACAACTACAGTAATGATGGATGGAGACGTAACGCATCCATTCTTGGGTCATAGTCATAGTTGTGCAGTTGTGGTTTTGAATGCATTGGTATTATTTACCAGTTTTC
This sequence comes from Eleginops maclovinus, assembly GCF_036324505.1. NCBI lineage: Eukaryota > Metazoa > Chordata > Actinopteri > Perciformes > Eleginopidae > Eleginops > Eleginops maclovinus. The sequence continues at coordinate 25,794,782 of NC_086368.1, read as the reverse complement.
AGGAAGGTTTTGGATACTGTTTGGTTCAAACATGAATGCATAATCATAAGTCAGACAGACATACAACTTGATAAATGTGCTGTCTGTAATGTACGTCTTGATGATGGCAAGTTTTAAAGCTCCTGCATTTTTTGTTTGTAGTGCACTGATACAGTATACTTATGTAATTCTTGCTGGGTATGTAAAGATGTTTTATATTTGGCATGTATAAAACAAAAATGGAAGGACTTTTGATTCATTTGATTTTGTCTCCAATTCAAAAAATACTTTGGTTAAGAAAATTAAAGGTTTATATTGAATTGACTACTTTTGTTTTGTGGAGCAGTGAGTTTGGATTAGGGGGGAATCCCTTAAGAGAATAGTACGGATATTTTGAAGTTGGGTTGGGTGATGTAATTATTTATAATCAGCGTATAGTAGATGGTGGTTGGCACATCCCCAGTTTGAAGAAACAAACAGGAGTACTGGCACCGAAGCGAATATAGCTGAATGTATTTTAGACACAAAACAAAGAAAAGAAAGGTCTACGTTTAAAAAATCAATATTAGTTTAAGTGTACGCTCCAAACTGGGGGCGAATACCTCCCAAAACCCATATTAAAAAAATCTAAGCCATCCGTTCAATGTGAGGAAATGATAAATCAGTATAAAGACGTTACAACAAAGCAGTGAATGTGTTTAATGTTCAAAGGAAATGGGCGGCTGGCTTCAATTGCAGACAAATTTGTCAAAGTGGAGCTTAATCAAGTCGGGTCGGGGGTAATGCCATGTTCTGTACGGACCCCCTGCTACCGACTAAACGGTGAACCTCTGTTCAGTCAGAATGTGGTGAAGGAGCTCACATCATTAGGCCGTCTTGGTAATTAAAAATGATTGACAAGCAGCCGGATTAATCCAGCAATCCCAGCGTTGCGTAAAAATGTCAACCTGAGCTGCTGTGGGTCCTGGCTCCAGTCCACCCAGGACCTGAGCACATGTGGCCTCCAGATGTGGCCCCTGGGACGGATGCGGTCAGGCACGTGCACAACTCTGTGAAGAGAAGCACTCAGCAGATAGCCTGCAGTGATTAAAACACTGACACAGTCACATCCCTCATACGTGTCCCCTAAAGGACCGTCCTTTTGGCAACACCCTGTAGATTTCTGAGAAAAGCAAATATGGGCGGTAAGAGAAATACCTGTTGGCCTGCATCAGCCGCAGACAGCTGCAAAATGAAGACATGTGCCTAAAGAATTCACTGATAAAATGTTACATAATCCTACTGATGACAACTCTGGCTGGAACATCTTTAAAGTAATTATGATTGATTGGAGCTGAATGTACACATGCTCTTACAAACTCAGGGAATATGCCAACAGTGTGAAATCCTCTGGCTAAAGGTGATGATATTGAACGCTTTAAGAAAGTTTGGACATACAGCTCTTATAAAAAAAGTTTAAATGTTGAGTAAATAATGATGATTTTTAGAATGATTTGTCTTTTTGCTTTGACAGCAGACTTACAGAATGTCTGACCTTTGACACAACATCAATCAACTGCTAACAAACGCTAGATGCAGGGTGGAAGTGATGAATTACGTTGGTGTCTTTTAGTATTACATAGTTCTGATGTGTACTGTAGTTATACTTTAGACTGGAATACCCCTGATGTGCTGATGTGTATATTTATTCAACTTTGTGCAATAGACCCTCCTGCAATTTCCCAATTATTACCATACTTTACATATCTGCTATATAGATTTGCATTTTGCTTATTGTGTTATTAAAAACGTGTACATACTGAGCCTCCCTTAATCTGCTGCTGTAATAACAAAGGACTCTGATTCTGATTCTGATATAGCTAATAGGATTTTATACTCCTTTCCACACGTTAGTTCTTTTTAACTGACTCAGTTTTTATCTTACTTGGTGGTTTACCTGTAAAGATTGAGAGATGATTTCAATTACATTTTTTTAACAATGAATCAAATATCACGGATGCTGATCTCTATGAACTGAACTTTGATTTCCATGAACAATGTATGCTCGAGGGGGTAGGACCAGAAACGTTTTACACTTCTTCTTGCACCTTTTGAACACGAAGGAAACTACTTGAGTATTTATTTGTATACCTTGTAAAGTCTTTTGTTATTTTTGCTTCTTTTTATTATCATACTTTTTTTGACATGTTCAATAAATTGATTAATAAAAAAACCGTCATGACTTTACACGTGCTTTTGCCTGAGTAAACTGTCTTTAAAGCAGCTGAAGTACATTATTATACAACTCCTTTCTCCTTAGCCTGCAATTCACAGTTTGAGAGTAACAACTTTCATTGATGCACTAATGCAGGAATTACCGACTGGTTTAAGGAACACGAAACAAGTCACACTTGGATATTAAAAAAAGCAACCAGCCAGTAAATATAATCACAACAGCCTCAAATGGTTAGTCGGTACATTTATATAGAGATGTTCTTTGGGTCTTTGTAAGTTTCATAAGGAAATCAAACCCTGTGTCTCTTGTATATTCAGTAGCCAGACCTCACTAAAATAGAGAGCAGACTATCATTTATTTGTCTTGAGTGTGTATGTTTGTACAGTGTGTCTTGGCACTGCCTGTGATCCTGTGGTCAATGTAAAGTTATTTAAGAGGTTAGTAGAACCGAGGATTGTCAGCATTATAACCCTTTACAGCTTTACAGGGAAAGGTTCATGATAATTTGACGAATTTGGAGCCAAAAACCTCTGAATTAGGAAAAAAAGAGGGCTTCCCCGGAGGATATTTACCTGTGGTCTGCCACAAAGCACGCTCTGCCACCATGAGAGTATGTGGATTGAGGGTGACAGGGTAAATGTATGGTAAAATACGACAGACAGACAGAAAGAGTTGTTTTACAGAGAGACTGGAAAGGAAAAGAGCAGTGAAGATACAAATTGAGTTTTTTTCAGTGGCTACTTCAGTATGATGTCTTCATAAGCCTCTTTGAAACATTCCTCATGGTTGTATCCCTTTTGGACCGGGATGAAAGATGCTGCAGGTTGAGGAACCTTAGCTGTCATTCATCCATGGGATAAAAGCAACAAAAAAAAAGTCTCTTTTTTACTCTCGTTCAGACTTCTGGACAACTGGACTCTTAAGTCAGAAGCTCTGTTTGATCATTTGATGCCGTTTTTGCTAACGTTGGAAAGAGTCTGAGACATCCTCACCGCGAGGCTGCATCCAGAGAACAGTGCGCACCTACCTCTGATCTCGACAGCAGTCCCCAAAGAACGGGTTTTCATCTTCATTCCTGATAAATCTCTGCACAAAAACAGGAGATTCTGATATTCTTCAAAGCAGGCTGAGAAAAAATCTATAATGTCTGGGTGGAGCCTTTCATCAATATCACATGAGGATCTCACAGGGTTCTCATGTGAAGCTGGCTACGGGGTTCTGCTTTTCTACGACCGCAGAAGGCAAGGGGGGTTTTTCGTGCAGAGCTGTGGGAATGTGGCCGGAGAAGACGTAATGTGGACACTGAAAACAAAGTAAGTCTTGACAGGTTGAAGGTCCAGCACAATGGAGGGATTGTAAGGGTTTGCCCACAGTTGCAGTTGTTTTAATTGGCTGAAGCAGTACTTACTTTTCCTTCAAAGAAACAGATCAAAGGTTATACTATTACCTGCCTGTTGTGGTCTGAATAATGGATGTATGGATGGATTGATGGACCAAAAATATTCTCCTCCTCTGTAAATACCAGTCATATTACATCGCATCACCTTGCATTGTAACCAAACCATTGAAATGCTAGTCAAAGGGCAGTCGATATGGGGCGTTTTCGGCCTGCGACATAAGATGTTTAAACTTTCTGTGTCTTGATGGAGAGCTCGTCCCACCAATTTGTCGAGCAATTCCTCCAACTTGCAGTGAGCTGATTGGTCGTTGCAGAGCAAGGTGCACATCTGGTGTGTATGGTTTTGCAGGTAGGGATATTGCGCTCTATTGGCTAGAAGCAGAATTACACTACAAGGCTACAGCTCAAATAGCAGTCTGAGATACACACTGCTAAATAAAGGATAACATTTGGCTGTCTTGATTTAGTCCTTAAGGATGCACACCGTTTTTTACCGACATCACGTATTTCTCTTTACAGACTCAACGTGAACTAGTAAAACTAATGGTAAGAAGTATTTATCATCCTTTTATTTAGTATTTACATTTAACAGAGACTTGGCCACAAACACACTGTTGCATGAAAGGTGAGAAAACTATTATTTTCCTCAAAATACCATCATTTTTTTGTTTGTTCTCCAATCCAGAAGTGAGTGACCCTCAATCAATAATACAAAAAACAATCACAAGGAACAACACAATACAATCACAAGGAACAACACAATACAATCACAAGGGTAAAGATAGTGAAAAAGAAATTAACAGATGAATAATCCAACATGTAAAACAAGCTGTAAGGCGTAGTCTGCATACGTCTGCATTAAGGCTGGAATCAGAAACATTGTCAGCAGGTTGATTAATAATAACTAGAAGACCGTCCTAAAGCCAGGGTGCCGGTACAGACTCTGGGACAGGTAGCAGGACTAACTCATAGGCCTTTTTGGACAGTAAGGAGTTCAAAGTTAAGTGATGTACTCCTGCTACAGATTAGTTTGCCTCTTCTCTCTTCCGTCTACCTATCAGCGTTATCTCTCTGTTGAGACTGCAGCCACACCTGTGCGTCTGTCAGCGCTCTGACCTCTCTGCAGCCCCTCAGGTTCACACAAAGACATGCACTGTATGACCCGGCACACACAGCTTTATTCATCTCCAATCGCTCTCCACTTTTTTTGTTCTCCTTCGCCCCAACTCAAAGGAGGCAGACACCAAAAGAAAGTCGTTATCCATATGGCGTGGAGTGCTAAATGAGCCATCGCTGACAATGATGAAAATCACAACTAATCTCTCAGTACAGGAAGCAACCGTACAGTGGAGAAGTTCAGGTCGCGCAGGAAGGACATGCTGGTTGTCTGACCTGGAACTGATACTGTTCAGGGCACGGTATAGATGGAAATCTTTGAGCCTTACAGGAACAAAGTGAGGGGGGAGTAGCGTAGAGACCTCCTGTGCTGTGAAGCTGTGACGGTGAACATTTCTGCTCCTTAAGTCTTCCTGCTTCAGAACACTTACTGCTCCACTAGGCACATTGTCATCTTGCAGATTAGGCATGGAAAGAATAACAGCACCTGACCACACATGGTGCAGTTCATTCAGTGGTACAGTAATGCCGGAAAAATTACTTCAAATTTACCACGTTCAGTTCCTTTGTCTCAAAGTTTTTTGGAACTTGTTTATGGTTCGATTTCGGAAATAAAGACTATGGTTAAAACACGCTGAACAGATGTTGCTCTTACAGTAATTACCTCACTCCTAAATGTCCAAAGCTTTGTTAACAAGTGACAAACTATACCTAATTTTGCAGACACAAGTATAGCTTAAGCTGCATTCACATAACAAGTGGTAAAACAACATTCTAGCAAGGGAGATGACAGAAATAAATCTTCACTAGCCAAATTCACAGCAAGGATCTACGCCCAACCTTGCAATGGCCGAGCCATGTGATCATGATTTAGTTTTATTATAGCCTAGCATTTTTTAAACATAATGCAAAGTGGTGTAAATATGAGATTGTCCTCTGGAACAAAAACGTGATTAGTACCAACAATGATGTCTTTTGTCGAGAGACCCCTTGCGATGCTAACTTCTGGCTCTGCTTACAAACATACGTCATCATTGCACCCCCTTTTGCGTCCTAGATGTTGTGTCCTGCAGTGGGGTGCTTTGTTCCTCTTATGAACGATCAGATCTTGGTATGTGCAGAATTTGTCCAGAGGTTCGAATGTCTGAGCTGTGGCTTGACCTCTCTCTGGGTCCCATCAGGCGTCTCTCGGCCTCAGACGAGGAGGCAGGAGGTGACTGGCGCTTCACCCCGGAGGAAATGAAAGAGGCGAAGGTACCGATTCCCCGCTGATCTCCCTCCCTTTACATTGTCACTCAGAATGACCTCAGAGAACCTGCCTACAACTTGCATGTCTGTCAAAGGGGCCCCCCCTCTGCATGTTTTGAATACTTAACAGTCGCTCATTTACAGAGACGTGCAGCACACTGTGGAGCTTTCAGAAGAACTGGATAGGAGGAAGGAGTCTGCCGTCTATCAAAATGAACATTTCCTCTGTCGGTTTGACACATGACAAAGTAACACCTGTGGGACATAAAACAGACCCTGCAGCCTTTTCCAACCATTGAAGGTGTTTAGATTTAACAGTCGTGTACAAACACACCCACACTGGTGCATGTGCAATGAGCAGCCAGGAACGGAGCTCAGCTGTGAGGCGACGTAGTCATGGGTCCTGTTTATGAGACAGTGGACCCCTGGGGACGTGCCAAGACTACCTACCCTACAGAGTACAGCATGTTTTGCTTCTTTTTGCCTTTAATCGGATAGGACAGTGGAGAGTGACAGGAAAGTGGGAGAGAGAGTCGGGATGGGATCCGGAAAGGACCACGGATCGGGAATCGAACCCGGGTCGGGATTTTCCCTTTATTTGTAGTTAAATGATGTCTCTTTGTTGACCTTTTTGTCTTTTTTTGGTAATCGTGTGTCTCATTGTTGTCCTTTTCTTTATCTTTGTAGTTGTATTGTTTCCCTTTGATGTCATTTTGAGTATCTTTGAAGTGACTTTCTATCCCTCTGAAGTTTAATTCTGTCTCTTTGTGGTTATTATTTGTCTCTTTGTAGTTAATTCAAGTATTTTTGTTGTGACTCTGTGACTCTTTGTATGGATTTTGTGTTTCTTTGAACTTATTTTCGAACTTTGTGGACATTTTGAGTCTCTTTGTTGATGTTTTCTTTTGTTGATGTTTGTCTTTTTTATCTGGAACACATCTTTTTATGGTTTTGTGTCTGTTATCTTGTTCAGTCCCTTTGTGTCACCTTATTGATCTTGTATTTCTTTGTACTTGTTTTGGAACTTTGTTGTCATTCTGAGTCGGTTTGTTGTGGTTTTGTGTCTCTTTGTCGTCAATTTATGTTCCCTTTGAATTTATTTTGCACCTTTTCATAGTCATTATTAGTCTCTTTGTGATCTCTTCGTGTCGCTTTGCAGCAACTTTGCATCACTTTTGCATCACTTAGTAGTTGTTTGGTCCCTGTTTTGTCTTGTTGTGTCTCCTGTAGTCATTTTATATTTCAACAAAGTCATTTTGAGTGTCTTCCCAGTCTATTTGTTTACCTTTGAGTGACATTCTGTAAGTGGGGCTACACATTTCCTTCAGTAATCCATCTACGGATCCATCCATTTTTCCTCATACACAAAACTGGCTGAGGGGTACGACATTTACAATGTATCTTTGACCTCTGTAGTGATGGAGCAGCAGTCATAAGTATTCAGTATGAGTAACGTAGTGACTCAGGTTAAGTAAATATACTGTTAATGGTTATGGTTCTGTGCAATAGGGTGAGGTTGGTGGAAAGAGGGCATGAATCGAGGCAATACTCTCGCTGTGTGTGCCCCTGAGTAAACATGGAGTCATTAGCTGACTTCCCTCAATGCCTCCTCTGCACGGCCATGGCCACTTGACCCTCATAAAAGTGATGAACAGTGTGTCTAGAGATGCTTACTTGTGTTAACACTCGTTGGGTTAGACTTTCACCTTACGAAGCACCTTTTACTGTTGGCTTGCCGTCCATTGACAAAGACATACGATGACTTCTCAAACTCACATGACCTGTCTCTCAGTGCCTCCTCGAATCATTGTTAAAAAACCTCTCCTACCGTCTTAGACTCATGAAACGTCTCGGGCCCATCGCTCAGTAAACATACGACATTGGTTAATGCACAGCCAGGATAGTTTCATGGGGTTCACTGTAATGCTACACCACAAGTTGGAGGGCATTAACTCTGCTCGCGTGACTTTAATGGGAACTACAGGGAGAGAGTAGCCTCCACCTTCGAGACTCCAGCTCTCCGGTGCGTTGGCTAACAAGCAAACATTTTCCTTCCTCCCTCACCAAGACATACATTTCCCCCCTGTGTCTTTTAACAATGACTTTTATAGATCACTGTGTCAAGCCGTTCATTGGTTTATAGTACATTGTGTAACCTCTTGCTTTAAAGTCATGAAGCAAAGAGGAATGTGGTTAATGTATATCACATAGGTCAGCAATACTATGTGGTCAGATTGTACGTTATATACATAAAAGAGGTTTTTTGTTGACCCTTTTGCTAAGCCCTGACCCCATGCCAAGCTTTCCCCTCTCACACAGCACATATACCATTACTTTCGGAAACAATAGACCCTTTATCTTCCTCCATCCAAAGGAGGGATGGGACGATATATAGGATTTTATTGTGGAGCTTTGAACATGACATTTCAGCATTATCAGCAATGACTCTCAGCCTGTAAAACAGTCTTAGATATGCACTCGCTGCTTACATACATTCAAACATTAGGAATGAATACACACAGGCAAAAACATACACATATTTGTTTTATTGGGTAAAGATATTTCATTTAATCTGGGATTAGTTGATGGTTTGGTGCCTTGCTCAAGGGGCTCTCCACTGATCTGTTGATCTATTCAGCATCAGTGTTGTCTTTAGGATTGTTAATCTGTTTCAAACCATTGAGCAGTGCTGTTATTTTGCGGTGGCACTCGCCCGGGGGTCGCTGCACGAGCCATATCAGCTCCGCACGAGGACCTGGTTGTTATAACTTAATTGAACTCTGACCTTCACAGCGTGCGTCCAAAGACCTTCCAGAAGAGACAGATATTAAAGTTATGAAGGTGCCCGATTACACACAGAGTAGAAAATGTCTGCTTTGAATGAAAGGTGTTTCCGAACATCAAGTCTTTCATCCTTCTGTCTAGCTCTATTTTGCTTCACCTCTAACTCGGCACATGTGGTGAAAACGCCACTGGCACTTGCACTTTGGCCACCATCCTGACTTTTATATTGGTGTATTTGCCATTCCCTCATTTGGTTTTACCTTTGGTCAGCAGTAGGCCAGCATGGTGGCAGCAAACCTGCACTGTCTACATCTTAATCTCCATCTATCACTTTAATGATGGAGTAACTTAACACTAAACAGCAAACTCAATAAAAACACCCTTACCTGATCCCGTAAGCAAGCGGTGGTAGGAGGGCTCATTACGGCTCACATGGGGCACAGAGTCATACCACGACTCGTAAAAAAAACACGGTCACAGCAGCTGTGGGGGGGGACGCAGCTCACTTACACAGGCATTATTTATGCTTGGGTTGTGTGTGTGTGTGGGGGGGGTGGTGGTAAGAGCAGTGTGGTGCCCTGTCTGTCACGCAGCTCGAGGGCTTCAACCTGGGCTCCGTTTTATAAGCCTTCGGTGCCAGGGGCCCCAGCTCACACCAGCGTGGGAAAGAGGGCTAACCATCAGGTTATGTGGAGCTTTTTTTTTTATAGAGCATTGTCCAAAGTGAGAGTGGAGCCCCATAGACCATGACCTTTGTGACGGTCAACATCCGCATTCATGTGCATAAGCAAATACCGTGATGAATGCTTAATGGGCATCTTGGTCGTTAAGCTCCTGTTGCTCATCTCTCTCCAGTATCGGATGTTTTCAGCCAAAATGTAAGTGTGTGTTTGTAGTATGAGCAATGCATCAGTCGGCCCACATCTTAGAGCCTAAGTTGATTTTTCCCCCAGTCCAACGCTGAATCATCCCTCTCTTGGTGAGTGATTCAGCACAGACCAAAACTGAGGCATGTTGAACATTAAGCACATTATCACTACAACTACTGAAGAGTCATTTTGTGTCATAAGCAGCAGATGGGGTCTGGTTTTTTACACATAGTGCGATTAAAAGTTAAATATGCTTGGAAGTGTTTGCTTTCTCCCCTGCTAGAATTAAAAAATTGGAGTAATTGTTTAAGAGGTGCGATAATGATTTGAAACTTGAATTAGTTGGGCACTGTTTGGTGACTTGAAGGTTGAAGCTTTTTCTTCTGTATTCTAACAGCATCCATATAACTTTGTATCTTTGTTTCGAAGACATTGCGACACATGAAGTCCTCTTTTGACCTGCAAATGTCCCAAAGAATGTTAATCAGATCAAATGCATAGCAAATGTTTTATAATGCACACTATCAATATTGGTGGCGCATGTGTGTTCATGTGAGTAGGTAACAAAGATCTCAAAAGACGGGAAATTCTGTATTTTCCTGTACTTGATTAATGTTTATTAGTGACATTTAGGATGCTTTTGAGCTGCTCTTTCCACACTATAAAAAAGGGCAGATACAGTTTTTCCTGCATAAATGATTAACTAAGACTCACGCTCTAAATTCTTAGGAAGCTAAAGCCGGGAATTGTAACAGAATAATTAATTTGCTCCATTTTTTAAACATTCAATTTGTATCTGCAAATAGGTTATTAAAGGAACTTGAGTATCTGTGTGATTAGGCATGTATAATGTCATTCAAATCATCAGTGTGTAACTCAAAAAGGACCTTATTTTGACCCATGCATGTACATACCACTCAACAGGGGAATGACTCTGTTAAAGGAATGATTTAAAAGACGTTTTAATGGTATGGCCACAAAGGACACAGAGTAGCTTTTGTCCTAGCAGGTGTCTCTTCTTCCAGTCGTCCCATATGTCCACTCCATCAAAGCTTAACATTTCACTGGGCTTTCTCTTGGACGTGCGCGGATACAGTGAGGTTCCCAGGGTAGAGCATGAAAAAGCATTGAGCGGGGTGTGTTCATGCACCTGTCGGGGACACACTGGAGAATCTGTGTTGCTGAACGCGCAGGTTCAAGACAGGTTGAAGACGGATGTTTCCACACATTTGATTCAGGAGTTAGATGTTTTCAACACCTGCTTTAAGCCCTACTGGTAAAACTGTCTTGTTTTTATAGCAGAAAACACGACATCTGGCATGGAAATATAAATAGTTAAATGGATGTCTTTTTGCGATTCACGATTTCTGATCAGTATCTAAACACGCCTCCTGCCAGAGCCATGAATTTATATCAATTCATTACAATTTTTCTAATCCATTGTCAGTTTTTGTTGGTTTTAAGAACCAATATTACTTAGTTGTTCTAATTTTGCTAGATTGATGTGTTAGTGAAGGAAAATGCATGTGATTAATTTAATTTATAATAATATGTATTGTCAGATTTTGTGGTTGCGTGAATATTTAATATCTGGCATTTTTTCTGTAATTTAGCCATTTATTCATATCATTTTAATAGTTAATTCCTTGGAAAATGTTTTACTTTTCTTATTTAAATAAGTCTTAGTTGTGCTTTTTCACTCAACCCCCCACACGGATTGATTCATTAGACTGTAGGAAAATGCTTGTGTCTCCAGATGTTTTACATGAATCCCATCTGCTGATCTGTATTACACTACCATAATCTTGCCAACTGCCACTTATCTGTTCCTTACCCTAAACAATCAGAGATATCCCCTGAGCTTTTAATTCATCTGCATTGCATCATGGCGTACATCTGGGACCGGTTGTTTGTGGCATTTGAAGCCTCCCGATGAGCGGATGGAACCTGAGACCATGTTCGTTCCCATGAGTTCACGATGTGCTTCATCTCCCCTGCTGCAGCATGCCGCGGAGCTCGAACCGCAGCAGATGTTAGTGAGTGCATATTTGTAAATATTTACCCTGTCAAGGAGCCTATGAATCTGAGGGAGGTGCACCGTCAATGGCCACGCTGACAGAGCGGCAGATATTTTGCCTCTGTGTTTTCAATCTCAGAGGTCGTGTTGAAAAGGTGCTGCGATACAGGGCATTCCAGTTTCACAGATATAAGACCTGGGGGAGGTTCAAACCCAATCTGTAGGCCATTAGCTTGGGATGTTGAACTGGCCAACCCTGTCTTCTACAAAAGTATGATCCCACAGAACTGCATTCTCAAAGCAGTTGCCGCAGTTAACAGTTGCCATTTTTAAAGAGTCCCTATAATGCTTTTTGGTATTTTCTCTCTCTCCTGAAGTGTGTTAAATAGCTTTGTGTGCATGTTAATGGTTTGCAAAGGCTAAAATCCTAAAGTCCCCTCCTGACAGAGTTAAGATAAGATAAGATAAGAATGCAGTGAGTTTCTCTCCCACAAACTCCCCCCCTTGCCTGAAACGCCTCAATTGGACTCCTTTTTTAAGTGGTGTTACATAGTGACATCGCTGTGTAACACTCGTGTTTCTATTGGCTAGTGCACCAACAACTTGAACTTGATCACAACAGAGCCGGCCAGCTAACCGATCAGAGCAGACTGGGCTCTGGTTTCAGACAGAGGGTGGAAAGAGGTGCTGCAGCACAGGCAGTATGAGAAAAATAAAGAGCTTTCTGAACATTAAAGCATGGAGACATGTCCCAGGAGAGGTACAAAATACAAACATGAACCAAAAAATAACTCCTTTTCAACAATAAACAGAACAAATAATAAAAAAGAAACAGCTTGGAAAACTTTAGTAAAGGATCGTGGTTTGTCTTAAAATGATCTAAACCTTATTGAAGTCAAAGACATATTTTTTTTTAAAAGAAACAACATTGACTTTTGGTTTCACATGGGACACGAAAAGCAGTCTCCTGGGTAAAAGTCCCATCTTTCAAGGGGTCTGTTTTAGCCATAAATCCAGCACATCAGAATCTAATTTGTTAAAAACAAACGAAATACAGGAACAAAATATGCTTTTTTGTAAACCAGATCGGGATTGATATTGAACTTTGCCGGAGAAGCTAAAGTGGAGTAATAGCGTCGGATAAGTATTTCCATAGTGCCCTGCAATGATTTTACTTTACAGTTCCCTGCTGAGCTTTGAGTGGTTAAGATATACCGATATACTCTTTATCATATTAACCTTACATCTGATTAGCCCGATCTGAGCAGCTAATGTTGGTTTATGGCTGTTCTTTCAAATGAATGAAACGAAAACCTCGGCGAACCTCTATTTAACCTCTCCCAGGAGAGCATGTAAAAAGCATGTGCTCTTAGAACAAGAGCAGAAAGGAGGGGAGAAGGAATTACTTTTAGTCTGATATGAAGCCTGACCTGCTGCCAAGTGATGTATCCCAGGAGAGAGGGGTCAAAATGGGCCTCGCTGCTTACAGCCCGCTTCTTCCTAATGAAGATAAAACAGGCACGCTGCACAGCATCTTGCCTGGATTCAAGCCATTACCACGGCTAATTGGTAATTACCATATTAATCAGCAATGGAGGGAGCTCTGCAAGGATTCAGCAGGTTCAATTGTGGAAGTTTAATATCAAGTACTTGCTGCGTCTGGACTGGATTGTGTGTGTGTTTGGAACATCGTGTCCTTGTGTCTGCACAATATACAGACAACATGAACAGTAAAGTAAACCGCCATTCTGTTTTATTACATCTAAAATACGTCTCGTAAGTAATTTCATATGCATACATGAATGTTGTTTCTGAGAAGAGCATATACATGCCTCAGGAATGTTCCGAGCATTTCTGAAGCGCCTCCATGGTGTCAGACATGATCTTGCATGTTTAGTCCATGTAGCTGGCAGGATTCCGCCGCTTGCCAACATGAAGCACCAGAAGGGAATTAAAGCATCAATTATGCATTATTTGAATGATTATACAAGCATATGAGATTAGGAAGTGCAGTGATCTTCCATGTTGCAATAACAGCCTTTCCATGTTGGTACAGCACTCCTCATTAGCACCATTCCCATGCACCGCTGGATGTGGGCTAACAAGATAGCCGACATTCACTCTAATTAGCTCCTCTGGTACCCTGCATTTCCCTCTCGGAGCTCAGCACTGGGCTTCACTATCGGGGCCTTGCTTTGCTTCCACCATGCAGGGGGTGAGAGATATTGATTGTGCTTCTTTAATGATAAATTCCCTTTGTGCTACTGAAGCCTGTTAGAAGCATCTGTAGTACTGGGCAGACCTTTTCACTGTGAAATGGCTCTGGCAATAGAAAAATACCAAGGTATATCCTTGGAGTTGTGAATCTAAGGCGCCTCTTTATGTGCCATCTGGAATTTTGTCTTGGGTCTTGAAGCTAAGCAGCACTATAAGGAGGAGGGTCAGTAGTTTGCTTAGTGCACAGCAGGCAGAACATTTGCAGTAAATTCTCAAAAAGTATTTGAATGCCTGATCATCAAGACTGAATTGCAGTGGGAGAAAACGTGCTTGTTAGTGACGGTCGATGCTGGCCTACCAGTTAGGAAGCAAGTTTTGGCAGGTCAGCAATGCCAGGAGCAGCAATGGGCATGAGGTTGCAAAGAGAACGGGAATGAAGGGGTTAAGAGGGCACACGAAGGGTCAGAAAGTGGGTGCTGTGAACAACTCGGGGTGAGCAACCCTTTCAGCCAGGGAGTCGGGTGTCTCCACACGACATGCCAGCGTTTATTTAGCACCAGGCAACAAGTTGTTGGGAAACCCAATCTCCTTGCCGGCAGCCGGCAGATCCTCCTTCAGAAAGGGCCGCCCTGATCTTCGTGGCGTCTCCCCGCGCTCTTGTCTGTCCTTCCCTGCATGAAGTCCCCCGTTTGGTGACATGGGGCGCCTCTTATAGCTCACCACTCCAGAGTTTCTACCGCGGTTGAGTCGCCACCTCTCGTGTTACAGGGAATGGTGGGTACTCTGTCAATGATGGCCCAAGGGCAGATGCAGAGCAGTGCGTGAAGTTGTAAGGTGGGGTGTCATCGGTTACTTTCCAAGTATGGCGGTGAAAATAATCCAAAGAAAGAGGAGAACCTTCCTCTTCTAATGTGCTTTCTGGATCTGTTTCAGCAAATGCAACCAGATCGTGTACATGCGACCGCAGAACCAGAGTAACATTTTGGCTGATCAGATGTGGTATAGTTTCCAAATGATCTGTATCCTATTTTAAAAGAGGACAAACTCTGGACTGTGTATTCAATATCAAAAGTCTTCACATAGCAAACATTGATGTAGGATGACATAATTGATTTAAAGAAGGCGATACACCTTATACTGTTAAAGGAAGAAAGCTCCAAACACTGTCGTCCATGATGGATTATAAATTGGAAACAGAGGCTGTGTTAGCGAGCCATCACCCAGATCTTGGACAGGAATGACCTTTGGGCTCACTCATATCTCATTAGCATGCTAACATTGATTAGAAAGTATCTGTGTAGTATTTGAAGGCTTAACTGTAGCGCAGTGTTGTTTGGGGCGATGTGTCAGACACACGCAGAGTCGCGCCTGGCCCGGTTGATTAATGATGGGAAAGGTCAGCCAAACAAGCTCCCCGACTCTCCATTTCCAGACAACAACCAGAGGTGTAGGTAGGGTTCACTGTTTTCAATCAGCGGAGGATTTATCAGGCCTGTGTTATCGCGGCTGCATGTTACAAAATCTCAGGAACAATGATGTGGCTGTAATGGTTTCCCCCTTAAATGGACTTTTTAACTGGAATCTGACGACCTGAATGAAACTGCGGTGACGCGGATTATTATTTTAAGACTATCAGGTGAAGATAATGTGTGATGTATTACAGTTTTAAGTGAAAAACAAGCTGTTGGTCAAAAAGACAGCGTAAGAGCTACTATCTAACTTTGAGATTATGTAAACAATAACTGTGCAAAATGTTAAAGTCAGGCATGGAAGTGACAGAGAAAGATGCTGCCATTAATGAGAGGGAAGAACATGTAATTTGAGGATGGAAATGTTGGTTCACCACTTTTGGTCCAGACTGAAACAACTTTTGGATGGATTGACATTTAGTTTAGTTTAGTTCATGTTCCTAAGACTTTTCCTCCTGCAATAATTTGAGTTTGAAGCATTAGTGAAATATCTCAGCAACTGTTATCTAGGGATATTCATTGTCCCAAGAGGATGATGTTGATGACTTTTGTGATCTCTGGGATCCCTGGATGTTTCCTCTAGGACAACAATTCCCATGCACATTGGTAAATATATCAATCGGCCAATTAATTAACCAATTTATTCACTTCTCATCTTTCTCTATCATGGAATAATTCAATGGGGATGGGGGAGGAAAGTTTCTGTAATCCTTTATTTATTATTTTTAACTTAACTGCACCCGTAAATCCGACATTCATGAACATATTTTATTCCTGACATCATACAAACTTCTTTTCGAGTATAGGTTAACTAGTTTAGGTTGTTTTACACTGTGCACTTTTGGACTGTCTGTGAATAGTACAAGTACATGTAAAATCTAATAAAGGATATATATAGTTTACTGTAGTACATTGTAAACTCGGTTATCACTATATCATGTTTCCCTTGTCGTTATATTTCCGAAGGCTTACAGTGGTGGCTGCAGAGCAATAAACCCATGCACACGTGTGTTAATGTATTATGAGCAAATAAGAAACAGACATCTGACATCCTCTTAGCTTCCAGTACAACATTTCACGATTGCCTTTTTAATGTTCTTCCTTGCTTAGAAGCGACACTTCATCAGTAGTTTCCTATGAACCACACATTTTCAATCACCGCCTCCATATGACTTCTATTTTCACCTGATAATCTGTACGGCGACAATCCGTTTGAATGGAGACCCGATACTACCATGGTCTGTAAAAGATCATGCGCAAACAGCTGTCTGATGAAAAGCAGATGTGCAGAAACAAATCTAGAAGTAAGCTGTAAAGATGATGTACTATGTGGCAAAACCCTCATGGTCATATGACCCATGTGTCTGACATACAGTCGGGGCTTGTGAGCGAATAACGGAGAGGCTGCGAGGTTATGGGAGGCCTGTGCGTGAGCGGTTTGGTCAGACAGGCTCCATGTGCGAGTGATAAAAGTGTAAAACCATCCAAACAAAAGGCGTATGCGATGGTATCTCTATCTGTCACATTCTTACAATAATGATAAGACCGGGTCCCATTTGTGCCTGCATCAGTGTCTGACAGACTGGAGTCAACACTTTATAACCGCAGCCAGTCACAGCCAAATACATCACAAGAGTTATAGCTCGGCATAAAATCAATCAATTTCAACCATTCATTGAAAGAATTTCACCACTGTTTTCTTTCTGGAGTTTTGGTAAGCAGAAATTATTAATGCTTGTGCTGAAAGCAATGCTGGTTTATGAATTCCCCGGCAGAAAACAATCGAGAGCTGCGGCAAATGGAGTGTAGCCACGGCACTGCGGTCAAGTCAGCCGACACTCGCGATTTCTTGGTCAAGCCAGCAGACACTCGTGTTTCCCAACTTTCTAGTGCACCCGTATTCTAAACTATACGGTAAATTCAGCTACACGAAGTACTAGCCGAGTCTGACAGAAGTGTCTCTGCTTTGTTCCTCTGCTTTGTTCCTTGACGTTGGGTTACTGGAAAAACATTAATAAATTATTTCTGTAAATAACTGGTGGATTTGAATTCACGACGATCCTGACCTCACACACACTAAATGTTTACTGAAGGCTACAAAACTGGGGAAGTTCAACTCTTACGATCCTGATTTACACCTTAAAAGACAAATCTCATGTTGTGTCTCATGTTTTATGTTGTAGCCTATGTATGTCTATGTAAAACTCTTTGTTTCAAGGTTTCAAGGTTTCAAGGTTTTATTTGTCATATGCACAGCAGATACAGCGTATATGTTGGCAATGAAAATCTTATGTCGCGTGCTCCTCCAACAACTCAACATACATGGTGCAAAAGATAAATAAAATAGTGAAAAAGAGAGAAGAATATTTACAGTAACAATAAAGATTTGAGGATGTGAAATATATACATATGTGGAATACATTGAGAGTATTTAAATACTTTACACTGTTGAATGAGGAGGTATGGACAGATGCATATATTATGTATAACAGATGTATATGGCAGATATGTATAATATATAGATATGTGTACTATAAACAGATATGTATAATATATAGATATGTGTACTATAAACAGATATGTATGGCAGATGTGTATAATATATATATATATGTATGTGTGTACTATAAACAGATGTGAGTAGACATTCACACAGCTCAGGAGTTCAGTAGTCTTATAGCCTGTGGTATAAAACTGTCTCTGAGTCTGGTGGTCTTGGTCCGGATGCTGCGGTACCGTCTGCCAGACGGCAGCAGACAGAACAGATTGTTGCTGGGGTGATGGGGGTCCTTTAATATCCTACCGGCCTTCTTCCTACACCGCTGGGTGTAGAGGTCCTCCATGGATGGCAACTCCGTCCTGGTGATGTGCTGAGCAGTTTTCACCACCCTCTGTAGAGTCTTACGGTTGAGGGCGGTGCAACTGCCATACCAGGCGGTGATGCAGCCAGTCAGGATACTCTCGATGGTGCACCTGTAGAAGTTGCAGAGTATCCTGGAGTCCATGTTGAACTTCCGCAGCCTGCGGAGGAAGAAGAGCCGCTGTCGAGCCGTCTTGGATATGACCCTGGTGTGATGTGTCCATGTCAGGTCCTCACTGATGTTAACCCCGAGGAACCTGAAGCTGCTGACTCTCTCCACAGGAGTCCCGTCGATGGTGATGGGTGTGTGTGCTTCTCTCTGCCTCTTCCTGTAGTCCACAATCAGCTCCTTTGTTTTGCTGACGTTGAGATGGAGGTTGTTGTCCTGGCACCAAGATGTCAGGGCTCTGACCTCCTCTCTGTACGCCGTCTCGTCGCCGTCTGTGATCAGGCCGATGACGGTCGTGTCGTCAGCAAACTTGATGATGGTGTTGGAGCTGTGTGTGGCCACGCAGTCGTGCGTGAACAGGGAGTAGAGGAGAGGGCTGAGCACACAACCCTGAGGGGCTCCGGTGTTGAGGGTCAAGGTGGAGGATGTGATGTTCCCCATCCGCACTGCCTGGGATCTGCCCGTCAGGAAGCTCATGATCCAGTCACAGAGGGCGCTGTTGAGCCCAAGGTCCCTGAGCTTAATGATGAGCTTGGAGGGCACAATGGTGTTGAATGCTGAACTGTAGTCAATGAACAGCATTCTCACATAAGTGTTCCTCTGGTCCAGGTGGGAGAGGGCAGTGTGGAGGGTGAGGGAGATGGCATCATCCGTGGACCTGTTTGCTCTGTAGGCAAACTGCAGGGGGTCCAGTGAGTCAGGGAGGGAGGAGGTGATAAAAGTTTTGACTAACCGCTCAAAGCACTTCATGATGATGGAGGTGAGTGCAACTGGGCGGTAGTCATTGAGGCAGATGGGTTTTGTCTTTTTGGGGACAGGGACAATGATGGACTCTTTAAAGCATGTGGGGACTACAGACTGGAGCAGTGACCTATTGAAAATGTCTGTGAACACATCTGCCAGCTGAACTGCACACACCTTGAGAGCACGGCCAGGGATGCCATCAGGTCCTGGAGCCCTGTGTGCGTTGATTCTTTTCAGAGATCTACACACATCTGCACTGGTTAAAACCAGTGAGCAGGGATCCTGGGCCTTTGGTGCCTCCACAGCCGGGGGCTTCTCAAAGCGTGCATAAAATGTGTTCAGTTCATCTGGGAGAGATGCAGACACTTCCTCAGCACCACTCGTTGTTGTATGTAACGCCTATGCTTCTAGTGTACCCGAGACAAATTTCTCTCGTGAGAGACAATTAAACACTTAGGCTACTTACTTAAATATTTTGATGTTCGAGTTACTGTAAAAACTCAATGCTTCATTATGTCTGAATATGACTGGTACATATGAGTTCACCACTACACTGACCTCACACATACTGAGTATCAAACATTTTCACCCAATGCTATTGGAGAAATTCCACTCTAAAGATCCTAATTTCCACATTTAGAAGGCATATTTTCCAAGTTTGGGTTACTGTAAAAATTAAATATTTAAGTGTTCCCAACTATGGCTGGTACAGCAGTGTTCACTCACCACCACCCTGAACTCACACACACTGAGTAACAAACATTTCTACGAACAAAACTGGAGAAATACCACTAAAGATCACAATTTCCACCTACATTTGATATTATTTTCTGTCTTGAGAACGCATATTTTCCAAGTTAGAGTTACTGTTAAAATTAAATATTTAAGTGTTCCCAACAATGGTAAGTTCAGCATTGTTCACCACCTCCCTGAACTCACACACACTGAGTAGCAAACATTTCTACGAACAAAACTGGAGAAATACCACTAAAGATCACAATTTCCACCTACATTTGATATTATTTTCTGTCTTGAGAACGCATATTTTCCAAGTTAGAGTTACTGTTAAAATTAAATATTTAAGTGTTCCCAACAATGGTAAGTTCAGCATTGTTCACCACCTCCCTGACCTCCCACACACTGAGTATCAAACATTTCTACTGACCAAATCTTGAGAAATCCCACTCTAAAGATCCTAATATACACCTTTTGAAGGCATATTTTCCAAGTTTGGGTTACTGTAAAAATGAAATATTTAAGTGTTCCCAACTATGGCTGGTAAAGTAGTGTTCACCACCACCCTGACCTCCCACACACTGAGTATCAAACATTTCTACTGAACAAAACTGGAGAAATACCACTCTAAAGATCATAATTTCCACCTACATTTGATATTATTTTCTGTCTTGAGAACGCATATTTTCCAAGTTTGAGTTACTGTAAAAATTAAATATTTAAGTGTTCCCAACAATAGTCAGTTCAGCATTGATCACCACCTCCCTGACCTCCCACACACTGAGTATCAAACATTTCTACTGACCAAATCTTGAGAAATCCCACTCTAAAGATCCTAATATACACCTTTTGAAGGTATATTTTCCAAGTTTGGGTTACTGTAAAAATGAAATATTTAAGTGTTCCCAACTATGGCTGGTAAGGTAGTGTTCACCACTACCCTGACCTCCCACACACTGAGTATCAAACATTTCTACTGAACATAACTGGAGAAATATCACTCTAAAGATCCTAATATACACCTTTTGAAGGCATATTTTCCAAGTTTGGGTTACTGTAAAAATGAAATATTTAAGTGTTCCCAACTATGGCTGGTAAAGTACTGTTCACCACCACTCTGACCTCCCAAACACTGAGTATCAAACATTTCTACTGAACAAAACTGGAGAAATACCACTCTAAAGATCATAATTTCCACCTACATTTGATATTATTTTCTGTCTTGAGAACGCATATTTTCCAAGTTTGAGTTACTGTAAAAATTAAATATTTAAGTGTTCCCAACAATGGTAAGTTCAGCATTGTTCACCACCTCCCTGACCTCCCACACACTGAGTATCAAACATTTCTACTGACCAAATCTTGAGAAATCCCACTCTAAAGATCCTAATATACTCCTTTTGAAGGCATATTTTCCAAGTTTGGGTTACTGTAAAAATGAAATATTTAAGTGTTCCCAACTATGGCTGGTAAAATAGTGTTCACCACCACCCTGACCTCCCACACACTGAGTATCAAACATTTCTACGGAACAAAACTGGAGAAATACCACTCTAAAGATCATAATTTCCACCTACATTTGATATTATTTTCTGTCTTGAGAAGGCATATTTTCCAAGTTTGAGTTACTGTAAAAATGAAATATTTAAGTGTTCCCAACAATGGTAAGTTCAGAATTGTTCACCACCTCCCTGACCTCCCACACACTGAGTATCAAACATTTCTACTGACCAAACTTGAGAAATACCACTCTAGAAATCCTAATATACACCTTTTGAAGGCATATTTTCCAAGTTTGGGTTACTGTAAAAATGTAATATTTAAGTGTTCCCAACAATGGTAAGTTCAGCATTGTTCACCACCTCCCTGACCTCCCACACACTGAGTATCAAACATTTCTACTGACCAAATCTTGAGAAATCCCACTCTAAAGATCCTAACCTTTTGAAGGCATATTTTCCAAGTTTGGGTTACTGTAAAAATGAAATATTTAAGTGTTCCCAACTATGGCTGATAAGGTAGTGTTCACCACCACTCTGACCTCCCACACACTGAGTATCAAACATTTCTACGGAACAAAACTGGAGAAATACCACTCTAAAGATCCTAATACACCTTTTGAAGGCATATTTTCCAAGTTTGGGTTACTGTAAAAATGAAATATTTAAGTGTTCCCAACTATGGCTGGTAAAGTAGTGTTCACCACCACTCTGACCTCCCACACACTGAGTATCAAACATTTCTACTGAACAAAACTGGAGAAATACCACTCTAAAGATCATAATTTCCACCTACATTTGATATTATTTTCTGTCTTGAGAACGCATATTTTCCAAGTTTGAGTTACTGTAAAAATTAAATATTTAAGTGTTCCCAACAATGGTAAGTTCAGCATTGTTCACCACCTCCCTGACCTCCCACACACTGAGTATCAAACATTTCTACTGACCAAATCTTGAGAAATCCCACTCTAAAGATCCTAATATACTCCTTTTGAAGGCATATTTTCCAAGTTTGGGTTACTGTAAAAAAGAAATATTTAAGTGTTCCCAACTATGGCTGGTAAAGTAGTGTTCACCACCACCCTGACCTCCCACACACTGAGTATCAAACATTTCTACTGAACAAAACTGGAGAAATACCACTCTAAAGATCACAATTTCCACCTACATTTGATATTATTTTCTGTCTTGAGAACGCATATTTTCCAAGTTTGAGTTACTGTAAAAATGAAATATTTAAGTGTTCCCAACAATGGTAAGTTCAGCATTGTTCACCACCTCCCTGACCTCCCACACACTGAGTATCAAACATTTCTACTGACCAAATCTTGAGAAATCCCACTCTAAAGATCCTAACCTTTTGAAGGCATATTTTCCAAGTTTGGGTTACTGTAAAAATGAAATATTTAAGTGTTCCCAACTATGGCTGGTAAAGTAGTGTTCACCACCACTCTGACCTCCCACACACTGAGTATCAAACATTTCTACTGAACAAAACTGGAGAAATCCCACTCTAAAGATCCTAATACACCTTTTGAAGGCATATTTTCCAAGTTTGGGTTACTGTAAAAATGAAATATTTAAGTGTTCCCAACTATGGCTGGTAAAGTAGTGTTCACCACCACCCTGACCTCCCACACACTGAGTATCAAACATTTCTACTGAACAAAACTGGAGAAATACCACTCTAAAGATCATAATTTCCACCTACATTTGATATTATTTTCTGTCTTGAGAACGCATATTTTCCAAGTTTGAGTTACTGTAAAAATGAAATATTTAAGTGTTCCCAACAATGGTAAGTTCAGCATTGTTCACCACCACCCTGACCTCCCACACACTGAGTATCAAACATTTCTACTGACCAAATCTTGAGAAATCCCACTCTAAAGATCCTAATATACACCTTTTGAAGGCATATTTTTTAGGTTTGGGTTACTGTAAAAATGAAATATTTACGTGTTCCCAACTATGGCTGGTAGAGTAGTGTTCACCCCCTCCCTGACCTCCCACACACTGAGTATCAAACATTTCTACGGAACAAAACTGGAGAAATATCACTCTAAAGATCCTAATATACACCTTTTGAAGGCATATTTTCCAAGTTTGGGTTACTGTAAAAATGAAATATTTAAGTGTTCCCAACTATGGCTGGTAAAGTAGAGTTCACCACCACCCTGACCTCCCACACACTGAGTATCAAACATTTCTACGGAACAAAACTGGAGAAATACCACTCTAAAGATCATAATTTCCACCTACATTTGATATTTTTTTCTGTCTTGAGAACGCATATTATCCAAGTTTGAGTTACTGTAAAAATGAAATATTGAAGTGTTCCCAACTATGGCTGATAAAGTAGTGTACACCACCACCCTGACCTCCCACACACTGAGTATCAAACATTTATACTGACCAAATCTTGAGAAATACCACTCTAAAGATCCTAATTTACACCTTGAGAACGCATATTTTCCAGGTTTGAGTTACTGTAAAAATGAAATATTTAAGTGTTCCCAACAATGGTAAGTTCAGCATTGTTCACCACCTCCCTGACCTCCCACACACTGAGTATCAAACATTTCTACTGACCAAATCTTGAGAAATCCCACTCTAAAGATCCTAATATACACCTTTTGAAGGCATATTTTCCAGGTTTGGGTTACTGTAAAAATGAAATATTTAAGTGTTCCCAACTATGGCTGGTAAAGTAGTGTTCACCACCACCCTGACCTCCCACACACTGAGTATCAAACATTTCTACGGAACAAAACTGGAGAAATATCACTCTAAAGATCCTAATATACACCTTTTGAAGGCATATTTTCCAAGTTTGGGTTACTGTAAAAATGAAATATTTAAGTGTTCCCAACTATGGCTGATAAAGTAGTGTTCACCACCACCCTGACCTCCCACACACTGAGTATCAAACATTTATACTGACCAAATCTTGAGAAATACCACTCTAAAGATCCTAATTTACACCTTGAGAACGCATATTTTCCAGGTTTGAGTTACTGTAAAAATGAAATATTTAAGTGTTCCCAACAATGGTAAGTTCAGCATTGTTCACCACCTCCCTGACCTCCCACACACTGAGTATCAAACATTTCTACTGACCAAATCTTGAGAAATCCCACTCTAAAGATCCTAATATACACCTTTTGAAGGCATATTTTCCAGGTTTGGGTTACTGTAAAAATGAAATATTTAAGTGTTCCCAACTATGGCTGGTAGAGTAGTGTTCACCACCTCCCTGACCTCCCACACACTGAGTATCAAACATTTCTACTGAACAAAACTGGAGAAATATAACTCTAAAGATCCTAATATACACCTTTTGAAGGCATATTTTCCAAGTTTGGGTTACTGTAAAAATGAAATATTTAAGTGTTCCCAACTATGGCTGGTAAAGTAGTGTTCACCACCACCCTGACCTCCCACACACTGAGTATCAAACATTTCTACTGAACAAAACTGGAGAAATATCACTCTAAAGATCCTAATATACACCTTTTGAAGGCATATTTTCCAAGTTTGGGTTACTGTAAAAATGAAATATTTAAGTGTTCCCAACTATGGCTGATAAAGTAGTGTTCACCACCACCCTGACCTCCCACACACTGAGTATCAAACATTTATACTGACCAAATCTTGAGAAATACCACTCTAAAGATCCTAATTTACACCTTGAGAACGCATATTTTCCAAGTTTGAGTTACTGTAAAAATTAAATATTTAAGTGTTCCCAAAAATGGTGAGTCCAGCATTGTTCAGCACCTCCCTGACCTCCCACACACTGAGTATCAAACATTTCTACTGACCAAATCTTGAGAAATCCCACTCTAAACATCCTAATTTACACCTTGAGAAGGCATATTCTCCAAGTTTGGGTTACTGTAAAAATAAAATATGTATGTGTTCCCAACTATGGCTGGTACAGTAGTGTTCATCACCACCCTGACCTTCAACACACTGAGTATCAAACATTTCTACTGACCAAATCTTGAGAAATACCACTGTAAAGATCCTAATTTCCACCTAAATTTGATTATTTTGTCTTGAGAACGCATATTTTCCAAGTTTGAGTTACTGTAAAAATGAAATATTGTAATTATCCCAACTTTGGCTGGTACAGTAGGGTTAATCACAATCCTGACCTCACACACACGTAGTATCAAACATTTCTACAGACCAAAACTGGAGAAATACCACTCTAAAGATCCTAATTGCACCATGAGAAGGCATATTTTCCAAGTTTGGGTTTCTGTAAAAATGAAATATTTCAGAGTTCCCAACTATGGCTGGTACAATACTTTTCATCACCACCCCAACCTCCAACACACTGAGTATCAAACATTTCTCCTGACCAAAACTGGAGAAATTCAACTCTAAAGATCCCAATTTCCACCTACATTTTTTATTATTTTCCATCTTGAGAATGCATATTTTCCAGTTTGAGTTACTGTAAAAATGAAACATTTAAGTGTTCCCAACTATGGCTGATACAGTTGAGTTCACCACCACTCTGACCTCCCAAACACTGAGTATCAAACATTTCTACTGAACATAACTGGAGAAATATCACTCTAAAGATCCTAATATACACCTTTTGAAGGCATATTTTCCAAGTTTGGGTTACTGTAAAAATGAAATATTTAAGTGTTCCCAACTATGGCTGGTAAAGTACTGTTCACCACCACTCTGACCTCCCAAACACTGAGTATCAAACATTTCTACTGAACAAAACTGGAGAAATACCACTCTAAAGATCATAATTTCCACCTACATTTGATATTATTTTCTGTCTTGAGAACGCATATTTTCCAAGTTTGAGTTACTGTAAAAATTAAATATTTAAGTGTTCCCAACAATGGTAAGTTCAGCATTGTTCACCACCTCCCTGACCTCCCACACACTGAGTATCAAACATTTCTACTGACCAAATCTTGAGAAATCCCACTCTAAAGATCCTAATATACACCTTTTGAAGGCATATTTTCCAAGTTTGGGTTACTGTAAAAATGAAATATTTAAGTGTTCCCAACTATGGCTGGTAAAGTAGTGTTCACCACCACCCTGACCTCCCACACACTGAGTATCAAACATTTCTACGGAACAAAACTGGAGAAATACCACTCTAAAGATCATAATTTCCACCTACATTTGATATTATTTTCTGTCTTGAGAAGGCATATTTTCCAAGTTTGAGTTACTGTAAAAATGAAATATTTAAGTGTTCCCAACAATGGTAAGTTCAGAATTGTTCACCACCTCCCTGACCTCCCACACACTGAGTATCAAACATTTCTACTGACCAAACTTGAGAAATACCACTCTAGAAATCCTAATATACACCTTTTGAAGGCATATTTTCCAAGTTTGGGTTACTGTAAAAATGTAATATTTAAGTGTTCCCAACAATGGTAAGTTCAGCATTGTTCACCACCTCCCTGACCTCCCACACACTGAGTATCAAACATTTCTACTGACCAAATCTTGAGAAATCCCACTCTAAAGATCCTAACCTTTTGAAGGCATATTTTCCAAGTTTGGGTTACTGTAAAAATGAAATATTTAAGTGTTCCCAACTATGGCTGATAAGGTAGTGTTCACCACCACTCTGACCTCCCACACACTGAGTATCAAACATTTCTACGGAACAAAACTGGAGAAATACCACTCTAAAGATCCTAATACACCTTTTGAAGGCATATTTTCCAAGTTTGGGTTACTGTAAAAATGAAATATTTAAGTGTTCCCAACTATGGCTGGTAAAGTAGTGTTCACCACCACTCTGACCTCCCACACACTGAGTATCAAACATTTCTACTGAACAAAACTGGAGAAATACCACTCTAAAGATCATAATTTCCACCTACATTTGATATTATTTTCTGTCTTGAGAACGCATATTTTCCAAGTTTGAGTTACTGTAAAAATTAAATATTTAAGTGTTCCCAACAATGGTAAGTTCAGCATTGTTCACCACCTCCCTGACCTCCCACACACTGAGTATCAAACATTTCTACTGACCAAATCTTGAGAAATCCCACTCTAAAGATCCTAATATACACCTTTTGAAGGTATATTTTCCAAGTTTGGGTTACTGTAAAAATGAAATATTTAAGTGTTCCCAACTATGGCTGATAAGGTAGTGTTCACCACCACCCTGACCTCCCACACACTGAGTATCAAACATTTCTACTGAACATAACTGGAGAAATATCACTCTAAATATCCTAATATACACCTTTTGAAGGCATATTTTCCAAGTTTGGGTTACTGTAAAAATGAAATATTTAAGTGTTCCCAACTATGGCTGGTAAAGTAGTGTTCACCACCACTCTGACCTCCCAAACACTGAGTATCAAACATTTCTACTGAACAAAACTGGAGAAATACCACTCTAAAGATCATAATTTCCACCTACATTTGATATTATTTTCTGTCTTGAGAACGCATATTTTCCAAGTTTGAGTTACTGTAAAAATTAAATATTTAAGTGTTCCCAACAATGGTAAGTTCAGCATTGTTCACCACCTCCCTGACCTCCCACACACTGAGTATCAAACATTTCTACTGACCAAATCTTGAGAAATCCCACTCTAAAGATCCTAATATACTCCTTTTGAAGGCATATTTTCCAAGTTTGGGTTACTGTAAAAAAGAAATATTTAAGTGTTCCCAACTATGGCTGGTAAAGTAGTGTTCACCACCACCCTGACCTCCCACACACTGAGTATCAAACATTTCTACTGAACAAAACTGGAGAAATACCACTCTAAAGATCACAATTTCCACCTACATTTGATATTATTTTCTGTCTTGAGAACGCATATTTTCCAAGTTTGAGTTACTGTAAAAATGAAATATTTAAGTGTTCCCAACAATGGTAAGTTCAGCATTGTTCACCACCACCCTGACCTCCCACACACTGAGTATCAAACATTTCTACTGACCAAATCTTGAGAAATCCCACTCTAAAGATCCTAATATACACCTTTTGAAGGCATATTTTTTAGGTTTGGGTTACTGTAAAAATGAAATATTTACGTGTTCCCAACTATGGCTGGTAGAGTAGTGTTCACCCCCTCCCTGACCTCCCACACACTGAGTATCAAACATTTCTACGGAACAAAACTGGAGAAATATCACTCTAAAGATCCTAATATACACCTTTTGAAGGCATATTTTCCAAGTTTGGGTTACTGTAAAAATGAAATATTTAAGTGTTCCCAACTATGGCTGGTAAAGTAGAGTTCACCACCACCCTGACCTCCCACACACTGAGTATCAAACATTTCTACTGAACAAAACTGGAGAAATACCACTCTAAAGATCATAATTTCCACCTACATTTGATATTTTTTTCTGTCTTGAGAACGCATATTATCCAAGTTTGAGTTACTGTAAAAATGAAATATTGAAGTGTTCCCAACTATGGCTGATAAAGTAGTGTACACCACCACCCTGACCTCCCACACACTGAGTATCAAACATTTATACTGACCAAATCTTGAGAAATACCACTCTAAAGATCCTAATTTACACCTTGAGAACGCATATTTTCCAGGTTTGAGTTACTGTAAAAATGAAATATTTAAGTGTTCCCAACAATGGTAAGTTCAGCATTGTTCACCACCTCCCTGACCTCCCACACACTGAGTATCAAACATTTCTACTGACCAAATCTTGAGAAATCCACTCTAAAGATCCTAATATACACCTTTTGAAGGCATATTTTCCAGGTTTGGGTTACTGTAAAAATGAAATATTTAAGTGTTCCCAACTATGGCTGGTAAAGTAGTGTTCACCACCACCCTGACCTCCCACACACTGAGTATCAAACATTTCTACGGAACAAAACTGGAGAAATATCACTCTAAAGATCCTAATATACACCTTTTGAAGGCATATTTTCCAAGTTTGGGTTACTGTAAAAATGAAATATTTAAGTGTTCCCAACTATGGCTGATAAAGTAGTGTTCACCACCACCCTGACCTCCCACACACTGAGTATCAAACATTTATACTGACCAAATCTTGAGAAATACCACTCTAAAGATCCTAATTTACACCTTGAGAACGCATATTTTCCAGGTTTGAGTTACTGTAAAAATGAAATATTTAAGTGTTCCCAACAATGGTAAGTTCAGCATTGTTCACCACCTCCCTGACCTCCCACACACTGAGTATCAAACATTTCTACTGACCAAATCTTGAGAAATCCCACTCTAAAGATCCTAATATACACCTTTTGAAGGCATATTTTCCAGGTTTGGGTTACTGTAAAAATGAAATATTTAAGTGTTCCCAACTATGGCTGGTAGAGTAGTGTTCACCACCTCCCTGACCTCCCACACACTGAGTATCAAACATTTCTACTGAACAAAACTGGAGAAATATAACTCTAAAGATCCTAATATACACCTTTTGAAGGCATATTTTCCAAGTTTGGGTTACTGTAAAAATGAAATATTTAAGTGTTCCCAACTATGGCTGGTAAAGTAGTGTTCACCACCACCCTGACCTCCCACACACTGAGTATCAAACATTTCTACGAACAAAACTGGAGAAATATCACTCTAAAGATCCTAATATACACCTTTTGAAGGCATATTTTCCAAGTTTGGGTTACTGTAAAAATGAAATATTTAAGTGTTCCCAACTATGGCTGATAAAGTAGTGTTCACCACCACCCTGACCTCCCACACACTGAGTATCAAACATTTATACTGACCAAATCTTGAGAAATACCACTCTAAAGATCCTAATTTACACCTTGAGAACGCATATTTTCCAAGTTTGAGTTACTGTAAAAATTAAATATTTAAGTGTTCCCAAAAATGGTGAGTCCAGCATTGTTCAGCACCTCCCTGACCTCCCACACACTGAGTATCAAACATTTCTACTGACCAAATCTTGAGAAATCCCACTCTAAACATCCTAATTTACACCTTGAGAAGGCATATTCTCCAAGTTTGGGTTACTGTAAAAATAAAATATGTATGTGTTCCCAACTATGGCTGGTACAGTAGTGTTCATCACCACCCTGACCTTCAACACACTGAGTATCAAACATTTCTACTGACCAAATCTTGAGAAATACCACTGTAAAGATCCTAATTTCCACCTAAATTTGATTATTTTGTCTTGAGAACGCATATTTTCCAAGTTTGAGTTACTGTAAAAATGAAATATTGTAATTATCCCAACTTTGGCTGGTACAGTAGGGTTAATCACAATCCTGACCTCACACACACGTAGTATCAAACATTTCTACAGACCAAAACTGGAGAAATACCACTCTAAAGATCCTAATTGCACCATGAGAAGGCATATTTTCCAAGTTTGGGTTTCTGTAAAAATGAAATATTTCAGAGTTCCCAACTATGGCTGGTACAATACTTTTCATCACCACCCCAACCTCCAACACACTGAGTATCAAACATTTCTCCTGACCAAAACTGGAGAAATTCAACTCTAAAGATCCCAATTTCCACCTACATTTTTTATTATTTTCCATCTTGAGAATGCATATTTTCCAGTTTGAGTTACTGTAAAAATGAAACATTTAAGTGTTCCCAACTATGGCTGATACAGTTGAGTTCACCACCACCCTGACCTCACACACAATGAGTTTCAAACATTTTTACTTTATAAAACTGGAGAAATGCAACTTCCTGATTTCTAACTGGAGAAGGTTTCACGATATTTGAGGGACTTAGTCCTGACTGTTTACTGTTTTGTGTTTCGCTGTTTAGTGTGTTTTGTCTTTCAGTGTGCTGGCTCTAGGTTGATGGACACAGGTCATTGGTAGACTTGAGTACACTGTACACTGCTTTCAGTCTCCAACAGTGTGCAGTGTGGGTCTCCCTCATCCCCAGGAACTATATCCAGGGATGTATTATCAAACAGGCTATCCTGGCCAAGGCCCAGGGGCCCTTGAGCACAGCATCATGCAGCTGACGCAAGAGTTCCTGGGGCTCACGCTGGTTGTAGACTACACCAAGCCCAGGGTGTACACAGGTATGCTTTGAGATTACTTTGCTGCTGCCTTGTGCAATCTTGTCATGTCAGTCAGCTGTAACTTCTGTGTGTTTGTTGTGCAGGGGAGCTCATCGGGATGGTACCCGTTTACCCAAATGGACACAGCAGGATTGGTATCCCGATGCTCTGGATGAGACTGAAGAGGCCGAGGAGGACTGGGTGGAGGAGGATGAGCCAGAGGAGATTTGTCTCCTTTCACACCACAACGCTCTCCTCCTACCGGCAGAGCCACACTGTGCCACCGTGGCATAGACCCCCTCGTCAAGACTTTTTTGAGAGCTCCTCCCAAGTGAAAAAATAGTGTATGTTAATATATTTAATTTTAACATACTGTAGTATCCTTAAGTACACTAATGATCAGTATGCTTGAAGTGTGACATTTTGGCAGTACTTAAAGTGTACTTAGTACACTTCAGTTTATTTGAAGTTGTGCAACGGCACAATTTGAAGTATGGTTCATACCAAAAACATGTTAAAGTGGACCCACTTGAAGTATACTTTGAACACACTCAAGTATATTTGGTACCAGAAGATTAAACATGTATTAACGGTGTCATGCAAATACACTAGCAGCATACTAAGAGTATATTTGAAATGCCATAGAAGTGTGCTCTGTTCCACTTATTGACTACGATGAATTATACTTTGAGTATGGTACCAGTAGATTAAACATGTTAACGGTATCGTGCAAATACACTAGCAGCATACCAAGAGTATATTTTTATTAAACATGTATTTCGTTCTCCAGAAGTGTGATTACAGCCGCTTTTTTTTTTCAAAGCAACTTACAAGGCTTTGTATACATTTTACATCTATACTGATGACGCACTGCACAGCAGGGCCAATTAGGGGTTTGGTGTCTTGCTCTCGTGCCTTGAGAGTGAGGAGAAGTCAGGGATTGAACTTGTGACCTTCTGATTGCCAATCGACTGCTCTACCCCCTGTACCACCGTCTCTCCACTAGGTTGACAATTCGCTATACCACTTTGTCTATTGCAATATTACAAATGTGTTACCAGTATACTTAAATGTATTTGCATTACCATTTTCCAGATTTGGCACCTGCAATCTCGTATCTTTTTCATAAAGCCTATGGACAGTTTGGCCAGTATGTGGTCCATTTCTATTGTACTGACTGAAAGCTACAAACTTGTACACTTTGCACACCTTTTTAAGGCTTCTTGAGCTTCATGAGCACAAGTAAACATCAAACTAAATTTGAACTGGCAATGCACTAAAATGTCAGTATACTACTATGTGTATTTTTTAAATATAGTTCTTATTCGATAAGCGTCATCGCGTTCGCGGCGGCCATATTGTTGACATTGTCTTGACATTCGCGACACCTGCAACATTGTCAGCGAGCGCCAATTTTGCTACTTTTCCCCAAACTTTTTTCCGCGATGGTGTGTGTTATATAATCTACGGTTGTTCTAACAACAGCAATAAAAACCCAGGGCTTAGTTTTTATGCATACCAACAGTGAGAAAACGTGAAGGGAATGAAACTGAGGATAAATTGAGCCAGCGAAGGAGAGACTTAGCCTATGGCTGGCTAGAATTAACAGGCGAGACTTTCAGCCGACTGGCCCGACTCCACACAGCAAAGTCTGTTCCGAACATTTTACCACAAGTAACGTTAGAGTTAGAGATAGGTCTAGCTCACATAGCAAAGTCTGTATGTTTTTGTATCACAGGGAGGGAGTACGTTGTAACGTTATGATGGTTTCTGTAACAGAGATGCTGACTAGCGTTAATGAGGTGCGTCTGCTGACTAGCGTTAATGAGGTGCGTCTGCTGACTAGCTTTAATGTAATGTTGTCAGCGCAGCTCCGTATGATTATGAAGGTAGCCTATAGTAGGCCTATTGGTAAGGGAGATGTAACGAATGTAGGCCTATTACATAAACATTAACCATTATTTACAAGGTTGGGGGTGGGCTGCTTGTTGCTTAGTGGGTTTGACCTTTGGTGGCTCACCTCGACTTTTTTTTAGGCAAGCCATCATATCTACATGATAGCACTCATCCTGACTGGGCTCCCTCAATGAAGCTGACAGGAGAGACAGGACAGTCAGGAAAGGCTGAGAGAGCATCAGAGGAAACTTGTGTAGCCAGGTACAGCAGGGTGCAAAAGAGGAGAGCACAGGAAATAGCCAGTACAGCACAGGAGAATGACAAACTCAGAGGTGCATTCTGAGGCTCATGTTATGGGGGGGACGCACCACCGATATACACCTCACAGAAAATTCAGGCTTTCTTGAATTACTTAGCCTACTCCTGGTGTCCTTATTCTGGCAGGAATGTACAAGACAGTGTAGGCCTAAAATGTGCAAGGTTCTAACACCCAGTTATACACGAGGGAAGTTACAGTTATCTGCTGTTGAGGTTGAAACCACACGAAAAATTGCCCATGTCCGCATACATGTAGAAAGAGTGATAGGGTGGGTTAGTGCGTGGTAAATATGCAATACTTTCGGACACGACACCTATCTCCTACCTGGTAACAGATCTGAGAGAGCAGTTATCGATAAGATAACTACAGTGTGTTGTTGCCTAGCCAACATGTGCCCTTCTGTTATACCTTTTGATTAATTGGTTGTAAAACAGGGTATGAAATACATTTGTTGTGTGGCCATAACATCTTAATCACAAGATTCAGTATGACTTTGAAGTTGTTTTATTTTCATTTAAGTTACTTCATGCTAGATTTCAGATTTCATTTTTGTTCAATTCAACCACATAGAATAGACCACCAAATTCCAATGAACTGTGTGAATACAAAACAAACATACAAACATTGGAATACAACAAAATTGAGATTCTTATTTCATGTGTTATACTGTATAAAAATAATATTTTAAAGGCGGCTGAACTGTGTGAATACAAAACAAACTAATACAAACATTGGAATACAATACATTGAGATTCTTATTTCATGTGTTATACTGTATAAAAATAATCTTTTAAAGGCGGCTTTATGTGACATACTAATACCACAGCTTTGTTTTTTCTTTGTATGGTGTTGCTTTCCCTTCTACCAATGCTGTGTTTAGCCTGTGTTTGATCGTGGATTTCGAATGGAAGTCAATCTTTTCCACCTCAAAATACTTCTCTGTTGGCTCCCCACCAGGGTGTAACCAATAGGCAGGTTCCTGTGTGACGGTCTGGGAGTTGCGGAGCTCAACAGCTGCCTTTAAAATAACTGCTCCAACATGGCTACACGTCTCCCCCAAGCCTGCCATGCAGGTGCAGTGTGCAGCCAAGCCAATGCCATCCTTCTGGGCTATAACCCATGGGCGCAGGGGTGGGGCACGTAGCTTCTGACAGTGTTTAACCTGTGTAAGGACAGAAACACATTGTTTTGCAATTAAGACATTTTTAAAAATGTAATGTTACACCATATACTGCAAGATTTGAAACATTTGGTAAAACATAGCTTTTGGTGTCATTGAACTTGACTATTTTAGATAGACAGATAATGTATTCATTCCAGTGGTATAATATATAATGTTCTTTTTCCTTAATAATAAGCAAAATGATGTTACTTCATTTACCTATGTAGAATAGAGGACTATATTATGCATAGTGTGGAAAGATATGGGACAGGTCTCAGTAAATGTTATATCACATAGAGGCTTTATTTGTATACCTCAAGATTTGATAAATTTAGACTTGTCCCATCTTTCTCAATGACAGACTTGTGTAAAGGCAAATAGGTTAACAACCCATACATTTAACTTCTAATACTAAAGGAGAGCTAATGAATTTACGTAAGAGGTTATTTCCTCTAGATGTGATTAAACCTGCATTTACACATGTCCCACCTTCCTCTTTGTCATGGACAGGACATATTTCTATAATCCCTTAACATTGTATGGAAAGTGCAGTGGTCAGTGGCGGTGCGTCAATAGTGGGCGCTTGGGCGCCGCCCACCCTGACTTTTTGAGTTAAAAAACGTTATATATACAACATAATTGAAATAAGAAATGTACCGTGTTTATGGGTTAAATGTGTATGGGAGACCACTGTCAAGAACCGCTAAAATGTGTCCGGACATAATATATTGCCATTCGCCTTTTCTGAGAATAGGCAGGTCGGCTACCGTCCGTGGGCGCCGATAACATGGGAGTCTATAGGAGAGCTTATACTTTTCTCAGTCATTTTAGCAAGGATAGCTTTTCATTGGAGGATGAAACTTAGATCTGTGGGCGCAAATCTTTGCGCCCACAGCCAATGGCATTGTTTCTTAGTTCAATGTGACATTCTTAGATACGCGATTGGACTATTTCGGCGAATCAGCATCGTTATCATTCCCTAACCACAAGCGTAAAGAGCAGCACCGTAGCTAGCTGAAACTTAGATTGAGTGAATATGGCGACATCGATGGCTGAGAACTCCGTGCAAGCTCTACTTAAAACACCGTTTCATCGACTATCAGATGTCGAAAAGAAGAAATTGAAAGACTTGGGACCCGAGCGTCCGGATTTAAACATTCAACAGACGACCACTGATCACGGGAGAACCTACACTCGGACTTTCTCCTCAAACTTGTATGCTAAGAGGAATTGGTTAGCTGGTTGTACAGTGAGCAATGCCTTTTTTTGTTTCCCTTGTCTGTTATTTCAAAGTCCTGGGACTGAAACACTTTGGACTACAACCGGGATGAAGGATCTAAAGCACTTCACACAAAAATGTAAGAAGCACGAATGTGGCCGCAGCCACCTAACCAACTGTCTTAAGCTAAACCTCTAAAAAAGTGCTATTTAAACCGTGCCGCCCAACTGCGCCCCCCCCAAAAAAATGTTCACCAGCCGCCACTGGCAGTGGTGTCCTAGTGAACGCCAACGTGTGTAATATGCCTACTGACCACAACCATCATTGCGATACGTTTAGCATACCATGCCTACATGTTTATGTCTAATTCTGATGGATGCAGCATTATGGTAGCTGGGTTCAAAAGTTCACATTTTCACCACAAAAACACGGATTCAGAAGGTTATTGTATGTTCTCAGAGACAGTGGTTGAAATTAATACCTAACTAGCACTGGCATGCTAGTGACATTAAAACGCAATAGTTTCAGCTAGGCGCCAATGAGCTAACGTTAGCAGACACCATAGAAAGCTATGGCCATCAAGTAAAAACATCAAATTAGATACATACCTCAGCCATTACGACCACATTTGATGATGGAGAGGAAAATGTCCGTAGGTCGACGACTTTTCCAGAGATTAAATAGTTGTATGCGCAGTACAGGCAGACACAGTATTTACGAGGTAATTACTATATCCATATACGTGACGTCCGGTAACAACGATGGGTCCTTGCTTAAAGTGTCAGAATCCAGTTCATAAGGGTCAACCCCGCTGATTAAGCTTTACTTGTCTTTATACCGTGCGAACGAAACAATTATGAAAACTTCTGGATGACAGCTCACTTCACTCACTTCAGACAACTCACTCTCTCAATCAAATCTCCCGCAGAATGTCAACAATATGGCCGCCGTGACGCAATAAGGGGTCTGCGAATAAGGTCTATACTTTTAATGCATTGTTACAATGATAATTTGGAACACACTAGGAAAATAGACTGAAAGTACATTTTCAAATAAGTGCACTTTACAATACTCTCAAATAGTTAACTTTAAGTAAACTTTCCAAAAAAACATTTACAGAAAGTATCCTATATTACAATTATTGTAAAGTTTGTCAAAAGTGTATTTATGGAAGATAATGTCAGCATACTTGTAACATATTTACAGAGGGTATATTTCTTTAATAGTATATTTTCAATATACTTCTAGGAATTTAAGTATACTTGAAGTGTACAAAAATATACATTTTTTTCACCTGGGCTACAACCAGCAAAGCCCAGCCATGCCGCAGTGGCAGAGGCCCCCCCAGGTGAAAAAATAGTGTACTAAATATATTAAATGTTATATATACTTAATGATCAGTTTGCTTGAAGTGTGACATTTTGGACAATCTTAAATTGTGCTTAGTACACTTCTTTTAAGTTGTGTAAAGGTACAATTTGAAGTTTACGTCATGCTAAAAACATGTTAAAGTGGAACAACTTCAAGTATACTTTGAACACACTTAAGTACACACTTAAGTACATTTTAATTTAGAGTATGGCACCAGTAGATTAAAAATGTATTATCGAGTATAATCGAATTGCCGTAGAAGTGTGCTTTGTTATACTTATTGATTATGATGATTATACTTTGAGTATGATAGTAGATTAAAAATGAATTAACGGTATCATGCAAATACACTAACAGCATAACAAGAGTATATTCGTATTGCCGCAGAATTGTGCTTATGGATTACATTTTCTAGACGCTTCTTTCCAAAGCAACTTAGAAGGCTTTATATACAGTACATTTTATATAGACATTGTACATCTACACTGATGGCACACTGCACAGTAGGGGCAATTTGGGGTTTGGTGTCTTGCTCTATTGCCTTGAGAGTGAGGAGAAGTCAGGGATTGAATTTACAACCTTCTGATTACCAACCGACTGCTCTACCGTCTGTCCGATGCTGCGGGTCAGAGGAGAAGTAGACTGCAGCCGTTTGGCTTGGCGCTCAGCACTGCATGAGCACTAAGTGGAGGAGGCGGAGGAGGAGGGAGGGGCGCGGCGGGGGCTTGTGAGCGCCGCGGAGCAGGTCAGGGCAGAATTCTCACAAGAACTGAAATAAATGCCCCGTCAGATATCAAAACACATTCAGGTGGAAATGATGACAGAGATAATAATTTATTTTCTTAAATATTGATGAATGAAGAAAAATTGGGCTCCAGCAGAAAGGGCACTTTTCTCATCCAGGGCAAAAGGGCAAGTGCTTCAGCAGTCTTGCATTTTGCATTTTGTGTGAGTGATAATGGGATTTGTGTTTTGAGTTTTGAGAAAATGGGCCATGCTTTGAAAAAATGTGTGTAAGCAATTCAGAAAAGCTGTAATAGGCTTACTGCTGTACATGTCCTCTGATATCTGAACTTCAGTCAGAGGGTCAAGAAGACAATAGTTTCTCACACCTCTTTGATCCTTATCTACTCTCTGAGCCTGGGCAGAAGAAGTTCAGTGTGTACGTGTGTGTGAAAACAACAGGGGGGTGGGAGGGTCCTTGCAGCAGGAGTTGAGAAGCAGAGAGTGTGACTGTGAGAGAGAGAGAGAGAGCAAGATTGGAGTAGGAGGGATAGAGGGCCAAGGGAAGTGTTACCTCCAAATCAACACTATAATGCTTGGCGTCTAGTTTGCACACACACACACACACACACACACACAAACACACACACACACACACACACACACACACACGCACACGCATGCTTGAAGCCGCCGGTGGAATTTGTTGTCTGCTTAACCCATCCGGGCCATCCTTCTCCCCAGGGGGCAGCCACGGAGCAGTACACTGTACAGGGAGTGGTTAATACTCTGTTGTATGTGCAACATGTTGCATGTTTTGTTTCAGTTTTTATGTTTCAGTTCATCTGTATTCATTAAACATACCTGCTGTTGAATTTATATGTGTCATCTTGGACAGACACTCTGGAGATGTAGAGGACAGATCCACTTAAAGTTGATTATCCATTCACAAAAAGAACAAGGTCTTCGGCAATATAAGGCTATTTCTTATTTTCGGTCTATGTGAGGTCAAGGTCATCCGAAACTCAAATGTACCTGTCATAGTCAGGAATAATTAAGTAATTCATTTTACAGTAACTCAAACATCATAATGTCTTTTAAGTTAGAAATTAGGATCTTTAGAGTGGTATTTCTCCAGTTTTGGTCAGTAGAAATGTTTGATAATCATTGTTTGTGAGGTCAGGGTGGTGATGAACACTACTCTACCAGCCATAGTTGGGAACACTTAAATATATCATTTTTACAGTAACCCAAACTTGGAAAATATGCGTTCTCAAGACAGAAAATAATATCACATGTAGGTGGAAATTATGATCTTTAGAGTGGTATTTCTCCAGTTTTGTTCAGTAGAAATGTTTGTTACTCAGTGTGTGGGAGGTCAGGGTGGTGGTGAACACTACTTTACCAGCCATAGTTGGGAACACTTAAATATTTCATTTTTACAGTAACCCAAACTTGGAAAATATGCCTTCAAAAGGTGTATATTAGGATCTTTAGAGTAGGATTTCTCCAGTTCTTTTCAGTAGAAATGTTTGATACTCAGTGTGTGGGAGGTCAGGGAGGTGGTGAACAATGCTGAACTTACCATTGTTGGGAACACTTAAATATTTAATTTTTACAGTAACTCAAACTTGGAAAATATGCGTTCTCAAGACAGAAAATAATATCAAATGTAGGTGGAAATTATGATCTTTAGAGTGGTATTTCTCCAGTTTTGTTCAGTAGAAATGTTTGTTACTCCTTGTGTGGGAGGTCAGGGTGGTGGTGAATACTACTTTACCAGCCATAGTTGGGAACACTTAAATATTTCATCTTTACAGTAACCTACATGTAGGTGGAAATTATGATATTTAGAGTGGTATTTCTCCAGTTTTGTTCAGTAGAAATGTTTGATACTCAGTGTGTGGGAGGTCAGGGTGGTGGTGAACACTACTTTACCAGCCATAGTTGGGAACACTTAAATATATCATTTTTACAGTAACCTACATGTAGGTGGAAATTATGATATTTAGAGTGGTATTTCTCCAGTTTTGTTCAGTAGAAATGTTTGATACTCAGTGTGTGGGAGGTCAGGGAGGTGGTGAACACTACTCTACCAGCCATAGTTGGGAACACTTAAATATTAAATTTTTACAGTAACCCAAACTTGGAAAATATGCCTTCAAAAGGTGTATATTAGGATCTTTAGAGTGATATTTCTCCAGTTTTGTTCAGTAGAAATGTTTGATACTCAGTGTGTGGGAGGTCAGGGTGGTGGTGAACACTACTTTACCAGCCATAGTTGGGAACACTTAAATATTTCATTTTTACAGTAACCCAAACTTGGAAAATATGCCTTCAAAAGGTGTATATTAGGATCTTTAGAGTAGGATTTCTCAAGATTTGGTCAGTAGAAATGTTTGATACTCAGTGTGTGGGAGGTCAGGGTGGTGGTGAACACTACTTTACCAGCCATAGTTGGGAACACTTAAATATTTCATTTTTACAGTAACTCAAACTTGGAAAATATGCATTCTCAAGACAGAAAATAATATCAAATGTAGGTGGAAATTATGATCTTTAGAGTGGTATTTCTCCAGTTTTGTTCAGTAGAAATGTTTGATACTCAGTGTGTGGGAGGTCAGGGAGGTGGTGAACACTACTCTACCAGCCATAGTTGGGAACACTTAAATATTAAATTTTTACAGTAACCCAAACTTGGAAAATATGCCTTCAAAAGGTGTATATTAGGATCTTTAGAGTGATATTTCTCCAGTTTTGTTCAGTAGAAATGTTTGATACTCAGTGTGTGGGAGGTCAGGGTGGTGGTGAACACTACTCTACCAGCCATAGTTGGGAACACTTAAATATTTCATTTTTACAGTAACCCAAACTTGGAAAATATGCCTTCAAAAGGTGTATATTAGGATCTTTAGAGTGGGATTTATCAAGATTTGGTCAGTAGAAATGTTTGATACTCAGTGTGTGGGAGGTCAGGGAGGTGGTGAACAATGCTGAACTTACCATTGTTGGGAACACTTAAATATTTCATTTGTACAGTAACTCAAACTTGGAAAATATGCGTTCTCAAGACAGAAAATAATATCAAATGTAGGTGGAAATTATGCTCTTTAGAGTGGTATTTCTCCAGTTTTGTTCAGTAGAAATGTTTGTTACTCAGTGTGTGGGAGGTCAGGGTGGTGGTGAACACTACTTTACCAGCCATAGTTGGGAACACTTAAATATTTCATTTTTACAGTAACCCAAACTTGGAAAATATGCGTTCTCAAGACAGAAAATAATATCAAATGTAGGTGGAAATTATGATATTTAGAGAGATATTTCTCCAGTTTTGTTCCGTAGAAATGTTTGATACTCAGTGTGTGGGAGGTCAGGGTGGTGGTGAACACTACTCTACCAGCCATAGTTGGGAACACTTAAAGATATTATTTTTACAGTAACTCAAACTTGGAAAATATGCCTTCTCAATGCGGAAATTAGGATCTTTAGATTTACATTTCTCCAGTGTTCTACAGTAACAAATTTTGTTACTCCTTGTGTGTGAGGTCAGGGTGTTGGTGAACTCAACTGTACCAGTCATAGTTGGGAATAATTAAGTAATTCATTTTTACAGTAACCCAAACTTGGAAAATATGCCTTCAAAAGGTGTATATTAGGATCTTTGGAGTGGGATTTCTCAAGATTTGGTCAGTAGAAATGTTTGATACTCAGTGTGTGGGAGGTCAGGGAGGTGGTGAACAATGCTGAACTTACCATTGTTGGGAACACTTAAATATTTAATTTTTACTGTAACTCAAACTTGGAAAATATGCATTCTCAAGACAGAAAATAATATCAAATGTAGGTGGAAATTATGATCTTTAGAGTGGTATTTCTCCAGTTTTGTTCAGTAGAAATGTTTGTTACTCCTTGTGTGGGAGGTCAGGGTGGTGGTGAATACTACTTTACCAGCCATAGTTGGGAACACTTAAATATTTCATTTTTACAGTAACCCAAACTTGGAAAATATGCCTTCAAAAGGTGTATATTAGGATCTTTAGAGTGATATTTCTCCAGTTTTGTTCAGTAGAAATGTTTGATACTCAGTGTGTGGGAGGTCAGGGAGGTGGTGAACACTACTCTACCAGCCATAGTTGGGAACACTTAAATATTAAATTTTTACAGTAACCCAAACTTGGAAAATATGCCTTCAAAAGGTGTATATTAGGATCTTTAGAGTGATATTTCTCCAGTTTTGTTCAGTAGAAATGTTTGATACTCAGTGTGTGGGAGGTCAGGGAGGTGGTGAACACTACTCTACCAGCCATAGTTGGGAACACTTAAATATTTAATTTTTACAGTAACCCAAACTTGGAAAATATGCCTTCAAAAGGTGTATATTAGGATCTTTAGAGTGATATTTCTCCAGTTTTGTTCAGTAGAAATGTTTGATACTCAGTGTGTGGGAGGTCAGGGAGGTGGTGAACACTACTCTACCAGCCATAGTTGGGAACACTTAAATATTAATTTTTACAGTAACCCAAACTTGGAAAATATGCCTTCAAAAGGTGTATATTAGGATCTTTAGAGTGATATTTCTCCAGTTTTGTTCAGTAGAAATGTTTGATACTCAGTGTGTGGGAGGTCAGGGTGGTGGTGAACACTACTTTACCAGCCATAGTTGGGAACACTTAAATATTTCATTTTTACAGTAACCCAAACTTGGAAAATATGCCTTCAAAAGGTGTATATTAGGATCTTTAGAGTGGGATTTCTCAAGATTTGGTCAGTAGAAATGTTTGATACTCAGTGTGTGGGAGGTCAGGGAGGTGGTGAACAATGCTGAACTTACCATTGTTGGGAACACTTAAATATTTAATTTTTACAGTAACTCAAACTTGGAAAATATGCGTTCTCAAGACAGAAAATAATATCAAATGTAGGTGGAAATTATGATCTTTAGAGTGGTATTTCTCCAGTTTTGTTCAGTAGAAATGTTTGATACTCAGTGTGTGGGAGGTCAGGGTGGTGGTGAACACTACTTTACCAGCCATAGTTGGGAACACTTAAATATTTCATTTTTACAGTAACCCAAACTTGGAAAATATGCCTTCAAAAGGTGTATATTAGGATCTTTAGAGTGGATTTCTCCAGTTTTGTTCAGTAGAAATGTTTGATACTCAGTGTGTGGGAGGTCAGGGTGGTGGTGAACACTACTTTACCAGCCATAGTTGGGAACACTTAAATATTTCATTTTTACAGTAACTCAAACTTGGAAAATATGCCTTCTCAATGCGGAAATTAGGATCTTTAGATTTACATTTCTCCAGTGTTCTACAGTAACAAATGTTTGTTACTCCTTGTGTGTGAGGTCAGGGTGTTGGTGAACTCAACTGTACCAGTCATAGTTGGGAATAATTAAGTAATTCATTTTTACAGTACCTCAATCTTGGAAAAAATATCTTTCAAGGTGGAAATTGAGATACTAAGTGTAATTTCTCAAATAGCATGGGCTGAAAATGTTTGATACTCAGTATGTGTGAGGTACGTGTAGTGGTGAACTCATATGTAGGCTCATACTCAGTCATAATGAAGCATTGAGTTTTTACAGTAACTCGAACATCAAAATATTTGTCTTTTAAGGTGTAAATCAGGATTGCAGTTTTGTAGTCTTCAGTAAACATTTTTGATTTTCAGTGTGTGTGTGAGGTCAGGATCGTCGTGACTCGTGAATTCAAATCCACCAGTTATTTACAGAAATAATTTATTAACGTTTTTCCAGTATCCCAAAGTCAAGGAACAAAGCAGAGCAACTTCTGTCAGACTCGACTACTTCGTGTAGCTGAATTTACCGTATTGTTTAGAATACGGGTGCACTAGGAAGTTGGGAAACGCGAGTGTCTGCTGGCTTGACCAAGAAATCGCGAGTGTCGGCTGATTTGACCGCAGTGCCACGGCCCACAAGCAATCGTGTAGATCTAAGTCAAATACCCCTATTCCCCATCATGGCACAACAAAGCTTTTCCCAGCAGCCACTTGTTATTCCGTGCGGAGTACTTGCGTGAAGATGCCTCGACCCACAGCGGGGTGAAGCCTCCCCTCTTTTATATCAGGCATTGTTTTACATACTGTCTGTCTCTTGTTTTGAAGTCCAGAGATTAAGAATCACCAAGAACAAGTCAGGTAATCCTCAAAGCAATTAGGGCGATTAAAAGATAAAATCAATATATGATCATGCGGCTCTTTTATGGCAGTTATCACCGGGGATATAAGTGAAGGCTCCGGGGACATGCAGGTAATTAACAGGGCATGATGGGTGTAAACATCAAGCAGTCACACGGGAGACAGGCTCAGATGGAGATGTGTTGGTGTTCATTTACTCACACAAGCTGAGACCACAAGTGCCCGATCTAAGACGTACAGTAGATTGCTTGTTTGCTTTCACCAGATTATGTTCAAACATTAGCATTAGCATCCCAAACGTGGGCAATCACAGCTGCCTGGAAAACAATTGTTCTTGGTAATGAATGCTTGCAGTCTACTGTAGGTTGTGTGATGCAATGGCTGCCAAAATACCAGAAGCTCGATTTTTTGCCTGGCAATGCTTGGTCTGGTTGTCTCTGCAGTAAGAAACATAGCTCAGCTTTATGCAATGTGTATGTAGAAAGGTGGAGAGTAAGAGTGTGGAGGTTGGTTCAGCGGGAGTAATTAAAAGGGCATGAACTAAATCCTGACCTCCACATCAAGTTATGGCCATACTGGTTACAACA
The DNA here is from genome assembly GCF_036324505.1 of Eleginops maclovinus. Classification (NCBI taxonomy): domain Eukaryota; kingdom Metazoa; phylum Chordata; class Actinopteri; order Perciformes; family Eleginopidae; genus Eleginops; species Eleginops maclovinus. Next base: position 25,750,009 of record NC_086368.1, on the reverse strand, counting down.
AAAAAGGAAATGGCCTATCCTGGATGCTATATGGTAACCTTCAACGTTGTCCTACTCCTTTATTGGATTTGGAAAGTTTACTCTCCAGCTACGCCGGTCAACGTTGCCTGAGATAATTGTTTGCCGAACATATTCCTTAAAGACAGTATGTCAAGAAAAGTGAAAATGAACAAATTGAAGAAACGTGTATGATAAGCACACTGTACATGTTACATTTATATTCTATTTGATGTTCCATACCTTACACACTTAATGTATACACACTTATATTATTTTGTGCTCATTTTAGTCCATGTTTATTTTTTACTTTTTTTAATATTTTTTTAATTTAATGCTATTTTATTTCTGTTGTAATGCACAATGCTATGTCTTTTTGTTGCCACAACGCAAAACTGTCCCAAATTGGGATCAATAAAGTATTGCTATTGTATTTTATTCTCTTCTAGTTTGATAGTAAAGACAGTCCGCGTCTGATCTTACAGTGTTCCCATCAAATACCAGCATTAGCTTGCTAGTCCTTCATGGGAGTTGCTAAATGACTGTGAAATGCAGCTTCCGTCTCTTAGCACAATATTATGTTTATAGCCATGACGTGACAACATTTTTGATTTTGTTTGCTCTAAAAACTGTAAAAACTAATGTTCTTTTAGATTAACAAACCTACTTATTTAAGACCAAACTATGATCTTTTCAAGTTGTTTTGCTGCCTTAACTTAAAAGAGGTCAATGGGTATCAAGTGCGTTAAAAGGGGGTCCTGACCCGTAAAAAATACGTTTTGGTAAGTGATGTAAAGTTTTCACCTACCCCAACCTTAATGTGGTGTTTCAGTTTCCTGAACTAACCACATCTCAATCAACCTTAACTAATTTGCCATGATATCTCCCCAACCTTAGTTGCAGATATAAGTGTCAATTTAAAATTGGAGATTTATAATAGAAGATGTTTTGAATTCCCTGTGCTGCCCCACACACTGCCCCCTAGACGGCTAATACACATTCACCTGCCTGTCCACAAATGCTCCTGATTGGGGAAGTGACAGCAGGTGTGATCAGGACACAGGCGAAGACTGATTACTGCTACTTAAGAGCAGACAGACTGGCAGGAAAGCCTCTCCAGCCCTGCTCCTTCATGCCTCCCTGAGATTGTGAGTTGTTGGTCTTTATTGTTTAATGTATACTGCACCCTTTAAGTTTATTCAACTTTATCTTCCACTTGTTTATTTGGTGTATTATTTATGGCAAAGATGTATTCCTTTGTTCTCTTTGCCACTCTGCAGAAACCATGAATTGGTGAAAATAAATGGAAACTTAGCTGCACTTCCTTTCCATAAGTCCTTTATTCGAGGCACTTAAGTGGTTAACAATTAAATCAGTCGAATTCAAAGACGTTGACATTCTTGTCTGGAAATATCCCACAAAAACACTGATTATCCTCACAGTGGAGCTCTCACTGGTGCTGATAGCTGAGAGATGGATATGGTTTGGGTTAACCTAATCTAAATGTAACTAAACTTCACACTGTTTCCAGCACCTTTTGTAATGAAACCCATAGGGACTGCTGGCCTGTTTTTAAAAACGGTATTCAGAGCAGAAATCAATATTCTAGGTCATCCCCGTAGCACAAGAGCACCAACTGGTTTCAATAAGGTTCAGGACGAGGCCAAATTCATTCAGTGTGGGCTGAAAGGGTTCAAGAACCCATAACATTGGAGGCTGCATTCCCTCACTGTTTATGATTAACGTTTCTAAAGTTCAGCTCGTGGCTAAAATCCAAGCAGGTTTTTGTACACCATCTCCAATGTTTTCTGATGGAAATATGCAGATTCCAAAAGAAGACAATGCAACACAGCCGTCACTTCCCAAAACATATGTATTATGATGCAATAACGAGGCTGTAGGTATTTGATTTTGTACTGCTTTCACCTCGGTAATGAAGCCATGAATTGAACCTAATAATACATTGAAGCGCTCCAAAACGCTGATGCTTTTTGCGAGATCAGGCCAATAAGTATTTCACGCTCTCTTTGTTTCAGGGTGAAAGGAACAGTCAGTCATAGAGAAATCACTAGAAATAAAGATGTCTTTAAATAAAGCCACTGCTAGCGTTGGGAGCTCAACCCAGGATGAAATGAGTCAGTTGTGCCTGCATGCCAAACTTTGGGTCAGCCTTAAAATATGTTAAGTTTACAGCTTTTTTAGAAGGGCAGCTGATATTTCTGTCATAAACATGACATTTTAAAAGAATATCCAAACCAGAAGCATGAGCGGCCCAAACCGCCATGTACAATATTAATGTGAACCAGTGGAAAGCGGACTTTGCATGCGTAGCATTATAATATAATGTACTTGCGTGCCTTGGATTCAGTCTTGAGTTGTTTTTGCATTCAGAGCACGCCTGACTGATAAGAAGGGAGAGATGACAGGTGTGATAACAAGTCCTGTACTCCCAGTTTAGAGTTCAAACGACTGCGTCTGAGTTATAGAGACTGATGTGGGCAGACTGGGAGCATTTGTTGACTCCATGCTATTAGCAATTAGCATTTATAATAGAGTCTCATAAGTGGTCACTTCTCGCCACAGTCATCTTTGTTTTTGGCAACCAGAATTTAAACATGAAAGTCAAGATGGACTAAATACTGAAAAACATTACATTACAGAAAGGGAAAATATATATATATAACGCACCCAAACCGGACACCGCTGTGGAATCGATCTGTCAATCACACGGTAGCCAAGCCCTAATGCACCGAATGACCTGCTTTTCTTTTTGTATTTTATTCAATATGGTACCATGATTTACACGATGAACATCTTGCTGTATTTAAGAATCAGTATTAGGGTCGAGTTTATTGCCAGGTATGTTTACACATACAAGGAATTTGATTTGGTGTCTGCTGGTGCGAACATAAACACTCAGAAAATAAGATGTAAAGTAGTTCAAAAATATAAAAGATATAAAGTATTTTTAACAAACTATTTAGCATTACAAAATAACAACTGTGTACACCACACTTTTATTGAAATATACAAAGAACCTTAAAAGTTTACTGAGGTAATCAGTGAGATCATTTTCTCAGATTTTTGTACGATTTGGCTTTTTTTATCACTGGACCTTTTGGGCAATTGAATATTATTCTTCACCTATGAGTTTGATTAAAACTTGCATGATGATCCGCCCTCGTTCTTTTTTAATAAAGTTTGCTCATTCTCATCGCAGGAATAACTGCAGTGAGCATAATTATATCACAGAGACAGAAATGATGGTTAAATACTACAATTCAAAAGTATTGGGGGTGTTCAAACTCAGACACCTTTGTTCAGTTGGTTCGAGAAACATCATTAACCCATCCAAGATTGAATTATGCATTATTTAGTAGAACATCTTGCATGTAAGCCTTTGCAAATATTTCCAAGGTGGTATACGAGGTGTTTTGTTTGGTTTGACAAAGATGGTGAATGATTTAGGTTCGTGTGTGTGTGGAGGCTGCCTGCAGAACAGGGACGGAGGCCTGTCACAGTGCATTCAATTGCCAGCTTACATTAAATTCAGCCAAGTTTTACACTTTCGCCCTGCAGATATCCGCTTCACTGTAATATGATAAACCGAAAAAGGAATTAGCCCACCTTTTTTCGTAAATGCAAAACACAGAAAGCTGCTCTGGCTCGCCTTTCCAGTCACACGCTGCAGAGTTCATGCTTATTCCCTGATTAAAGTAAAGCGTGGAGGCTAACTCATCTAAATGCTAGGTCAGGCCTTCACCATCAGGACTGTTTTTCCACCCCTCCCCTCATCGTGACCTGGCACTTTCTCAGAGTTCACTTTTCTGAAAGCTTCACAGAGCCTCGGCTGGGGTGAAGCGATTGGACCTCTGCTTCAGATCACACAATGCTGCCCCGTCCTGAATAGCGTTCATTTATAGGTTTTTGGGGCCCCATATGTTGTCATTCATCCTCTTTTCCTAATCAGGCTGTGTTGTTTTGCCAGTGGTAGTGTTTCCCTACATCTGTTTCTGATTCCTCTGTAGAAAGCAGGAAAAAAAATGCATCTCTATCAGCAAAGATTTAGGAGGAAAGGGTAATTCAGATACGGAGATCTTAGGTTCGGATTACTCCTGTAAAAGCTTTTATTTCAAGAAAGAGTAATGGCCTACTTCAACTCATTTTCCTTTCCATTTTGATCTATGTATAGTGTATTTTTAGTTTTACCTGTACCACCATCATGTCTCCCTGGAATCACAGTTATACGCTACGGTTTAGTTCTCTGGCTTTACGGCAGGGCAGTTCATTTCTTACAAATGTCTACACTGTCTAAATCAGTTTTTCAAAACAGAAAAACATTCATATTCCTTTGGAGTCAGAAGTGTTATGCCACCTGAGTCCAATGCATCAAATCTAGCTTTGTTTGTTTAAGTTTTCACTGACTATTCAGCAGCTTCATTCAACTACAGTATGTTTGCCAGCTTGTCTCGAGCTTTGTAAGTCTGCCATGTTATGATACTGGGCATGTAGCATACCAACAGCAACCTCTGGTTCTGAAAAGTGAAGCGATGTGAAATTGAACAAGACCGATTGTAGAAAAGTTTAAGAAAGTGACCCTACTTCTCAATATATTCATCACCTCGGCAAACATGAGTTTATTGTCTCAATTACTAGCTTCTGCAATACAGAATGATGTTCCTTTTGTATACATTGCTCCCAATCAGAGTAGAACAGAAAATAAAGCAGCATGTGCTTTAAGATTTAGCTTGGGTGTGTCCTTGTTTTCGTCATATAACTTAACCCTTTCGTAGGATCAACATACAAGTCACCTCAAATATCTTGCTCAGCCTTCAATGGCAAAAAAAAAGAAATGGTGAAAGCAAAAATGGCAAACCCAAGGCTTCAAAACCATAGTCCACAAACCATAAGCTGATATCACATTGACTAAGACCGCTCCTTATATATATACCCTAACTCTATGTTGGCATACATTGGGTTTATTACCTTAATTTACCTCTATAGATTTTTTTCAATGGTAATATACAATAACATGTGTATGTATACAATAACATGTATATGTGAAAGAAAATAGTTAGACATATTCATCTATGTTTTTAATGCATGGAAACATCAAAACCCTTTTTTAAAGTACTTTCCATCCTTCTTCCTTTGTTTCTTATCTTGTCCTTTAACTTCTCATCTTTAATGACTAATGGACTCACTAACTGGGAATTTTGAATGATGGAGGTCAAGGGTGCTGCAACAATCAGCGAGAAGGAAACCGTGACAGAAACAAGGTGTTTCTGCTGCAGACCCTGTGGTACGTCAGTCAAAGTGATGGTGAAAGGTTGTCACGTTCGGTCCTGAAAACAAGGCACCTCCTTTCAGCACTGTGGTTTTGATCTGACTCAACTACTCTTTAGTCACTGACCTTTAACTTGACACTTAGCTGCGAACAACCACTATTTATTTATTATTTATGTTTGCGTTGAGGTGATGGGATTCTCTGGCTAGATGTACGCTGACGCATTATACAAAATGGATAGGATCAACAGAAACTCCCTGTGACTTTGCCAAATTGTGAATTCTCTGCAAAAACAATAGTACGTGTTGCTCATTATTTTACTGCTCTGCCCAGCCACCACATCCACATCTGTATTTCATGATGCTTTCAAGCCGAGTTCAAGGTAAGGTCACTGCAAATTACAAGAAAGGTCACTACATTTTATTACAGAATGACAACTGGTATTTAACTGAAGACAATGAGTTATAACCATCCCTCCCATTGAGGAGAGTGCTGAGATATTATCCTTTATTGAATAAAGGCCAAACACAGATTTCAGCAAACCCCTGATGTACCCACATTATTTCCTCAGTCTTCCAATACTTCCGGACTCGAGCCAGTCACCGCAGGATCCTGTGCAGCTTCTCTCGTGGATCAAGTGTTGCTTCTGATTGCCCCGAGGAATATAGGTGATGCGAGGATTCAGTCGGGCAGTGTTAGTTGTTGCCCTCTGCCAAACAATGATGACATTAGCTTGTTCATTTTAATTACCCTCAAATCCTCTCTGATTTGAACAAGGCTCATGCTAAGCCTGGTGGTTCTGGGCTGTCATAAGCGAGAGTAGACATGGTTTAGGCTTGTAGGGATAATCAACCAGCTGATGAAGAAGAGAAAATCTGGGATGAGGAAGCTGGCAGTCAACTCCCACGAGGCTTGCAGTTTCAATAACTCTCTAACTTTGTTTTCTCAGTGTGTGAGGGTGTTTTAAAACACATTGATTTGGATAAGAAACAAGGGAATTATTCTGCCTTTATTATACTTTGTTTTCGTTTGATTGTAAAATAATTTGCTATTTGAGTTTTAGCACAGGTTCAACTATATGAAGAGTATGCACCTTTTAGGCTCGCATTGGTATTTTGAGCCTCTCCCGTGACATTTTTCTTTGCTTTAATGTTCAAAAAGGTCTTTATTTTTCTCATACTGCCTGTGATGAAGCACCTCTTTACCCTCTGTCTGAAACCAGAGTGCAGTCTGCTCTGATTGGTTAGCTGGACACCCCTGCTGTGGTTGGTGGACGGCTTAGAGATGTGTCGGAAATGTCCTGCCTCTTAACAAATCACGTACCTTTTTATTTTTTTTTTTCTTTCTTAAGGGCTGGCCAATAGAAGAGGGTTACATAGTGATGTCACAGAAACAAAGGAGTCTAATAGAGGACTTTCAGTGGAGCTGGTGGGAAAGAAACTCCCTCTGGCATGAACTTTTGAATTTTAGCCATTTACATGCACAAAAATGCTTATAACACACTATAGGAAAGTGAAAATTCCCCAAAATCATAATAAGGCCTGTTATTATAACAATCCGTTATAATAGGAAAAATGTGTGAAAGCAGAAAGCATGCAATGCTCAGCTATTAAAGAAATATGTCAGCTATCTTTTGTATTTCTCCCGTGCTTGCATGCATGAATCCCTTGTTTAGAGAATGGAAAATCCCACCACTGACAATACAAACTACTATCTTAGATCAATAACTGATGATGCATTAACTGGATACAGCAAATTAAATAACAAACTAGTATAAGAAAATTGGATTTGTCAGTTTTGACAAAGCCATAATGTTCTGCATTGCTTTTGCATGCGAGCACTGTGAGAAAGCGTGTGGTAGAGCTGCAGGGAAACTGAGTGGTGAATTGTTATTCAGATCGTATGTAAATTGCCTATTTTCAAAGCTTCCAGAGGGGTGTAATGGATTTAATAACAGCGCATTGTGCAATAGCAAAAATGTGCACATAGCATCCTGCTTTGCATTGCCAACCGGATAATAAATGTAAAACACGTTTAAATAAGTGTATTATTGTGTTGTTAGACAGCTTTACCCATTGCACTTTGGAACAAAGCCAGGTGGAATACATTTGGAAATGGCTCGAGGCCAAGCGAGTGTCTGCTGCTACACACTGCTTACAGCTTACCTTTGATAATGGAGGCTTTGACTTTAATGCAGCACTTTATCAGTGATTGCCATGCTGCTACTGTGGTCAATGTTTCACAGTGGCAGTAAAACCTCTCATAATTGGGCTGTAGTTTATTCATTCTAAATACATTTTAATACTTTAATTTCTGTCTTAATTTTAGTGGTGCAATAAAGTTGTTTGGTCAATTTCTACTTGAAGATTTGTGTTCGAATCAGTGTGACTTTTCATACAGTCACGCATTCACTGCATGTTACAGCTGACTAGTCCGCACTCTTTAACCTCTTAAATGGATGATAAACGACATTCATTTTGTGTTTTGCTGGAGAGACAGAATATGCACACAAAGTCTACTGAAAAGTAGGAATTTGACCTTTGGGGCTGTTCACCCTCAGATGATATCGTAACAGCTGTATTCATCTGCAGAGTGAGTGTGTGAGGGATGCTCTCTTTTGAAGTGTGAACGCGAGAGCCAGTCAGTCTTTGCAGGTCAGAGTAATTACAGAGCGGCTTAAAGAGAGAGGTCAGAGAGAAGTGTCTGTTCTGGCGTCGGATTGCTATGTGACACGCACTCCAGAGGTTAATGCTAATACTGTAAACGCCTTTATTGTATATCCTACTTTGACATTGTGTTGAAATACATTTCAGGGACAAAGCCAGTCCTTCAATATAATTTGACCCAAAGCATGCTAGGTGAGTTGGAGCTAATGAAATGCTACTGTTTGATTCAGACTGACATGGAGCTGGAATAGGGAGGAATGAATGAACAAGAGTGACATTTCTGGAAAAGCCCTGCACTCTAGAGTCAAGTATCTGGGACCCAAAAGGTGTGTAACATGCAGGGAAAACTTGTTTGCACGTCAACAACCAGGATAAATTATATAGGTAGGTTTGGTTTGCGGTAGACTGAGGAGGAAGGATGACATTTTATAAACCTGCGAGACAATAAACAAACAAACATGATATAAATACAAAAACAAAAGGCTGCAATTATCACTAACATCTTAAAGCACTGAAATAAGTTGAATAATTACATAAGGTTGCGATAGTAAGTGTGTAATGTGGCTAAGACTTGTTGGGTATGACTCACTAATCTACCCATAAAACCATTTAACACAATTCAAATAATTAAAGTAATCCAATGACATTAAATTGAACTGTGGGATTAAAAAGAAAACCTCTGAGGTTAGGGTTAGTTTTGAGCCCCTTTTTCAATAAATGTATTTAATTAATATTAAACATTTTAATTATTATATCAATTAGAGTTGAATTTTAATTTGTTTGGTTATTTTTAATTTTTTAATACTTTTATTAAAGTGAATTTATTTGCAAATATGTTATAGACTGAATTTAAACAGGTTGTTTTTAGTAAATAAAAATATAACAAAGATTTACACTTCACTGCTAATGGGATAAACCATGCTGGAGCAGATGCTGGATCAGTGGTAAGCGGTTCTGTAGAGGTAAGATAAATGGCAGATCCAACCTGTCGTTTGCGTCTACTTTATGTTTTGTGTGGAGTTTCTTGTCGGTCGTGCGTGTTACTGTCCCGCTGTGTGACAGAGCCGCTGCTGGCCCACAGCTGTCTCATGGCTTACAGACGCTGAGATAAAACACTGTAACATGTGTGCCAAACATGAGGTCAGTGTGTGGGAAAGCATGTCAGTCTGTGTGTGTGTGAATGTGTGTGTGATAGGTCACAACCCTGGACTGCCCCAGATACCATGAATAGTCGTGTGACAAGCAATCGTTTTAGCACTTTCATAAATCAATTTTAGGTCGATGCAATTCACTTTGTCCTTGTTCTTACATCATTAAAGTCCGCTTTAAGCAAAAATGAAAACAATGTGAGTGTCACACTGAAAGAAAACTGTGATATTTATGATAGACCCAGATTGAACGTTTCAAAATCATGAAGATAAATCAGTGGTTTTCACTGGTGATGGTTTAATACATGTATTCAGTCAATTAAGCATTCATTGTTTGTCATCTCGCTCATCTACTTCAGCCAGAGTCTTCCAATGGCAAAGCGAGCTACATCTGGCTTAGCCCTATGCTTACTTAAAATTGGGATATGATAATTAAATCCTTTGACTCTTCTAGACTGTTCAAATGTTATCGGAACTAATTCATCAAATTGTGATAGAAAGGCGATACTTTTCATTTGTTTGATTGACTGTTTTACAGCTGCAACAGTAGCACAACAGTAGAAACACAGTATTCAAAAAGTAGTAGATTTTCTAGTGAGCCAGTCCCAGGACATGCACACAGCACTGTCCCTTGTGGATTGTTTAACGGTAAAATGGTGTTACCTTGTAGTGGAACATCAGGGTATGTCACGCTATGCCAGATGGTCAGTACAACACAAGATGGGTTTAGTTATAGCTGTTTTGATTGAGTTTTGATGGAGTGGTAGAACCAGTGAAATGCATGAGGGAAACGTTTTGCTAACGATGGATCCAGAGCGCCAAAATAATCCTAAACAGAAAAATGGTAAAGTACTATAAAGTTCTCAGTCTAACCAATTATTTTCTAGCTTGTATAATGTCTTTAGCATCAAATATCTCATTGTGCTTTCCCCAGACTTTAAATGTGTTCTGTAGCGTGTGCATTTTTCTTCAGGTGGCCAAATTGCACACATGAAAAGACTTTTTCCATGTGCTTAACCAAACAAAGAGTTCATCAAAAGCCACTTTTACTTATTGATGGTGATCTCATTCATGGGCAGCCAGATGACATGTGTCACCATGGTGGAGATATAATGTGGTCCTCCTCATCTATTTTTCTGCAGCTCTCATTATGTGAGGCTGGGACCCATGAAAGAAAGAGCAGGTCTGGGCCCGAGATGAAAGGGTATGTCAGTCAGCATCCGCACCAAGGCTGCCCACCTGCTCCTGATACCACACAGCCGGAGAGCTAATGAGATACCTGCTTGGATTAGAATACAGTATTTCATTAAGGGTCACCGCATGTTTGCTGATTTCAGCCCAGCTCTGGTATTGAGCGGTGGCAGGACAGGGATGCAGGACAATGAGGTAATTATCCATCACTCGATAACGCTGCCAAATACCAGCAATGCCATGTTGATTGAGTTGCTATCAAATGCCAGGATCACGAGGCTCTTGGGAACAGGTGGTAAATGCTTATCAGAGCCTCAAAAGCATCCCTCCCTAGTCTGCTGATGCTTATCTCATATATAATGTGACAACTGGGTTTATATTTTAACTTTACTATAGGGCTTAATGTGGTCTGGAAAAACAGGTCACTGTGTTTCCTCCATTCTCAGGTAATTAATGGAGGGCTGCAGATATGGCATAAAATGATAGGGCAATCTGGAAGCTAGAATCACCTTGTTCCCTCAACAAAAAGCCTTGTAGATTCTTCCATTTGGATTCGATAGTAGTAAATAAACTCCGTGGCAAACATCATCATCAAAGTGCAACCTGACCCAAACAGAGATCTTGCAATGCAGTCTTCCAGGATTGCTGGTTGCCCATGGTGGTTACAAAGACCCCTCAAAGGCTTCCACAGAATGAGATCTGAACTGAGTTCACATTTGGTGCAGAAACAGTGTCCAGCAATCTAGTCGCCATTGAATTAGGGGTTGACTGAGACGTGGGATGTTGCCATATCTGGTATGTTGGCTAAATCTTCCAGGATAGATTTTGACCGCTCCTCACCATGACATGTTATTTAGTTGTTGCTCCTGTCACCCCCCCCGACCCCCCCTCCCCCCACCAACCCATCAAGACATTAGGGAGTCGAGCATTAAAGGGTCATTGCATCCACCAGGTCAGATTGTCTCATTGAATCCAGTTTATTGCATGCCACTCTGGTTTTGGGAACCTGGATGTAAAAAAACTACACAAATACACTGCCTGGCCAAAAATAAGGTCACTAGCCTGTGGGGGCAGTGCTATAATCTGGGGTTGCTGCAGTTGGTCTGGTCTAGGTTCAGCAATGTGCCCAAAGAATGAGGTCAGCTGACTACCTGAATATACTGAATGACCAGGTTATTCCATCAATGGATGTTTTCTTCCCTGATGGCACGGCATGCTCCAAGATGACAATGCCAGGATCCATAGGGCTCAAATTGTGAAAGAGTGGTTCAGGGAGCACTGAGACATAATTTTCACACATGGATTGGCCCCCACAGAGTCCAGACCTGAACCTGATTGAGAATCTTTGGGATGTGCAGGAGAAGACTCTGCACAGTGGTCCGAATCTCCCGTCATCAATACAAGATCTTGGCGAAAAATGAATGCAAGACAGAAATAAATGTTGTGACGTTGCAGAAGCTCGTGGAAACGATGCCACCGCGATGCGTGCCGCAATCAAAGCTAAAGGCGGTCCAATGGATATTAGTGTGACCTTTTTTTTGGCCAGGCAGTGTATGTCATTAATATTTCATATTTTATTAAGTCCAATCTATAGTTGCACCATCTCAAATCGGCAACAAATGTTACTGGAGCTGTATACTTGTTTTTAATTCAAATAGGCTTACATGTAACACAGTGTTTGAATCAGTAATGGGGAAAGCTGCTCAAAAGTGATTTGATTTATATTATTTAAAAACTAAACAACTGTCATGCTCCTCACACATCAGTATTTCTAAATAAGAAAAATGGTTCAATAAAGTTTCAGTGGAAGTCAGACAACCTACCGATGAGAGTGAAATAGATTCAATTATTCTCTTGCAATTTCCTAAATTGGTTTCTTAAGAGCTGCTGATTTTGCCATTGTTCTAACAAACAAATAAAACAGCCAATAGTGTTATCCACAATCACTGGTTGCTATGGGCACTTTCCAATTCAAGCGAGACTGAGCTGAGTGCTGCTAATACCGTACTGTTGAAAGTGACATTAGCATGGCTCTGATCTAGCACATGAAAGAGATGCGTGCCAGACTTGCTTCACCCAACTGGAGACGCTCACATGGTCTAGACACACACAATGCTGGCAGAGAATCCCTGCCTTTAACTATGGGCTGGTCACCATGGATACCACATACTCATCACCAATTTCTATTACTCTCCACATGGCACTGTGTGAAGGCCACACTACCTCTCCAACTCAAAGCATCCGAAATGAAAGCTTTTCCTCTTCATGCCGGTTAAACTATCACAGGATGGAGATCATTATCAAACCGACTGTCGTTAACTCCATCTTGTCATGTATGAGCCACGACCATGGCTTTGAATAAGGGGAGGTATATCTGGATTATGAGGGATTTGAACTTGACTCGATCAGACACATTGTTAACTCCAAGGCACACCTTCAGTATCAGAGCCCATGTGCTACTACAGTACTGCATATACGCTCTCATTCATGAGGCCTCCCACATGAAGCTGCACACACTGCAACCACAAAATACTTCAATAATTTACAGCCCAAAGTTTCTTTGCCTGTATCTCCTCTGTTTTTATCTGATATTCCTTTTGCTTGGTTGCTCTCCTGGGAGCAACAGTGCAGGGCTTTCTCAGATTTGAGGATTTCAATCTGGTTTATTCATTCCCCTCATTCCATGTCGGTCTGAATCCAATAGTAGTATTTTGTTAGCTCCAACTCACCTAGCAGGCCATGCTTCAGATTTTATTTTACAACTGTCTTTTGTCCACTTTTTGACCTCGCATATAGGGCCTTTGCAGACATTGGTCGGATACTGCAATCTTAGAACTAATCAGCTATCCACCTGAACATAATTAGCATATCGGGGCAAGGGGCATTATTTCTGTGGTTCTGGTGAACAGATTTGTTAGCCAAACCGTCCTCTTCCATTGCCAGTAAATAGTTTATAGGTTGATTAGAAAACTGGAAATGCTAGCCTGGAGTTGCATTTGAGAGACAACGTCTACGACCATAGTGATTCACAAGTAGCCAGTTTGTAGCTCATTTTAAGCTAATAAAAAGCAACACGTGTTGTTTATGTCCCAACTGGTTTGTCGGATGTGAAGAAGTTATATAAGAAAAATCAGCTAAAGTTAAAAATCAAACCTGTTGTTTAGCAGGTCAAATGTTTCCCTGTTCAGCATCTTAGTTTAGCATGCTAACTTTGCTAATAAGCTCTAAACACAAGGACAGCTGAGGTTGAAAAGAATGGCATGGTTTTGAATTTGGTCATGAACAAAAGCGTGACACAAATATGAAACGTTTGATCTGATAAAAACGCTAGAGGTGAATCTATGAATCATCATAGCTAGCTTTAGTGATTTTCCTCTTGGAACAGTGAATGTGGTTACAAAATGAATGTAGTTGCGAACAATGAAATGGTTGTCTAACGATTTAAATCTGGAACTAAATATCTTGTGGCGAATAGGCTTCATTGTGCCCCAGCTGCTGGTAGTTTGAGATTTGGATCTGTCTGTTTGATCCAAAAACTGCCCACTGTTTGCCATTAAGAACTCCACGCTATTCCTGTGCTATCTTCAAGTCACATTATTGTCCCTTTAAATCTAAATGAAATTCACCGTTCTGCAGGCTTAAAGAATTATAGAAAAAGACACTTTTCCAAAATGCAAAAGCCATCAAACAGGCCAGATATCTGCAGGAGACCAGTCGGCATCAACAGCAAGTAAAAGGTGTGAGCCTGGAAGACACTTAAACTGATCTGTTTGTTGATGTTAATAAAACACCATTTCCTTGTAACAGGCACATTTCCCTATCAATGGACCACCAGTGTCCTGTAGCTGATTGTGATGCAAATGCAGCAGGAAAGCATAAGAGTGAGGAACAGGTAGAGGTCAAAAGAGTGTGTGTACTGTGTGGGGTTGTGAGTGTTTGTTTTTGCGTGCATTAGAAAGTAAAGGAGACAAAACGGGTTAAGAGACAGAGCAGGACTTCTGTCAAGCAGGAGCTCTGTCAGTCACATCAGGCCAGGTCAGAGGTCACTGAGCAGTGCACTTACTACAACCTCTGATGACGTCGGAAAGGGTTTCTTCAGGCTGAAACATGAGGGATCGGTTTGGATCTGTAAACTGAAGGGTTTTTTCTTCAGTGACTGAAAGGGATACATGTTTAATTTAACAGTGCTCAAGTGACCAACCATTCAACACAAAGAAAGTGTGTGTGGCATTCAGTTTGATCAGCTGTTGGTTAGCATTTCCTACTAAACATCACCCTGCTGGCATTGTTAGTGTGCTAACGTTAGCATTTTGATGCACAACAGTGCCTGCAAGTGCAGCATTAGAGCTGCTAGACTAGTCTTGCATTATAGAACTTTTTATTAAATTAATAGCTTTTTATTTCGACATTGAAATACACTTTTATCATAGAACAATCCTGGATGCTTCCCTTGGATTAACAATAACAATAACAATGCAGTTATTTCTCCAGTAGTAAGAAATAAAAGAAAAGGTACAAAGTGCTGCAGGCTTCTCTATCTCTTCCAGATAATGTTTAATCTCATTTGTCAATCCTTCCTCTGTCCTCGCTGGGCTGTGTGTCACTATCCAGACCTCCATCAGAGAGGTGCTTGCTAATACCGGAGTGTGCTGCTGGGCTCCATGCTGGGATAGGGGGATTATCTGATCACCTGTTCTCGCTGCATTCCCTCACACTCTCTATCTGGGAGAGCTGCAGGTTTTAGTTGCAGGTGGTGTTTCCCCTCTTTAGCCCTCCCTCTGTTATATATTCCCTCATTACCTTTCCTCACCTGCTAAGTAGTGACAGTCCTCAAATTACTCCCCATTTGCACGCATCCCTGCAGGTATTTCTCACGAGAAAAAAAAGCTTCTGATGCAAAGGTAAGGAATTACTTCCACAATTGTTACTCCAGAGCGAAACAAAAGATCCTTTCATCCTTTCTTATTCAGGAGGGAAATTCTATGTGTGCCCTGGGGACATTTGCTAACACGTTCCTGTAGTGGGTCATTTCCTACTTTAGTACTTCCAATAAAGTCAAGCCAGTGGCGTTTACATTTATGCCAGATGGCACGGTATTACACTGGAGTAATAACAATACCACTGCCCTTTATTTAGAAGTCATATATCTCAAGGGACAATGCTGGGACAGATTTGTTTAACCCAGACCCCAATTTTCCAAACCCTATCTCCTCTCTAAAATTCCAATGCATTGAACACATTGAATTTCCAAAAGGGGGAGATATGGAAGGACTTTTTTGGATTGACAATTTAGATACGCTTTATCCCACAGGCCTCAGGGAGGATTTTGATTGAGTGTTATTAAGTAATCCAAGATGCTTCTTTTCTTAATTTCTCTTTAACGTGGTGTCTATATTTCATGATTGCAATTGCCTGAACCCCATCCACAGCCCTTTTTGCTGTATTTTTGCTTTGACATTTTTTTTTCATTGATTCAGGGATCTCTGATTTGTTGTGGCTCAAGCCTGATCCTTCCAAAGTCCCATTTACTATCTGATGATATTGCTTTTACTTTTATAACGTGCAAGCTCATTACTTTCATCAAGGAGGTACTGTGTTACTCTCTGTTTGTCTGTCAGCAGGATTTTAGGGAAAAAAGGCAGATTTTATTACATTTGGAGAAGATATTTATCCATTTCTGCTATATTCATGTGATGGGGGAATTATTTAAAACTACTTTAGGTCTGGTGCCTTGTTCAAGGGCACCACAACAGGGCCCAGGAGGTAAACTGGGACCTCTCCAAGCACCAGTCCACACTCCATATCTTAGTTCTGTTTGAAGACTTGAACTGGCGACCCTATGATTCCCAGTTCAAGCCCCTACTGACTGAGCCACTGCCGGTAAACCTTATAAAAACACCAAAGTCGGAAAAATAACTTTCCATACTGAGGCCATAGCAGAGATCTGCACTCCCCCAGTGCCATACCAGTTAATGCTTCTTCTATATTCTCCCTTTTCACTCCTTTTTTATATTTTAGATGTTTGCAAATGTGTGTTGCATGCTGGCAAGGATTTGTTCACCGCCTGTCTGTTGTTGAATCATGTATGCTCTGATAAACGCTGTTCTGTCCAAAAAGTTAAAGCAAAGTGAAGCAATGCATACCTCTACAAGTGAGTGAACAGATATCTCTTTTACTGTTTCAACACACACCCCAAGACGCACAACCCAACAAACGCAAAGACTGATGGCCCCTTCAATAGTAACCAGGCCAACATGCTAAGCCATTGGCTCCAGTCTGTGCTGCTGCGATCTGCTCATCAATCACGTTACAACTCATACAGTCTCTCTGCACAGTGGATTTATTTCTCCTTTTTATGAAGCGTATGTGACACGTTTTTTGCCTGTCATCAATACTGCCTGTGGAGAACTAACAGCCACAGATCCACCCTTGGAAAAAAGTAGTGTTTCTGAGTGTGTTCCATCTGCGGCCTGTTTTAAAGACCTGGCACCGGTCCGACTGGGGGGCATGCTTACATTGTCCTCAAACTCCCCTCACACTTTATACCATACTTAGACTTGAACTCCTGAGGCAAATATGTTTTCCTTATGCAAAACTTAGAAAAGCCTTTGAAGTTAAGTATTTTCTAACTGTGGTTGAAAGGGTGTTTTCTGGAGCATGAGTCATGCTAAAAGTGTTTGGGTCTTTTGTGCATCAGGCTAATGTTTGATGCCAGGGAGCAGATCCGTGCTGGAAATCCCTCTGGAGGTGACACTGCCAATAGGTCGTATAAGGAAAGCATAAAGGATTTCAGGGAAGGACAGAAATCCAGCCAAGCCTAGAATCCAAAACAGTTTGTGGTTCAAAAGTTTCGTGCAGAGGACTGTTTGATGAAGTCTTCTGCTCCGGTTTTTGATAGAAATGAAAGCCGGTGTCATTTCACGCAGCGCGTTACTGACAGGATTGCTGTGTCATTGCTAAATTGAAAGCTATTAAAGGACATGACAGATGGTGTTTAGAGGGGGGGGGGATTTTTAGCACAGGCCTTGACGGAACTTGTATATCTTCTTAATAGAGGATGAGCCACCGTAGCGCTCAACACTACAAATGATTAGAAAGGCATAAAACCAAACGAGTTTGTCACCTGGAGCACTGGATAAAACATCTGTAGGATGTGAGGATGACATCTGATCATGATGTCTCTCCCAGCCGTCTGCTGAGTCATCCACGCACAGCTGGACTAACCTGCAGGGACTCTCTTTTTATAGCTGTGACTGGAAAAGAATAGAAAGACAAAAATAAAATCACATTTTCCTACTGTGCTTTCTGTCCATGAAGATGTTTTTATTGGGACAGGTTCGGAGATTTCGGTTGCCACAACAATACAGGGACGGTAACTCGAATTTCTGACATTTACAAGGTTATTTTAAGCAGAGGGGAGAGTCTGCACTTGTTTTACTGGGGTTGCCCAATTAAAACACACACACACACACACACACACACACACACACACACACACACACACACACACACACACACACACAAATCATGATTCACACATTACCTTGACTTACGATAATTTCCTATAACCCTAACCCCCTAACATGGGGAATCCCTGGTCAAACCTAAATCATAACCTAACCTCAAACCAAATCTTCCCATATAATGTCATAATTCATGTCAGATTTGCATTATTTTCCATTTCAGAATGATGTAGTCTCAAAAATTCCTACACATAGTGTCTTTGTTACCCACACCAATGTCCTTATGGGATTTCGTTTACCCTGTGTCTAAATGCCTGATAATTTCTTGGCTGCTGACTTCACATGACTTTGTGTTTTTTATTGAACCAAAGTAGGGCCACTGAGGACATCCAGGGGCACACAATGTTCAGCCCAGCAGCCACTCCCATGACATCATTGACTCCCAGTGGGTTTAGTTCACACCCAAACACAATAAAGGATTAATGTATTATAAAGGATTGATCCTGTTTGCGAAAAAAATCTGCAAAAGTATATAGTAGTGATTAGGGATAAATCCCAACTTGAACCTGTTAAAGTTAGGGTATTTTTGAGTGATGTTGACAGTGTGACTCTGTTCCCAACGAAACTAATTCGATCCAGGCTTTGGCCTTTAGCACTGTTGGCGCTGTGTAGTCTACAAACTGAGAAGCAGAGCTGCACAGACATGCAGGGCCCACAGCCCCTGCGGCACTATGGCAGACAATACAAGCACCTCACGTAGAGAAGTTTCACTGTACTTGAAACACAATGATACTAAGTCACCCGTCACCCTCAGATCTCACATGCGGGCATGTCCCATACATTTAGGGAATGTGGGGTTATTGTACACAACGCAAACACTGCAGACGGAGACGGCTTTAAGGACATTTTTTGGATGCCGATAGAAATCCTTCCCGTTTCCAGTTTTTTATTGGATTCTCGCTCAGAGATTTATGGCTGATACTGAAGTGCCAGTATTTTCCTCAGGCTCACACCTACTGTATCTCTGTCAAAGTAGCACAGCAACAGTGAGATAACGTGAGTCAGCACACTTGGATTCAGCATAGGAGAGAACAATTGATTTCAGGATGCCATGCTGTAACAGTTTACCCTTTTTTGTGGTGAGTTTCCGTCACTATCGGGTGGTGTGCATGCAAGGCACTGACTAATGTGTGTAAGGCACACCCTTGAATATTGGGACTGTTACCATGGCACTGGTGACCTGTGAGCTGGTGAAGAGGAAAGGACCCGACGTCAGCCGGGATACGGAAACAAGGAGTGTACTTCAGCATCCCTGCAGCTGTAACCTATACGTGACTTTTTTGAAAATGTGCTAAAGTGTGACGTGGGAAATGTACTTCAGGGCAAAGTTGAACATGCTTTGTGAACTGTTGGTTTGAACTGACTTTTTATGTACAGTTAATATAATTGGGGCAATAAAGTTGGAGGGAAAAGACAAATTCAAAAAAAGTGTGAACAATGTAACTTCAATTCAAACAAGACTCATGGGAAGTTAACCTACTTGGGACCCAGATTGAAAACCATTGCATGCCATTTATTATTTGAACCCACCCTTGTAATTTAGGGTCAGGTTTTTTTTAAATACCAACACCCACTTGAACCGTCATTTATTTCCAGTCATAATGGCAATATTAAATTATGTTTTCTTTTATCCCTACCCCCCCAATCATGCCCTCTTCTTTCACTGTCTGGAGGTATACGTCTGAAAACACCAATAGCACATACTGGGAAGTGTAATCCCAAATAGGTTTTTTTTTCTGTCACATTTAAATACTTTTTCTCATTTTTTTTGATAATAAAGAAATATCTCTGAACCTCGTCGGTCAGGATCTGTAGCTTGTTATCCACAAGTTAAATTTTAAATGTTCCTCTTTCTCTCTGGCTTGGTTTTCTTGACGCAAAGGCATCATTTATCATTTGCAACATGGATTATTTCAATCAGACCCACAAAAGGGTCAATTGGTATAATTACAAGTAAGGATATGTGTTTCAAATTAACTTCACATGAGTTTGGCTCATCAACTGGGTTTAAGTTAGGTCATTTTAATCAGGTAGAGATTCTGGGGGTGACTTCATGGTGGGATGGGTGAGGGTGTGGGAGAGGAAGGGAGTATCCTGTCTCTGCAGAAACAATAGTTGTACAGGCCAGTATTGAGACTTTGCAGGATCAGGTCCCATAGAGAGTTAAAGATAACCTTTTCAGCTCAAGCAGTGGCAACTCCCAGCACTTCAACCAGACTTTTAAATAGTTGGCATGGAAATAGAGATGCAGATTAAAAAAAGTGGAGCAGAATTTGTTTTGTGTGTTGGTTGGGATCATGCCACTGACTTACCCTCGGTTCATTTTCTTAAGGAGAGTTTCATTGGATTTATAGGTAAACCAAAGCACAGACACTAAGAGTATCTACTCTTCTTTTAAAGGTATAGCTTTGTGGGGCAATTAGTTTAATGAACAGTCATATTAAGGAGTAGTACATTTGAAAAATCACATTTTTGTTTTAGATTAATTAACAGCAAAAACGTACAAATTCAAACTTTAGATATATTTGCAATATTCAGGTTTTCCGTCACTCTGCTTAGTTACACAAGCTTATATAGTCATTTTATCATTTAACAATGTCAAGTATCTGAATGTGTTTCAGTATTTCACCTGAACTTACATGTCTTTGCCCTTGATGTCTATAATCAAATCACGGTGCAATGGGTCAAGCAGGTTTGATCACAGTATTTAGCGCCAATGTAAACGTGCCAGGAGCTCAGTCAGATTAAAGCTGAATATGCTTGACAGGGTCAGGACCTCAGCCTTCCTATCAAAAGGCAGGAAGTGAACGAGAGCCTAGAGGAAGTATTGCATTCTTACCCACTACGACTCCCATGACATCCTCAGGAAACCACCATGGAGTGGAGCAGTATCAAAAGCACAATAGATAACTAGCTAATGGGAGAGAGGGCACAGAGTGCTCTCCATATTCCCGGTCTCCTTCTTTCACCCTAACCTAAATTCAATGGAAACTTCACTGTGCCTGGCCACTTTTAAGCAAAGTACAGAGTTTAACTGACATGGACTGTCTGCTTCTCTGTGAGCCAGACTGTCACAATACAAGGGTTGCTGACAGAGGCGGAAAGACTGGTTATAGTTATTAGTGCAGTAGTTGTGGAATTGGTTTCTCGTAAGTGTTTCATATTTGTAGAAGCTTCTGCAGCTGTAGGAACAAAGTGGGTATAATGTGGCTAGCTTGTTAATGTGAACACAAGATGAGGGAGCACTTGTGTTCTGACAATGCCATAAATCTGTCAATGAAACCACCTTAACCAGAAAAAATAGCAGCCAAGCTAGCAGACTGTTTTCTTAGCTTAGCATACAGACTGGAAACGGAGGTAAAGAGTTAGCTAGACTCAGACTCACACCTCCCACCTCCTAGCTACCTATTCATAATGTTTTATCAATCTCCAATCTGTACAAAAACTATAGTAAAAACACATGTTGTGGTATTACAGGGGGGTCTTTTTTGCGGCACAGTTTCCATGAAGTTGTTGCTAGCTTTCGTTTTTGTTCCACATGTAGAAGGGATTAATTAAGTAAACAGGGTATCTAGTATTAATGATTAAATCTCATATTTACTGGTAAGGGAACTTTTTACTTTTAGACCGAGCATGGTCAATTTTTCGCAGCTGTTTCCACTTTTTAAAGCTAAGCTAAGCTAAGCTAACTGGCAGCTGGCTCTGGCTATATATTTGTGGCACAGGGAGTACTATCAGTCCTTTCGGGTAACTCTGTTAATGAAGGTGAATGTGTCCAAACATTAAACTTAATTTTATAGTTGATTTGTTGACAGATTAAGCAAAAATCAATTGAAAAACTCGATCTTGGGCCACATTCAAAAGGGAAAGTCTTGACAAAAGGGACTTTCATGTAAGAAATAAAGAAATTCAGGGTGCAAAATCAGTCCTGTAAGTGAAATACTACTTAAAGTGTGAAGTCATGCACCATCAGGCAATAGCAGACGATATGCTGGAGGAAATAGCTCCATTCTTCTCTGCGACTGTTATGGTTTTATTGTCCTGGGATAGTAGCTGGACCTCCCAGATAACTACTTTTACAGATTCAGATATATTTTGATTATGTGTGAAAATGATTTCTCCAACATGCGTATCTAAACACTTCAGTGTCGTAGTGATGTAATCCAGTTTTTACCCCTCCCGAGAGTCCTAGCAGCACAGCATTAACCCTGTCCTCTTTCAGTACCTCCCAGAAGGTTAGTGTGAAGAGGAAGTATGACGCAGAGTAAGTATGAATCATATATGACCCACCTAGAGGACTTTTTTTTTTTTACAATCAAGCCCTCTGCTGAATGAAATCACCATTCAAACTTGGGTGGATGGATTATTTGTTCAAATTTTGCCACTCAACTTTACAGTGACAGCCAAAAAAAGACCGGCCTCGGAGAACAGAGGCGTATTCAGAATCTCAAAGTGTGTTGGCTTTTTCCCCTCAAACCGGTGTCTCGGTTTGTGATTTTATTCAATTACACAGTATTTACCTTTCACATAATGTCAACACTGATGTAGAGCAGCGGCGGGTAAAAAATTAAGTCACCTGTTCATTAGCACACACGTTATATTGTGTCCAATATGCCACAATTTAAACGCTACAGAAATACATATGTGCTTGCACACCGTGGCTTGCGTTTGTTTATCCAGCTCAGTCAAGACCAGCTTGGTCTTTGTCCCTTTCCCCATTTGATGTGTGAAAAGTGGAAGGAAATCAAAGCCATTTCCTTTATTCGGGCCGCTGTGGGTTGTGGTTCCCTTGGGTAGGAGGGCCGAGACTGGCAGTAAAATATCGTTGAGCGTGCAGAGTCTGGGAAGTGTATGGAGCACCATATGTTGCCAAAAACAACAGAGGAAACCATGGCTCAAATGCAGCAACCGCAGGTAGGGGAAAGGAAGGTGGTCCAACCACTGAACTGTAATCTCCGCTCCAAGGAGTTGCATACTTTGGTTCAGTGCGACCAGAGCCTTAAATCCCCTTCTTCCATCCTCTTCTACCTAATTGGTTCATTTGGTTGTTTGACTGAACACACTCACATTCAGTCACTCCCCTCAGGAGATAAGAAAAGTTTGTTTCAAACACTCTTGAAATGTTGAACAAGTTTTTACATTGTGGAGTGTCGCTGTGATATCTAGATATGTTGCTTTTTCTTTTCTCATTTAAATGCTAATAACTTTGAGAACATCATCACAGAAAGGGCTGGGAGCAAAGCTTTTCTGCTATCTTGTTGCAGCACAAGGTGAGCACCTGCCTGCTGAATTTGAAATGTAGTCTTGTTGTTGGCGCTACAGGGCAGTCTGAGTTTTGTTTGAAGGCTGTGTGTGAGAGAGTGTGAGGCGCAGACAGAATGCTTTCAGGAATCAGAATTATGTTCAAATGCCTAATAATGGGGGGACATAGCCGGTGTGAAACAAAGAGCACATTGTGATTTAAATTCACTTCTTTTGAAAGAGGGCCGTGGACGAAACAGCAACTCAGGTTGTGATCAGAAAGCCTTACTTAGTAAAGCGTCAAAATGTAATTGCCTTTCTTCAGCAACAATTATTACTTCTGAATTCTGTGTTTATATAATAGTTACTAATCCCAGCAACAATCCATTTATTTATGGGCTAGATTGTTTGCAGGAGTTTCATTCAACACTGATATTAATAAGGTACAATGAGGAGGAATTTCATAAAAACATTGTATGTAAAATGTACATATTAATGCATAATGATTATAAAAGAAATATGGTAGACTGTAAAGATCCACAGGAACATGTGGCTTAGAATACATTTATCTGCATGATTCATTTACTTGAAATTTAGTATTTTTACATTAAATTCTACTTCATGTAAATGTAAAGTTAAGACCTTCCAAAAAAGGAAGAGTTAAGGAGGTGATTTATATACATTCACATTATTATATATTAAAGTTATTACAACCTATCATGGTTATGATGAAGCAAATGAAACTCAATGTATCACCTTTATTTCTATTTTGAAATGTGTGTTTACTGTAAAATATCCAGCTTTACAGTGAATGAAAAATGAGTTAATCATTAAGAAAATATTTGTAATATTTTTCACTTTTTATATCTTTAAGTTATTAGCCCAATTATTTTGACAGAAATAAAATGAATGGCACTGGAGGAAAAGAAAGAGATACATGAGAAGGACCTGAATTCTTCTTCCACCACTCTTTCTTTGAATCCATGCATGTCACATACAGTAGATAGGTCTTTTGGCTTTGTACTGATTTAAAGACACATTTAATAAAGCATGTGTAAGTTTCAAAAGAAAGTAAGACCAAACCCTGGTTGTGTCAGATATTTCAGTCAAAACAGAAGTTAGAGGGATGTTATATCAAGAGGTGGAAAAGACGAATCAGAGCAACAGCGAGAGAAAAATCCTGTCACTGCATTTTCACCTCCATGGCCCAAGATAGAAGCTGACACCTTTTCATGGTTCAACCCAATCCAAAAACACAAAGCAGCCTCTACAGAGCACGCAACAGAGTGTCACATCTTTCCACACGCATTGAAACCGGGATTGTGATACGGATGATCTTTTGAACTGTGTAAGAATCACAAATGCTGATATAACACCTGGCATCTGCTCATGCCCTGCAGCAGAGACCCACCGAAAGCACTGTTCACACCTCGCTGGAATGCAGGCTCCTCTGCAGAGCATTAAAACAACTTCATACACCACTAAGATAGATGTCAACAGCGACTCGGAATCAGGCACTGGCAAGATTTTATCACAAATATTACAGTTAAGGCCCACTTAGGAGCAAGAAGTCCTTCTGCGTATTGCACACAACTCTCCTTGGATTCCCATCAAGCAGAAAAGAGGAACTGTGGGTAATCAGGGCCAACTTTTTACCTTTTTTTCAAACCCTTTTCACTTTCCATAGTACTGAAACACCTACATGTGTTACATATTCCCCAGAGGAGCTGTAAGCGATAATGCAAATGTGCCAATCATTCGCACCCAACATCAAACCGACCTACCCTACTAGCTCTCTGAAACAAAGTCTCTGTAATGTCCGATTGAGCAAATATGTTAACGAGGAGATCATGGTGGGAGCATTCAAAGCAGTGGACATGTTGAAGATACTTCTATCCTGGCTTATGCTGAGCTAGAACAAAGCAGACATAGGAGGGCAAATAGGAAGGGTGATTTCCATGAAGGGATTTCCATGAAGATGAGTCAGACAAAAATGTTGGACATGAACTCAAGAGACCTGGTTGTTTTTGATCAAAGTACGAGTCTGCTTTTGGACAGAGGTGTTATCTGCGTCAAGGGCATTGCATTCAAATAATTCAGGGTCATTGATGTCATTGAAGTGTGAATGGAGCCAATCGTGATCAGGAGCATTAATAGCAAGCTTGTTGACTCATTGATGAAGCTTTAACCCTGGTTGACTTTAAACTAAAAGAAGAAAAAAACTAGAGGATGAAGAAGAAGGGTTGTGTACATGAAGATGCTGAGGAAACCTGTCAGACTAAAAATTAAGGAATTGGACTTAGTTGTTTCTGAACAAATTATGAATCAGCTTCATGACTGTGATGTAATTGATGTCATGTCCCACTAGGGCTGGACAATGTGGGGACCTGATTCACTGGATGTTGTCCGGAGTTCACGTGAGAAGACTTCAGAGGACTGGAGCAGATCAGGAATGTCTAGAGATCTTGCTTTGGAGAAGCTGAAGGATTCTCACAAAATCTGCCGTGTCCTCAGTGAATAGATGACTTGTCTTGAAGAGGAAGTAGTCAACTTGGACTCATCAAACTGATCCCTTTGTATTTGACCTTTGCCAAGTCACTTAAAAAACAACCTTTATGTTCGGCCAAGCTGCAGAGTGGAGGCGACAGTGCCAACGTCATGACTTTATATGGTAGAAAAGTTGGGCAGGACGGCTTCCTTTGACCCCATTGAGTCGAACACCTCACTAACTTTCTCTCTGACTCCCGGGCGGCTTCATGGTGAATCAGGTACATGCAATTTAAAGCTCCGGATTGAATGAGGGGCAGATAATGCAGGTGTGAAAGGACACTGAATGGAAAATGATTAAAAATGTGAAAAATGTTTAATTTTCTCAATGAGCTTTAGAAAATCTTCACGGGCAGGCAACTGTCGCTTTGAAGCGTCCAATCAGTGTTTGAATAGAGGAGCAAATTAAGCATTTTAATCGTCTTTCCCGTGTACCATCGCCTGAATTACATTGCTCACCCTTTTCTCAAATCAATGGGTACATAACCAGGATAAGATTTTTAATTTCTGATAAGTTGGACCCATCAATTCGTACATTGTCAGTGCTCTAAGTGGCTAAAATGAAGAGGTCAAATATTCAATGCGAAGAAATGATTGTAACAATGTTAGAAACTTGTATAATGAACTTTTAAACACTTACTAAAGTATGATTCACGCACGAAAAGTGAACTTGCAGTTTAAAAGGATATATTTTTAAAGCCACTCACTTGTTGATTGAGAGAAGAGGAACACATGTAGACATCCCTTAAGCCAAATTCCCTCCACACCTCATGTGTGGGTGGCAGATGGTAGCTTACTGGTTGTCACAGTGAAGGAAGAAGAAAATACAGGCGACGTATTCGACACAAGCAAACTCCCCTTCTGTGAAAAACACTTCCAAACTATAGCAGCTGTAAAACGTATTGGATATGTACATTCATAGTTTTTTTCTTCTTAATCACTAAAAAGGAAGTGTACAGAAAATATATCCACATAATCAAGGAGGAAACTCTTTAAAACTGTAAATAAAAACTGGGCAAACATTGCAACTCCAAGATAAAGGCTTTTTGTTGTTGTTGTTGTTGATGGGATGTATATATCTTTTTTTGTACAGTTGATTTTATTTAAGGGACAATTTCACACCCATATAAAGAGATGGATGGACTCCAAACAAACTGTGCCTTTCAGCTGATTATAAACTGTCATTATCTGAGGAGACATGTCATTGGAAGAAGATTTAACAGGTAAATGATCTGTAAACTATACCATTTTGTAGTCCACTACTTGGAATAAGTAGGAACACTGCCTGGATGTTCATTAAGGTTTTAGGTTAATATCTTCCTCTGTTACAATATGTGGACCTAACTAGAACACAATTTGTTGAATCGTATTGGCTTTGCATTTGATGTTGAAGTAATCCTTAAGTAACTGAAAGTAATCAGACTACACTTCTTTATATTGTGAGACTTAGTTATTGATATCATTACAGATTATCAGTCATTGCAACAGCACACATTTGTAAACCAAACTTGAATGCAGCGTATGATGTTCATATATGTTCTGTAATAAAAAAAGTGTACAAAATCTATAGTGTTTTTATAAGGTTGAGAAATAAATTAAAAATAGATGAAACGTCTTTGTAATGTCACATTAAGCATTACATTCGATATGAAGGGAATCAAAAAGTAACGTAAAGTAATCAGATTACATTGAATATACATTGCTGTGTGATTCTCAGTTCCTGATTACATCAGTATACAGGTAATCAGTCATGGTAACGGAATACATCTTTAAACCAACCCTGAATATCATGTGTATTGTTGTCTTTCTATTGGAAGGGGAATACATTTACAGTGAGACTGCAACATGAATGCATGATGTTCATTCTTGAAACAAAAATACAAAGAATTATAATATAAAAACCTTCTGTCTGCTGTAACACAATCCATTTTTAAAGTAGCCCTCCAAACCCTGAATAAAATGTATGATGTTCACATGTTTTGTTGAATAAATAAGATCGAGAAGATAAGCCCTCTCTCCCTCTGGCTGGCGGATGGGCGGCTCGGCTCAGCCCGCCCTGTGGGTGTGTTTACTGGGCCTCTGCATCCACCTGCTAGCGCCTGCCTCCCTCCAGTCAGGAGCGCCCAACTTTCCTGAGGAGCACGCGCTGCTGGACCTCTCTACACCACAGGGACTTTGTTTCCAAAGCTTTTTCCCACGAGATGTTGATTGTGCTCGTGCGACGACAGTATATCCTCGCCTCGCGGTCTCGCACAAGATCCAACTAGAGAAAGATTTTCTGCTTTTATTTATTTTTTCATTTTCCCATTGTGCACTGCCAAACTCCGGGGCCAATAACCGCGCAGTGTGCACAGGTACGGACTGCCCTCCTGAGCAGCACCGGGATTTTCTATTCTTATTTCAACTTGGAGACGAAAGTGAGCGAGCTGTTGGATTTGGTTTGTTCAATGACTTACGAGGTTGGATCTGAAGTTATATTCGGAGAGCTGTAACAATAAGGTAAGCGTTATTGTGCTCATTCTGTTAAGCTGCGTTGTTATTTTCTGCTGAAGCGCTTTTAAAAAAATATATTTCTAATGCATTATTTGCTGTTTCTCCCATACACATTTCGACAAAAACATCTTATCATCCCGATAGATCACACCGTTTATTCCCACATTCATCAGTAGTACTATTTATTGTATTGCTATTTCAATTTACGGTGCGCTCTAAAACCACACCAGACTGTTTACAGTTCTGTCGTCCATGTGTGGCCAAGGCTGCCAGTCTGTCACACACAGATCTGAGTCTCTATCATTCAGCAACATTAAACCTTTGTCTTTTTACTCACATTTAGGACCATTCACTGCTGAAGAAGATGGTGCTGGAAGTATAATAATAAAGTTTAATATAATTATATGTTTGTTGTATTTATTCTGATGAAAGGGGCATTTAAATGGTCTTCTGAATATACCAGTAGCATTCAGGAGGAGGGTTATGTTGCCATTGGCCTTACTTGTGGTTAATAGCTTTTGTTTGATTGGTTGCATTACATTTGTCCAACATGTGGCAGTTAATGACTTGCAGAAACCTTGAGCATTAGTGGATGAAATACCTTCTGAAGGAGTATGGATTGAAATGATTTCATGGTGAATTTACATGTTCATTTTACAACACAAAATCACCTGAGGGCAGTAGAAATGTTTATCTTTATAGAACAGTTTGAGCCAGTGGACTCAGTCTCTCAGGCTCCTTGGTACCTTGTTTGATTTCATCTGCTTGTGTGAAGGACTTGGCCTCTGTCTCAGAATAAACAGCTGGATGGTTAACAAATTGTCAGTAAACAGCTGAGGTTTAAACAGCTGGGTTATGCTCATAAATCCACTTGCAGCCAAGCAGTCTGAGGACTCTTTGGCTCGGCAGGTGTGTTAGAGATGGAGATCTTTTCCAAATATTCAGGGTTGTAGACTGAAAAAAAGAGAGAAGAGCTTTGTGGCAGCTATTTTGGGAATAGTGTGGTGAAAAAAGTTTCATATGGGATATAAAAATGCAATGCAAGTGGCAACATGGTTCAATGATTGGATGGGGAATGGCCATAGGGCAGAGTGGCTGTTAGACAAGTCTTTCTGCCGATTTGTGGCAGTGTGTGGATCATTGTGGTAGCTCCCTGGTGGTGATCATTTATTAACTGGAGACTTAATTGATGACCTCACTTCATTGTTTGGAAGACTTGTTAAACTAAGCGTTTAAGCCCGTCATCATTTATAACCCCTTTAGCAAGGAGTTAATATTTTACTTAAATAACACCAATCAGAACTTTTTTGTGACTCTTCTCTTTAGTCTACAACCTGGTATTAGGTGAAGCTATAATTACAGAGCAACACACACACACACACACACACACACTCATAGGGTGTCATGACGTAGGAATGTGTTTTGGGTGCGTGGAGAAGATCACTAGAGTCAGCATGATCTTCCCATCAGTTTGTCACACAGGCACACCCTGAAAAAAACAAACTTAATAGTTCCCAAATGGGAAGTTTGTACAAACATCTCTAAAAGCTTGGCTGTTCTCCATCAGGACTAATCAGTTTTTATGAAGCTCTCGGAGATCTGGGCGTGAGCTCTTCACCTCAGTGCTGCACCGCTAAAACTTGCAGGGATGGGTCCCTTGGGAACCTTGATTTGACATGCCTCATAAATAAATAGAAGTAAACAGTGGCAGATCTTCTTTTATTGCAGAGAAAAGCATCTTGTCTTCTCACGTGTTCGTAGGCCTGTTGCAATAATGACATTATCCTGCTAATCTACAATATCTGGAAATTTACTTTGATCTTTTTTACATTTACAACATATTGTTCGAGTTTTGACTTTAATTGTTCAGATTAACATTTAATCTACGTTTGGTACGTGGAAGATTTTTTAATTACCATCTTATTGTCTTAAAAACCTTTTCCTAATTCACAGCTTAATGTCTGCAAAATGGATATTTATTTACCCCAAACATTTTCACATTAGCCGCTTATGATCATTAACCTCAATCATTTTCACGTTCATGACTCATTATACACTTTTTGGAAATGAACCTCCAGTTTGAGAAACATTTTTTGTGCCTCACTTGCACAGGTGTTCAACAAATGCCCTAACCCATGACAAATTGGATTGGCAGTATATTGTTTGCTAGGAAAAAACAACTCCATACTCCTGTGCCCCTTCTTTAGTTCATTAATTTAGGTGCAATGTTGGTTACAAGACTTCGACAATCCATTTCATGTATTGTTTTGCTCTGTGGTTTTATTTCATCTATGTTTTATTCACTTAGTGTTGAAAGCCAATGTTCTGTGTTAAGAACTATACGTTTAACAATCTTTGAAAGTGTGTACTTGCATATCAGAAAATTACAACAACAGTAATAGTGGGCAATACATCGTCCAAATAAAGACTTATCGTAACAGGTCTAAGTATTTGTTTTTGTCCTTGCAGGTATTTTTTATTTCTCTGTGTGCTGCTGGAGGTTGGTCAACCATGCAGCTGGCCGGTCTGTGGACGGTCCTCGCCCTCCTGGCACTGTCCGACTCTGTTCTCGGGAACCTGCTGATCAACGACCCGCTGGCCGCGCCCCGCGTCTTCATCTCCTTCAAAGGTAAGAACCAGAACCTGATCCTCCCCTCTGTTCCTCCCACCTGCCTCTCATTCCTGGTTTGCAACCGTTGTTTGGACTCCTCTAATCCTGTGCTGGTTTAATCAACCCCGCCATGTGCTTGCTGGTTGTATGACTGATGACTTGACAGCTGTGTAATTGGAGCGATTGTGCTTCGATAAGCGCTTAGGGGTTGTTGCAAAAAGGGAGAACTTACAGCATCACCAGACTTGTGTTTCACTGCAAGGAACACCACAAACAAATCATGCAATTCTGATTTGATGCCCCCACCTCCCACAGACCTCCAGGCATTTTAATAACCACCAGATGCTTCCATTGGCTAATAATGTACAAACAATTAAAAAAAAACAGCTGAACAGAAGCACATATTGAAGATATTGTGCGTCGTGTTCCTTTGGAAACAATATAGATGATTGTTGTTTTAGCCGATCAAATGCAGCGTCTTTATCTTCAATCATCTTTATTATGGAATCCCTAAATTGGAGGCACAAAGAGAGACGGGATAATAAGCAGCATGTAATAACTCTACGGCCATTATGTGATTATTCCCCGGTGGTGCAGACGTGTACTTTAGGGAGCTGTGTTGGTGCGTTCCAGCGGCCGTGCTTAGATTAGGTGAGATGCCGCCGGGTTTCCAAAAGGGGTGCAGAGTGAGAGCGAGGGTATTATCAAGAGCAAATTGCCAGGATCAGCCAAGCAGAGCCACCTCCCCGAGGCCTGTCCTGCTCGGAGATCAAGCCTTTGATTAGCATCCAGAAGAGAAAAGCCGAGGGAGCGAGCAGCAGCGCCCCTGTTTGCTTTGCTTTCCATTTCCCAGCGCTCCCCGAGTACAAGTTGACTTAATTAAGTGGACTGGCACAGTTCATTGTCGAAGGCGTTTTCCTGCTTTAATCAAGTAGGATTTACCACATCAGTGAGCTCACATCCAGAGCTCAGCAGTATTTCTTTTTTTTTCCTGAATATCATTTTAGTCCCACAAACACTGTGTTGTTTTTCCAGAGAGTAAATTGTGTTTCACTCTATAGGCTTTTGTATAGGTGCATCTTTTGGATGGCTGAACTCACTATATGTCTGAAAGCAGCGGACTACTGACGGGCAAAGGGGAAAAAGCTCGGCTCTGCTGCTTACCTGCGTGTGTTTGCCTCTCCAGTCAATATGAATTTCACAGTCTACTGCCGCTGCCTCTCTCAGAGGAATGCACCCCCCCTCTCCATTCAATATTATGACTCTCTCTCCCTTAATTGCTTTCTGAGAGGCCTGTGTAGTCCTTACCTTGGCAAGGCGGCTGCACTACTTCCCCTGATGCATCAAGATGTGTTCAGTTTTTGCTTGAGCTGCTTGAGCTGCTTGAGCTGCTTGAGCTATTTGCCTCTGAGCTGCAACTTTAATGGAACAACAAAGTATGGACGATATGCAGGCTTTTATTTTACGACACTGAGGAAGAGAATGTGTTAATAATCAGTCCCCTGTTTATTGTTATTGATCATTATGGCAGCACTGTTGTGGAAAAGTTGAATTGAGGCTATAAAGCGGGATGTTTCTCTCTGCGTTGAACTCAACACATGTTTCAAACTGATTAACTCGGTAGCTTGAGGAGCGAGGTTGAGAACCGTGACCTCCATCTGGGAGGCCCTCACTTCCCTATTAAAGCAAGTAGAGTAAATCATGGGACCTAATTGCTTTGTTTTGGCTTCATCTAATGCGCACAGGAGGAGGTATTGGCTCTCAAAATATTTAAGATATAAGCAGAAAAATGCATCCACTTGAACACATTTCAATGAGATTAGAGTGTGTAGAGTCTGGGGAGGATAA
Source organism: Eleginops maclovinus (assembly GCF_036324505.1). NCBI lineage: Eukaryota > Metazoa > Chordata > Actinopteri > Perciformes > Eleginopidae > Eleginops > Eleginops maclovinus. The sequence continues at coordinate 25,717,457 of NC_086368.1, read as the reverse complement.
ACCTTGGAAGTAGACTTTGTTCGGGCTTATCAGGTTTTTTCTGAGCTAGCAGGCTGAGTCGGCAAAAAAGAAAGAAGTCTGCCTGAGTTCAGACAGCAAATAAATGAAATCAATGTCAGACGAGTGTTTTGTGGAATGAGGAGGAGGAGCAAAACAAATCCGCCGTAGATAATCAGTTGATTTTAAGGTTGGTTAAGACAAGACTGCTGTCGCCAGAAACCCCCCAACAGAGGGATCAGAGCAAATAGTTGAGGATCTGAGAATCTGTATTTAAACACACCCAAAGTGACTCATGGTCAGGACACTTGATGGTGTAATTCATCTACGAGTACAAATTGCGTTTTTTTTAAATATTGATTTTTCTGCTGATAATTTTTGCAATACTTTTTTTTTCTTATAGAAAATAGTGAAGAATGTCTGTTATAGCATCCCACAGCTCAAGGCAATATATTTAGATTGCTTAATTTTCTTCAACCATATGTCCAAAACCTATACATATTCAACAAACCTAGAAATTCTTACATTTGAGAAGCTGGAAACAGCAGTTTTGACATGAACAATTACTAAAACCGGTAATTGGTTGCCAACCGTCTTCACAAAAACGCCAATGCTGACTAATTGATGAATCAACTACTTGTTGCAGAAGCATTTTTTAGCAAAGTGGGAACATCTTGTAATAAAAGCATTTATTTTGTTAGAGAATAATTCTTATCTGGAACATTTAACACTTCTTTGGAGCCATGTTTAAGGTAGACCGTGATTGTTCATTGTGTACGGGAGTCGATTTAAAGCCGTCACTCTGTTCAAATCTAGTCCCGCCAAATCAGCCCGCTCTTTTTTTTTTAAGCTGTCCATCATTGAAGGGAACCAGTGAATTAACATGTGAAAGGATGGTGTGAGAGCATCGCCTCGCCGTGAGACTCCTAAGTCATGCAAGTGCCTTTGAGGCGTAAATCCATTAAGAGGTCGACTGATTTAAATGTGCTGTTTTTTTTAGATTCTTGCTTTTGTATTACACTGTGAAAAACACTGCATTTTTCTGAATGAACAAAGAACTCTCCAGGGAAGTTTGGCCATGAGTGTAACATATCGCTACTGCTGGCCCACATTTCCTCCATGACATATTTGAGTTCATGCATTAAGAAGATCCCAATCTAAATCCATGCTTATGGCTCTGGCACATAAACCACGGCTTCCACATCCTCCTTCACTCTCAAACTGAAGCATTGTCCAAGCTTTATGCAAGCGTTGACATGGTAGAGGTAACTGGCAAATAAAAGCCTTCAGTGGCTTTTTAAAAGTCTTTAAACAAGAGCTTTTCTCAGTCTGCTTAGATAAACAGACAGCAGGTAAACATTTGTTCGGAGTAAACAGAGGCACAGGGTCAAGCATCCCCGCGATTGTACATTTTTGTGCAGACGTGATCTACTACTGAAGGTGGAGCCATGCCTCGCACCGTGATGTTGCGTGAGAGCCGTCAACACCATTTCTCTCTGGGTAATAACGAAACTAATTGCTGCTTTTATGGCTACAGCAATGGAATTATGTTGTGTCAGTACAGAAGAAAAGTCCTTCAAATGCCATAACATAACAAGGATTACAGCCTAAAAGCCCCCCCATCTCCTACTGTGTGCATACAAGGCCAAATCCACCCGTAAAACACCACAATGTGGGTCAGCTCTGTCACAATGCACAAAGCTCACCACTGACGGGGCAGGTGGCAGTGAAAGGAAGCAGTTCTGGCTCGTCATTATTCCAGATATTTCTCATCTGCACGCCCTCCTGTGAAGGGCTAACAGCAGGCTCCTATTTTTGCTCCTCAGCAAAAGTCTTTAGTCTATATCGGGTGGGACTGTGTGTGTGTGTGTGTGTGTGTGTGTGGGTGGGTGGCAGCGTAAAAGGTTAGAAACTCCCCTTTGGGGTTAAATGCCAGGCATTCTGATACGTGTCAACCCTTGTTATGCAGTCATTTGTCTTTTTAATGCCCAGAAATAACAACAGATGAGGATTAAATGTGAAAATATGAGCTAAAGAGCAGCTTAGGAGTGAGGTAGTCGTTTTGATAAGTCAACAGTTTGCTATCAGTTCATCTCTGGGCTTGCCCCATTACTGCTGCCCCGTCACTAATACTAGTCAATGTTTAAACTGTTATTACTGTCGTTCACACAACACCTCCAGTGGTCACTTTATTCTCAGGGCTCCAGAGGTACATATCGGTGGTCAGGATTTTCTTGTCAGTACTGACCTGATTGGCTGTGGCAGAATGCATTTATGAGGCTGGAGCCAAGTGTTTAATCAATATTGATTTTTGGGTCAAAATAATGATTTGGTTTATTTGGCAAATTTGCATCTAGGCCTCTTTTGCTGCTCTATTAGCGAAATGCATCCTGACTTAATTTTATGTTTAATAACAAATGATTATAAATATATAATATATATATATATATATATATATATATATATATATTATATATTTATTGTATTTATTATTTACCAATATTTTTGTATATTTTAAAAGCGTATTTATTATTATTTATTCTATTAATATTAATGTTTATTTTTATTATTAACAATAATAATAATTATTATTATTATTATTATTTATCTTTAAGTTTCTTTTTATTCTCACACACACACACACACACACACACACACACACACACACACACACACACACACACACACATCTGAACTCATGTTGTTTTATTCAGTTTGCTTCGCCCCCTATTTGTATTTGTCATTTGTTTTCGTCTTACCTTGTAAATTCTCTTAGATGTGACACTGCTCTTGTCTTAACCTGCCCTGTAAGAACATAAATACTCAATAATAAAATACAATATCCAAAGTAACTTGTAGATTTGCTCCGGGTGATTTTCTATTAATTTAAGCTGCTGTCTAATTTCCAGGACACCCCGAGCATATTGGCCTACCTCCGCCCTAACTGAAATATTGCAGTATTGTTGAACCACATACCAAAGCCACTAAACCGCTGCCCCAGTAGTTTGGCACTGCCGCTGTGATCTCTAATTACAGTTTGTGAGAGCTGAGTCCATATATCCCAACGGCAGCAAAAGTAATGACTGACAAAGCATTGAAAACCACTATTGCTTTGGCCAGGTCCCAGACCTCAGCTTCTCTCCACACACAGCAGCTAAGCCAGGTTATATTTAGTGTAAAACTCTCCTCTCCTTCAGCAGCCGCACAGCGGTCATTTGTAGCACCGCGGTTAACCATTGAGCACAGTCGGCAGGGTGGTGGCGGTGGTCTAAGTGCAAACGCAGCTTGGTTCGGAACAACTTGCACTCTGCTGTGATCCGGCTGTCAGGAGTGTCACTTTATTGTTAGGTGCTGGTTGGCTAGGAGCCATCTTTGACTGTGTAAAACATTTCAGTGGGTGTAAAGAAGACAGCGCGTGATAAAGCAAAAAGTGTGAGGTCTATTCTGTCCCAGAAGCAGTGTTAATCCTTCATTGTGGTGCACATGACTTTTATGTGTTTGTATCTTTGAGGTCACCATACAGAAGCTTTGTGGAGTGGAATTTGCGTCACATTTAAATCCAAATACCAGACATAGTACACATGCCTTTACTTGTTTTGTTTTTAAGATATTCTTCAGGCCACCAGTGCCTATATTGAAGTGACAGTGTTGAAAGGGGGAGACAGAGGCGATGGCATGTGGTAAATGTACCCGGGGTGGATTTGGTCCTGGGTCCTCCGCACAGAAACCATGTTTAATTCATTCAAAATCATGTTGCAGCTGCTTCATACTACAATCATGTCTACAATTCACCTTGAATCTCATTAGAAAAGACTACATTCTGAGCACATAGTTTGATCTTGAACTGTCCTGGTACTCTTCATTGCATTTTCAATTAAAATCATGCAACAACCGTGCTCAAAATGACATGTGATGGCTGACCTGCCGCATTCCTCGTCCAAACTCGGGGCATTTGTGATGATCTAGTCATAGGTAATCGTTAAAGGACTACATGTCCAATAGTCTCAGCTTGACAGGTCCAGGAGATCGATTAGCTATCTGCCTGTGAGCCCCTCTTACATCAGCTATGTCACCTATTTTGGTTTTTTGACTGATGGGTCTATGATTGCAAGTTATTTCCGGACCAATCGGTACATTGTTTGAACTGGTGATGCATTGAATATGATTGTGATAGCTGGGGGAAGAAAGTGCACTTCTGAAGCCACCAATGGAATTCAATTAATCTATGTGAACGATTTGTCAACGTTTCATAGAGTTGTGGCACAAAATCTGCATTTAAAGCCTTTGTTTTACTTTTGTAATCCACACAAAGTAATGTAGTGTGTGCAATGCTTTGTTTATTTGAGTATGTCTCAAATTCTTCTCCATAAAGCTTTGCAAGTCACTGTTGAATCCGTCAGCCATGCAAATCATTGTTATAGAAGGCAATGATGCTCCTATTCTCACCCCTCTCCTTGTCAGGTGTATGTGTGGGACAGGAGTGTGATTTCTTTTCCTCAAAAAAGATGAGCATGTTGGCACCTTTCAGCACATTGCCCCTGAATCCAGAAGCAATTTATGTGCTTTTCTCTGATGGTGCCAGCTTCCCTTTGCAAATAAAATCCCGGTCACGGTGTCATCCCGTCGCTGTGTCAGCCAACCGTCAGCACTGTCTGCGCCTCCCACCCAGCGCTGATAGAATATCAGTTTTATTCTCTCCTTCCCATGGCCGTTAAACGCACACAACCCTGTCTTTATTAAGGCAGATGAATCGAGTCATTGTGCTTGAGTGTTATAGAATAGAGCCACTTGGCACCTTGGGGTAGTTGATTCTGAGACCATATGGCGGAGAGGTTGTAAAGTATATCGCAGTTTGGGTGGTCCTTATATTTGATAATTGTATCAGCGCTTGCCTACCGATTCGCCAACATCTGGCCAATGGTTGCTGGATATGTAGTGGGTGTGCATGTGTGCAAGTGTTGGCAGGTAACAAGGCTCTCAAAGGGATTATTGTGTGCAGGGGGAAAGTGAAGGTGACAGAGTGTCATCTAAATATAGTCCAACTCATCTTTGAATGCTCGGTTTCCTGCCGCAGCTCTGTCTGTCTTCCCTCTCCTTCCCATTTCTCTGCCCATAGCATGGGAACGGCAGTAAATGTACGATGCCCGGGGTGTTTGGGATTCCTGGCATGGAAGCCCTGCTCTCTTTTAGCATCTGCAGAAAGAGAGGATATGTTGTGTTGAGAGCGTGGTGTTCCCCGCTTTGGTCAGGATTTCACCTGTGGAGCAGACCTCCTGAGTCGGGTTACGGCGCTCTGTCAGTGCCTAGCCTCCCGTGAAAACCAAGATCGTGTCTCTAAAAGACTGAGGACCCAGTGTTGTCTGTCAGGCTTGTCTTTCACAGGCATGTTGTTGCATCTGTTGCACCCCCCGACCCCCTCAACCTCTCCTCATCAGACTGGAAAATACCAGCCGAATTGTCCATTTACTGTGAATCACTTTCTCCTCACTAGTACACCACATCCTCCCATGTGCTTTTTATTTATGGGAACTACAATTGTAAGTATTCAATTAAAATGGCCAAAACTACAGAATTAGAGCAGCAAATACAAACAGAGCGGAGCTAACGCAATTATGTATTCAAGAATATAGGCAAACATGAGCAGAGCTGTAATTGATTTCACATGTTCAAACCAAGGACAGTAGATGGTTATTTCCTGTAATCAAAGAACTGCCAGAGGAAGGTTTTACTCTGACTATGGTTGCTAAAGTCACATCATGGGAGCCCTGTCAGCTGGGATTAAACTTCATGAAACTCAGTGATGTAGAGAAAACTGTCACCCACCATCTTTTGTAATTATATACCTATTTGTTCAACAAACTGTAATAATGAAGAGTTGACATTGTGCTCAATCTGAGCCTCTGACTCTGTATCTAGCACACTGCCATGCTTCTAAGTTGGTCCTTTTTCTAGGTGGCATAATTACGACTTCCTGTGGGATTTTGTGTCTTTTCTCACCTGTGAAAGCAAGGCATTAGTGGGGACTGGATAAACAGGTTGAGGAATCAGACTGGCTTTGTGTGTGTAACGCTGTTGGGGCTGAACACTGTATATTCTTAGCGCTAGTGTTTCTCTTGTGGCAGATTAAGGTGTCAGGTGGAATAATGGTCCAGGCGGATTAGACACGTTTGCGGATCCAGCTGAAACCTGCACCCGGGTTTACACTTTAGAATGAGATCTAATGTGATAGATTAACCTCCAACTAAGGAAGTTGTGTTTGCAGTCTGGTTTGTTTGTCAGCAAGATAACCGGGACAACCAATGACCAGATTTCTTTGAAACTCAGTAACAGGTGTAGCATGAGCGAAGGAAAACCCCGTCACATTTTGGAGCAGATCCAAATATTATTTTACTTCGAAATGGCCGAAGTCTGCCCTCTCCAAGTGCCGTTAAGTCTTTTTTAAGGAAACAGTAACATTGGAGAGGAAGGCAGGAGGGTTAGGGTTAGAGGATGTCTAAGAATATGCAAGGAAAAAAGGAATTTGGCACACAGGTGAACAAATATACATTGAGCACCAGCTAGCAAGTGCTTCTTGTGCGTTTCGATTTGGCCATGACAGTCTAGCATTTAGCAAACCCAGACAAATCAAGTTGTCTTAGTTCAACAGACAACGAAATGCGCTTTTATATTTGATGCTTTAAAAGTGGACAGCCAAAGTACTCCCTTCAGGCCAACTCATCCAGAACAGGGCAAACTGCCTGGTCTTCCACTTCTGCTAGTTTCTCCCAGTATCTCGTCCCTCTCTCCCTCCCTTTTTCTCGCTACCCTGGCTGTCCGTTACTTACTCGTATCATATTCAAACCCCAGTGCTGTGGCATACCATCCTTTGAAGGGATCTGCTCCTCCGTACTTCTAGGGCTGTAACTCCAGCCCTACACAACACACCGTCCCATCCCTGCTCTGCGTTAAGGCACAAGAAGACTCTTGGCTCCCACTTTGCTACAGAAAGCCAAGTCATCACTTGTTCACTCTTGTTCCTTCCTTCCGGCTCCCGAAAGGTTACATCGCTCTGGCCTGCCCTGCAGTGTCACTCCCAGTTTTGCTCACACTGGAAATAATTCTCTTTTTTTTTCATGCATCACACTTTCATGGACAAGGCTTAGTTAGGAGAGACATCAGATTCTTGGTTGGCCATTTCTTCTTTGTTGATATTGGAATGAAATACCCGACTGATGTTGATCTTCTGGGGCTTGGATTGTATTTGGACATTTATGGTATTATTTGTACACTTTATAAGTATGGAGCACTTCCTGACCGACAGGATTGCAATTCAAGGTTTGCTTGAATCCCGTCTCCATGCATGTGTAAACCCCTGAAGACGTTAAGTATATGGGAGTTTTTCGGAAAGGTCAAGTGGTGAGGCATGACCCTGACTGAGGAGGTCAAGGCCATTGCACCCACTCTGATCTACAACGTCAACATAATTTCTCACCCTCTGTCAGAGGAGGATTGAGTTTCAGATACGTCTCGCTGCCTCTGAGACTCAGGCCCACTAATGGGACCTCCCTTCTTTGAGGTCTACAGTAAATACACCGTGACTGAGACGCTCCACTGTACCGTAACCTCCGAACGAGGCGGAAAATGATTGTGTGTCATTCACAGATCACACACAAATGATTGGCATTTTGCAAAGAAAAGCTGTAACATTTTGCCAGACAATCAGTTTGAACTGCAGCAAAACATTACACATATTCATGGACTGTGCATGCAAAAGTGTACGACAATGTAAACCCTAACCCTTACTCACCATGCAGTTAAAGGGTTAATAAAGACAAACCAATTTGGAGCAACTGCAGTACTATTATTAGGGATCCTACGGTATTCATTGAATAACATAGCTAACAAGTTATTTAAAGTTCTTTGCACTTAATCTTTGTTTCACAATCTTCTTGAAAATAAAGGTTGCAATAATACTGATTACAAAGGTAAACATTATGTCATGCCAATGATGATGAGGTAATGGGAATTAAGCGAGTATTTAAACAGCTGAGTATGTTCAAAACAGAGCTACACATGCAAGATTAGAAGCTGTGCATAAATAAACTCTCCGTCTGCAACGTGTTCTGCATGTATGATGTGTCTCAGGAGTTAATCAGTGCAGTTTGCTGCTGCATTGATGAGGCGGAGTAGTGTATCAGATCAAAAGGTAAAACTGATGGGAACCAGGCCGGCTGTGTTTTGGCTTTATATTACAAGTAGTACAAACGTGAACCTACAAGATTGGGTACAGACACGGTGCAGCTTTGCATTTCTACTCTATATAAGGCCATACTGTTCTATAAGTTAGAGCAGAAGTAGTTTCTGTTCAGACCACAGTAACGGGATGCTATACTGATCATTGTTTCAGAGTTCACTGGAGCATGTTAGTGAGTAAATTGCAGTCAGCATTTCACCCAACCCTCCAATCCAATCCTTTCAACATGTTTGCCCCTGCTTCCCACCTCCTCCTCATCTGGTCAGTGATGAGGTCATATACTTTTCCACTTTTGAAAGGGGAAATGAGACTGTTTAGAGGACACACTGAAGAGTTTAGCCCATAAGAGCACTCTGGGATATTACAATGCATGCACTTTGATGCCTTTGTAGTGGCGTGTTTTTGAAATGCTGATTTTGGAGATTTCCCTATGGCTGCCTCCTGCCTGTTGGTGCAGTAGGTGTTAATTGAAATGTGTGGGGATGGACTTTCATTTACATCCATTGAGGCCGAGCCAGGGCCAGCGCTGACCCCTCCTTTCAGGCCCCCCTCCTGCCGTGGAGCCTCCTCTTGAAGAAGTGCAAAAGAGGAGCCCTGGCATGCAATTCCCCTTGTTGTTGTTGTTGTTTGACGTCGCCCACACACTGTTCCCCACTGTGATGGTCCTATAGCTGCAGGGGTGTTTGTGTAGGTTTGCCTCTTATTCACAGAAGTTCATTCGCATTCTGGGAGACCTGGGGGTGGGCGTGAAACTGGCATCAGACCTTTTTGTCAATGAATGTGTTGCACAGCGTCCCGCAGGCCTTTCTCTGTGTTCCCTTTGAGACTTTTCTCAGACCAGGTCCAAGAAGGGCCGCTGTGGAGCTGCAAAGGGAGGACAGCGGATAAGAATGCAGGTGAAAAATGAGGTCCTCGGAAGGAGGGAAAATTAAAGTCAGGAAAAGCAGAGGGGATTGTTCGCAACCTCAACTACAGTCTGGCATACTGCCAAACCAGTAGTGGGTGATGTGTTGCAATATGCACAAGGATTACAAGTATTAGGGGTAATGTTTGTGAAACTATTGGGTAATGCGCTAATGATGCTCACTTTGTTCAGTGACGCACCCCCAGTCTTTGATCTTGTGGTGGGGTTTACATGCTCTTGAGCTCTGCGGATCCTCTCATTGTTTTGTCAATCCTGAAATGAGAGGCCATGGTGTTATTATGTGCGCCAAGTCCCTGTTTGACTTATTAACTCCATTGCTTGTTTTCCTGCTTAGCCCTTTCAATGGAGGGTTAATGAATACTTTATAGCTACTTTACTGTGTGGATCAGAGTGAAGGTATTTAATTTCCCTCTGGGGACGTCCTGTGGCGTTTCCCAGAGTTTCAGAGCAGCCTACTTTGCATTTCCTTTCTGTGAGGAGACAAACGGGCCTAGAGTCCAAGATGAACCTCTCTGTCAGAGGGAGGGCAAATGGAGAATATAGGGGACAGCGAGAGGAAGAGTGAAGGCTTGGATTTCACTTCTACTTCGTTCACTCTGAGCCATGAATCGCTCCACTTTCTCTCTCCTGGGCTGCAGTGTGGATCGGGTTTTACCCCCACTTGTCCTATCCCACCTTCCCAGTTTTGACATGCTTATGTTGTATCTTCCAGGGTTGAAATAGAACACGCAGTGGTGCTCGCTGAGAAATGGGAGTTGCAGAAAGTGTAGAAGTTTTTGGATGAGATTTCAAGGGTAGAAAGTCCTGTCAGTAATCATACACTGTTGGACGCATTAATATTCTGTCTCTTCACTCAAGCTGTGCAGTGTAATCAGGCAGCCAGCCATACATTTGTCACCATTTTGGCTTTATTACCGCCCCTTTCAATTCTGTAAACTTCCCAGCTTCAGGTATTGACTGATTTCCTCACCCACCTTTGCAGTGTTTCCCATTTTCTGCCCACAAATCTGTCAGGCGGATCTCAGTAACGCCGCTCAACCGTAGCGAGTGTTTACTATTTTAAAGCCTGTAATTAAGCAAGTTAACTTCCCCTTCTTTAGTCGTACTACACGACCATAGACGGGTTTCTGGGGGTCTCAGAGGCCACCTCTGTCACATTTTGGACCCCAAAGTGAGGGATAGCTTTTTAATGGAGGCCTCCGTGTAGAAAAAAAAGGCCCTAGCCAGTGAAACCAACCTCGAGGGAATATTTAAAAGACAGGCAAAAGAGCAGTAATGAATAAGCAGCTCTTCCTGTTTTGCTAAACGTGGAAGCAGCATTGAGTAAAGGTAATTGATCAGAACTAATTAGCGGTGCAGGGATAAATGATGGTTAGGTGAGATGCTTTTAATGACGCGCTGTGGGGATGGAATGCACTGTGGAGTTAACTCTTCAGCGAGTAATGCTCAGTCATGTGTTTGTGTTGTGTTGGGATGATCTCCAAGGCACCTTAGGACATGTTGGTTGCTCGACAGCGTAAACATCAAGTGATTGTTCCTACTGTTAGAGCTACGATTTTTCCGAAACAAAGTATTGCATTGCAAAAATAATTAGCATTTTAGGGTCAGGTGTTTAAATTTGGATGCTTGTTGCTTGTGCTTGTGCCTGATCCCGCTGTGTGTGGCCATCAGGAATGCAACTTTAGGCTTTAGGTTTCAGGGTTAGGGTGCAAGCTGTCCCGTAAGTGTCCTTTGTCTGGGTTTCTTCTAAGAAAAGTTTTGTTTTTAAGATACGGACAAACACTGCATCAAAAACAACCATAACTCAGACGTAATTATACAAAAACTCCATTTATTTTTGATCTGCATGGTTGCATGGCTGGACGGAAAAACAGGAGTGCCTTTGGCTGAAGCAACATCAGAAACAAAGCAAACTAAAACTAAATCAACAAGTGAGCAAAAACCATGGGATTCTTAAACGACGTGCTGTTTGAGTTGCATAAAGCCAGCTTGAAATGTTTACTTTTATCAAAACATAGCATGCATAAAAACCTCTAACATAATCCAAGTTTTGTCAGCTTCTGAAATAACTGGCTGATACGAGATTCGCTGGTAGATGTGTTGAGGACTCTTCGCACAGCTGGGGCCGAGCTCTGCCTGTTTTAAGTTTGACACGTCCCCAGTTTTCCTCCTTAGCAACACGCTTCCGCTGCTTTGCAACGGTTGTCTCTTGAGACGTTCAAAAAAAAATTCACTTTCATGCGTTAACCAGAGGGGGGAAGCTCTGAAAAGAGCTGTCATGACCCGGGAACAAACACTGACACACCTGATAGTTTACCTGTCAAATAGTTTCCTCTCCTTTTTAATTCTCTGCTATAATTTGGTAGTTTTTTTGTGATGGATGCTTTCATGTCATATTTAGCAGGCGTTGATAGCCCTCTGGACATCATCATTCTTTTATCAGTGTCTCACGTAAGGTCTACCTTTGATAAAATGCTATTTCTAAAGGAGATGAAAGATACAACACTCTGCCGGTATACCATTAGATCTTTTTCTCTCTTATTTAGCACAACATTGGTTTAGTCAGACATGCGGAGTGGCAAAAAAATGAAAGTTAGAAGGGAAGTGCTACTCTTAAATGCTTCATTTCACTGGAAGCTGCAGCCTTGATTCACACTTCATCCTTCCCTTGCTTGTTAGGGAATAAAAAAGGCCTTGAGGTTGTTTGTGATAGATATCTGCGCTGGTAATACATCATTGTTAACCTCACTGAGCCGCAGAGTGGGCAGATATTTATGAGTTATCTGTCTTGTATGCCTTGTAACTACTTGGAAAAACCGCTGCTTTAAAAGCGACATGTTTCTAATAAAAGGGAGTCAATTAAACACTTAATCCTGTGCACAAATGTCTTTTAACTCTCAGTATGGCTCTGCGTTACAATACAACAATGAGTGTTTCCAGATCTTTTTCTTCTCTGGTTCGGAGCAGCTCACCCACATTATGTTGCTGCCAAACCAGAGTGTGGTTTATACGATTGGTGATGGATCATGGATAATATACTGCATGTCTTTTAAGGATAATTACAGTATAGCATGTCTCACTCACTTAATTGCAAAATGAATTGACTGCGGATTTGAATCCAAACCGTGATGCAGATTTTCAGATTTCTTTTCATGTGTTTGTCATGCTGGGACTATCAGACATCAGTGTAGTGGAAAACATATTTCAGGTTATGTCAGCTGAGATTTTAGTATGAGTTTTAAGATAACTTTTGAATAGCAACCTTTTAACCACAACAGGCTGACAGATTGAAATCCCAATAATGGGGTGGATACATCCAATCATTTTTAGTTAAGGCAAAAGTGTTTACCATCTCCTAGTTGCCTTCAGTTTGATCTAGAAGTTTGAGTTTAGTAAAAATAAAGATGGTACTTTAGTTTCAAACATTAGCGATTGTATTTTTAGACAGAAATGAATGAAAACCTTCTAAATGGTAGACAAAATGCATCGAAGTTTAACAACCTTTTTTGTGTTTAGGAAAGATACATGGTTGGTAGTCATCTAGCACGATTGGTAGTAAATTGGCTGAGATATGCAGGAGCAATGGCATGACCCTTTCCCAAATTAATCTCCCTCCCTTTCCCAGTGGTGATGTTCTACAGTTAATCGCACATCATTCCCAAATATTTTCTTTGCGCTGAACTCTCTCTGGCTCAGATACAAGCCACACATCTCTGATGAATAGTCGACATTCTCTAGATAGACTTGCCTGAGGAAGCAGATTACTCGCTCCTCACACAAAGGTTCCACAAGATTTCTGTTTTGACTTGCCTCGCTTAATTGCTGTGTCAATTAAAATGTTTTTCATAGAAATCATGTGGGCAGGGCAGGGGCCGGGGAGGGGGGTCGCGAGAGGCTCCGTCTTGTTCACAGCTGTGGATTGCCTGCAGTGTTGCAGCACAGAGAGAAAGAGAGTGAGAGAAAGTGAGCTTGGGTTGCCTGTGTGAGCAGCCAACACAAGCGTTAGTTTTCCTGTCCAAATCAGATTAACATATCCTGAGATAACATTTACTGAGAGGAACCTTTATCAAGATGAAGGCCGAATACGATAGACTGTAGGTGCTGTTGATTTAAGGAGGACATATTATGTTTATTTCCAGGTTTTATATAAATGTTGTGCCCCTAATGACATGTCTCCATGCTTTAATGTTCAAAAAGCTCTTTATTTTTGTCATACTGCCCGTGATGCAACACCTCTTTTCACCCTCTGTCTGAAACCAGAGCCCAGTCTGCTCTCGCATGTGATTTGTCAACCGCTTAGAGATGTAACGTACAATGTGTTGTAGCACTAGCCAATAGAAGCACGAGTGTTACAGTGCGATGTCACTATGTTAGGGAAGTAAACAAAGCAGTCCAATGGAGGCGCTTCAGTAGGTGGGATTTTAGCTTTTGCACACCATTTACATACACAAAAAGCTATATAACACACTACAGGAAGGGGAAAACTCAAAAACACAATAAAGCCTCTTCAAAATCGACATATTTTTTAGTGGATGGTGAATTCATCAAGTGGATGAAGTCACCATTAATATCTTTGTAAAAATGATGGTAAAGGATATGACTGTAATCACCCTGATGACTCTCTATGTATCTCTCACACCAACGGGGCCAATCATAACATTCCCTATTAACTGCTTACGCATTGGAGCTGATTGTGTTCTTTTTGGCAAAGTCTAAAATATCTATCAATGTTTTCTTTTGGGAGAAGAAGGACTCGACCCATGAGGGGGTCTCATACCAAATTGTGGGTTAATTGTCGAGGGCTACAGGGCCATGGACAGTGTGAGAACGAGCCCGTGACATCCACAGCAGAGTTTTCTATAGCTGTGGTATTTGATATTCTAAATCTAGATTTGGATTTTTCTATATAAAGGTAGAGTTTTTACCTTGCATGGCAGATGGATTCGGGAAATAGTACTCGGGAATAACGGGATAAATAACCTCAAATTTAAACACCTATTTATTTATTTAAACACATAAAATCAGACATTCCTGGAATATTCTACGGTTAACCGCACAATAGCTTACAAATAAGGATGAAATAGATGTATACTCTCCAGGGTCTCCTTACTGCAGCATTGTGAGGACTGGTTAGCCTTCAAACTGCATCCAAAACTTCCTGTCTCATAGATAATCTTCCCCACACCTGTAGCAACACGCCTCCACAAACACAGTCCCTTGTTTGTTTATCTTAAACACCATGCTATTTTTGGTCTGAACACCCACTAATGTCTTAGCTCTAAAAAAAAATAAGGAGCCCTCAAGGTCTGTCAAAGCAGAATATTGCCTCAAACCGAGATAAAGTAGAGATAACTGAAATTATCTCAGTTACTTTCACTGAAAACAACAACTTTTCTGAGCCCGGGGTGCCTCCTCCTCCACGCTGGATTCTTGTCTTTAGCATCTAGGAATTCAATCCAAACAAAAGCTGAGTTTTAGTCACTTTGCAATGTATACTTCCGGCCTCTCCTGAAGCTCATTACCTGCTGCCAGAACTGCTCAAGAGGAAGGCTGCAGGGTCACACAGGGGGATATCCTGCCTGTCAGTCAAATGTCAGGGCTGTCAGGTGGATGTTTTTTTTCACGCGTTTGCAAGATTTGAACCTAAGTTGGGGTAAGACAGACTAGTCATTAAAATCTCGCAGAGGGAGGCCGAGTTTTGATTTTCGCCAAAGCTCAGTATACTTCCACAGCTGTCAAACTGTCTGCTGCCATTTTGTGGAAGTCACCTGCAGGCACGACTGAGTCAAGAGAGACAGGTTTCCTCTGGGTTAATGAGGAAGAGGGATGAAGATGGGAGACAAAAGTGAAGACTTGCAGGGGAAATGTGATCGACTCTTCGTTTGTGAAAGTGTTTTCTTTATGTATACCCCACCCAGGCTCATATGGGACATGTAGTTTTGCATTTTGTAATTTTTGGGGGGAGAGGGCTTTCCTGTCCATTGACTCTTTAGGAAAATAGTATTGAAATCGAAGAATGAAGTTAAACAGACAAGGATTTGGCTTGCATTTCACAGGTTGAAAAATACTGGCCATTAGGGGTACAGTCAACTTTTATTTGCTCTTTCCTTCCTGTGTGCCCACTCCCCCTCATTCCACTGTCATGCCCGCCTCAGAAGTTATAAACGACGGTGGATTTGTGAGCCTTTCATGGGTTTGTGTTGGAGTCCCTTTTGTAAGCGTCAAATGTCTGGGGTCAAAGCAAGGCTATCATACACCCAGAAGAATTATGGATGTGAGAAGTGCGAGTTTGTTATTGAAGAGATAAAAGGAAGTCCTAGAGGAATAGTATATCATACCACTCCAAAAAAACACCAAGAGTGTTGTTAGAGGGAGTGAGGATCCGTCAAATAAGGAGGGTGAATGTTCAGAAAGATATATAAAGAGGGTTTTTTTCCCACCTGGCATGAGTGCAACACTATTGGAAAGCGGCAGCGCTGACCTCTAAGTGCACTCGGTCTCCCGGAGAGATTTCAGCCTGTGATAGACCATGAGGCCGTCCCATTAGCTGAGATAAGGCAGGCAGGGATTGAGAAGCTCAGATCAATGAGTCATTATGGGGAGTGCAGGGCTCTGGCCACAAGCGCTGCCAGAGCGGGATGCTTATAGTCGTGGCTTAGCGGCAACGCAGGCCAGCAATCCCTCAGCCGTTTCCCACCAACCTGCAGTGAGGCCGTCCTGGAAGAAAAAAACCCAGCAGGATTTTCTCCGGATTAAAGGCTGATTCCATGTCTAATATGCTATCCAGGAATGATGAGACAGGGCATCAACCTTTCACCTGACACATTTCACATATGCAGCGCAGCCAGAAGGTTTCTTACCTTGACATGGTTTACATTAAGCAACATTTATGGATTCTGCTTCTCCGTGGAAGGCAATAACTGATAAAAGATAGCTGCTTAACAGGTGCTCTCACTGTTAAAGGTAAAGCTGAATGTGAGCATGCCAAGAATTTACCTCAAAGGGCTCTCAGAGGGCGCACACCCCCGCCAAGTACAAATCTTGCATTGTAAATAATGCACATATCTGCCCTGTGATTCCTCTCCTTGGCCCAGACGACACCCTTCAACAAGAATCATGAAAATTCAGCCTGGAGTTTTAAATAAGTCAACTGAAAAACAGACCAACACAAAACCTGTTAACTACTGTCTGGTAGTTATGGGTAATAGTTTTACTAATTGCGTTCACTTTTTCTTCCTCTTCCAATGAAGTCTGGACAACCAAGGGGGTTTCTCTACAGCCTGTCAATCCTCTGACTTCTCGTGTTGGTTGCACTGCTGTTTTTACAGTAATTACAGATGGTACAGCTAATCATTTAGCCCAAATGTAGGCAGAAAGTAAGATGCATTAGTTGATGTGTAAGAATGATCCAACATTTATGCCAACAGTATAGTTACTTCCTAGTTTGTTGGGTCCCTGCGTTGGAAGACAAAAGCAAAAAAGTAGAAGGAAATAATAATGGCTGCTAAGATTAGTCAAATGATCAAGCGATTGAGTCTTTTTTTCAGAGAAATTGCTATTTTGAGACCCTTAAATATAGAGTTTTCCTCCTTTACTTTGTTTTATATATTATTAAGTGGATATTTTTGGGTTTTAAGCTGATAAACAAACATTTGAACACATCACCTGGAAGTCTGAGATTTAATTTGAACATTTCAATAAGTTGTACACCTATTCTGTAATGTTTTGTTTCAGTTTGATGGACCATGGTACGGAGACCCCTCCCTCATCCCGTGCTCCTGCATTGGCTGCCCATTTAAAATCCTCGCTGAGGCTCAGCACTCCCGTTACAGCCACTCCTGTGTGTTACTCTCTGGCTACATTTTGCCTGATATTGATCAAACTTGAAAGGGGAGCCCTTAAGTGAATGTGTAAAAAGTCCTGGTAATCAATGATTGACAGTTGGTAGTTCGGTCACCAAGGTCACTTTGCCAATTTCGGCACGATGAAGAGCTGCGGGGCAATCAAGTGATGAGCAAGAAAGAGCGTTAGTTTGTTGTGTCAGATTTTTGCCGCACCAAAGGGAGGTCGAACTCAGAAGGACTTTCAATCACAGTAGTACTTCAGCTCCAAGAGCAGGACAGAGGAGAAGGAGAAACACGGAAAAACAATCTTGTGTGGCACTAGCACATCTGCACCGAGCTACTGGAATAATGCTGCCTCAGTCCACTATTACAGCTACAGCTAATGGAACTGGGACACAACCACATTTCTGTTTTTCTCGTCTTCACAATGGATAAATCACATGTTAGAGTGTGTTATTCATAGCCATTTGATTCCTGTAATATATATTCATTATTGAAAAGAAGATGTATGGCCCTGTAGTCAGAGCTCAGCCAAGACAACCTGTGGATTGGCATTTCAACCCCGCACCTGCAGTCACTAAATGAATTTTGACAAGCACATTTCCTCGTAATGTGTTTAAGTAAATGCCCTGCTGGGCTGTCGGAGGAAACCAAAACCCATCAAGTTCAGCACTTATGAGCTCCTTATTTGAGTTTCATGTCTGCATCGCTCCTGGTGCAGTTCGTAAAGGTCCCACTTCTTCGGAATGTGAGAAACAGGAGAAGCCTTCCCTGATTTAGAAAGCACATTGCCCGAGTTGGGAAAGAAATGAAGTGTTTATGGTGGGGTTTAGAAAAGAGGCCGTGCTGGAGGGGTTTGAAGGAAGATGCTTTGGCTGTGTGTCTCTGTTTTTCTCCTCCGAGACTGGGGTTTTGGTCAACATCGCCAAAGCAAACACCTCCGTATTCCACCTCAGAGGAACCTTTCACACGCTTCTTGCCTTCTCTACCTTCCATCTGGATTTACCTCATTTGTACTGGTTTTCCATGAGTAGCGGGACAGGCCATTTTCAGTTTTCTACCCATTACAGTATATCATAATAGCTTTGTGTTTATATTCCTCCAGCTGCTGCATGTCCAAACCATCGCGGGTCACACTTGTTGTGTGCGAGGTGCTTAAGCTAACGTGTGTCCATGTGCATGCTATGCATATTATCTGGAGTGTGTGAGACCGAGGGATAACACACACACTCACATCTCTCAGACTCGCTCTGCTTCTCTCTCTGTCCATCTCCCGCAGTTATCGGGCGGATTGTATCACCCTGTTAGCTGCAGGGAGATTACCAGTGACAAACTGGGATGGCTAAATCGGCTAAACTCGGTGACCCTGCAAACCCCCCTTCCCCTGCCTCGCTATCTCCGTAACACCACCTTAAATAGGCATCGAGCACGGTCTGCCAAAATAAGTCTTAACTCAGATAATGCTCTGAGGATTTTTGAGCTGAAGAATTTAAATATTGAATGCCCAAAATTCAGACTGATGTAATCAATTTATAATCTGTGTTAAATACAAGAAATTTAAATGGACTTTGTTTGTAACATCTTCGAGGATCTAGGGTTAGGGTTGTGGACAATGTTCTGGTTTAGAAGTAAATGAATTATTTTTACACAATGCTTACATCAACCCAAATAGAAAAAGAAACAGAGACTGGTCAGCTGGGGACAACCTCTCCCAGTACATTGATTCCTCCCGTCTTAAGGGAACCTATTATCTTGTTCTGACTCAGAAAGAGGATAAGAGCACAGAGTCTTAGAAGGCCCTTTAAACACAACCGTGGTTTAGGAGCCAGCAGGCTTATAGCAGAGAGAGCGCACGATTGAATCAGTGACGTTTGATCTTTCCTGCTCTAACCTCTGAACCTTCAGTGGCTGCAGACACCGTGCTGTTTCAGAAGGAGTAAGGGAAGAATTACTGAACACAGCTAGTTCATAAGACAAAGGCAAGGGCATGGTTTGTTCTTGCACTGGTAACGTTGAGAGTTGTGGGCTATTGGCCTCTACACAAAAATATGTAGGTGTTATTTACTATCTTTATCTCATTGCATAAAGCAACTGTCTTTATTTGCACTGTGACTGTGGCGTAGTGCAGTCGTCTTTCAATCGTAAGGATCCCGGTTCAATCCCAGCCCCTTCAGTCGACATGTACATGCATCCTTGGCCAAGATACTTGACCGCCAGTTGTTCGCAATGGCATGGCCACAACGGCGTGTGAATGTGGGTGAATGATGACTTGTAAATGAAAAGAGTTTGAGGACTTGTAAAGACTGGACAAAGCGCTATACAAATACAGTCTATTTACCACATGTAGATTTTCTCCTAAATCACCACAAGTCTGCATCTGCTAAAGCCTCCTTTATATAGTTAAACTCAACATTTCAGAAAGCGTTTGCCTTTAATGTAAATAATCAAGCAGGAAAGTTTCATTGCGATATATAGTTTTTTCTGAACCAATCATTTTTAACCTGCATTATATGCTTTTCAGATATCTGTTCTGGAAATATATGCAAATGAAAACCTTACCACTAGTTTGTATGGAGTTGTGAATGTGTTTATGTCCTGGGCGTGGTGTTGTGTTAGAGATGCTGACCACTGCAGGCTTCCCCGGGCTGCCGGACCCAGCGAGGCGGCTGCAGCCGACAACACAGAGCTGTTTGGAAAAGGCTAATCTGTCTGATCTCAGATGAGTGCTCTTTGAATAGAGAAAGTAATTGATGAGGCAAAAAGTGATGATGCTGCTGACATACGCGTGGAAAAATGGGATTTGTCTCCTAATCCCACTTCCTGTCCCCAAGGCCTGGGAATCAGGGGTGCATCGGAACTCAACTGATCGCTGATCTGTTCAGAAGGGATGTCCCGTCTTGCTTTAGTCAACATCCACCGCCTCTTGTTTAAGAATAACTGATGATAGGACAGAAAAAGGCTTCCGCGGCCCAACTTCTCCTTCACCCTGCCCTCCCATGGAGGAGGAAGATAAGCGCTGAGGTGGCACCACATGCACCAACACAGGACTGAAGGAGCAGCGGGAGCCTGGTGGGAGGAAGAGACCTGGAGCTGAGCCACAATGGCTGCTGTCACAATCTGTCCTGCCTTCCTGTCACTCCCAGGAAGGGGGCTAGAACAACTGGCCTCCCACACTGCGACCCCACACTGCTCCAACAAATAAGGCATTCATAACCACAGGGCAAGATAGTGGGCCACTGGTGTCACATACATAAGGTTGCTATATCCTGTGTCTGTTCAATTGTAAATCTCCCACTGGCCTGTCAGGATGCACCTGAGAGGAATGTATTGTCGCAGCGAGGCAGTTTTCAGCACTGCCTGACAAAGTTCTCTCAGTGGTGCATTCAAGCTGCCAAGAAAAGCTTTTTCTCTTCAAATCCACCGTTTTCAAGGATAAGATGTTGCTCCATTGTTACAAATAAAACCTTACTTGGATGGAAACGACTTGGACTGCTAAAGATGCAGAATTACTTTAACAGAGCAGAGCGTGGAAAACTGTCGACATGAGGCGTATGAGAAAAAAGACAATTGAATACCTCAGCTGGAAGTCAGCCTGTGGCAGCTTAAACCTGCCTTTTTGACGCCTTTTGATGCATGTTGTCACGTTTGGAAGTTGACATTAACTTTACATACTCTCTGTTAAACCAGAAAGATCAACATTTTAAAAAATCTATGAGAGGCAGTGTCATATATGATGAAAACTAAATATTTTTCCATGGACACCCCAGGGCTTTTTCTGAAAAAGAGTGACAGATCCGCTATTGATTCAGCTATTAAAAAATCACTTTGTGGCTGAAATTTGACATGTTTATAAGTTTTGATACAACCAGAACTATGAGGTTGAATGTGTGGTATTCAGAGCTGTAAGGCTGGTCTAATTCAGCTCTAATGGGCTACTGTCCTTACCCAATATGTCTCCTATAATTCTGTTTTTGCTACTGCATAGCAGGGTTTCAGATTCTGTTCGCCCAATGTTCCCATGGAGTTTAAGACCTCTCCATTTCCCCCAGCTTTAACATTTTTGCAGAGCGAGGCAGATCCATCTTCATTACGACAAGGCTGTTCTGGTCTCATGCCTGACTGTTTCTCCCAGCTGCACACATCCAGACAGCAGGACCAGATACGGTAGAGTGTGTCTCGGCCCCTGAGTGTGTCCACTATGTGGGGATTACAGTCTGACATGAGGCTGAGACATGCCAGGTAAAGATAAGGGAGGCTAATGTTAACAGAGCCTGTGGCTGCTCCAACAAAGTTATTCTGCTAATTCTGCATCGCTGTTCCTTTGTTCTTCGGATGCAAACGCTCGAGTGCATACTTGCCTGTTCTGGCTCCTGTACTAAATCAGAATGAAATGCACTTGCTGTTTTAAATGAAGTCAGGAAACCAGAAGGTATGCTCATACAGGCAGGAGAGATACCATATACCATTGATGCATTGGTTCACAGGCTGTATTAATTCACATGTATATCTGCACTGAGCTGTAACTCAGGGCTGGGACGTGTTAGAGTGATGGCAGAAAGGTTGCAACCCAGAGCCCAGTGAGTCACGCTGAACATACACTCTCTCTCCTTCTTTTATTCCCCTCGCCCCTGTAAGCACAGGCTCATTGCGATTCTGGACAGGCCATCTTGTAATGCCACTTTACCCCAGGCAATCCCTGCTTCCTGATTCCACTCAGGCGGAGGAGAGATAACCCTGACCCTGAGCTAATCCCAGATTAAACCAGAACATAAAGCACTGCCACTGCTGCCCGGCGACCTCTGACCTCCCCACGTCTCCTGGTGCAAGCTTCAGAAGCCCTGCTGACCATCGCCTGCAAAAAGACTTAATCCATAGACTTTATAGAAGAAGTGGACGTAGCCACCGGGCTGTAACGTATTGGTTTAAACCATCAACATTTTGTTTTTGTGGAACCAAACGTGACTTTGTTTGATGTGGGGCCGGGCTAAATACCAGCTAACCTAGCTATTTAGCCTGGTTAGAAACTGTTGAACTTACAAAATATACTTACCAGAAAAAGGGGTAAAAAATCTGAAATTAACATCATGCTGCAACACGATTCCTAAGTATTCATTGAGACCATTAACTCATAAAAATGTTGACTGAGGTAATGACTCAAGTGAAAAGTAGGGTCATTTTCTCATATACTTCTATACAATCTGACTTCTTTTTGAAACCAGTGGAGTTGCCCACTGCTCGCCTTTCTAAAGACTATTAAGGCACTTCTACATCTCAGGGTCTTTTCCGACCTGGAGGTTGCCGCTCAGCAGCAACCAGTAACATTTGGGTCGGGTCTCCTGTGATTGAATAATGGAGGATTGAAGGCGTTGACATGCTGGATGGGAACAGGGCAAGATGTGTCGCTCCTGAGCTGGAGACTGTTAATAAAACACATGTCAGTTAAAACAGAGCCATGTTTGTGCAGATGTGTGCGATTAGATCAAAACTCTCATGGGAGGATCTCCTTCCCTACTCGTTCTCCACGTTTCACAACCCTTCTCAGCTTGATCTCCACCTTTTTATACGTTTCTGCTAGATTGAGGGAGAAAGGTGCTCCATTTGTTTAGAGAGAGGTCCAAAGGCGCACATTATTGGCCTTTTAAGATTTAAAGGACGAAGACACGAGGAATGTGTTTTTTAAGTTTCTTATCATCGACCGATTCCGTACCGCCACACATCTGTCTGCTGTTACATGAGTTTACATGAAAATGGAGATAAATGTGTACCTCCTCTACACACCCACCCCCACCCCCGCCTCCTCTGTGCCTGTCCATCAGCGTGCTAGGCTTGGCAGGCAGGAGTAGAGGGGCTTAGGTGATGGGAGCCAGAGGCCCTGTGATAAGGCCATTTCTTCGCATGAGAGCTCATCAGAGCTGACAGTGAATACAAATTGGTGCCATTAGTGAGTGGGGGGGGGTTGGTCAGTGGAGGGGTGGGGCACTACAGTGGCTCTAATTATAGAGCGGGTGAGCCCCCCAGGCAGGGGAGTGGCAGGGCGCGGAGGTGTGGTGGTAACGAGGTGGCGACAGTAGTAAACGGGGAGGTGTCGCATCTCAAAGAGCATCATGGTGCAACTTGTGGATGTGCGTTCAGCAGCGATGGCTAATGATGTGTGATATGGAAATGCTTTCACTCTGTATCCATTATGACGGATCGCATTCAACACGTGTTGAGACAAGAGAGGGTCACACCTTTTCCCCAGTGAGGGGGCTCACAGCAACAGAATACAAACAACATGCCATGAATAGAAAGGTAGCCAGGAGTCGAATCCCTGACTGTGTTTAAGCGTAATTCTGCTTTGGGGATTCATTCCAAAAATATGATGTTATGGGGACATCCCTGACTCTTTTCTGTGTGTTACAGCTAACTTTTAAAAACTGAAAGACACTGTAAAGGGTTTAGTTTCTAAGACGATATCGCAGAGACCACCCTAACCAGATAACACTGTGGTATCTACAAGTACAAAGATTATTTTAATGTACATGAACATAATGCTGTGCTGAAGAAGACTGAAAAAATAACTTATATCAGTATGAAAATATTCAATGACGTAATCATTTATATAATAACTTGTTTAATTTTTTTCATAGACTTTTATACAATTTGGACCAGGACCATTTGAAAGAATGCACAGTAAAGGTTTTTCGGCATTGACTCAGTACCTGGCTCAAGGCTGGACAGAAGTCCCGTCCAGCTTTAATGTGGGTTCGCTTTTGAAATAACTATAGATAAGTTTATCTTTAGACATGGTGATATGTCTTAAGCACCTTAATTGTAGGAACTCAACGATTTTTTGGGAGAAAATGGAGCTGAAATATGATATGTTTTGCTTTAGAAATACAGTAGGTACTTCAATTAAATAATGTATTATAGAAGAGAAACTTAATATCCTGTTTTAATTGTTGCATGGATTTTCTATGGAAACCAAAAATGACACTTTAAAATAGAGACCTATTTAAGACACGAACAAAAGAAAACGAAGTGTTAAATTACTCTTTAAGCTGAGACATATAATCAGGACCAGAAGTGATGATCCCAGTAAAAAGTGTTTTCAGTTTTTCAATATCTGTGTGGCGTAGCGTTGTGATTTATGTCTAATTTCACAGAGTCTGAGGTTCGATGACAGCGAGAAGAGGTGCTAGTGCTGATGCGTTGTGCACATAGGGCAGGTTTTTGCACAGACATGCTGTTATATCTTGGTTTTCTCTCTCCTAGCAGCGAGTTGCAGAGCCTGTCTCTCCACCCAGATGCAGACACACACACAGAGGATTCAGCGAAGCTTGACCACATCACAAAACATTAGCATTCCTTTCTGTTGCATGCTCTTTGGCATGACCAATGGGGTCAGATCATATCTCCGGATGCCCTTGCATATTTGTTATCTGCTGAATGACGCGTCCTATCTGATGTGACACGGTGGCCCGAGCCTCCTGACCGCTTTTATTATCCTCCGTCCCACAGAGTGACTAAGCCAAGGCGAGCAGCTGCTGCGTTCACATGCTGTTATCGTTCCTTTTCATTTAGCTGCACAGCTAACCTCAAACCCACTCTCCAGTAATCACACAGGCATTCTTTAACCGCTGTGTCACTTCTCCACTGGCTTTGGAGCGTGGAGCTTACACAAACCCAAATAACTCTTGTAAATGTTTGACGCGAAGACAAGTCGCGATGAAAGGATCTGTTGAAGGAAAGCACTGAGGGCGAGGTGGCTGATTCGTAGTGAATCCGCTAACAAGATAGCAATGGTGCCAGGACAGGCCGGCCAAACACTTAACCATATGCAGAACAGGGCCCTTTAATCTCCCAGCCATGTTTGTTAGCTCAGTAATGGCCCCTATATTAGGAGCTTCCTTATCCGAGCAGATACAGGAAATCACTGAGAAAGTTTTGCTAGATTAAGATAAGATACAGAACCACAGCCGGTCTCAGATACAGGCATCTGGATTTAGGCCAACTGTACTCTTACTGTGTAAATGCAGATTAAAAAAAACTTTTTCTTGTAACAAACTGACCTCAAAATGCATAGTCACATTTTGCAGAACGTACACACACAACATAAGGAGGTGCATGTTATCGTTTGTGCTTTTTATGTTTTTTCAGGACACTTTGTACAGTTAGAAGGTGCAAATTAATTAAAACCCAACACTAAAGTACCACACAAAGTCAATTGTTAAGCATTAAGGTTGGAACTTTAGGAGCTAAGCGGTAATTTCCTTAACATATTCAAATCAGACTAGAGAATTACTCACAGTTTTGGCATGTTTGCAACGGATCAGTGAGCAGCAATCTTGTTGCAACATTACAAGGCCATGTTACAGGAAATGAACGACACCAATTGACCCAGTCCTCCCTGATCACTAGAGCTTCTAATACAAGACAACGTTTTATACAAGTGTTGCATTATTCCTGCAAAACAAATAGGGTTCAGCCTCTAAAATACAGAGCTTGTCTGCCTTCAACACATAAAGTGAATATCTTCATGTTTTGGAATTACAAAATGAGAACAAATGCACCATTATACAGGTACATGGGCAGCAGACGCTTCCTGAATAATTCACTGACTCAAATTAATGAGATTGAGTAATGCACATTATGTCCAGCAAGTCTCCTAAACCTGTGGCACTGTCACCTGTGGCGTCTCAACTCATTACCGCTGCTTGTTAAAAGTGGACTGCCAACATTGCAATCCCCCCCCCCCAAAAAAAAGAAAGCAATGTGTCTTTTGTGCAGAACTCCGTCACTGCTGCTGAAATGAAGCGTGTCTTCTGAAGGGTAATAATACAGCCTTAACTGCAGTTTTCCTCCTCTGCATTGACAGCGTTCAAAATATTTGGCCAAGTTTCCTGACAAGTGCTGCCTTTGAAGTGCGAGAGCATGCCACCTCTCCCGCCCCCTCTTAAACACCCTAATTATCACTCCTGTCACTCCGGTGCGTGTGAACGAACGCACCTCTCTCCTGACGGCTTGGAAAGTGCCTCAGGTAGTGCAGATTGTTTTTGATGCGCCGCGAGCTAACGGGGTATTTCTGTCGCTTTGTTACACAACACCACAAACCGAACGCTCGAATTTTCAGTTTAGTGTTATTTCAGTAGAATTACAGCTTATGTGTTGCAGCTTTACTGTGATCTTTGGACAGAGGGACTCCTGGTGCAGTGGCTGCACTTTGTAATTATCGACCACGCGCTCCACAAAGGGGAAGCCACAGACCCGTGAACTGAGCAGGTGATTGCTACACACTTCGGTCCACATTGCTCATCGCTCCCTTCCTGTTCGGTGTCAAAGCAACAGACCGCAAACTTTTTGTCTCTCCCCCCCACCATCCCCCCATCCTCCTCACCTTCTTGGCTTCAAGCAGCAACACGCTGTGCACCGTCATTGGAAGCCGCCTGCACTTTAAATGTACCCAATTTCAAAGCAGGGAAATATGCAGCGGGCTGGAACACCCATATCAGTGTCATGAAGTGCGTGTGCGCCGTGCTGTCAAATGCAAGGATGTGTAAATACCCCCTTCAAATTTCCTCCGTATTCTATGTTTTGTTTAAACACAAGTTTCCATGATCCAACCACTTACCCAATGTTTCTTGTTAAATTGCCTGGAAAGTTACGAGTGCGGTGTACAGTTGAATCACTGGATGCTGCAATAACTCCCTAATGTGAGGTAATTCTGATGTTAGGATGCATTAACTGCTGAATACGATGCATAAAATCCTGTCTGTTCTTTCCCAGCGTAGCAGGAAATCATGTCATACAAGAAAGCATGAACCAGTGTGCGTTTTTAATTTCTGTAGCTCTTGAGAGTGCACCGCTTGACATTGAACTTTCGTGTCCAAACATATTTCCAAAGTAAATTTGGCCCGTTGGCTATTAATTTTAGGCTGGGAGATATGCTATAACATGCAGGCCTGCAGCCCCGGAGATCACCGTCAGCAGCCAAGTATTATCTCAGGAGGAGGAGGGCCGGCTCAGTCTGACAGAGGCATGATTCTACACCTCATTTCACCAGGCAAGCTGACAAAAATACTAGTATTATTTATAATGGTCTGAGGAAGGGGCTCAGACGCTTCCCAGCACAACCACTGGATTGTACCACAGGGCTTAGCAGGAAAAACTGCTAACAGGAAGACAGTGTTTCCAAATGTACAGTGAAAGAAGAACCCAGATATTCACATCAACCTGTCATATTTTGGCTGGTAAATAAACAAAACCATCTGTACTTTTTGCAGTATGGCTTGTTTTCGTGTTGAACCAGCGCCAAGGCTTTTTGATCGACTTCCCTCCTTCACAAATCAGCAAAGACAATATTTCAGCAGGTAGTGATGGTGATTTATTAGGCAAGCTGTGTGTAAGGAGACACAGATTTAGGAAAAGGTTTCAATGCGGAGAGAGTCTCTTGAGTATACTCTGGAAGCATATGCACATGCAACTCTGCCTCCTATAAAATGACCTTCCCATGCAATGTAAGTGCATGCTCAGTTGGGTTTTTTCTCACAGATTATAGAAACAGTTTTAAACATGTGGTTAATGGCTATCAAAACAAGACAATTTAAGACGATTATGGTTTAAAATAAGAACATATTACGTTTTTAGAGTTACTGAAAGAGTTGACTTTTGACGCCACACGAATACGGGTCTCCTGGGTGAAAATCATACCTCCCCGTAAGCCGACTTTCAAGGACTCTTGATTAAAGGTGCATTTGTGGTACGTTGAAAACAAAAATAGATATCACTCGAAACATAATTGCAGGTCTGTTGGGTTTTGCATTTCCTATAGTGTGTTATATAGGTTTCTGTGCATGTAAATGTCTGCAAAGGCTAAAATCCCAAAGTTCCCTCCAGAGGAAGTTTCTCTCCCTGCCTGAAACGTCTCAATCCGACTCCTTTGTTTACTTATGTAACTTAACGACATCACTATGTAACCTTTGTGCTTCTATTGGATAGCGCTCCAACACATTGTTCTGATAAGCTAAGGGGCGGGACATCTCTGAGCGGTTGACAAATCAGAACAGAGCCAACCAGCTCTGATTGGTTAGCTAACCAATCAGAGCAGACTGGACTCAGAGACAGAGGTGCTGCAGCCCAGGCAGTATGAGCAAAATAAAGACCTTTTTTAACATTAAAGCATGGAGACATGTCCCAGTAGAGACACAAAATACAAATAAGAACCTGAAAATGAGATTAATATGTCGTCTTTCGCATTACAGCTGTTCTAGAGGACCATACACTTTAGACAATGAGTAAGTTGTCTGTGAATTTGACTTCTACATCTCTCTCAGGACATGCACATTGTTGGCTCTGACATTGAACTATAACATGTTCAGGACTCATCTTACTCAGCTCCCTGTTCTCAAACACTGGCACAGACCTTTCCACCGGCCGGAGAGGAGTGTTGAGTTGTGGGAACCGGCAGTGGGCTGTGTCACCTTGAGATGCTGGGAGAGAGGAGAGCGTTGTCTGTGTTCAGCAGACTGGAGACAGCGGACCGGATTGTTTCTCTCTCCTGGAGTGAGAGCTCTCTCCTGTATGCATTACTTGTGTACACGTCAGGATGGAGCAATGAGAAAAAGAAATGAAGGATGTCAGTGTCATTAAAGGACTTCTTATATGCGTGGAAGTGCATGGTTGGCGAGACCTTGAGTGAGGGTATCATGTTCCCCCTCCGGCTTACTTTCACCTCTAATAGAGCCATTGCCATTCCACAGGGGGAAGCGGTGCGTCCCCGAAACAAAGCCCTCGCTGTGTGTGTGTGTGTGTATGTGTGTGTGTGTGAGTGTGTGCGCGCGAAGACCCCCCAGAGTGAACCTAAACCATACACGCAGTAATGGGCTACTTCAGGAGTTTATCTTGCTCTAATAGACACACTTGTACGCTGCTCCAAGCCTCTAAATCTCCAGGATAAGTCTGTGTGTTGGGGAAATGCTGTCATGCCCTAATGTGGAGTACAAAGAGCACAGCGGTTCGGCCACTCAGAGCTTTTCCTGTTTGAAATTGTAATCTGCTACTGGGGGCATGTAGTGGATCGAGTGTACAATGTATCCACAAGAAGGAGCTTTTTGCAAATTGAATTTAGTTTTTGGGCTCTATTGAATGCCAGCTAAGCTAATTTCCTGCAGAAACATGCTACCTTTTGGGGATTACCACACACTCTAACGCAACCCTAGAAACATCTCTTAATCTTTTCAGTGCAAGCATCATTCTTGATCTAACACATTGCAGCACAGTCTCTCTGCTGGTATAAATGCTTTACTGTCACAAGGTTTTTAATGCCGGATTTTTCCTTGTAACAGAGTATTTTTTACAATTTACTCCCGCTACTTTACTTCTTAGTACTTCTTCCAACACTGGCTGGTAATAATTGTGTGTTTGCCGGCAACAGTCTGAGTCCAGGGTCCTGCTGGTTGTGTTTTCACAGGCAGTCTGACCCCCGGGCTACTGTCGCAGTCCAGCTCAGTCCGCTGCCATTATGCGTCCTCCATCAACATTTCATAGCAGCACAATGCCGGCTGCCACTGCCTGAGGCGAAGGTTGACTTTTGGACTGAGCTCAGAAAGACAGAATAGAGATTGATGTCTAACAGCTAGAATGACTTCACACTTTTTGTTACCAGACTTCTTTCCTTTTACTAACTCGTGGTGAGATGTTTCAACAGTTTCATTCCTATGGTATTAGAAGGCCAAATGGTATTCAGGCTAAATCATGAGCTCCATATGTACCACTTTACTCCGGTTAAGCTTTAAAATGTCTTATATAAAGGACTACTTCAACCAGAAAATGATCCTTTGTATATCATTGACCCTGTGTTAACACGAACCCTTAAAGCAAACTTTATTTATAGAGGAAGATAAATATTTGATCAATTAAAGCAAATGGGTCCCGTTTCTCACAGCAAAATTATTTCAAACTCTCACACAATTATATTTATTATATCCAAATGCATGCTCACTAAAAAAACAACTTCTACTATAATTTTATTATTTAAAACACTCACATTTTGCACATTTGCACAGTAAAAACCAATGTGTTTATGCAGACGTTTTAAAGCTTCAAATAGTAACGTTTTTAGAAAAAATGCATGTGAGAAGGAATAGTGAGCATACAACCGGATAAATAAGACTTGGAATGTACTGAAGGAGTTGTGTGAGACTTTGTCAATGGATGCTTTGACATCTTTTTGTTGCTGTTAATAAATGGAGACTTTATTTAGACTCCAGTTAGACTTTATTTAGACTCTCCTCCATGTTTGAATTCTTCTTTCACAATAAAATTCCCTTAAATAAACTTCAGCCCTGGATGACTCTATCATAAAAAAAGGGCTTTTATTATTACAACCACACCATCTTCTATTAGGCAATGCTCTCCATGATGTAGTCTACATTGCAATTAGACATGGAGGATAAGGGGTGAAGAAAGTTTCATCGCATTGTTGAATATTTAGCCAGAATTTGGACCTGCTGTGGAGTACATTCAGACTCCCCGCGCGTTATTGTGTGATTATGAGATTAGATTACGATGTGTTTGTTTCATAATGCTCTCTATAGGGTGTGTTGTTGCTATGCACTGTTCACATTCCCCTCTTCAGCTGACAGATGGTCCCATCCAGCTACTCTCTGACAATAAACACACACTGAGAAGTCGCTGACACCCTGCTTCAGGAAGGGCTTCGACTAGCCCTTTTTGTGTGTGTGTGTGTGTGTGTGTGTGTGGTTGTGTGTGTGTGTGTGTGTGTGTGGTTGTGTGTGTGTGTGTGTGTGTGTGTGTGTCCCCTCTAGCAGCACACACATATAAACATAGCAAGAGTGCATGGGGACTCATCATTCAACTAAGGTCTCCAACACAAATAATCACAGGGACCGGCCACATGTTGCATCTCCTCCGCCGTAGGCTCTGACAGCTGTCAATCACTCTGCCGTCCCGTAAACATTCCTTTGGTGGGCAGTTATTAAATCAAACTGTACAAATATAGCAAATCTAATGCTATTAATCATTGCTTATTGACGTAACCCTGCGTTAAATTTAGATCTGGCAGGAAAGACTGGTAATATCCGATTCCATAGGGAGTCTGTTTAAAAAAGACCTCTAGATGGTGTTTATTTCAAGGCCCAATGGTGGACATGTTGATGGCTTTGCATGCTTTGGTGTCCAGACCTCTTCCGCTGAACCACCTAACAACCTCACAAGAATGTGTCCCAGTAACTTCAAACATGCTGAACATGACTGCGCATACAGAGCTTGCAAAAAAAAGAAGAAATGTGGTTATCCATCCTCCGCCCTAAACATTTTCAAATCTTGAAATGACTTATTTTTATAAGTCTTGGCCGCTGCTTAGTTAGGCGCGACTCCCCACGTCGACTTCATTTCACACTGCCTTGCTTTTATTATACACTGGCATACCTCTGCTCTGATATATCATTTGTAAACAGTGAAACAAAGCTAACTGTATTTGACAGTTTATCCTTTGGTTTCCCTTCACCACATTTTTCTGCTGCTAAATCAACATCAAGGAACTTGGGTTAACCTAAAAGTGTGGTTCCCTGTTTCTGCTTTCTGTGGTCTGTTGGTTGTAGAATAAAGCCAAACAGTGAAACAGGACTTTCCTGCTATTTGAGAGAAACCTCTGTGTTTGTCCAACAATATGTCAGGGCCACCCTCCATTTCCTCTCCCTTATAGATTGTAGAGGAGTGTGTTTGTCCATGGTGCGGCATGGGGCCTTCGCTGTCTTAGCTGTGGCCTCTTTGCCCCGTCTGTACGTGGTTGCTGAACCGAGAAGAACACATCAAACAAACACTCAAACACAGCGCTAAAGGAAGATTGGGTTACTCTCGACATGAGTGGACAAGTCTACTGCATTGTCTTACCATGGTGCACACTCCTCTGACCTTTAGAGAGCACTCTCAAACCAGGTATGAAGCGGTTTGAACCCAATTTGGGGTGAATTAAGTATATCTAATCTAATCTAAACTCGGTTTATCCACAGGGATTGACAGCAATGATTTCCAGGTCCCCATTGGCAAGCATTTTGAAGAATTGGTAACCGTTTCTTGGCCATTGGGGGGGGCATCATTGGCAATCCCTTTTTACAAACACAGACAGAAAAATGTGCACCCCTACTGTATGTGAGTGGGAATTCAGCTTCATCATAGGTAGAATCAAGACAGATCTGAGGTCATTTCTGAAAGTCGAGATGATGGACAAGTCAATGTTGGTGTCACTTAATGGACCCACAATCCAAGATTCCAATAATGAAGGTCCTATGGATTGTTGGAGGGAATCTGAACAAAGTTAAAGAAGTCTGTGAATGTATTCTACAGATTCAAACTCAAGATACATATGGTATATTTTTTTGAATTAGCAACCACTTGTGATCCTCCTTAAACTACTCATATGGTATCATTCATAATGGACACATAGCATCTATCCGTCAAACTACCGTGTCTGTTTTTTCTAACTTCTCTCTCGCACTCAACGGTAGCCATTGATGACTTTCTAGATCCTCTGATCCACTCAGGAGGTATTAAGCCATCAACACAGTGTGACAGACGCTCAGTAGCACTTGTCTCTAATGTGCAGTGTTAAGTTACCACCGTGTTGGTGGAAAACCATCAGATAACTCCACGCGGGTATGCAGGAGTGGCATGGGGAATGTGTCAGTTGTGAATGCGTGTGTGTGTGTGTGTGTGTGTGTGTGTGTGTGTGTGTGCACCACAGCTGTCATTAATGGGTGTATTTCTGTCTCTGTGCAGAGCTGAGATCCACCGGTACCGCTCATCACTTCGCCTTCATCCTCAACACCACCGACTACCGGATCCTGCGTATGGATGAGGACCATGACCGCATGTATGTGGGCAGCAAGGACCACATCCTCTCTCTGGACCTCCATGACATCAACAAGGAACCACATATCGTAAGACCATTCCCATAATGCACTTTCCCTAAACTCTGGCCCCTCAGCGCTACAACAGCTGCCCCTAAGGAACAACCTATCAGCCCATCATCACACATGTTGCTCACATTTAGTTTTTCTTGGAGTGGTATTTTTCTCTTGTTTCGGTTCATTAAAACCCTGTAATTGGGTTATGAAAATCCCAACAGGACTAATATTAGTCTGAGTGGATATCCTTTTTTGCAGTTTCAGCCGAAATATCTCATAAATGCCAGTGATGTGTAACGGGTTGGATTGTAACTATGAAATGTCCGCTGTTCCTTCGTTGCAGATCCACTGGCCGGTGTCCGAACGAAGAAAGATGGAGTGCCTTGTGAGCGGGAAGGACGCCAATGTAAGTACGCCTGTTGTTGACGGCACCCATAAACTCAGCGGGTTCGTTCCGCTGAGCTGATTTTCATCAATTTGATAGGCTAAGAATGAGAAAATATGCAGCTCCCTTCATTGTGCAAATTGTTTGCACAAGAGAGGAACCTTGTAAAAATCACCTGTTAGGTTCGGAGTTGGCCTAGTAAAAGTGCTAGGTTCCCTTCTGTCTCGCCAAAGAGACAGAAATGCATTTGGAGCGAAGAAGCCCAGTCGATCCCACCATCCTCCTCTCTGCCAGGCCAGGGTGGGCAGCACAACACCTTTGGCCGATAGTTTGATATATTGTCCAGATATATAGAGAAGCACAGCATAACAGGTTTATTTTTATCCACTTAGGCTTTCGGTAAATCCGCAGGAGGTGCTCCAGTAAACCAACGGCTATAAATGTCTTTTTATTTAGACGTTTATTGCCTTCTAATTGGTCTTTGTTTTTCCAGGACGAGTGTGCAAACTTCATACGTCTGGTCGAGCCATGGAACCGGACTATGCTGTACGTCTGTGGGACGGGAGCTTACAATCCAGTGTGTACCTTCGTCAACAGGGGACGCAAACCTCAGGTTAGGATGAAAGAGGAATGTGAAAAACCAAGATGACCTTCCTGTACATCAACCCAGCAAACATAAACAGCTTTCTCCATCTGCGTCATGAATGGCATAGCTTGGCCTCTCCCTTTTTTTTTTCTCTCTTACCCAGGTTCTCCATCCACCTTACGCTAGGTTCCCTTTACGATTTCCCTCCATCATTAAGCCTGCTCGAGGTACCATGTCTCCGCGTCTGGCAAAGCAGCTTCACCGGCACACAGCTGTCCTCCCCAGTGAGCTGTTAAAGCTGCTCTGTTTAGTCTCAGCCTTTTAATGGGAGCTCTTGAATTTCCTAAACCGAGCCAGGTATCGCTACCTCATGTTACTCCCCTTTTAACACCTCACTCTTCCTTAAATATCACACTTGTTCCCCCTAATGATGACCGGGGGAGTTTTAAAAACCGGATAAATAAAATATAAATTTCCCCATTGGACTCTCCCTGGAGATATACAGTGCTGTTACAACGGCAAGCGTGCCTCGCATGAGTCCCTTGTTGCATATGGTTCCTACGTGACCCTTTACTAATGAAGGGCTTCCACCGATTCACTCACCTATCCATTCACCCCTTCATGCATCCAGGCCACCCGCCAGCCTCCACCATGTGAGACGTTGGGTAATTGGAAGTGGGAGCTCCCATTATGGGGTGCCAGTGGAATGTTCCAGTTCTAGTCCATTAATGAGAGGACTGGTTTTTCCTCCATCACACTGAACAGACAGGTCCGAGTCCCCCCCCCCAAAAAAACCCTCCATGACCACCCTACTCAGCTGGACCGGGGACTGTGATTGAAAACAAATCAATACACACACACATCCTGATACACACCTTGATATCCTTAATAATTCATCTTTCAGACAGATTTTAGTCATTTGATTTCACCTCTGCAGGGTATATTCTTGGGCTCGCCAGCTTTAAGTAGGGGCCCTGTAGCTTTTGTAAACGGTAATAGCCAAATGTTTTGCTTTGGCAGCAGCTTTTAGGGGAATGTATGAAGCATACTGTGAGCGCCTTTATTGACTCAACCACAGGATAGGGAACCATCTGGTCAAATAAAGCTACACACATTTGCTGCTCAATCCTTCACACACAGAGTATGTATATTTTCCTAATTCACTTACCATTCCTCGAGGTTTCTACGAGTTGTTAAAATTCTCAATTGTCTTAAATTTAGGCTTGAAAAGGTCTATTTTAGATGTCTTAAAATGAATGCTGTACTCTACAGAAAATGCTCAATCTGTTTCATTTATGTTTTCTCCGGGGAGAATGGGAGCTCAATTGAAACAAAAAAGGTTTTCCTAACTGATCAGAATTGACTTGCACAGATCAATGAAGAGCATCCACTCACTTCCTGGTCACTATCATTCCACACTTTGGATTTCAATCTTTAATTTAGCAAGATTAAGACTCAGATGCAATTCTTCTTCACTTTGCAGCGATGGGGAAATGTACATTTTAACCAGAAGTGAATGGAGAATATGTTATCGAAGCCAGCTGGGAGCTGTATGAAGCCTGGTGCTGGTAAAATCCAACGTGAAAGGTGTCAAAACGATTAAGCCACAATGACAACTTGCTAACAGACTCCAGCTAGCCTTCATTATTGTTTGGCTGCAGTCTGCACTTCAGTACCACAGCGGCCAAGTTTAGCAAGTGCTTTAGCAAGAACTCTAACCGACCTCTTGACAGCGTTCTGGTCTGACTCAAAAGTAATTCTGACTTGTTTTATTCTTACTATTTTTTTGACAAATAACCCTAAAAAGGAACCAGGTGTTACATCTAATTCTTAAATTCTCAACCTGCAAAATCCCTGATTCTAACTTTTAGTCTCAGAAATAGTTTTGTGGGTTTGTTAAAGTCAGGACAGTTGCAAGTGGAAGACGGAAAGGTCCCTAACCCCTCCTCATCAGTGGCGTAACATCCAGACTCTGTTGCTGTCTCCTGTTTTAGACCTCCATGTATCTGCAGATGGCCCAGGCCAGAGGAAGGGCTAGCCGCGCAGCTGAACCCAGCGCGGTGCACGAGACACTTGGACTAAAGGTGCGATGTGGGCCCTGTCTGCACCGCAGCCCTGCGCACTGGGCTCGCGGTCACCAGCAGCATGCTCCCCCCCTTTCTTTATTTGTCATCACCATCCCTAACATGGCCATCACTTGTTTATCTCCGTAACATTTAGCATGCATCTCACCAGTCCGTGCACAATCGTTGTGTGATCGCATTTATTGTCATCTCCCTTTTGTTTCACTCATGCTGTCTTGGTGTGAGCGTCATTGTCTGAACACCCCTTTTGTATCCGCCATTGTCCATTCGTGCTTTGCGTCTGTGCTAAATGTCACATTTTGCATGAGAGCTGGGTTATCAAGTGGAACTGTCTTCTGAAAAAATCAGCTGACTTTTGCTAGACTGAAATTTAATTAAACAGGCTTTCACTGCTGTTCAATGCATGGCATACTCATTTTTTTGTTGTTGCATTTAGCAGAGCCCATTAAATACAGATCAAATCATTCATCCCGCTTATCTGAGACAATGCAGAATGTCCCTCCCATAAGCCCTTCCCCGCATCGGGCCCTCCTCCACCTTCTGCAGGAATGTGGTGCAGTCTCTCCCACTCCTCAGCATCTGACCCACTCCCACAGCAGGCTCTGTTAGCCCAGAGCAAACAGCAGCCATCTGTAGCCAACTAGCTGTGCAGAAAAAGGAAATAAAAGAGCCACATACTTGAACATGCCTCCACTGTTTGAGCTCTCCAAGCACTTTGAAACACTGAGAGCAGGACATAAAGGCTCGAGGTGCAGAGGGACTCTTTGAAAATGTTGCACGTCTTTTATTTCAAACATGTTGCAACTTTTGGGAAGGGTCATATTTTACAGCAAGGTTGTAAAAACACGTTCAGGGCACAGTTTCCCTCTGGTACACATAAATGTTTGTGACCTTTTTTTTACACGTCAACATCTGGCATGGCTGGGAGTGAGCCGCCAGCACCTCCTTACTTGCACGAGTGCTGATTTTAATCAAAGATGAGTAGGAAATTGCACAAGGCTGCGTGTATGATCCAATGAAGTGAATTTGGCACAGTTCCAGATTCTCTCTCCTGATTTAGCGCTGATGGACAATGACAGAAATGTCTCCATCTCTGTACCCGTTGGGAGTTAAATATTTGGGATTGGACATGCTCTGGTTTGTGAGGCGGGGCTAGAGGACATGTCATCGCACGCCGCTAATTCATTTCCCAAGCTCTCATACGCAAATTCCTGCCAATGAACTTGCAGTGCTTGCGTGCAGTGATGCCACGAGCAGTGAGCATCAGTCATCCAGCCTCCATCCCCGGCTTGTTTTTACTGTGCTGGATTACAGGTGTCAGCAGTAGGCCTGCACAGCCATAGGCACCGAGAAGCTGAGAGATATCTGGCATGCAGCTTATTATGCCGAGGGAAGCAGCCCACGACGTATTGTTTTCCCGCAGTAAAGTGGCATAGGCATGGATCAGAAATTCCTTGCTTCCCCGCATGTATTTTTCCGTATGAACGCACGCTCATTATTCTAATACTTCATCCCCCATCAGGCCACAAAGGTCCCACAGGAGTCAGAGGGAGCACATTGGCTGCCTCGCTTTCTCTACACAAGGGAATCACAGTGACAGGATGAAGAGTGCTGAATTTATTGCCGTATCCATGTGATTTCTTTTCCCATTTCAGGAAGAAATCTTTCATTTGGAGCCGGGCAGAGTGGAATCTGGGAAGGGAAAGTGCTCCTACGACCCGAATCTCAACAGCGTGTCAGCTTTGATCAGTGAGTATTGTCAAGGGTTTGGTACCACGAGTGTGTAAGCATGGTCTAGCCTCGCAACGGCTGTATCATGAGTTGTTTATCTTTTACTTTCTATGGCTGACAATGATGAGTGTCCTTTACATTCTTTGCCTATTTCCCACAGTTAGCTGCTTGTCCAAATCAGCCAAATCATCAGGAATATTTCCTTGTGAAGGTGGAGGTGGACATTATGTGTCTGTTAATGGGAACCCCTCACTGGGGAACTCATGCCTTCCAATAAAAACACGTAGAGCATGTTGGGAAAGCATTGCTGTGCTTTCATTACCATTTGAAGAGTAAAATAATCTTTATTCACGTGTGTACCAGCTCTCATTCAGTCTGACTCCCCACAGGGCCTGAAGTATTTGCACATGTTTTAATAGTTAAACAATCCTCTGCTTACATACCTTTATATTTACAGACAGGTTACCATTGGACTCTGTAGGGGAGTAATGACGCTGCGTAATTTAATTACAAAATGAATGCAATTATAATCAGTTCCAGTAACTGAGAAAAAACCTGTTATTGAATTACAGTAACTAAACCTTATGTTAGTAATTACAAAGGGGGTTATTTTGTAATTAAATATTCAGTTAAAAGCTTTTATGTAGAATTTAAAGTACATTTTATTGGTTTTATTTAAGAACTTTAATGGCAAGTTTGACCGTACTCATTACTACAGGGTAAATAGTAATCTATTACCCATTCAATTTCTAAAGTATTAATACAGACTCAGAATAAGTGCGAAAATAATGTGCAAATAAAAACATTAAAAGAGCGAATAGTTTTGGACTTTTGCTTTTTTTTTGCATTTTTTTAATTTTGGAGGGGTTCTTTGGGCTAAAATATTGTAAATAAATTAGATCTGCTTCAGTGAGGAAGTGTATTCCAATGTTTATTCACTATCAATCCATCTTGTCCTGGGGAATCTACACGTAACAAGTCTCAGTTAAGCCTTTCATCTGCTTGGCATTCATAAGGTCGGCGTCCTCTGTCTCTTTGCCCAAGGTCACTTAGTCAGACAGACCACACAGTTGCCACCAGTGAAAGGCGATCTTCTCTCTGTGGGGTTCGACAGCGGGTGTAAATCACTGCCACTGCGTTCCCACATTAGCGCAGTGCCAGCTGACCAGTATGGAACCAGCACTGTCATCCAAGATGGATTCATCTCCCACTTCCACCAGTTAGCATTGTACGAGGGACACATTGTTGAAAAGGATCGAGATCCAAAACAATAGATTTACCAGTGGGCCTGCTCACCACATTAGACACCCCATGATCCGTGGACGTTTTAATGATGCGTCATCAATCTCCATATAGCGCTGATGAACACCATGACATTGAATATGGTGGTAGGACAGTGTTTTTTGTTTTCCTCTGCTGTCCCTCCTGCTGTCAGCTTACTCAATCTCTGACAGTCACACCTGCTCTCTGGTGGGGCCCTCGTAGCAGCTGGAGGACCGACACCTTGCCATTCTGTGGCTTAACAAGGCTGTTGTATACATTTGTCAGTCTGCACACATGGATGTGCTCATAGTTTACACTTTATGGAGTGCGTGCGAGGGCTGTTTCGGGAAGTTTGAGCACTGTTTTTGGTAACGCTTTAATTGATGTGTGATGAGATTCTCCTGGAAAGAACTATATGGTATATACACAAAACATTTAGTATTTACTTTTTAAGAACATGCTAATACTCCCTGCTGTCTGTTTTATTTATTGGGAGCGTAATTATCCATATTTATTGAATAATATTTTTGTCTGCAATTTACAACTTAAGTCACCTGCTGTGAAATGATGATACACTGTATATATAAATAACGAGTTGAACTTTGGTCCATCTTACTTCAGTAAAACATGGTTACGCAACTAACTAATTTGAAAAAAGGAAAATAAATTTCAGTGTTTGGATTGAACAGTGTTTATGAAATGTAGTGTAAAATGAAAACGTTAGCATTTCTGGCTACATAGCTAAGCTTGACATGCTAACATTTTCCGGCTTAAGCATTAGCTCAATATTATAGAAGATATGCAGCCCTTTGCACATTTAGGTTTGAATATTTTGTACCCCTTGTTGTAAATATGAATTAGCTTCTTAAAAGTTGTCTGGTTGGCATTGTAGCATTAGCATTACCTTACATAAGCTAACTACATTAGAACAAGCTAGTCGTCAATTTAGTTAACACAGTAGTCTGCTTGGAATAAGAAGCCTGCCCTCGTTAACTTCTGTGTTTACCAAAAGATAACTTCCATGAATATCAAGGTACATTTTAAACTGCCATGATAGAAATAAAGCCTAATGGCTGACACAAATGTAACTTGGACACGGGTTAGGCAAGTTGTCCTTATACAGAAAAATACAATTGTTTGATGGGATCCTTTAAAGGACATTTAAAGAAATGTCTGCAAGGATTGAGCATCTTTGGCTTTGTTAAGCTTCTGAATCATAAAATAAAACATTCCTGACTTCTAAATATACATTTGAAATAAAAGCTAATATGTTTTTTTTGTGCCAAGGTCAAGGCTGGTATGCCAGAGTTGAGGAATTTCACTAAACTGAGCTGTTTCCTCTCTCTTAGATGGTGAACTGTATGCTGGGGTCTATGTTGACTTTATGGGAACAGACTCTGCCATTTTCCGGACTCTGGGAACAAAGACTGCCATGCGCACAGATCAGTACAACTCCAGATGGTTAAACGGTAAATGTTCTTCACAATGATACTCGAGGCTTTCATCCAGTGTGTGAGGCCTTGATTCAAGATGTTTTATTTTAAGTGTGTAAGTACATGTTAAGATTCTCGTGTTGGCATGTGTGAAGAATCCCTCAACGACCGATAAACAGGAAATGCTGACAGTTTATAAGAGATTTCTAGCCAGATGTTTTCCCGAAACGCATCTTCAACCTTTAGATCTCACCACCTCTTTTCCCCACAGACCCCACGTTCATCCACGTGAAGCTCATCCCTGACAGCGCGGAGAGAAATGACGACAAGCTGTATTTCTTCTTCCGGGAGAAGTCCTCAGAGATGGGCCAGACTCCTGTGACCCAATCCCGTATTGGACGCATCTGCCTGGTGTGTACACAGTGGGAAGCGTGTTTGTTTTTGGGTGTAAACATAATGAAAAGAAAACCTGCGTCGATAGGGAGAACAGGCGGGGGGTTCCCCAGGCAAACTAGTATTTGGTCAACGCTGACATGCTGGAATCCACATGTGTCTTTAACCTTCCTGTCTACAATGCATCCCTCTGTCTGGAAGGTTGCACTCTGACCTCTGACCCTGTAGCCTCCTGACCTGTTCTCCCTGGTATTCTTAAACACTTGAAGCTTTTAGTGTACATCGCAGCAAGTGGCATTTTTTCCATCAGTTTTTAAGCAATTATTTTCTTTTTCTTTACAAAAGCAACATCGTTTTTAACTTCCATTTTTGTTTAGCTTTTCCCGTTGAGATGGTTGAGTTCAGCCTGTATTTAAAAGGACTATAAACCCACAACCCTGAAGCTCCATAGTCCGACACCACACATCATATACTTCCTCCATTCTTACCTTTCACAATCCAAGTCTTTGATATATACTATCGGAATCAAGGCTTTTGCATTTGTGTGTTATCCATTCACGCTCCTGGTGGTTTAATGTTCTTTTAGTTAGACGCCCTCCTCTTGAGCCTGTTTACCCTACAAACACAGATGTAGCTTAGCAACAAAAACAAATAACAACAAAAGCGAATGGAAATTGTTTATGCGGTGTTAGTGTGTCTATGCTTTCCCTTATGGATTTGCGTGCATATGCGAGTGGTACATGGAGTGTATGAGCACGGGTATAAGTGAGAAAATGTGCCGTACGTGTGCTTGTCACCTCAGCTGTTCACCGTTTTAATTATTTGAGGGGGTCAGGTGCTGACCCGGCACACAAACACTCACTCGACTCTCAGTGGGCTGTCATTCCCATTTCTCCTCACATCTGGATACTTTTATTGCCACTCTCTCCGCACCCTGCACACCACCTTAAATACACCCAGTATACTGTAATTACACTGGAAATTATAAAAACATTTCAAATCCCAAAATGGGATTCATCTGAAGTGCATGAAGGAGCTTTCATCCAGCCTTCAAAGGGAAAAATACATGCTTTCTCTAAAGATGCTGATTATGGAGGAGCACATACTGGTCTCAGCTCTTTCTTACTGGGATAGATTCTGGCCTCGCTCCACCACAGATGGAAGAGTCTAAATAGGAGGAGACAGTGTTTACCATCTCAACCCCCCCTTCCTCTTAGCTTCCTGGCTTTGCATCACGTACTGTACAGTGTGTGTGGGTGGCTCCACCTGGGTTTGTTTTCTTAAGGAAAGATGGGAGGATGTGAGTTTGAACGAAACTGTTCTGTTTCTCCACCCCTCTTAATACAGAATGATGATGGCGGCCATTGCTGTCTGGT
Organism: Eleginops maclovinus; assembly: GCF_036324505.1. Taxonomy (NCBI): domain Eukaryota; kingdom Metazoa; phylum Chordata; class Actinopteri; order Perciformes; family Eleginopidae; genus Eleginops; species Eleginops maclovinus. Next base: position 25,675,302 of record NC_086368.1, on the reverse strand, counting down.
GAACAAGTGGAGCACCTTCCTGAAGGCCAGGCTCATCTGCTCAGTGCCGGGGGCCGACGGCATGGAGACGCACTTCGATGAGCTCCGTAAGTACAAAAACCTGCACAAAAAATAAAACAGCAAACTGAGATGACGCTGTGGTTCCTTTCACAATGTTCAGTTGAAGCAGTGTGGGTCACCTGGTGTGGGTGGGGGGTGTTGTGAAGACTAGACATCAATGTCAATCAAAGATGCTGTCAGATATGTGATGTATTTTCCATTTGCTTTACTGCGATTTTGCCAGATCACATCCTACACATCTAACCCTTTGAATCATCATTGTTTTCTTTAGTTCATTTGTGCGTTATTTGTCCTATTAAAGACATAATATCTGTGTTAAAATGTAAAGAAAACAATGCCTTTTGCCATGTTTTCATTAATCGACTTTTCTGAAGTTTGAAGCAAGATTTGGAATGAGGAATTAAAACGTGTCAAACTGTGATATAGAATACGGACTCCTTTTTAACACAGAGGTACTATTTTTTCCAGAAGAATAATATCACTAGAGTCTTGTGCGTGTGTTAACCACGTTTTTTTTCAAGAAATGAAATCCCTTCTTTGTGCAGTTAATCATTTTGACAGTCAGTATCAAATGGAAAAGAAATAGGGGCAGAATGACATGACTGAATTTATTCCAGACATATTCATTTTCAAGTTCCTGTCATGTATGATCACATCTGATATATTAAGTAGAGAATAGTCTACTGCGGGGTCTGATTCGACTGTAACACCTGCCAAGAGTCCACACACACACACACACACACACACACACACACACACACACACACACACACACACACACACACACACACACACACACACACACACACACACACACACTAGAGCTAAGTCCTTGGCCCACTCCCATCATTTGGCCCCTATAGTGTACTGTAATGAGAATGACACACCGCGGTAGTTGACGTTTTCTTTCAAGATGTCTTAAACAAAAGTGTGTGTTTTTTGCATGTGTGTAGGGGGGGGGGGGTTCCTGATGGTGTGCAGATCAGATCGCCGCGCAGGAATGTCTGAGAGTGTGAGACTATTAGCATCTCCAGGGGAAGCTCTTTCCCTTTCTGTCTCACTGGTTTAAAATAGACCCAAATAGTGATAGGGGACTGATGCGTGAGGCAAGTGTTGCTCTTGAACTAATCTCACGAAAGAAAAGTGCCATGCCTGTTGAATCTGAAGATGTGTCTCTTTATCTGACTGACACATACCATGCTTTTATTGGCGTGCAGCATCAAAAGCTTTGTTTTTACAGGTGACCTTATTTTTGTAGTAATTGACACGTTTTGTCTTACAAACGAGGATTCGGTCTTTTCTCGGTGGCCTGTCAGTTCAGGGTTGACACAGGCGTGCTGCCGCAGAGTGGTTTTGTGACAGAGCAGGAGAGTCGTCAATGTTTGGCACTGGTGATGGTGCTGCTTAAATAAGACTGTAAATGTGTAGTGGAGCATGTTGGTGAACAACAGAAGACAGCATCACAGGGTTGACATGCCTAAAGAGAAGAAAAACTGCATGTCAGTTTGAAGAGCAAGGACTTCTAGAGGGAGCAATACATTGGATAGGATTGAGATTGATGCTAATGGCTTCAGTTGTCTCTCTGGAGAGTTTCTGTTTTCATAGAAGATTTAAGGAATTCGCAAGGGCAAATTGGTCTTCTACAATGAATTTAAGTCCTTGAAGAAATAGTTTGACATTTTAAAATAACCCTTGTAGTTAGACAACTGTCATGCTGTCACTTTAATATGAAGCTACAGCATGAGACAATTAGCTTAGCGCCATTTAGCTTAGCCAAGCAAAAGACTTGACATGATGCTATTCTGTGTAAACGTTTTTGAACAAAGTGTTAAGAATCAAATGTTTTTTTCAAGCTTCCAGGAAGTCGCAAACTGCTTTTTACACTTAACTCTAAAGGTGCTGAAAGGCAGATACTGTATATGACTTCTCAGTTAGCTTTTTTACACTGTTTTCAGTACTTATGCTAAGCTAAGCTGACCCTAGCAGGCTGCTGGCTGTAGCTTCATATTTACAGTAGCCTATGCATATGAGAGTGGTATCAATCTTCTCATTGAGTTCTTGGCAAGAAAGCTTGTGAGCATATTTGCCAAAAGGTTAAACTACTTGAGAGTCTACATGTATATGTGATGTAGTACTGAGGCACTGTAGATGTATTACATTACACAGCTGAAGATTGTTTTAAGCCAGAGAAAGTTCAGAAAGATTTGTTAGCCATGCTTGAGTGAGTCTTAAACTTTCCCCTCTTTCTTTAAGAGTTTTAATAAAATGACCCTACAACTTATTACTGACAAGTTTGTTGAAATATCGTGACCAGCTGTATTCCTAGTGTGGAAGTCTTATTCAGAAAAAGCATTATGGCAAAGCACGCCTGAGACCTGGGGAGTTTTTACAGTTGGAATATGAAACACTTATCGGCTCTACCTGAGAACTTGTACCTGAATGACTGAAAGTGATTTAAAACACAGACCTGAAATGATTTCGTACTGAAAAAAGAAAGAAAATCCTTTAGTTTCGATGTGGAACATTTTAAAACAAGTCATCAATTGATAGAAGAAGAAAGGCAGAAGCAAGAGCCAAATGTAGAGACACTTAGAAGCGCGGACAGCAGATTTACAAAAACAACCCAAAGGCTGATTAAGTAAGAAATGGGATGTATAGTGTGGTGGCTGAGATTTGATTTCTGTACAAATATGGGAAAAAAAGCTTTGCAATATGGATCTTTGCCTCACTCTTATTAGCACACAAGATCCCCTGGAGCTAAGTCACCACTGCCCTGTCAGTATAGCTTTTATTCCAAATCACAAAGCTTCTTTTTTCCACGTTTTCCTGAAGGCTTGATCTGCTTTTAGCAACTGTATACCTTCCGTGATGATGGCTCTATCTTGAGCTCAGCAGTATCTTCACTGACATGTTTTTTCTGCTCATCTCTTCAGTACAACAGCTGTATGTCATGACAAGGATCATCTGTTGTGTGACACCCATAGCTCGTAGCGCTGCGTCCATGCTAACCCATGACCGTTCCACTGCTCTACAGTGGCAGCTGTGGAAGATGCCATGGCGGTGTGTGTATGTGTGTGTGTGTATTTTCGGTGTGACTTTGGGGGAATTTGGTAAGTTCAGAGGAGCTCTGGGAGCTTTCTCTCAGCTTTATCCTTTATAAAGAAATGAGATCAAGGGTGGAGACAGTTCCCAGAGGAGCACAATTATGTGGACAGATCTAGTAGTTCAGACTTATAGACAATGCTAACCCTAACCCTCCATGTATCATTCTATATGCATAGCAGCCTGACAGCTAATTTCTCATGCTGGTCCTCTATGGCTCTGCAAGTGCATGGATCCGAATTGGTATACTCTTTTTCTCTTTGCGTTGATCCTTTCTCCTTCTGTTTCCACGCTTCACACAAGCTGTAATAGCTATATTTTTAGCTTGATACCTCTGTGTCTTTTGCTTGTTGACTCTCATCAATCACGCTTTTACTTCACGGTCATTTACCTGCGCAACTAGGTTGGGAAACACATTCTTTGTTTTGTGCCAAAGGCCTCTTGTTCCTATTTTTGGCAGTGCCTCATGGGACTTGTATTTAGGTCAGGTACAGAACAGGAGAGAGACTTATCACCCATCACATGTTTAGCTCCTCTTTATTTGTCGATGTAGACCTTTCTTCAGTATCTTTAATCAGGAAGGGTCCAGTGCCAGGGATCTGTAGAAGAGAGTGTGTGAACATTTGTGTTTTAGAGATCTAGAGAATTGGCCTAGGAATAAATGATATATACAGTGGGGCAAAAAAGTATTTAGTCAGCCACCAATTGTGCAAGTTCTCCCATTTAAAAAGATGAGAGAGGCCTGTAATTTTCATCATAGGTACACTTCAACTATGAGAGACAGAATGAGAAAAAAAGATCCAGAAAATCACATTGTCTGATTTTTAATGAATTAATTGTTCAATTCCTCGGTAAAATAAGTATTTGGTCACCTACAAACAAGCAAGATTTCTGGCTCTCACAGACCTGTAACTTCTTCTTTAAGAGGCTCCTCTGTCCTCCACTCGTTACCTGTATTAATGGCACCTTTTTGAACTCGTTATCAGTATAAAAGACACCTGTCCACAACCTCAAACAGTCATACTCCAAACTCCACTATGGCCAAGACCAAAGAGCTGTCAAAGGAGACCAGAGACAAAATTGTAGACCTGCACCAGGCTGGGAAAACTGAATCTGCAATAGGTAAGCAGCTTGGTGTGAAGAAATCAACTGTGGGAGCAATTATTAGAAAATGGAAGACATACAAGACCACTGCTAATCTCCCTCGATCTGGGGCTCCACGCAAGATCTCACCCCGTGGGGTCAAAATGATCACAAGAACGGTGAGCAAAAATCCCAGAACCACACAGGGGGACCTAGTGAATGACCTGCAGAGAGCTGGGACCAAAGTAACAGAGGCTACCATCAGTAACACACTACGCCGCCAGGGACTTACATCCTGCAGTTCCAGACGTGTCCCCCTGCTTAAGCCAGTACATGTCCAGGCCCGTCTGAAGTTTGCTAGAGGGCATTTGGATGATCCAGAAGAGGGTTGGGAGAATGTCATATGGTCAGATGAAACCAAAATAGAACTTTTTGGTAAAAACTCAACTCGTCGTGTTTGGAGGAGAAAGAATGCAGAGTTGCATCCAAAGAACACCATACCTACTGTGAAGCATGGGGGTGGAAACATCAGGCTTTGGGGCTGTTTTTCTGCAAAGGGACCAGGACGACTGATCCGTGTAAAGGAAAGAATGAATGGGGCCATGTATCGTGAGATTTTGAGTGAAAACCTCCTTCCATCAGCAAGGGCACTGAAGATGAAGCGTGGCTGGGTCTTTCAGCATGACAATGATCCCAAACACACCGCCAGGGCAACGAAGGAGTGGCTTCGTAAGAAGCATTTCAAGGTCCTGGAGTGGCCTAGCCAGTCTCCAGATCTCAACCCCATTGAAAATCTTTGGAGGGAGTTGAAAGTCCGTGTTGCCCAGCGACAGCCCCAAAACATCACTGCTTTAGAGGAGATCTGCATGGAGCAATGGGCCAAAATACCAGCAACAGTGTGTGACAACCTTGTGAAGACTTACAGAAAATGTTTGACCTCTGTCATTGCCAACAAAGGGTATATAACAAAGTATTGAGATGAACTTTTGTTATTGACCAAATACTTATTTTCCACAATCATTTGAAAACAAATTCTTTAAAAATCAGACAATGTGATTTCCTGGATTTTTTTTTCTCATTTTGTCTCTCATAGTTGAGGTATACCTATGATAAAATTACAGGCCTCTCTCATCTTTTTAAATGGGAGAACTTGCACAATTGGTGGCTGACTAAATACTTTTTTGCCCCACTGTATGTCCCTTGCCTTCAAACTGGAAGACATGAACTATGGATGCAGGAAAAGTAGAAAACCCTGTCACATTATGTTTACACCTGGTAGGTGGTTTAGAAATCACGTTGATCCAGTCTAGACAGTAGAGAACCGGGCTGTGTGAATTCACTGCTCTGCTGTTAAAAATCATTGCTCTCTCTGTCCCATGCTTGGGTTGGGTTACCTTGTTGATGTTAAGTGGTAAAATCGTCTCAAGATTCAGTTTTGATGTGATATAAAGCCTTCACTGAACTCGTCCTTCCTGAGTCCCTTTCCATGTGAACCCCCTTCCCATTGTTCGGTTGTAAGTCCATTCCTGTGGTTTTACACCTACTGTTTCCTCGGCAGCAAATGAGAATGGCAGGAGGGCTGTCTAGACGGAAGACACTTTTTTTTATGACCTCTTGACATTATTTTACTCTATAAGCTAATGTTTCTCATTTGAGCTCATTAAAGAGAAATGGGTATATGTAGAACTCATTGAAACCTATTTGGTGAAAATTGGCCACATTTATCTGTTTCATTTATTAGCATGTGACGAAATACCGACACCTGTGGTTAATAGGCAAGTTAGAAAGAAAATCTATTGATGCAATTTCTACATTTTCAAAATCTTGCCAGGATAATCTTTCTTAGTTTTCTTGTAATACTCATTTTGCATAAAAGAGCCTAAGGAAGCAACCAAGACTAGCATTCATGTTTTCTTCCAGTTTCAATTTCCAAATTGCACTATTAACCCCTTGACGCCTGAATTTAAATGCAATTATGTTAAAAAATTTATTTTATGTGTTTTTGCTTTCAAGCAGATGCTAAATTAAGTGGAGATTATTAATTTCAATTTAGCACATAGAATAGATATAATTTTGGGTATGATGCAAATTAGCGACAACAGGCATTAATGGATAAAATAGTAATTTGGGGTATGATGCAAATTAGCGACAACAGGCATTAATGGATCAAATAGTAATTAAAACACATTTCCCATCTCAGGCATGTAATTCATTTTATTGATGCCAACATATAATTTAAATTAAAATAGTATTAATTTCATGACAATATGTCAACAGACATGCAAAACTCATGACAATGACAACAAAACAACAATAAAAAAACAGCATGTAGAACTGTGTGTAATAGAGAGAGAGTGTGTGTGTGTGTGTGTGTGTGTGTGTGTGTGTGTGTGTGTGTGTGTGTGTGTGTGTGTGAGAGAGAGAACGAGAAAGAGAAAACACTTAGAGAGAACAAAGGATGTGCCGAGCTGTCTTACTCATGAACTCAGCTGTCAAAAACTCATGACATCATTAACCATTCATTATAACAATGAAAACAATAACAATAACAAGAACAAAACAGCTAAGGTTGTAGTAGGTGCTCTCGCAGCAGTAGCTGCAGAACTGGTGCTAGGGACCGCATCAGAGTCTCCATCAGTGCTGCCACTGTCATCACTGCTGCTGCTGCTGCTGCTTTCATCACCTGGTGTAAAAAAAAAAAGTCACTATTGAAAAGAGCAGACATTTTTATTTATGATTTATGAGTACAGTTGTAAGACAGAAAAGTTCTTTGAAAACAGCTTTCCATACTTCGAGGTCAAGCTAAATGAAAGAAATAAAAGGTCACTATTGAATGCAGACATCTGTATTTACATAATACAAAACATGTACTCATTGTAACCAATGTAGACAATATGGCCGAATGTAGCGAATTCGCGACACACAGAATCACTTCAAATAACTTCAGAAATATCTGTCAAAACTATTCTATTCTGCTTCGTTAGCTGCACAAACAAACAATAAACAGCAAAATATTTTTTTTTTCAATAACTTACCTCAAATAGGACCGTATATTTCGTATTGCTTTCTCCACTCGTTAGCGTCTAACCGGATATGCCCGCCTTCGTCGACCGGGTGTAAGTTCCCACTCTTTGACCGGTCCTACGAGAAACTAGTGCTTGCAAAACGTTCCTAGGTCCGTATCGAAGAGACATGAACCGGCATTGGGGGAACACATGCACGATCTCGGCTGCATTTTTAATAGAAGCGGTTTGAGGCGAATTCGCGACAATAGGCGTTAAGGGGTTAACACGAGCTACATGCAGTAATGTTACATATATTGCTAACACACAGTATTAATAAAAGCGTATATGTATTTGTGAGCTTCAGCCTCTTGTGGTTGAAATTAATATTACAAACGAGCTTGAAAATCCTCTGCTAAAATGTTTTTCACAAATGAAAAAAAAAGTCAAATTTCACAAAAGACAAAACTTTTTTCACCTGTTTTGCAAGTTTTCGGTCATTGACATATAAAAAAATAGTTTTGGGAGTAGTATCTTCTATCCTGCCTCTTGGGGCTTTTGTAGTATACTGTAGGACTTACTAACATCTGTTGGCATGCAGCATTGACATTTTTAACATGGTAAAGTTATCCGTTCTGAACAGGGTATTAAAGTGTATTATTTTCATTATGAGTTGTTAGCCTGCTGCTGTTAGCTCAATGTTGTAGACTCTTACTCATGTTATGAACTTATGTGGCCTAGTAACTCATGTAGAAATGTTATTAGCAGCACAAAACCTCTCGCATGAACCCCTGACCTTTACCTCTTTGATGTAATTATGGATTTCAGAAGCACAAAGACTCAACACAAGATCCCAGTTAGCCCATTATCTAGAGAAGCTAGTGACTTCCATGTGTTTCCAACATAGATGAAGTTTCAGCTTGCCTTCTTTGGTCAGCTTCCGGGAGGGGGATATGTGACCAAAAGGTCTCTCTGCCTGAAAGCTGTGTAAATATTAGTGAAGAAGAGTGCTTGTGCTGTGTAGCGTGATGTTTCCTTCATCGGGTGTGTTTGCACTGACGTGATTTCCCTCCATATTCTTACAGGAGATGTTTACATACAGCCAACACAGGACACAAAAAATCCTGTGATATATGGCGTCTTCTCCGTCTCTGGGTAAGAGTGTTATTAAAAAGACACAACTTATTTATAGGACTCTGATTAAAGATTTCCCTTTGAATTTTTCTTACTTGACTTTTTCTCAACAGCTCCGTCTTTAAAGGCTCAGCAGTTTGTGTTTACTCCATGGCTGACATCCGTATGGTCTTCAACGGACCCTTCGCCCACAAGGAGGGTCCCAATTACCAGTGGGTGGCCTACACCGGGAAGATCCCCTACCCTCGACCCGGCACGGTCAGTTTTCATCTAAAGAAAAAGCTGGTGTTACAGTTTTTATCTGAGTTAAATAGAAACCGTTATTGGCTGAAAAATGGTGGGAAAAGCACCCCAGTTTAACTTTCAGCAGAAAGTCTACACTTCTTTGGTCGCAGACTAAAAAACCTTTATATTTGGCTTTTCCTTGGCTTTTTAACCAAAAATGAATTGTACTATTCAAAATATTTAGCTAATTTGAAACAATTTCACCAGGGCTTACAATGGTTAGTCTAATTTAAAGTGAATGTTGTTCTGAGTGTGTATCTTTATGGTTTATTGCACTCATTGTAAGTTGCTTTTGGTATCTGCTTCAGCCAAATGAAATGTTATGTAAAATCCTCCAACAAGAATCAGACATCAGCCTAACCAAACTCTGAATATTACTGCCAGAAAGTCTCTCAAACGTGCTTTTTTACCCGAGTGTCTCAATTATATTTTCATGAGATTTGACTCCAGCTCACACTTGTCTTCTTTTCTGTTTCAGTGCCCCGGAGGTACGTTCACCCCCAACATGAAGTCCACTAAGGACTACCCAGATGAAGTGATTAACTTCATGAGGAATCACCCTGCCATGTACAATGCCGTGTACCCGATACACAAGCGCCCCCTGGTGGTCCGGACCAACGTGGACTATGAGTTCACCACCATCACTGTGGACCAGGTGACTGCTGCTGATGGCAACTATGAGGTGCTCTTCTTAGGAACTGGTGAGTGTTTTGTAATTAGGGTCGGGGTCAAATCTCTGCTTATAAAATTATCTCAGCTTTGTTTGTTTTTTTACACAAAGTCAGTCTGAACCCTTTGATCATGGTCATAATGGAGGATGACAGTGTCAGTAAGAAGCTAAATAATGGAGGAGAAATCCCCCCTATGGAATTAAATCCCATGTAAGTGGAGGGCTTGTCTCCCCTGCAATCATTTATCATTAAAAGAAAAGCATTCTTTCCCTTTGTGCCCGAGTGGAAATTTAACCAATCAAAGGGTTTGTACCTCGCTCTATTCACATGGAGTAAACAACAGGAGATTTGTACCTGGAGGGCAGGGGTGGATCAGCAGCAGGAGGGAAAGGAAAGAAGCAGGGGGTAAGAAGAAGAGAAAGAGGGGGTGGAGGGGGGGGTACAGTTGGGACATCCATCACCTTAATCTCGCCCACTGGTGTAAGACAGATTATCCGTCTGTCTGCGTGCCTTGAACCTTTAATAAGGCCCCTGGTATGACAGCAGCAGCCACCACACAGGATGCAGCCCTCACATCTCGCACATGACGCCACTTTACCGGCTGCTTTGTTCATGTGTGCATTACCAGGGAGGAAAGTAATGGGTTTGTGTGCGATGGCGGGCCAATGTGGAGGAATGTGTGTCCTTTCAGCTCCTGTCAGAGCCACCATTCAGCCCTGCACCGAGGCTCAATGCACAAGTCATAATAAATCTCAGGTATCCCGCTCACAGGAATGCCAAACTCTTTGCAGAAATCAAACATGCCAGGGAGGGCCAAGGGGATGTCTTATGGCATCCAGATGAATAGGTCAAGACAAGAAGGGAGTGAAGGATGACAGAAGGGGTTTGTCACGGTGTCGGCAGTGAGTGCACTAAGTGGAACGGACCTTGAGGAAAGGTTAAAGCGAACAGAGCCACGTAGCACACGTGGAGAGTACAGTGTAGCCTGTTGATGTGAGGATTATCCCTTGTTGGAGGATGCTGAGAGAATAAAATGGGAATCCAAGGGGCTGTTGACAGGCCAAGGGGGTGTGAGGTTGCAGGTATGTAGCTGACAGGTGTGTGTTGTGGTTCACAGACAAGGGAACAGTTCAGAAAGTCATCGTGCTGCCCAGAGACGACCTGCAGACTGAGGAGCTCGTCCTGGAGGAGGTCGAGGTTTTCAAGGTGAGTTTTTATTCAATCTTTTGCTGTCTGTCTTTCGTATATACTTCACTTTACCATATCTTCCCAAGAAATCTCAGTTATTAGTCGTTATCTGAGAGTCCGATATGGGTTAGAAGCAGCCATTATTATCTGTTCACATTGTTGCTTACCAATACAAACACAACATGTTGTTGGCCTGCCCTTCAGTGGTCCTATTTTAATATGACAGGAAAACAAAAAAGGAAGGCTGACGACGTATTATAAATAAGTCAGTGGGAGGAAAGAATGGTTCAAACACACAACTTTTATTGAGAAGACCAGAGTTTGTGTCCCGTGTGAATCCAAAGGTCAACGTTGAGTAATTTGCCTGCATGAGCTTACGTGACGCACTTTCGTTTGTAATTTAGCTATGTAAAGTTGGTTTATGGTAAATGGACTTTATTTATAGCGCTTTTTTTCCAGTTTTAACGACTTCCCGAAGCGTTATCAAACGGTGGCACCTGCTTAAGGAAGCTAATATTCACACACATTCACACACTTTTGGCCATCCCGTCAGGAGAATATGGGCATATATTTTTTAGCCCAACCCATCATCTTTTTCTGAAACCTCACTTTCATGACATTTCATATGCAAATTCTGACCTAATGGTGGTGGCCCCCTCCGGCGCCTTTGATTGGAAGCAAAAAATGACAACCATTTAATGGCCTGATAACATTTGAGACGAGTGATCTCCCCTTCAATGCACTGCTACTGTCGTTTTTACATCAAAACATTGCCCCTACTGTATGTCTTAAGACCTTCTGATCTTCTTTTTCCATTTTGCTCTGCATAGACATTTCCCATCTGCTATAAAGATAACACACTGTACTCACAATGTATTCTTCTCTCCTTCAAGGTCCCTACTCCCATTACAACAATGAAGATCTCATCCAAAAGAGTAAGCATGGCTGTGCAGAGAATGTTCTTAACCTTTGCTCCCATAGAAAGACGAGAAACTGTATTCCAAAGAAAGGGAATGAAGAGAGCTACATTATACAGTTGTGATTCATTGCTGCCTCCTTTCATAATCCATAGAAAAGCTGAGGAAGAGGATGAAGAGAATATGGAAAAACCCTTAGTGTTGACTTTCAACTCTTGGTGTTATTTCACAAAGCCTGCCAAGCTGACACATTTCAAACAGCTGATCATGAAATTATCATCGTAACCTGATAGAGATGAGCTCAATATTCTCCTATGAAATCCAGAGTCTGTTGCTGTGTCAGCACCACACAGGATTAGATGTTTTGCAGTTGTTTTATTACATCCATCTGGGTTTGTCAAGTCTTTGTATGGAAACACATCATGGACAGAAATGATGTAGTCGTTTGAGCCACTGAAAATACATATTTTTAGGGTTTAGAGATTCAGATTTAAGATGAAAATCCCTAGGGTCTTCCCGTGGAGTCTCAGATGCTTAGGTATGAATCTCACATCTTGATATTAGTGTCATTTTTATGAATTGACATGCTTCTGAGATATGTATACTGGAGCTAGATTTTACAATGGTTTATGTAAAGTTATTTTTTGTATTTCTTTTTCGTAAATTGTATTTTTACAGAATTTCAACGTGTAAAAAATACAATAATAAATAGTTGTAATAAAAGAAACAGAAGAAATCACGGAAAAACAAACAGTTGATGGAAAACAGCTGTCATCAATTAATATTGCATCCCAACTAATATTTGCAAAAAAATCCCCACAAGAATGTCAGTACTAAATTGTTACCTAGCATTGCATGTAACACCATTTTCTGTTCCCTCTCAACAGCAACAGCTATATGTGTCCTCTGATATCGGCCTGACGCAGTTGGCTCTTCACCGCTGCGATGTGTACGGAGAGGCGTGTGCCGACTGCTGCCTGGCCAGAGACCCTTACTGCGCCTGGGACGGGAAGTCCTGCTCCCGCTACTCCGCCTCTCAGAAAAGGTGAGCACCAGTAGCAGTGTTAGCATGAGCTACACTAACCTTACAACTAACCCACTGACTGGATTGGTTTGTTGAATGATGCTCAAATTAGACCGCCTGGATGGCTGATTGGCCGTTTTAACGCCTTTTTTAATGTGTGTTATTATTATTATATCGAGCATTGAGTAAACTGTGGTTAATGCTCCTCTAATGCATCGTATACTTGTGGTTTTATAAGCTCAACCAGTAAATGAGATACATTTAAAGACCTGTTATATCGTAATGGGGTAATGGTTTGTGGTGAGACCCATTTAATGTGATACTTTAACGGCTCGATGTGTTGTTGAATGGCTTTGAATGGCTTGCGGTTGCTTTATTGCCTTTTTTTCTCTCCTTATTCGGCAACACTGGTCTGACCCCTTTAGACGTAGCCGAAGGCAGGATGTCAAGTACGGGAACCCCATCCGCCAGTGCCGAGGCTTCAACTCCAACAGTAAGGCGCAACTCAAATCAACTCAAAACTTTATTCATACACACACACACAACACACTGGTTCCAAAGAAGAAAAATAAGACAGGATTAATGATGGAAAGACATGGTCACAAAGAGAAAAACACACACCTACAGTGGCTTTCTTTAGATGCAGCGTTGAAAGGAGTAGACTAAAGGGGATCACATTCCCTAATATTTGACAGGCCAGAGTCAAATTTGAATACTTGGCAGTGGAGACCCTATTTAAGCCACCAGCTCTAACCTCTGAGCTATCCGGTGAGCATTATTATTATTTTTCTATTTGATTTAGTCATGCCTCCTGGAGCAATTTGGAATAGAGTTTTGCCCAACGACTAGTTGACATGTTAACTTCAGTTGCCAGGAATGGAGACATTGACCGTGTGATTGGTAGAAGACCATTTACCCTTTGAGCCACACTTGCCTTCAGTGATTGGGGCAGTGATTGGAGTAGTGATAGATATCTGTGGATAATCTTCTGTGAGACAAAGTTCTCTTACTGTGTGATATGGGGACAGGAGATCTGTAATATAAAAGGGAGCAAAACCAGTTAATACCTTTTAAACAAACATGAGCATGAGGATGTTTCCAGGTCAGAAGTACAGAGAATGTATCAGACATGGTGGAGTTTTATGAAGAGATATTTCAGTACTAAATATTTTGCAAGGTTCTAAGGATAGAGACTGTCATGTGCTGAAGAAACTGTGAAGCCCCCTTGAGATGAATGTGTAATTTGTGATAATGGGCTATATAAATAAAACATTAATTGGTGGATTGTCGTTATCCAAAATAAAAATATGTCCCATTTCCAGATTTTTGCATGTGGTTTACAGAGGAACCGTGATAAAGAGACTAATGAAATACTGTGGTCCAAATGAAATAACTTGAGTTGTATTCTCATTGAGCTGAAGACGCCCAGTTTGCAACCACCCTCCATTGCTCCTATTTGTTTATTAATGACCTAAAAAAATAATGACATCTCATTATGCTGGTCCTGGTTCCAGGTTGTCACCGCTTTGGGCTGTAATGACTGTATTCTGGCAGCTTTATGGTAATCTGGTAATTTATGACAGCCCGTGTTGCTAAAAAGGTCTTTGATTTGCCACGACTGCGATTTTGGCGGTATAGGAGTTCACGGTAATGATGTTTTGGTTGCCATGGTAATCCCCCTCTGTCTGCCCCGCAGCCAATAAGAACACTCTGGAGATGGTGCAGTACGGCGTGGAGGGAAGCAGCACCTTCCTGGAGTGTCAGGCCCGCTCTCCTCATGCTCTGCTCAAATGGCATCTGCAGAGAGATAACAGCGACCGCAGGAAAGAGGTGAGCCGCCACACTCTCAAGGATCCTGGTCGAAAAAGCAATTAAGTCTAATGAAATTCATGATTATCCAATATAAAGCACAATATGAACTCGTATATAATATTTTTATACGTAGAAAGAATCAGAATATTTTATTTTTGCCATTGGAAAATTGGGTTTTGTGACAGTTGCTTCATTTTATAATTAAATAAATAAAAGATAAATAAAAAATAAGAAGTTAGAGCAAAAATGTGCAATAAAAAAAAGAGACTGCTATTTATATATGCATAAGAAGTAAAGTAAAATGTCAGATAAAAGATTAAATAAAATATAATAGAACTATTTGTATAAACATAAGGCATGGGTTAGTGGTGGAGTTCCACAGATGAACATGATATATTTTTGGGGATATATCTTGGTGTCATTTCAGTTATTTTCTTGATATGAAGAGATCATTTAAATGCAGTATGACACATATTCTCCGATTATCCTCCACCACCATTAAGTGATTGAGGCTCTGACTGACTTCTTACACAGACCTCCGACTGTCCTCAGGCCCGAGGGAAGGACATATAAAGGGGAGCTGTGAAAAAGCCCTCTGCTATGAAATCCAAGCCTGAGGCACTAGTTAAAGTTTTATTGTGAAGCTATGTAGTGTTGCTGCCTCTCTTTTATTGACTATTCTGTTGGATGAGCCTCTGATCCTGCAGGCCGTGCTGCTTTCTCGCACTTCTGATTCTGAGCTAAGGAGCAGTCAGCACCTAATCACATTCCTGGGTGTGGATGTACAGATATAGATGAAATTCATAGCTCTAGTTACTGTGTGATAACTGATGATTCCTTTTTATTTTAAAGGATATAAATCAAAAGTACAGGCCAAGACACTAGGAACAACCTGTCTCTCAATTAGACATCATTTGCTATAAAGAGGTCACACTACAAAATCCAAGATGTCCCTCAAGGAAAGATGGAAGCAAATCCATTTAGAAGAAACATTCACTTTGTATAATCATCAGATTTGGACTTTCAGTTTAAACATATTTCAGGGGATTGTTGTTTGAAAGATAGACATTTATTCAGTGAGGTCCAAATACATTACATGTTGCCCATTTTTTATTTGTATCTCATGATAGATATTAAAGCCTAGCACCATGACACTAGAAGAGCTGAGGTTAGGGACTGTCTCTAAAGTGCAGACACGCAACTAAAGGAGAGCTTTTCAGATTTCTGTCCATTTTTGTAAAGTGTACAAAAATACATGGGTAAAAAACAAATGATTGATTGATTGATGATTTGCTTCTTTTTAGCATTTCAAATTGCTAGTTATAAATCACAGATATTTCATGAGGTGTTTTCCTCTGCAGATTCGTTCTGATGGTCGTGTTATGAAGACAGAGCAGGGTCTGCTCCTACGGTCTCTGCAGCCCTCTGACTCCGGCATGTACCAGTGTACGGCCACGGAGAAGAACTTCAAACACACGCTGGTCAAGCTGCAGCTAGTGGTGCTGTCGAGCCGGGCCGTCAACAACGTGCTGGTGGAGGGCGGAGGAGGACTGGTGCCGTCTTCCATCAACTCAGGCAGCACCCAGTGGACCCCCAGCGCGGGTCAGTACAAGGACCTGCTGACCATCCTGAGCCAGCCAGAGATGAGCCTGATCAATCAGTACTGCCAGGACTACTGGCAATACGGAGACCCGCTGATGGGCGCCCTCAAGACCAAAGACCTGAAGGAGCTCAAGGAGCAGAAGAAGCCCCGCAACCGCCGGCATCACGGGGAGGGGGAGGAGAAAGAGGAGCAGGAGGAGGTAGAGACATGAGGAGCCTGGCTTTGCATCTGAAAACACCCTCAGCCACCCTTATCCCCCCCTTACCCTGTGAAAACTGGGAGAGACTCATTGAGAGTAGCAAAAAATATTCCACCAACCGAGAAAAAAAAGCAAACTGAGAAAAAAAGAGGCTTCCGAAACAAAACCCCCACATACACCTTCTCAAACAGTAAGATATATGATACACAGTATTTATTGTAGGTTGTATATAGTATCATTCTGTGGATTTCTTTGTACTTATAGAAAAAAAAACATGCTCTTTGTGTATAGGTACCTTTGGGGCAAATATTATTGTTATTATTGATGTTGTTAATTTTATTGTTGCTGTTACTGTCATTACAAAACTCATCTGTCAGCATCATGTGACCTCGGCGACTGTTGGGAATGTGTTATCAGCGTGTAAGCTGTTCGGAGCGAGCTGTGAGAATGAGATGAGTTGATGATAAGGGGTGATGGGATCTCTGTCGTTTCTTGCTTGCTTTGACTCGATGCCAGGACTCTTTTCATTTCTGGACGCTCACAGGACGCCTGCGATGCATCCTCCCTCGTGGATGCATGCCGACAGAGACTTATTATTGCAAGGGGACCATCGACACATGGTCCCAGTTATAGAGGGGGAAACAATCCTTTCTCCATGGGAACCCGGACGCACAGAGGACTGTTCCAATATTCACGCTGGTGTAATTGGGTCTTTTAAAAGGAAACTGGTACTTGCTACTCTTCTACTTCCCAAGGTTTGAGGATCCTTGATATGGATTCTGATGTTTTAATTCTCAGTGTTACTCTACTTTGAGTTAACTAAAGCTTTTTCTGACAGTGAACTCAAGCTTAACTAAAAGGGGGATCGGAGATTGATGACTTCCGCCAAGGTCATTTCGATAAGTGAAAATGACTGGATGTATCCGCAACCATAAGTCAGATCCACTTCAAAATTCAAAACCTTCTGCCTTGGCCAATGCTATACGATTCCACCAACTTTCATGAAAATCGGGCCCGTAGTTTTTCCGTAATCCAGTTGACAAAAAGACAACCAAACCAACAAGCTGCTCAAAAAACTGAAACAATTCGTAGACGCAAGCATTAGATCGGTTCTTGTTATATTATGAAATAGAGTGGTTGGGTTTCATACAGATCCAAACATCCTCTGAGCTGAGGTTGAGGTGCAATAAAGGGTCAAGGTTATGCACAAAGGGCATTATTCTTTTACTTTCAGGGGACATTGGCTGGGGCCAAATGCAACAAGCACACTCGGGCAAGTTACTAATGTAAAATGTTTTTTTAAATCCATTTTAAGATGAAAGCTGTGCCCAGATCAGGCAGCGGCTGTTTTGTTTTGTTCTTTCTTCCTTTGACATTCATATGTGAAAAAAAAATAATTGCCCGTATACACAACAGAGCATTGTAACAATGTTGTGACACTAACCAAAATGTTGGGAAGCTGGCTTTCATTGTGTGCATGAACCTGTATTTGTACTGTAATTCTGATAAGATTCTGTGTGGTCGTTCCTTTTTCTTCTGTTTTTCATCTCTACAGGTGTACAGTATAGTCTCTGAGGGACATTCTCAGTAAAGTGACACGGGGACAACACATGCTTTAAGATGTCCTTATTTCAAATATACCCCTGTATGAAGCATGATGCATCTTTTCACTGATATCATTTAAATCAGAGTATTAAGGGATTATTTCACATATGTGTTTGGAAAAAGCACATAGGGGAACATATCATACTTTGGCGTATTAGCTGTGTAGATGAAGCAGTTTTTGATGAGGGGGCTTGTGAAAACAACCCCTTATGTTATAATATGGCACTCAATTATAACTCCACAAAATGCAGTGTGTTAGGTAACGATCTGCTGCATTCTGCGAACACAAAACGTTTTTATGCTTGGGAGCATAACATTTATTTAAAAATGTTCATCTTTTTGTCAATCAAGACATCCATTTTGGTTGGTTATGACATGATGTATTATAATATTTTTGGGGAAATAATAACATAATGCTGTGTTACCACTTAAGGTGCCGTTACATGGCTGTTATAATGATAGTTCTATTGAATGCAGGTGTTATGCTCTATTCAAAATATAAGTACAGCAGTCCTTCAGCAAGTCAAATGAATGACTTTTTCATGTATAAGAATATATGGAGGGAAGAAAACATCTGGAACGCCTGGTTATTTTTGAATATTGAAGCTTCAAAACATGTTGCCTAGCATTCAGACTGTATTGAATACCTTTGGAAAGATGCATCCATAAGTCATACAGAAGTATCTGTATCTGCTATTTAATCTGGGAAGTCTGCATTCCCAGAGTCAATCACAGCTCCTGATTGTCTCCTCCAAATGAGACCAGGGGTTATGCAGCAACAAAAAAAAAAAAGAAATGCAAGGAGAGGTTGTACAAATTGTTGGTATTTTTAAGAAAACGTGTCTGTAGTTTTTGAGTGTTTTTTTTTTTTTTTTGTATTTTTGCATCATCAGACTTTACGGAGAAAAAAGAGAAAAAAAACTAAATGCACAAAAGGTGATGTTCTTGTAATGACTTGTGTAAATTACTCTATCTTCCCTTTCCATTGTTGTTGCTGACTAATAAATTAAAGCTCTATATTTTATAAGAATGGAATGCTCCCCCGCCTTCATTGTGATTGGCTTGATACTGGATGTTTTCCATGTTTCTGCCCAGAACCCTCTGGATCCTTGGAATAAAGTTGTACCTGTTAAAGAGAGATGTACGCACATTTGTATAAAATATACACATTGCATTTGTGTTTGTAATTCAACTATTGGAAGGTAAAAAAAACCTCCAATAAAAGGACGCAGGATGAGATTTTCTCACTGGGCCTAATAGGTATTGATTATGCAAGTTCCTAATCCTTGTCAGTTAATGCTTAAATCAAACTTGGTCATTACTCAAAGGTTTATAAACTCAGATTAGAGGTGATCAATAGTGCTAGATAATCAGAATATACCTGTGGGGGATAGATAGGGTTGAAAATCAATCCTCATTTCTCCCAAGTTTACCAGAGGCAATTTGCCTTTGAAAATAAAATAAGACACAGCAGATTGTGTTTTAAACTGAACAATGTAAAAAACAAAATTACTCACAAATGGCCAGCTCAGGCTAAGGGACCCAAGGGTCAACGTTCAACCCTAGCCATCACCTAAACAAAATGACTCGAAGTGAAAGATATCAACTAGGAAGAGACTCAAATTGACCAGAAAATAAATGAAAACAGATACAAAAAAAGATTGTAAAGAGGCTGAAACAACAAGATTGTCTTGGTTCAACTGTTTCAACACGTGATGGTGTTTGTCAGGTAGCAAACATTAGCTTAATCTTTCTATAACTTAATCTACTACTACTTGGTTGACAATAGGGAAAATGCAGTTAGCTTGTTGGAGAAAATCACATTTATGTCAAGTACTGATCTGAATAACCTGAGCCTCAACTCACACTGCTTTTACATTTTTTTTATTTCAGAATGCCTCTCCTCTCAAACACAAGAACAGAAATGTGAATGTGCTAATAAAAACGAAAATCCCCCGTACGACATGTTACAACAATTGGTTTAATTTAGCATCATATGAGAGTTACAAATGGTATCAACCCGAACATTGCTGCAACAATTTATGAGATATTAAAGACAATGGAAATTACCATTCATCATTGTTCTTAGGCCCATTTTCTGATATAGGACCCAACAATCAAAATTACCAGTCTCCAGATGATTTACACCACTTGTATTACAATTTAGCCTACTGTACGTTTTACCTCCCGCTGAACATCATCCCCACTAAAATGTTGCCACCTAGCTGGCATGTAAGGTGATTCAGATCAAACACACCTGACAGGTGCATTGTGGGTCTGGCTAAAATGCTAAATGCTAACGTGGATGCTCGTCATGGTGGATGCTGGGGAACCGTACCTGTGCGTGAGGCCTCTCTGCTGTTTCTAGAGCCTCATTAAACTCGACACGACGTGTCAAACCTTTCCGGAGTGCAATGTGACAGAGACACCGGGACTGGTGACAATATGCTCTGAGATTAAAAACCAGATTTTTGGAGGATTTCGTGGAGCTCGGGACTCAGACTACGCTTCAGACAGGTGAGTACAGCAACATCGACAACACACTTTGATAAATCTCTACCGAGAGGAACTTCAATGTTGCTAGGCAACGAAGCGTCGTGTGTACAGTTTGGCTGCTGTGGAGTTGTGATGGTTTCTACCAGAGGTGCTCAAAACATTTTCACTCATAGACTCCTTACAACATGGGCAGTATTCAAATGACCCCCCCACCCCACCATTTCAATTACAACAATGTATTGGCTTGTCGTACAGCTAGCCTACGTTGTAATGTGAAAGAACAACACATCTAAAATATATTTCTCAGGATATTCTACAAGTTATGTGTGTTTATTCAGTTGATTGACAAAACAGTTGAACTAAACGTACAAACATTATACACTATTATATTATTCATTGGACTTTTAAGCCCTTTGTGTAGACTAATTAATACATAATTGTTCTATATCAAGATCATTTCAATGTAACCGATTTAAAACCTATGCCACTTTGTGAGTAACGGGTTTGTACATCTGTATTGTCTGCTTTGGGGATGTTTTCATTCTGCTGTGTATTCTTGGCTGGCTGTTTAAGCTACTGTATATTCAGCTTTTTAAAATTATTATTATTATTTTTAATTGTCTGGGTTTTATGTAGTGTTTTTCCTGCTAGAAAAGCCTCCTGCGTGATCGAGGAAGTCATCCTACTAGGAAGAAGCTGACAACCCATCCATCTTTTTTGTTGTCGTTGTTTTGATTGAGCACACCTTAGTGGAAGAAAATTGGATATTGTCAATAATATGAAACCCGTTTGAGAGGTGCCTTTTAGGTACTCTTACAGTGATAATGCCTGAACAAGGGAACTACAGCCCACCATTTGTTATTCCAAGTTCAACTATCGACCAATATTACACGAGTGCTTCCAACTATCAAAATTGCTTACTCGGCAGTGTTGTTTCCATCCTAAAATGAATTACAATAATATGTGCTTGTAATTACATGAAGGCAAGTCTGGCTCAGAGCATCCAAGGGGGAACAGGCTGTTATCGGGTCAGAGAAGTGTTCTTCGGTATAGCACATCGGGGTTTCTGCGCCTCATAAAAGCCTTGATGGTAGAGTTGACCCCTGGTCAGCCCCCGAGTAACTCACATTCCCCTACAAATATCTAGGTCAAGAAAGTGGCAAGCAAAGGGAAAAATCCATGGATGGGGTTACATGGAGGACAAAATGTATGAAGATAACCTCAGGTCAGTTGTTATCCCGGGTTTAAGACTCGTTTCAATATTCTTTTACTTAAGGCCCACTTCTGGTCGTTAAAACGTTCAAAGGACCGCTTTACTTTGTGTTGTGGCACTGTCAGCTGTAATGGCCACACAAAATATTCTGCCTACCATCACCCATCACTGCCTGTTGTTATGATTTGATATTCAGGATCATATTTTCTTACCACTTGCTTTGGTGCAGGGTTTCCTCCCACATCACTTCAAAACTGATCCATTTCATGTCTTGGCATTTTAGGGAATGTGGCTACCAGTGGCAAGACCTGTTTGTCTCTACTTAATGATGTTTCGTGTGGTGCTATTCAGACCTAAACGCATGTGAACTTTTGAGCTCATGAAGATATTAAAATCAACATATCAAAGAAATGTGAAAATATGTAAGACACCGATAGACTGGGACCTCAGCAAGGGGTCACCAGGACTAAATGTCACAGTGCTATTGAACTTCTAAGGGAAATTTCTTCAGAACTGTTCCAAATAATTACACTCAATGCCTGCCATGAGGCAATCAGTTGTACAGATGGTGATATGGTATGCTCTTTTGGACAGTTTTGCATTTAGGGATGCAATGTTTGGAAGAGTGTTTCACAACCTGCACACACCTGGCCAATAACTGTTAAGTGTGAATGCTTGTTAAATAGGCTGTTTTTGAATAATACCACACTGTTGACTCATTCCCCCCCAATTATTTGGGAATATATTTTTGGGAGGGGGTTCAGATGCTTTCAGTTTATATAGCAAGCAGTTTGTTGAAGCATATGGCAGCCTACAGTACAATTTTGTGAAGCAAAAACCTGATTTTGTTATTCCTCAATCCTTTCACAACCACCACGTGTTTCATGGCACACCTGCTGTGGTAGTGTTTGCGTCTCTGTTATCCAACAAGAGAAGGGAAATGCCGATGAAATTAAAAGTGTAGTTTCACTGTACACATTGCTACACATTGCATGTTCAAGCATGAATATTTGGCAAGTCTAGAATCCCACAACAAACTGGGATTTAAATAAGTAACAAGGAATAAATGTCTTCTGAACTCTCAGAACAACTCAGATGCTTCATAATTCATGGAAGCTAAAAACAAATTAGCAAAGCAGAAGAAACATCGATGCAAAACATGTTGCCTTCTTGTTTCCACGTGCATAAATTAAGGATAAAAACAGGACACAGTGCAGATGACATTTGTTCCTTTCTTGTATTTGACAGTACCTTCACGAATACATACATGACATGGACAACATGTAGTCCTAGATTCATGTTTGGTGATTATGCTCTTTGTGTAATGTGTACAAAGGTTATCCATTTCATCTGCTCAATTTAGCAGCGATGACATATTGTTAAATTTGGATGAGAACACGTCTTACAAGTCGCCTTTTTATCCTGCCTTGGGTTTGTTTCAGGACAAGACAGAAAGAGGTCGGATGGTTCGGGTAACCATCACAGGGCATTCCAGGCATCAGATGACATCTGGGCTTTCGAGAACTCTTTTGTCCCCTTTTCATTTCGCCCCATAGATGGAGCTCTGTTCCCTTCTCTTATCTGATCCCTATCAAGGACGCAGAGTCAGCGTGGGAGTCGGACAGTCCTGGATAAAAGAAACCACTCACTTCAAATCCAACCACCTCCGCCTCTGAATCAGAAACTGGCTTAAAACCAAGAGACTGATCCACATTTGGGAAATTCAAAACTACCCACAACAAAGGTCCACCCAACCAAATCTGATCAGACATTTCTCTGCACCATTCAAGTATTATCTCCTCCAGAGGCGTATCACATGACATAATGCCACGCAACGGCATCGCTCACATCATTCAATTGACTTTTCAGACGTGGAATCCGGCTTCGGTGTTATCGTCGTGTACGATCTGGTGCTCGGTGGCTCAGAGGCAGTCATGACATTCTGTGGTTATCTGCTTCGTCTCTCGGACACTTGCTGCTTTGTTGGAGCAGATAGTCAGAAGTTGGAAAGTGAGACGCAAGGTTTGGCATGCCGTGTGAAGAACCGGTTCGCAGACATCGCTCTGACCTACAGACTTGGCAGCTGTTAAATAGTAAGCTCGGTCCATTGACGACATGATGAGCTGACATTAACCTAATGCCTCAACCTGGGATTTGTCACAAGCTGGGTTGCAGAGTTTAGCTTTTAAAGTGACTGGATGTTTTATTGGAGGCATCACACCCTTTTCTGGCAATAATGAACTCCCAGTTATTTCCAGACTTTCTTAGGCGTGTGGAGTAACTACTGGAGTCTGTTAAAGGAAAGCAGAGCAAATGGGGAGCAACACTGCTCTCTGTTGGTTCTGTGCAATCACAACAGCAGTCCTCGATCAAGCAGCTTTGCTATTAGTCAACCAGCAGATGGCAGGATTTAATAGTGTCTGCAGTCCTCTTCATATGGAATAGAAAGCTTTGAGAGAATACATCTACTAAGCATACAACACCTTTTTTCAAATATGCCGAAAATGTACGAATAAGTGTAAAACTGTGGAGGTTTGTACAATAATATCAAATAGCTTGCAATATTTTTTGCTGAATAAGACAAACTAATTTGGGAAATAGTTATTACTGGAAGTAGTACCTGTGTATTTTACTGAACTAAATATAGTTCACTCTAGAAATTACATTACAAAGTGCAGTGACTATTCGCTTTAGGTGCAAATACTTTTATCGTATAATCAAAACCAAATCACTAGCTGGATTTTTCTATTGAAGCTTTTAGATTTTGACATGATTTAATATTGGTAAAGCTCTGTTTTTAAGTTGTATTAATGGATAAAGCTATTTTATTGGCATGTTATGTCTGCAGGACCTCAGTGGCATGCCTTACTTAGTAAACTGAACTGGGAGGTTGTTGATTGATTGCTTTTAAACCTGCACTTGTTAATAAATCAATGCGCAGTACCACCTCCATCAATCACAACCATAATTATTCTCATGAAAACTGTCATTAGTATCCATCCCATGCCTGATAGAGTAACCTAAGAGATGGAAACATCGATAGAAGAGCATGGAAACACGTATTACATGCAGACCTGCAGGAGTTGTGTAAGTAGAATCAATCTTGCTTGCTGCTACTGAGTACTTCTGAATGCACTACATGTTCACAATGTCCCAGTAACATACATTCAGGATTCTGAATACCAATTTGATTCCATGGTCAGAAACTATAATTAAAAAGCAACTAATCCCATTTAATAAAACACATACACACCTTTATTCTTGTCAAATAATTACTTTTGTTTGGAAGTTAAACAGCTCGTATTTCTGTATTGCTTTGAAAACCTCACCTGCAACAACTGAGTCATCATGTGATAAATAACTTTTCTCACCCAAATCTTCAATTTACAAGAATATCTTTAAATACATCAGGAATTTGCCCTTTTTTCACCCAATAGTCATTTTTACTGCAAAGACCATTCTTCACCTGCGTTCAACAAACACACAGCTAACCGCTAACAAAATGACTAGGAGTTGTTGTTCACTATGTAGCATTATTGGGGGAAAATAGGGATGCCACGGTGTGTAATAGGTAACTGTGTAGGTAACATTCCTTCTATTCTCCTGTATCTACAGTACGTGCAGTAACTGTCTGAGCTACTTTAGTTAGTTTGTACTGTAAGTTTGGTTTTGCCAAGAGAAGGTAATATTCTGTAAACTTTCCTTGACTCCAAGGACAGCATCTGATCAGTAGCCTTTCATCCTTTTGATTGCCTGTTGAGAGAAACAGGAAACACTTCTCCCACCCTACCGATCCTAATGAAGTCATCCAACTACACAGAGACCGTGTTAGGATCCCCCTGAGCCCCGATGAGTGTTTGGATGGCTGCATACCTTTTGTACAATGGGCATGAAAAAGAGAAGACCTCCCGAGAGGAAGCCTATTGAAACCCCAGAGGGCCTGGAGAGTGAGCTCTCTGCATTATTATTCCAACAACACGCAGTTCGAGTATCTAGGAAAGTGTCACCAAATGGCACTGCTGGGATTTTTCGAGCACGAGTTCACACCCCACCAGGAAGGCTGCTAAGCTTGTGCTAATTGAGAGTGTGTAACACAGATGCTCTCCTCTGGGTTAGAGGGAAATGAGTGTAATGACGCAGGCTGTTTCCCACATTTCCTCTAAATAATCAAGCAGATCTTCAGTAGTTGCATGAAACATGAGCCCTTTTTCATTTCTCAGTTTTCCCCCTGCTCCTCGACTCCTCGACTCGCGTCGATGTCCCGCCCACAGGAGATGCAAGCGGCGGAGTCGAAGAGGGGAAACGGCAGGGCGTTTAGAGAGATGAGAAATCTCTCCTCTGAGGTGACGTCCATTAATGATGACAGGAGGAACAGCAGCACTGTGTTTATGACAATTTATATACATTTCCGAATTCTTTTTCAAAATGATCGTTTTCCCCAAAAAATCTGCCTTTTTTTTTTTTCACATTTCTGCCTTTTTTTCTAAATGTTGACTTTTTAAATGTCCCACTATTTTCTCATTATTTTAACTCCTTTTCCATGTGGCCTAATCATCTTATTTTAAAATGCACACTTTTTATCTCCCAATCTTTTTTCCTTTAGATTTTCTTGTCAAACTTAATTTGTTTTTTCAAAATTAGAATTTCCAGCTATTTCTTCAAAATGATCACTTTTTTCCTAAAAGATCAGACTTTTTTTTCAAATTTCTGAAGTATTTTTTAAATGTCCAATCATTTCTTCAAAAGGATCACTGTTTGATTTTGAAACTGTACATGCACCTACACACTGTACAACACGCACCTACACAATACACACCTACACACAGCATGCAGATCAGGCTACAGCCGCTGTATATTTCATGTGATGCACTATGGATTTATGAAATATATCTCCTGTTTAGAGTGTAATGTTGGCTTTGCGTCACGATTAAAGCAGCTAATATCCAGGGTGGATGTCATTAGTGAGTAATAAACGGTGAAGGGCAGAAAGTTTGATGCGCATTTGATTTAAATGTCCACTGTCTGACCATTAAGAGGAGAAATTATGAGCATAAGCGATGAGTAAACAGATGAATTAGAATTTTATTACCATCAAAGTCATCAACTCAGTACAATGAGTACGGTACAGAGCTCACAAATGCAAGACAGGACCTACAAATGACCACTGGTCCTGGCAAACATCACATCTACAAATACACCTGTAAGTGCGTGGTGAAATGAACAGACATGGTTTTTAATAAATACAGTGAAAAATGTATCGGAGAAAAAAACCCATTGCTTTAAACAGTGTTCAGACAGTATTTATTTGCCATCTAAACAAAGAGAACGGACTACATGATCAAATCTATTCACATAAAAATCTGATATTTTGTCTCTCGTTAAAATCTAAATATTTATCTTCAACAATGTAAGAAATAATGTAGCGATATAATCTGAATGATAGATATAGATACCAATCTATAGCACAAATTAAAAGGAGATCACATGTTTAAATAAGAGACTCTGAGCTGAACAGAATCAAACCGTACCTTCTACCGATTATAAATATCTTCATTTTTATCCAAAATGCACATTTTTAATATAAATTCACAGGTGTTTACAGTCAACGACAGATTGGGTGGAGTCAGACAGTGACCGAGCCGAAACATATTTAATTTAATCATCTTGTAATCTTTTAATGCTGCTGTCTTTATGCGACCAGGGAATTAAAAGTGTGTGTGTGTGTGTGTGTGTGTGTGTGTGTGTGTGTGTGTGTGTGTGTGTGTGTGTGTGTGTGTGTGTGTGTGTGTGTGTGTGTGTGTGTGTGTGTGTGTGTGTGTGTGTGTGTGTGTGTGTGTGTGTGTGTGTGTGTGTGTGTGTGTGTGTGTGTGTGTGTGTGTGTGTGTGTGTGTGTGTGTGTGTGTGTGTGTGTGTGTGTGTGTGTGTGTGTGTGTGTGTGTGTGTGTGTGTGTGTGTGTGTGTGTGTGTGTGTGTGTGTGTGTGTGTGTGTGTGTGTGTGTGTATACAGAGACTAACGTGGGGACTCACACACACTTATCTGACAGCAGCAGACATGTGCTAGTTAGTCGGCAGAGGACTATAGACTTTTACTTACAGGGACATGGACTGTATCGAAAGGACACCAGGAATCACAGTTTCTGCAGCCATTCGAATATTGCTCAATTTCCTCTAGAGTGATTACAGAGACCTCGTTCTGTAGCTCATTATTTATACTCGAGGGGACCAGCGACAAGAAAGGAAAGATTGTTATTACTGTTAATCAAGTATAAGGAGGAACATCTATGGAACAAACATGAGTGAAAGAGCTATAAAAAGAAAGCAATAAAGATATGGCATTTAAAAAAAAGAGTTCAGAAATGTCAAACATTTGCTTCATAATCATTTTCGTACAATAGAGGTCAGCAAAGATGGCGAGTTGACCCAAAAGTTGCCACAAATCTAAAATGATGCAAGTTTTCCCTTAAAAGCTGCATGTAGTTAATGCTTTACAGTTACACCCAAGTATTAAGACATATGTGGCGCCTTAAGTCAGTATTTAATCACAAAGGACACGATAAAATACAAAGTACATACAAGTAAACAGAGATCTAGCAAAAAAAAAAGACATTTATTGTCACGTGATGATTAAGGATGTCATGACGTTTCTAAAAAAGGAAAAGCTACAAATTAATTTGGATGCATAGAACTGCTATGTAATGAAGACTTGTCTATTTTCGTACTACTTACATTGACAACAGGGGTGCTAAATGAACAGTGGTGATAGACAACATAATATATAGTGTGCTTTTTAAAGTAGGTTCAGCCTCGGCTTGGCTTGTGGCAAAAGGCGTGGGTGCTCTGGCCTGCGATAAATTTGGTGGCAGCGCATCTTTATCCACCAAGTGGCTGGAAATGTGAGATGAAACCGCAGAAAAAAGTGAGAATGCATGCTGTTTTGGCTACTTCTACAAAGGTCTCTATATACAGAATCTTTACACTTACAGCTATGAGGTTCTTTCCTGAGCAGGAAGTAAGCAAAGGAACATAGTGTTTACGTGTGTGCTTATGTAAGAAGCTGCCTGGTTCAAAATAAAATACCGGGCATAATAACCCCCAGTCACCAATCCCAGCATTGTTTGACGCACAATAGCTGGTTAGTGTAGACAATAACGGATAGGAAAGATTACCATATTCCACCTGTGACAGGAATATGTGATCTTCTCCAGGCGAGAGGACCAGCACTTACTGAGTATCACGGTACAAGGTCAACATTTCAGAAGCAAAACTTTTCTACTAATTCTAAGAACAAATACTGTAATTGCAAGACTGGTGAAGGGAAGTTTCCCAAGTCGGCTCATTAAAAAGGAATCAAAGCCGTATTCAGCACAATTATGCCTTCCTATATTATCTTATCTCTAAGAGAGGAATAGGATAGAAGACTTTAGCTGTAAGAAGCAGCTTGATGGCAAATCTGTTTCTGCTCCTAAAACTCATGAGTGGGGAGAAAGAAGTGTTTAATTTAATCTGACATCAAATACTGGAGGGGTCATTGAAAAAAAGACACAATAAGTGTAAAAAGAAAGCCAATGCGACGCGGCACTCGGGGAAAGGTAGCACACAGCCTCCATGAGATGATACTAATGCTGCAAGTGAGGGAGAAGCAGAGTCAGTGTCACCATGCTAGCAGCTAATGTACAGTGTGCAGGAGTTGATGGGGACTGCAAAGGTCACATAGGAAGGGATGGGTTGCGCAGTGGGGGGGGGGGGTTGTCTAACCCTGCTCGTCCCCGGCCTCGGTGGCTGTATTGAGAGCAGCTTCTCCGTTACAGCGCGATGTGGGCTCGGCCTCCTGCGGCGCCGGCGTCGGTTGCTGTGGCTCCCCGTCTGAGGCGGCCGCCCCATCTCCAGCCTCCGGCGCTGGTTGGCTTATCTCCACTCCAGCAGGGAGCTCTGTGACGACAGCAGGCGCTCCCTCGGGTACTGCAGCGGATGGGTCGCTGGCAGGTTGGGGAGCAGCGGCGTCTGCCGGGGCAGCAGCAGCAGCGGGGCTGGCTGCCCTCGAGTCGCTCTGCTCAGGTGCTCTCAGCCTCTTCATGATGGTGGTGACACGCACGGCTTTCTGTTGAGGGAGAACCAACCAAGCTCAAATAGGTGATGTAACCTGAAGAACCAGCTCAGACAACATCAACTCTCACTGGACTGCCTTAACTTTTAGGGTTTGTCTCCACATTATCATGTTTTTCTGAGCACCAGCGTCTCTTTTATTTATAAAGGGAGGTGAGCACATGGGCGTCACTGGTGGCAAACAACTCCAAGCACTTCAATTTAGAAAATTTTAACTTTTCAGAAAAGCATGGTGATGTCATAATAGAAATTGGAGGAAAAGTTTAGCCGTGTCTACGTAATGAAAAGTATGATAACAAGGACCAAAAAGTCTGTTTGTTTGAGCAGATTAGCCGAGCAGACCCTGAATGATGCTGCCTGAGTGACTTTTGACGTCGTACTTGGATCGCCCTCCACGCTCTACAGCAGTCACCCTGCAAGATCTCATAGTCCTGATTGGTGCTCATTGTGAAAAACATCCTCAAACAAATATATTAGCCCAAATAAGTTGATAGAACAAAAGTAAAAGATAGAAAACAATTGAAAAAACTCTGGGAATATCTTTCTGATGAAACACAAGTAGGGGAAGTGTTTTCTGCTCAAAATAGCTGAGGGGCTTACCTTCCATTTAGCCCGGGCAAAGTTCTTCTCTATTTGTGCACACACGTTTTCCTTGATGTTCTTATCTGAAGCCGCACCGCCAGAGATCCTGTTGTGGAAAATGGGAAAAGCACAACTTCACTTAACTTTATGCCCTATCTTCTGAAGCCCCTGGCTGCAGCACAGTATTACTCAATTTTTGGTTCATTTTGTTGACTGGCAAACTTTTAAAGGAACTTTGTAATCTTTTTTAAGGATTATTCCATTTGAGACGTTTTGTCCTTGTCTTTGTCCCCTGTGAAAAATCTATTTCTGTCTTCAATTTATACTGGAACTG
Organism: Eleginops maclovinus; assembly: GCF_036324505.1. Classification (NCBI taxonomy): domain Eukaryota; kingdom Metazoa; phylum Chordata; class Actinopteri; order Perciformes; family Eleginopidae; genus Eleginops; species Eleginops maclovinus. The sequence continues at coordinate 25,644,889 of NC_086368.1, read as the reverse complement.
TCAGTGATTGATGTAATTGATTCATACAAGCGTTTTAACCCCAAATACTTGGTTATTGTCCAAATATAACAACTACCAAATCTTTACAATGCCATAATATATTGTGAAAACACTGTGACAATGGAAAAAGGGCTCGCTTGTCATGATCATCCTACAGAGAATCATCCGCTGAATCCTCAGATTCCCTCGGGTTAACAGCTTTATGGCCAGTATCAGCACTAGGCAGCTGTATTCAGCCAAAAGCTCTGTTGCCCCTCTGTACGCCACCTGTCCGCTGCAAACTGCTGACACACACAGTTCTAGCTGGTGAACTGAGTGGAGCATTTAGCAGCTAAAGAGACCAATATTTCCCTCAGGAGTTGGCAGAGACCAAAAACTGAGCCAAAGGAGATGAATACTGGAGTATCATTTCTCAGGTGGCCATAAATCATAGAGTGTATAAAAGAAAATGATGTATTCTCCAAGTCTGAAAAGTGAAGCCAATCTGAATTGGGCCTTAAACCTGATTTATTTTTTTTTTTATGGCCAGAAGGGGGTGATGTTACTGGTTCCAAGTCTGATTCTATAGAAGTCTATGAGAAAATGACTCCCTGAAAATAAAAGTTAACAATTTCCCCTCACCAGTTTATGCTTCCAATGGAGAAGTGATTACCACAGCGACTTGTTAGTCACTATAAAGGTCTAGCAATGCGTATCTACACCCCCCACCAGCTCTGCCCTTACAGTCAGGTATGGTAACTTTGGGCTCCAAAAAACTAAGATGACCACCAAATGCCTAACTGAATCCAAACCAATGTCAACCTCTTTTATTCAATCTATGGCATAAACACTTTTGAATTCATTCTGATTGTGTAAATATCAATTTACAGTAAGGTTGATTCTATGTTATGTTATTTCCACTGCCCTCGAGTGGCCAAAACCCTCTCTTATTGCCAGCCAGTCTGTTAGCATGCTAAAAAAGTATTTAACACCGGGAATATCTTTTACATTTTTGGATATTTTGTCACAAATCTGGTTGAGGGATTATTATATTTAGATGATTTCTGTTATAACGCCCCTCTTTGGGAACATGAATATCTGTCCCAAATATAATGGGAATCATTGGATCACCAAAATCAGTAAAATACATTGCCTGGGAAACATGAATCTCTGTGCTTAATTTTGTGCTAATCCCTCCGATTCCGATATTTGTCTTGGATATTCCAGACTTTACTATATCTAGAGACTTACTGCTTTGGTTTATTGAGTAAAACATCAATATGGTTGCTGTAGTAACTTGCAGCCTAATCAATGATGTTCTCATTTAAAACTGTGAGCCTTTTTGAGGATGAAATATGAATTTAAGAGACACTTCAAACAAGGAAGGAAAGTCTGCTATTTTCAGCCGTTCTGATCACATTACAGTCCGATGAAACTGCCTGGGTTTAAATGGTCTGCACAATACATCAAAGCTCTTCCGCCTACCATTCATGGTTTATAGCCTCCTGGGCCGTCAGTCTCTGGTCTTGATCCACCTCCATCAAACGGGCAACCAGACTTTTAGCTGTCAGAGAGAAAACACAGAAAAAAGTCAACAATAAAGGGATTGTTTTCCTTAAGGACAGAAATGTGACGTGTGTTTGGCCACTCTAGGGTAAAGAACGGAAGCACAGTATTTGGATTTTGAAAGGGCTGTCATCGTGTTTCTCTGCAGTGTTAACGTTGTCCTTAAAGCACCTGAATCTGAGATTTCATCCCAGTACGGAGAGTCAAACTCATAATCGCCGGCCAGGATCTTTCGGAACAGGTTCTTGTCGTGGTTTTCGTAATCATCGTCGTCAGTTTCGTCGTAGAAAGGAGGGTTGCCCGACAGCCTGAGTAAGCAGAGAAAAACCAAATATAAACCAGGCCTATAACAGCATGTTATATTACATGATAATCCTTCAGCTCAGTCTCGATTACATCTTTTGAAGTGTCTTTTGTGAACCCATGGTATTTCACAAACTAACCAAGTCCGCTTGTTGTCTTTTAATTTACAACGTTAACTATTTATTCAAAACTGAGACCGTAATTGTTGGGAAAATACTGGATGTTTCAAGGGCGGAGGTGCATATGATAAGCTTTGTGACAACGAATAACATGATGATTCAGCCTCTATGGAGATCGGCATATGACAAGCATGATCATGACCTGACGTGGGCTGAAGCTTATCTGAACAAAACGTTGTAAGTTGCTTTGAACCGGTATTTCTCCATCTTGTATATAAGCATGTAAAGGACACTGTTCGGGGAACTAAGCTGATGACGAGTGAGATTTTTCTATCCGTAATCTTGGAGAATATGGGTTTACCTCGAATCGTACTTAATAATGCAGTTAGGGTTAGAGTCAACCAATCTGAACCAGACTTGGTCTGCTTTATGAATGAAGTCTGCAGCTTCTGTATATTTTATGTCACTACTTACAGTATGTACATGATGACACCTGTTGCCCAGCAGTCCACGGGCCGTCCATACCGCTGTCTGCCAACCACCTCTGGAGCTGCATGAGAGAACAGAAACATCTTTCAAATCTCTGAAAGCCTCAACAGGCTGCCAGATCACATCATCCACAAACTTGTATTTGCTTCACGGTGTGTTTCTGTTCTCACCCAGGTACTCTGGTGTCCCACAGGGGTCTTTGATGAGTCCGTTCTCCAGCTTGGCAAGATGGAAGTCACTGATGACTATTTTAGAGTGCTTCAGGCGATTGTAGTACACCAAGTTCTCCAACTACAGAAAAACGCACATTTCAATGTCAATGCTTTATGTCATATTCATGATTAAGTCTTCATTTCATGGTTTAATCTAGTGACAATTAGGAGGTGGGAACTCTGTTTTCAATCAAATAATAGACTGAAAATATCAAAAGTGTAATTATTCAATGCAGATTAAAAGAAATGACATTCAGTTTAAGTCTGGGATTGTATTATGATTGGGCTGAAGCCAAATACCTCAACTAATTTGATTCTATATCAATTTCAAAATGCATGGGTTGATTTAAACTTACAGTCCCATACAGGGAGATTTGAGATGTAGTGAGGTGGAGAAGCTAATTGAACTTTTGCCTTCGATTGTAATCATATTTCAACCATCTTCTTCTTTTACTCCATTGTCCTTTTAAATCAAGCACACGTTTTTGTGTATTTTGTGGCTAAGCTCTGGTAGTAGGGATGTATTGTTATTTCAGCAGGATTTTGATCACCTTTTATAAAATTAATTGGACACTTTTTTGTGTTTAAAACTGGTTGAAAGATAGTTTCTTGGAGAGGATTACAGTTGCATTTATGGTTTAACAGTGGGATGCCGCCGCAGTAATGACGTCCTGTAGCGTGCTACCTTGAGGTTTCTGTGAACGATATGCAGGGAGTGGAGGTAGGCGACAGCCTCCAACACCTGGCGCACCACGTTGCTGGTGTCTCGCTCTGAGTAGTAGCCTTGGTCCAGGATCCAGTCAAACACCTCTCTGCCTGTTGCCCTGTGAGTCAAAAAGGTAAGCAGAGCGATGCGCTACATGTTTGATATTGCAAAATCTTGAGTCAGCATTGGAAGATTTGCACAGTGTAACTGCAGTGCTATCAGATTGAATCAGATGTTTCTGTTATCCCCCGTTCTTTTAAAACGTTTCCATCTGCTCTCTAACTATTTGGAAATGCAAATGAGTGAAAAATAAATGCTGGTGATATATCTTAATCTGATTCAAATGGATTACTCTCCTGTTTGAGAGAGAATTTCCTTTCCTAAATATTTGTTTTCATTTGTAAAATGTCATTTGTTTGGGCAACTGAAATTGTGTTTTTCAGGAAGTGTTTTATTTTATTTGTTTTTTTCCATACATTGCTGAACTGCACCATTTCCTCATTTCCTGAATACTGTAGGAACAACACGATTTATATGTGTTGCCTACCAGGTGAGTTTTAATGCATGTGTGCACATTTCTTTGGTTAGAAATATACTTTAATCCGTTCTTATTTGTCGCTTATAGTCCTTTTTAAACAATGGGTTATTGGTGCGCTTCAGCCTTTTGTCAAAATGAATATAGAAACTCACAATAGATGATCCTAACAAATCCCCTGCCAAAACAAGTTACCTGAACATGTTTTCACAGGTAGAAAAAAGCAATTATATCCTGAAAATGATTTGTGCAGAATCATTTTAAGTAGAGAAACAAATGTAAGAAACTTGGAGCACCCTCGTTTTCAACTGTTTTAGTTGGTATATATTTTAATTCCATTAAATGTGCTTCATTGGAATAATGGTATCACATATACTTTATTGCCATTCTGGGTAAATCGTAAACATTGTGAGTCTCTTTGGATAACGCTGAGTGTAATGTAAGGTAATCATTCTTCCTCTCTCTCAGGGCTTCTGTAAATCAGAGAGAACGCATAGAAAAAGATTTGGTAATATGGAAGGATGAAAAGCTCTTATTGTAATTTCACATTGTAAATTCATAGTAAAATGTTAATTGCGTACTTCCAGGAACAACGTTTTGAAAAATACACACAAAACACCACACTTATTAAAGGGAAATGGTTTTAATCACCTCCCCATAGATCTGCTTTGTGTTTGATCGTTTTCTTCTGAATCTACAAATCAAATGTCCTCGAAGGACGAGACGAGTATCTCGCATTCAGTATATCCATGGCAATCAAAATCCCTAAGAACACTGGCTGGTGAGAATGCAGCAGGTAGCACAGCAAGCGTATCTGAATACCAAATGAGTGGAGTTCAGCACTGTGCTCGTATCTGCAGGGCCTCGGGCTACAACAGCTCATTCCCCATGAGTTTACAACCAACACACACAAGTTAGCGGGCCGAGATACAGCAAAGACGAGCAGAGAACCTTTCCCCTGGCTAATAAGACATCTGACTCACAGTTCAAGGAAGAGGAAGTACTCTTTTTTGGTCTCGAATACATCCACCAGTGCGAGAATGTTGGGATGCTTCACCCTGAGGAAATGTGACACAAAGACAGAGGGAGAAACACAGAGGAGAGAGAATGATGTCAGCATCAGTCATTCAGTGGAAGGAATAATGTGAAGAGCTGCTTTGTATAATAAGCTAGAGTCTTCACGGAGAGGGAGAGAGGGAGAGAGGGAGCCCGATCAGTTTTATTTCACAACACAGATCTATATGTTCAGATGTGCACCCATAGATAACCAGATGTATGTAATGTGGTGTGTTCATGTGGGCATAAAGACAACCATGGAGCAGCATGGAGCCGAACAGCTGATTGCGCCTTTGACAAACACAGCACCAGCTGGGACAATTAATAATTAATTTAGTCCAAAAAAACAAACAATTGATCACGCAGGAAGTTGGTATCATGCTCCTGTTTCTTAAAGGTTACTCTAACCATTTTCATAATGTGAAAAAGAAAAGCTGTGTCTGAAATTGCTTCCTCCTTCATACAAGAATCAGTATGTGACTTTATGAATGGAGAATTAATATGTGAGACCTTTTGTGCTTGATTATCTATTTGCGTCACGACTGACAAGTGCAGTGTTGTCTAACTGTCCGTTACATAAGCAGAGAGCAAATGGTTTGAATTGAGTTTGCATTTTTCCACATCCGGTTCCCTAATGATGAAGTCAATTTCTTTCTGAACGTGTTTGTGGTTACATTAAATAAGGTCTGTGGTAAACACAAGCTTAGGAAATGTTCTCAGTTTGTTACTCGACACAAAATTCCTCTGATAATACTACACGCGTGAATGTCTGAAACTAAGTGCTGTGTAAATGTTTTTAATTCAACAACAGAATACAGGGTTTTGTTTAAACCGGGTGACACCCTCTTACATTCAGAGTTAGCCCTTATAAATAAAAATGCAGATTTTCCCCTGTAAAATGTTAAAGTGGTGCCACAAAACAATATTTCTGTACTCTATAATAACTCTATAATAGTAAATAGGGGATGGATGGTGGGTCTGCCGGTGGACGAGTGAACTGTGATTTCAGAATTACATCCTTTCTTTTTCTGTCCTTTTCCTGTAGAGGAAGTATACTGACCCCGGATGTATTTGTTTGAGTGAGCAATATATATGACCTCAGCAGCTTTAAGACATGAACACCCTTTTATCTTCCGCTTCGGTCTAATGCAGGGGTGTCCAAACTACGGCCCGGGGGCCAAATGCGGCCTGCAGGCCATTTTGAATCGGCCCTCAGCTAATTCTGAAAGTATAATGGAATATGGCCCACAAATTAAACTTTTGCTTGTCTTATATTGTACCTCTCAGATACATATGTTAAATATATTAATGAGCCCAATTATCAAATCAATTCTGTCTTTTAAAATGTAAAACATTTTCTAACAAATCTTAGTTGATAAAAAAAAAACAATAACTTATTTCTATAACAAGTTTGAAATCTAACCTTCATATTTACTCTGATTATAAGCAATCTGAGCCTTCTGTTTTAAAGAATGAGCTGCCAACAAAATAAATGAAACCCCAAAGAGAGACGGGATGTAGGCTGTTTTTTCCTAAAGCATTTTCAAGTATCGCGCATTATTTACCTACATTTGATTTGTTTTGCTCACTTATAACTTAACTAGAGGCAATATACACCTCCATAAGTGGCCCAGCTCTTCGTATATTGTTCAGTATATGGCCCTCGGTGAAAAAGGTTTGGACACCCCTGCTCTAATGCATTGATTTTGCTGAAAAGTGGGCGTGGCTGTAATTTTGACTGGAAGTGACGTTGGCCCCCTCAAACTCTATTTTCCCCCTGGAATAGCTTTGCGTGATAATGTGTAGACACAACTACAAGAGCCAAAAATAATGGACATTCCATATCTGTACGCAACATCGAGATCATTTTTGACAATGATCTGTAATGTTTTATTTAACTGATCAAAACTTGGGACCAATTTCTATCATGATTTGTGATTCGGGACAATTTCGGTAAGCTATATTCAATGTCATTAAAACTTTCGCCTGTGAAGGAACCAAATGGTCAGTGCAAAGACCTGTCTTTCTTTCATTTTAACGAATAACTCATAATTTATGAACATTTATCCTTTTCAATGCCTAAATCAAAGCGTTTTAAATTCAAGACTAGTTTAATGTTTTGCCAGCAATTATTCAGAGACTTTGACAATGTCATCATATTTGATTATTTCCTCAAACCCCCGTGGTGATATGAAGATAAAAGCAGGAGCAGTGGGGTGTCTTAATGGTGTGATTTTCAGAGGAGTACGAGTTCATGTTTTGAAAGGTTTTCATATAAAGAAATCACTCTCTCGTATTCATCTTGCTTTTCCTGCTGTCGGCGACAAATTGTTTGATAAGGCTCGGGTTATGCTAATGTGGGTTTCACCTGAAGTTGGATAAGAAAGAGAATTTGAGATAAATAAGGTCCTTTAGAAACAGCGACTGTGTGTGATCACTCAGCAAAATGAGGTTCGCTTGACTTTTCTCATTAAAGCAAGCACCTACATTTGTTTTGCTTTTAGAAAATTGATGTCAGTAATAAAGAAGATGAAAAAGCAAAGCCCTTTACTATTTCATGACAACACTAATCATGCATAACGCAGAAATTCAAAATCCACGATGACTAACTTACATCTTTAGGATGAGGATCTCATTTTTCGCAGCCTTGCGGACTTTCCTCCCGTCCTTTTTCAGGAACTTTTTACATGTAAACATTTTGACCGTATTTTTGTCCTTGGCCCTGAATATCTCACAGAACTCCTCCCTGAAAAATGAGCATATTTGGGATGAAAATAGTGATATTTACACACAGATTACAACGGTTTGGATAAGAGATAATGAAGAAGATACTCACGATTTAACGATCTGACCCAAGTCATATTTATCTGTCACCTCCGAAGGATTGTTATAATCCTTCTTTTCCCCGATTGTTAAACAGCCAAATGGCATGGCCACTCCTGACCTTGGGTGAGAAAAACAGAAAAAGGAGAGAAATTAATACAAATCTGAATCAGAAATGTGTGTTTATCCTAGAGGGAAGTTGAGTTTTGTGACAGTTTTTCCATTTTAGAGTGAAATAAAATAGAATAAATGTGAAATAACAAGTTATGATAAGATATAAGCATACGGAATTAAAGTTCAAATGTCAAATAAAGGATAACAAAAAGACTCAAATATAAACATGAGAATAACACGTCTGTCAATCCATCAGGGTGTAGTCTTTTCTTTTTATAGATTTTCCCTTCACAGCACTGTTCCACAATATTACACTATAGATCATGACTGGGCAGAAAAACGTGGCTCTCCCTCAAAAGAATAACTGCTGACATAGCCTTTGAAAAATGAGAGTTAAAGAGCCACCAGAGGCAGTCTCATTGCATTGTAACGGAGCCTTTCATGATCCTGCATTAATTAAGGACAGCGCCATGGAGGAATCTGCTGCACAGGCTCAGCTTTATGCTAATATCCACCTTGGATAACAAAGCAGTGAGGGGAATGTTTTTGCAGTGAAGTCTGGACTCTGTGTTCCTGGGCTTTCTCTGTGGGGTGAACGCTGCCAACCACAGGGGTCAAGGAGCAGAGAGAGAAAATGGCTAATACAGACGGAGAGCCCGGCAACAAGTAGAGCATTTCCCATCAGGATCAGGAGGCAGCGATTACAGGCACAGCACCCGAGGATTTACTGTAAAGTACTCTACTAGCTCTGCATCAACACTTGAACACCTAATTGCGCTGCAGCCTCTCGCAAAATAGCTCGGAGTGAAATCTGAGAGCAGCAGCTTTACTGCAGGTTTCTCTGTTGTTTTTTACTATGAATAAAATGTTTTGTAGTCAGAGTTGTATTCCTCTCTTCAGAAAATAGAGCAAATTAGCATTGTCTTTGGAGTGTGCATCGATAAAACAGCAATGGCCTCCTACAGTTAAGGTGTGTGTGCATTGGTTGGTTGGTAAAGGGGTTAACATGCATCTCAATTTATTCGACTGGGGACAATGCATGGTTTTTTTTCAATTGTATCACCAGTTACAAGCTCCATTCCCCCGCCCCCCGCCCATATGAATGAAAAGGTTGTTTCAATTTGAGATAATATTTGTATGTGTGTGTGTGTGTGTGCAATGGAAGTGTGGTTTCTAGATAGGGGATGTGCTGCGTGTAAATAGAACCTGGTATGGAGCTCAACCGAGATGTCTACATAATTTATGTTTTTGAGGCCGACAGTTGTTGGAGAATTGAAACACGTCCTCGTACCTGAAAGAAAGACTAAGACACACACTACAGGAAATGGAAATCCCCAAAAAGCATGAGATTGCCTCTTTTAACGCTGTGAAAATGAGTTCATCTAATCGCTGCGTGATTCGGATCATCTACAAAATGTAAGGTGGTTCTTGTGTGGTCTACACTCTCCACTCATATCCTTTCAAATGGAGGCTTTAGTATTGGCAGTATAGGGAAAATAACTCGCCAAATCTAACCCTACACCACTATTACCGACTGTAAGTAAAGCTGCTTGGATCCAAAGCACAGCAAAGTTGAAAAATGATTGCATAGGGAAATTTATCCAGTTAAATAAAGCATGAAAAGTACTTTTTCCCTAGCCACACAACATCCATCTGCACCAACAGTCCTAGTGATGGATGTCCACATGTAAATGAGAGCAGCCAGCATAAGAAGTAAAGCATCATGTGAAAGGAGGGCAATCTGTTCTCCGTAGCTCCTCGAACCGCCTTGTAATCCAATCTAAATGAACGAGATGCAGCGCAGAGACGTCTCAAGTTGCCGAAGGAAAGCTGTGCTCTCTGTGAACTTCTTTTTCTCGTCTGCGTTGTGTAGTCAGAGCGAGGGGCTGACCTTTCCTGGCTGACTAGGATTCTCTCACTTTCGATAACACTGTACCATCTCTGTGTGGTAAACGCTTTGGCTCAGGGAAGCCAGGCTGCAGACAAGAGAGCGGAGTTCTGCAGGGCCAGTGGATTAAATGGATGTTATTCTGTATGGCGGAAGCAAAGCATTAGGAAGCATGTCAGGGACAAAAAATCTATATTACACAAGCAAAAAAAAACATTTATATTCTGCAAGCAGCTATAACGGTTCTCCGGGGAGTTGTTGCATTGTGGAGAGGAGGAACTGAGAGCCAGTCTGATGATAATGAAATCTAAGAAATCCAAAAAGCACATTCAGTGCAGGGACTTGTTTTTCACATTCATGTACGGGATATACTGTATCTCTGACTCACGGAGACAAAGGATTAGCACAATATATCTGTTTCAGTTTCTCCGGTTTATAGATCATGTCTATATTGCATTTTAAGCATACTTTAAACTGATGTATAATCTTCTTACAGCACCTTTTAATTGGAGTTATAAGCTTTGAATGCCCATGTTTGTACTAGTGTTTTTAAATGATTTTAGATGTGACGTAGCAGGCTGTACTTTTATTACAGATTTGTCTGTGTTGTTTGTAGAACATGTGTCAGGATGGATCCCTTATCTTTCTATCTGCAACCTAAATCCACCTACGGGTAGCAAATAATAACCTGAACCTAAGACTAAGAACCCTTAGATTGCATACAGAAACTACAGTGTGAAAGTTGGTTAATTAATAATAAGTTAAGGGAAACATGAAGAATTGAAACACTTGCATGTATGGAAGCTAAAAGTGGCTAAAGGGCTAATGGCTAAACGTTAATGGAGAGCAGAAAACATTGGGGCAAGGTTCAATCACGCATCCTAAAAAAGCAACAGTCAACAGACTATTATTTCACTGATTGCACGATAAACATAAATATAAATGTACATCGGGTTTTGGTCTAAACTCGGTAACAGGGGCACTCTTACGTTGTCCAGCAGTGGCTCAGTCAGTAGGGGCTTGGACTGGGAATCGTAGGGTCGCCGGTTCAAGTCCCCGAACAGACTTGAAAATATGGAAAGTGGACTGCTACTTGGAGAGGTCCCAGTTCACCTCCTAGGCCCTGCTGTGGTGCCCTTGAGCAAGGCACCGGACACCTTCAATCCCCCCCTCCCCATTGCTCCCCGGGCGCTGCACGATAGCTGCCCACTGCTCCTAGTACTAGGATGGGTTAAATGCAGAGGACCAATTTCACTGTGTGTGCTCTGCTGTGTGCATGTATGTGACAATAAAGAGGGTTTCATCCTCTGATTCTATCTATTCTATCTCTATCTCTACTTTCGGTGTGCGCCCTCATACCAAAATGCAGATTTTCCCCCTAAATTGTGAAAGTGATGCCAGAAAATAGTATTATGTTTGTCAAAAACTCTATAATGACTCCAAAAATATGAAAATTGTGTGAAATAGAGCGTCAGATGGCAGAGAAAGCTTTGTTTTTACGGAGCTCCGACGTTGCGTCATGTATACAGGCATCATGTTCTCTTACATACAAGATCAGCGCCGTCATACTATATTTTCCTAGAGAAACCCCTGTACATTATATAAAGTTGCTGACCTCCGGGTCCCAAAAAAGCAAGATGGGTGCAGGAAAATGTTAACTGTATGAATTGTTTGGCATCAGTCCTATCATAATCCATTGTGTGATATTGCGTAATTATTCAGTGCAGTGCTATAATGACACATTATTGGTACGGGCTTTATGGCAAGTGTTACCAAAAAGTGTGACTTTCTGTAAAGAGCGAAGAGAATCATTAAGAGTGGAAAGAGCAGGATGCTGCTGGTATCATATAACTGAGGCTGCATAATGGACCCATTTGGACTGACCACCATCAGAAACATTCAGACATTATCACCCCATATTCTGGCTGTTATCCGCACTGCAAGAGCACCAATCGATGGCCTGCGATGCTTTATAGCCCAGTATGTGATCTGCTGGGCTGGGCCGCCCTGCTATATCTCCACTGATTTACTGCAGTGGAGATTTAGAGAAAGAAAGATGGAGAGTGATAAAGATCTTGGGACTATTAGACGTAATGCAGCTTCTCCTCCAGCTAGGCGAGGCGATGGGCAAATTACGTTTTCCACGTGAAATCGATGGGAAACTCTTGTAGTGCTCGAGTCCGGGTGAAGTTTAGGATTGGGCTAAATGCAGCGCTGAAGTGCACCGTGTCAAGACTTGAATGATGCAGTAAGAAGGATTATTTTACCTGCTGCTTTGGTATAATGCTGGGCTACGCCTCGGGGAAATGGATGGTACGTGTTTGGTATGGTAAGCCTTTAGACACTTGAGTGAGCTGTAATCCCATCCAGAAATTCCACGAAAAGATGGAGTAATGGTTCCTTATTTCTTGGAAATCATATATTTACTGTCTTTCTTTCACCCGTTTCCCCCATGCCCCCCCCTTCGGCTTGTACAGCAGCCACTTAATGAGGAAGCACAGTGGTGATCAGAGGCCATGCATCACACTTGTGCTGACTGCAGGCCATAACAGATTTACTGAAGTGAACCTAAACAGTGCTGAGCCTCACATTATGTACAAACTGCATTTTACATAGACAACATTCAGCTCGGCAAGATGAAAAATACGATCAAATAAAACACGTCGTAAAGATTGTACATCAGTTTGATGGATGATCAGTTTTCACTACACCTTCTGTACCATAAACAGCAAACAGATCAAACTTGAAGCGCTCTCCGAAAGTGCAGTCCTCTGCCAAGGCCGTTAAACATAAGTGAAATATAATGCGTGCACCCGCCCCGTAATAAGGATCCATAATGTAATGCTACCCCCTTTCAACTAGTCTCATGAAGATAGTGCCTGTAGTTTTTTTGAGTAAATGTCGACAAATGCACAATCTTGCTCGCCAAAAACTTCTCATCAGGGGAACTGTAGACTACTGATTTGCTTTTCCAAATACATTTTGAAGCCAACATAAGAATTGCATCGATGATGTTTAAAGGCAAAATCTTTTCCCTTCCAGAAAGTCATTGACAACCAGACTTTTGCATATTAGCAGGTTAAGGATATTAAAACAACTAGTTGGAGTTGTTTTAAAGGGTTTTGGAATAAATATTGAAAAAGTTAAATCAAGGAGCAATACGTTCTTAACATGTTTGAATAGAATTTGATCCTAGCTTTTGTATTTCCTGATAAACTTTACCATATCAAAATCCCTTGAAAGCAATTGTCTTGGTTTGTTGAGCCCCAAATAAAACTCTGACCATTCAAAATCCAAAGCTGCACTTACCAATATATAATAAACAGTTGTTTGACTCAAGTGTGAAATGTGTCATTGTAATAAGTAGCAATCACTTTTTTTGTTCAGTGTTTGTTTCCCAGAGCAAACTCAACTTGTTTTGTGTGTTTTGAACAAACGGGTAATCTTGTTTTGACAGGGCTCAGCTAAGCCATCTAAAATACCATCTCTCTGTCGCTCGGTCCTTCCCTCTGTCCCCGGGGATCGGTCGGGGCATCAGACCCGCGAGGACAGACTCGACATTAGGAAATAAACACCCTTGACATTCACTTTCTTTCATCCCTGCTGATGTCCTGCAATTGCCTGAAGGGACTGTGATAGCACTTTGCCTTCGGCTGAAAGGAGGAGATAAGGTCAACACAGATGGGCATGATGACAAGTCTGTGAGCAGAGATCAGAGTGAGAAGGATGTCTTCCTGTCGAAACAATTGAAAGGAAAATATGAAATTAACTGTAATCATAAGGATAGTAGGAAATAGAAAACAGGTAAACAAGTTCTCAATGGACTTCTGCACAAAAGCAATGTCTCTGACTTAGGCAATGCTAAAGGAAACTAAAGTCAAATACGAGAGCATTAAAATAAAACACGGGCTACAGTCAGGGGAGGCAGACCACTGCTTGGGGCCCCAGACCAGTAGGGGGCCCCCGAGGGCCAACAAATCTTTAAACGACAGCAGTGTCAATGCGCCAAGATTATTATTTTTATTTATTTTTGGATGCAAAGTTTCGAACAACAAATGATAAAAAAATATACAATCAAACAGACATCTCACATTGCCACTATCCTAAATCAAATTCAGTTCATCTACAATAGTGGGGCAATGTGCAACGTTTGCAATGACAGTAGGAGACCTCCCTAAGGGGGCCACACCTGATCATCTCACTCAAGTGAAGTTTTGCCAAGGGCCAGAAACGCCACTGGCTACAGTAACAGTTTTAGTCAGGTTTTAATGATCTTCAATGTCACCAGTATAACCAATATGATTTATATCTGTAGAAAGAACTTTCCGACAGCTTCCTACTTAGGTTTGTGGTGGCATGCGTGGTGACAACCAATACAAAATGTGGTTGAGTTAATCACAATAATAATCTGTGGTTAGTCATGATGAATCACAAGTTTAAAATACTAGGATTTGCTTCTTTTTGGGGTGGAACATTAAGCAGATGCACCATTAAGAAATGCATGAAAGACTGGAAAAGAAATCAGTGTTTTTTTACTTTATTATATGAAGATTTGTGGGTTTTTTGGCATGAAGTCTGACAATCTAGATGTATGGCTGCTTGCTGAGGTCGAGTGGTGTATAATGGGTTCAAGCGTTTGCAGATTTGTCCCCTTTCTTTTCCTTTCCCTGTTGCGCCATACATAGTAAACATCCGCGCTGGGATTAAGGGAGAAAGTCTTTTTATTTGAATGATTTTGAGATACACTTACGCGTTAATGTTGACACTTTGTATCTGAAGATTCATTTTAAATTCTAGCCATATGTTAGTGACATTTTGTGTCATTCATAACCAGTTTGTTGTAACGTTGTTATCTTATTTGTGAGGAATGACAGCTCATCTTTAGTATTTGCTTGGTAAAAGCTCCTCCATGTTTTCTTTAATGCTGATGTCAAAGAAATGTCATGTGAGGAGCCAGAAGTGAACAACACTTGCGCCTGATGTGAGAGGTCAGTCTGGGCTGCAATGACAGAGATGTGACTTGCAATTCAGGCACAATTGTAGATGAGTGGTGTAAATATCTTCTGACATGATTGATTTGATGTGACATGGGACATAACTACCCAAAGCATGAGAGGCATGTGTATAAAAGCCTGGAAGTCCATTCACTGAGTCAGATCCAAGTTGGTGTCTCTTCTGTGTCAATGACTTAAGAACAAGTGAAAAAGGGGTCTTGTCCGGATAAGCTTTCTTAATTTTGTACTGCCATTTATTATGATAGTTTATAACTTGGTAAAACATATACATGAATTGATTTCTAAAAGGCTTTGATGTACTTCTGATAGTGGTGTAATTCTGACTCTTGTGGCCTAAATAAGTATTTCTATAAGAAGTTAAACTAGGACATTTTTCTACCTCGCTCCCCCTGGTGGATTGATGAACCATTGCAGCTGGTTTCCATATAACACACTAAAGATACGTTGCATTCACCACTTCAGTGTGAGGGATTTCTTTTTGGCATTGGGCCTGACGAGGACCGAGCAAAGACCCGCCACATATCTGTTGAAGTCCGACTAAGGAGGGAGCTTCAAAAATGATTTGCTATCTCTAGATGATCCTTAGAAAAATAGGAAAACCTTATGGTGGCAAAACCTTTTATTCACTGTAGTCATTAAAACAGGAGAGAAAAGTATTTGGGTCAGATTTGGATTATCACAATTTCTTTAACTTGCATTTCAGGGCTTTTCTTCTTCTGTACTAAAACATAAGCAGTGAATTTGATGTAATCTGCAGATATGAACGTTGCATTTTAGAAGCAATATTTTAGAGGGATGTCAAAATACATTTTCACATCAGGCGTTAACAAATAACACATCAGAAGTGCCAGATGTGTAGGGTGTGCAGCTGTTGGGTAACTGCAATCCAAAGTAACACATTAAATAACATGCAGGCAGCCCAGCAAAGATTCTCATACAACTAAACACAACAATCACATTCATTTAATATAAAATGTTATTGTGCACTTGTAGCTATTAGGCTCCAAGAGCACAACAGGCTCATATGAATGTGCTGGTTGTTATTGCCTTATACAGTAAAAACCAATTAACGTCAAAGCTGTCCAACGCCCAGGGAACTTTAATGGATGAAGGGCTGAACCAAGGACCAGGAGAATCCATAAGTAATGAGATTTACTCCATGAACGGTACACTAAAGGTGGAATATTTAACCTTATGCAATAAATCTAAATCTGTCAGCACTTGGGCCCGGCAAGGCTGCTCTGTTCCCAGAATATTTCTCCTATAATCACTAGAAATAGGCAACAGAAGAACACCAAATCACTTTATATGTATATTATTGCACGGTGTAAACTGCATTAATTCAGTTCCATTCAATGTATTCTCGGATGCACTTCTCACTGGGGAGTAAGAAACAACATCGTCGCACACTTCCTCATTACTGCAACTTCAAGATTTATGTCTTTTTACATTTGACTCTAAGGGGAAATGCTTTCTTGGAAATGTTGACATAAAAGATTGCATGCACTGTATCGAGGGGGTTTTACCGCACGCTAATTAAAGTTGCATCGCGGCGTATTAGGCCAGCTGTTTTTAACCTTTGTATGGCCAGCACAGGAGCTCAGAGGTCTTTAAGGAGGGAAGATGAGCAAGAGGGAAATAAATGAAGCGACGGAAAGTTGCATCAATCAGCTGCCTGCAGAACATGAATGGTGGTGTAGGATTTTTTCAGAAGTTACACAATTGAATTAACAATGCATGACTGAGAGTCTCCTGTTCCCGTTGTGTCTCAGTGGGCTTGCAGTTCTTGTATCGAGGCATGGCTGTGTCCCGGGGCGCTTGCTTAACGGTGTGTAGAAACATGCCAACTCTGGCAGCGCTGTAATAAATACCAGCCTCCTCTCCTCAGCGCTCCTCTAATCCCAGTTCAGGGCCCTGCACTGCTCGTCCACCCCACCTCACTTAGCAAATCCTTCGAGAATCCATTAAACCTCCTCATTTGTTTGCCAGACCTCACGGAGGATTGGAGAATATGCAATCTCCTTCTCCTTGAGGACTTATTCAGGGCCCTACTAATTCAATTGCCTTTAGAAAACACTGAATGTGCTGCCTTTCAGTTAAAATAAAGCTCTGTTTCTGACTCACTTTGCTGAACACTGAGTAAGAAAACACTGCAGTGGCTAATTCAGCAGTGTGAGCTTGAGAACACCCTTAACTCTCCTCCACTTCGCCTCCTTCCCACTTCATGCTGTCTTCCTGTGCCGAAGCCCCTCTCACAGTGGCACTCGGGGCCCCTCTATGGCGGATCACTTGCAGCACCAGAGGCTCAAACTCACTCTTAACACAAATCCGGAGGAATAATTACAGCTCCCTCTCACAAAATCCTGTAAAAGGAAGGTGGGAGGTGAAACAGAAGAATCTTACTGTACTTCTGCTACTTAATAAATCACCCGCCCTCCCAGGAGCGGCTATGTACTGTACCCATGCTGCCAACCGTAACCATTACATGCATTTGCCTGCTCTAGACACTTAAAGCACGACTTTAATGAGGCAGGGCAGTTGTTGTCATCAACTATACTCATATGATGCTAAAGCCAGGGAACAGCTGCTCTGAGCCTGTGTGCATTAGAGCTAGAGGAAGCATCGTCTCAGAACAGGAAAGCAAGACGCAGAGGCTGCTTTTGTGTGTTTCAGATCTGTGTACTTTGGCAAACAATATGCACTTACAAACTGCTGGCTTACAGCGATTTAAAAATAGAACTGTTTCCCCCTCAGTATCGACAGGCTTCTTCTTAATCAGATCTACACCACCTGAAACTACCATGAAATCATCTTCAAGGCAACCCCTGATGCGTCCATATTCTGCTTATTTTCAGATTAATGTTCATATTTTGTGCCTCTACTTGTTCAATGCTTTAATGTTTAAAAACATCTTTATTTTTCTCATACTCTTTTCAACCTCTGTCTGAAACCAGAGCCTAGTCTGCTCTGATTGGTTAGCTGGCCAGCTCTGTTGTGATTGGTCATCCGATAGAGATGTCCCGCCCCTTAGCCTATCACGTACAATCAGTTTGTCTTATGTAAAAATCATCCACAGCCAGATGTCTTATCTTTTGTAATTAATACTAAAGGATGGAAAACAAAAACGTTGAGGTTTTCAAATCAGACGGAGTGGTTTAGCTTACTGATGTTCTTTGCTTTACTGCCCAACAATGGTTTTTAAAAGCAGATTAAAGTAAACTTGATATTGATTTTGTGGTGTGTCCGATAAAGGAGGGTGCTGTTTGATACAGCTGATTATAAAAATGTGATTATTTTGTATTTTAACGAGCAACATGTGCTGCCAGAGGAATCAGAACTGTGTTTTCTTTGTTACAACACACTGGTTTTAGCTTGAGGAGAGTTAGCATACTGGTTAGGTAACGTGCTTATAGGGTAATTTAACAATGACACCAATGATAGGAATCCTAAAGTACTCCTCGGTACAATCTAATGCAAGTAATTATGTTTATATCAAATAAGTGGCACTTACGTTGATGGCAGCGTTTCCAGTAAATTGATTTAATAGCTAACGACTAATGAAGTGGATTAAATACCTTCACTGTTAATCAGCAGAAGCAGAACAAACACAATATGTTTCATCTGAATCCTGCTGAGGAGCCAAAGTGTATGTTTCAAATGGTAGTCCACCCACGCCGGCATGGACACTGTTGACCCATGAAATGGCTGCCTGAGGGTGCTTCAGAGTGACCTGGACAGCCTGTATATACGGTGTAATACACTTCAGGTAAGATGGCTCATGAGTGCTGTCCCTATGGAGAGAGTATGTGAGAGCGGATGCCGACTTGTTTTGATAAAACGGCGAGAGACAGTCCATCCAGAGGCAGAGGGGGGTGTGTGTGAGTGCATGCCTGAGCGCACTGTGTGCATTACAGTGTGAATCCATAGGCCTACAGTGCACTGCACTAACAACATGTGTGTCCCTTCCTATTTGCAACAAATAGGGCCACTATTTCTAATCTTAGCCCTTCCTATGGCTCTGCTGTCAAAACTCCTGTACCTTTATGTCATTTTTAATCCAACGCAGGGAAGTTATTAGTGGGAGTGAAGTGAAACGCCATGGGAGGTGGTGAGTGCAACACTTTGAACGCCATAATTACACATACAGGTCAAATAATGTATGAAGGAGGCGGGCTGAGGGAGAGAGGGAGTGAGGCTGCCTGGGTTAATGTAAGGGTCTGAGACAGCGTTACTAAAAGACTGCTTTTGGGACAACCTAAATGTTGTCCTTACTCATCATGGTGCCTTCATTACCATACTGTAAACAATAAGAAGCAGAAACAGAGTTGCTGCGCAGAAGCTACAGCTTTAGAAAGGTTATCACTTCTGGTGTTTTATTACTGTTGTGGCTCCGTCTAAAATAATTACAGATTCAAATGAATGACAAATAGTTTTGTTTTGCTCATTTAACCAATTCTGTTTAACGTAAGTGTCTCAATAGACAAATACCTTTTCCAATTTAACTATTTATGTGACCATAACTGTCAAATGATTATTATAATAACTTTACATTTGTAGTTCTATGTTTCATGCAACAATAAGCTCATTAGACATTTGTTTGGAGCAATGAGGAGACTTAAGTCCTGTACCTCATGTACAGTATTTCATTGTTCATTTTGTTTAAAATAAGAATGCATTTTACTGCATCTTGCTTTTGTTGACTCATCAACTGAACCACCTTTTTTGTGATTAATCAAAATTTGTTAGACTTTTTGTGTTTTTTGACTCCAGGTTTTTATGGGCGAATTTCCGGTGGATGGAAATGCACATATTTTCTAAGATTTCAATTCAAATTGTGGCTGCCGTGGTGTATTTTCTTTATTTCATAATGCTTAGAAACAGGTTATGAAAGGTCATGTTTTGTTACTGGCAATTACAAACCAAATTTCTCACATGATCAAATTAGTTTAACTTTGAATGTTTAAAACGCCGTAATGAAAAGGGAAAACATGAGGAGACCCAGTGGCTCAGCCTCTCCCCTACAACACAGAAGCCAGTGCGCTGCCAGTCTTATTAGCTTCCAGTTCCTCTGAGCTGCTTCAGTGGACAGAAACTTTAATTGCCACGCATAAAATCGACATTACATGAAATATTATCATCTAAAGGCTGGGATAAATAACGCGGCCTCTGTTTTAATGTCGAGCTCACACTAATTGAAAGTCCCCTCAGAGTGCTGACTGTGAAATTGATATTGCGAAAGTGACACAGATTATGAGCAGTAAATTCATGAAGGACCATTAATGAAACTGACAGGAGGAGACTGTAAATTAATAGCATTTGAAAGCGAACAATACTACACCACGGTAAATGCCTCCCCATTGTGGATTGAACTATTTCCTATAATGGACTTGATATGGGGGAAATGGTGATGCTCTGTAGCTGAGATGCAGCAGAAGACTAATCTCTATAAACCCAATCTTTAGGCAACGAGACACCACTGTAGTATCGGAAGTCTGTCTGCTTCTAGTGCCAGTATTATTGGCGGAAATGCAATATAAGAACCCATCTGATTTTGTCTGAAGACTTAATTTAGCTTGTTTAAGGGCTACTTGTGACACACTCTGTTTCTAGACAATAGGTGTCATTTCCGCACGGGGAACATGTCCCCGACAGTTTTTGAAATGGCCAATTCGTCCACACCGTTTATCTAGTTTTTACCTTTATCATTTGCTGAAAATCGTTTGAAAATTGCTTTCCAAATGAAATGTAATTGAGAACGCTTTGAGAGAGGGTTTATTTACCCGAGAGACCATGTACAATCTCAAGAACAGCTTGTCCGTGGTGGGAATATTTCTCCTGGATTTGGTCAAGGGAAACATTTAATATCAGTAAGCTTAGAATAGAAAACAGAAAAGGAAACATTACTCCCGCTTTGGAGCAGCAGGGCACAGTACACAAGTGTCAAAAAAAAAGCAAGATAAGCTAAAAACAATTCCTCAGCCTGATTCTAAAATGCCCCAAAAATGTCTATACTGTTTAGAAACTTCAACAAATACTTGACACAGTTTCTTCTTCCAAGTTTTCCATTCTCTCTCTCTGAGAAGATGACACGCAGTCAGGCTGTTGAGTCAGGTTTGCGACATTGAAGAGCAGAAACCAGGTCTCTGTTCTCCTTACCCCAGAAGATGAGGCAGGCAGCTAACTGTCTGGAAGGTCACCATTAGGCTGTAGCCCTACAATCTAAATCCTGTGGATAGGTTTTGCAGCGTGGTGCAAAAACCCTGAAATAAGGTCTATGATGAACACAAGCTGGACATCAGTAATTACCCCTCTGGTGAATGTCTGAAACATCTATGTGTCATTAAAAAACAGCCGGTGATAACAAGTGACTAAAACAAGCTTCATCACGCCGATGTAATTCTGGCTTTTGCTTACCGTTGGTGAAGTGTAGCCATGTGACCGAGATTTAGTCGTTTTATAGCATACCGTTGGCTCTTTATTTCTGTTGATTGCATTTACGATTTGAAGTGACATTAACATGGGTTGGTATGTGATGAATTTGTGTTTGCCACAGAGCTCATTTTCTGCCAATCTAATGGGAATATCCAATTGCTTTTTGTCGAGGTACCCCTTTAAGATGCTAAATAGGCCTTCAAAAATACGTCATCCTTGCACCACTCTATAGTAGTTCTACGCTACTACTGTTTTGCTTGCTTTTTGTTTTATTTTTTGCAAATTGTGTCTCCATCCCTTTTTAAAACAAGGCGACGCCCATGCTATGAACTCCAACTTCATTCCTTAAGATGCTAATCATACTAGATTTATGAAGTACACACTGGCTACTCCATAACCCTGAACATATTTATGGTTGCCCCCAGAGGATTGATCGTTGTCAGCGCTGTAGGGGATTGTTTTTAAGATTGATAGTAGACTGAACTAAGGCCATTTAATCCAACGTAGAAGCTCACATTTATGACATTTCTGCATCACATCTGGTGTAACATAATTGTCTTGTTAGACTCCCCATTAGCCTCACTGTACAATAATGTCTCCTACATTTTAATGACATCCTCAATGAGTCCCTGTTTAATAGTGTGTGGCGTGTTTTGAGAGTGCAGATACATCTTGTAGGTTATTAACACAGCCCAGATGAAAGTCACATTACACTGTCCTCGCTGCCTGCCTTCATTCAGATCAGCAGTTTTATGTCGGCGCTAAAATTAGCCTTCCTTCTCTTGATTGATAACTCCCTCCATTCAAAACGCTTAACTGGGGGCGAACGCTTGCACTTGTGGAATGATTTTAGGAACCTGCTTGATAAACTAGACAAGAGATAACATAAATTGCATTGGTCAGTTCTGAGATCAGTCTGAGCTCGAGGTCAACGTCTGTAAAGGTGGCATGTTGTTTTTAGAGGCGAGAAACACATTGCAATAATGCCTGGATTTAAAATGCACATGGTGTACATTTATTTGGCTTTCCGTATGAGGAATTTGGGGGCAGTTGTGTACCTAGCATATAAGTACTTCCTGACATAAGTTGATATGATATGGCAAACTTGTTCGAAAACAGTTGCATATTTACAAATCCAATCGTTACGGAGAAACTACGAGTCTTGTTTTGAGATTATAAGTCTCAAACAGTCTTGAAAGAACATTCAGGCTATCACTGAAATCTCCCAGATCATCCTCTGGGAACCTTGATAGAAAATGTGGTCCTTATTCACGAGTAGAGGTTTCAGAAATGACTGGGGTTAAGAAAACAGGTTCATTATCGTTTGGACCATGTGGTGGACGATTGATCCATTGACTTACATAAAGACATTGAAAAAGACACACAAGTCTGACATCATCTTCCTGGCAAAGAAACCCAGTTCTCTAGTGCATGAACAAAAACCACATTTTTTTCTTTATTGTACTCAACAAATGATTCCCACCTTCCTCCTTGTACTCTCACACAGTCTGTGGTTTTTCCCCCTCCTCTGAAGTAAATAGATTGTGTGTAATGCGCTCATTAGCTTCCGCTGTATCTCTGCGCAGCACTGCATGCTGGCTCCATCTTTTATTCTCTCTACTCATTCAGTTTGAACAGCTCTATTCTCCACCGGGGAGCGGAGGATTCTTATATCATCATTTCACTGAACTGAAAATAGGAGGTTCAGAGCATGAAAATGCCTTTGACAGAAGAGGGGGGTGGGAGGGGGTGGGGGGGATTGAGGCTGCCACTGCTGCACCCGGAGCCTGATGTTTAAAACAAGGCAGATCTGGAGGGTTTTTTTTCTGAAGTCCAGCACAAATGCACTATGATAAATAGATTGCTCAAAGGCTATGCATGTGTGATGAAGATGCGGATATTTGCATGGTTTAGTTTCATTCTCTGTGATGTATTTTTTGCTAATGAAATAGCCTCAATCTGCAGGGGCTGTGCAAAGGCTGAACTTTTTATCCCAAAGAATTCAAAACATGCCATTCAAAAGATCAAATGATGCTAACATGTAAATATTAAATATCCATAAGAAGCCCAAATATAGAAGGACATTAGCATTTTTGTTTTGACCTTTCAGATGTTGTTGTAGGAAACCTCTGGTGCAGAAATGAAAGAGTTTTCACATGTTTGTAAGTTTTTAGGGACATTTTGTAATATGCAATGCAAATAAAATGTGATGAATGTATTCCACAATAACTGAATATGTATATGTTCTAGACATTTTAATATCACAAAAACAAATATTTGAGGCATTTTACTTACTTGAATCTGACAAATCCAATAAAACAGAGATGTTTCTTGCTTTTCAGATCTGGAAGTTGTGTGGGTTTATGGCCAGGCTACACCAAATAGCATTGTGAGGCAGAACAAAAGGACCTTTTGACTGTGTAAATGTAGTGAAATTACAACCGGGGGCCTTACAGGGTTAAAATAATGTCATTGTGGGAATACCAAATTGAAGTCAAGACAATAATATCAGACATGAAGCAAGTGATGTTCTCGGTGTAACTGCAATAACTATCTACAGTGGAGCCTAATGATATTCAGTTGAACCAGTGAGTCAGCAAAAACCTTGCTGCAGTGAAAGGTCTAACGTTGTTGTGCAAAGGCAGAAAAACTCCTGTGCTTGAAATCGACCCGGCTCACAAATCTATTGGAAACCAACTTTAAATCAACTCGGATAGAAACCAGTAAGGAGCTAATGATTCAATCTTGCACACTGGCCGGCTTGTTGTTCAGAAGTTAACCAGTTTTAGATTTCATTCGCTCTCCATCCAAGTCCAATCATTAATGCCATCCGCATGTTCATTTAAATTCTCTTTCATTCTGAGGGAGAAAATACAACTCAACAGCATGGAGAGGCTACACGGCCAGGGCACCATGCCGCTGCTTGTTAGAAGTGTGTTATGAGGTTCTTGGAGAAGATAGAAAGTGACGGGTTGGACCGCTGCAGAGCTGTTGTTGTCGAAGGGCTTGGTGTGAAATCAAAGACAAGTTTCTCTCTTATGCATGCTGCTTTGGAGAGGAGCCTAGAAAACGGAACAATGATATCGAATCCGTTCGTGTTAGTTGGTGTGATGCTTGTCTCAACTCTTTCTGCTGTTCAATTTTGTGCTGCAGCTCTGTTAAAGGGACAATCTACCACCTTTTTGTCCAATCCGTTGATGTGTTGATTGTAAAGGTGGTCAATTGAAGCAGAGAGGCCTATATTTTTTAGTGTTTCTCCTGGTGGTGCCTTCATGTACCAGGATGCATTGTGCTCAAATCGCGTCTATAATTGGCATCAGCTAAATATATAATGACAACGCATTACAGCTTCAGTGCTTCCATTTCAACCTTTCACAAAGACTCAAACTAAAACAACCTCATTGTTGTAAAAGAGGGCAACTTAATAAAATAGCATGTTGTTTGGTTACAAAAATACTCAGTCGGTTGTCTTTTCCAGTTTTGTCTTCAGGACGCTTTTTTCTAAAGCTCAATACTGTGGGCAATCCCCACAGGAGCCAATTGGGGTGACGTGTCTGGCCCAGGGACACAACGACATGCTGACTGCAGTGGGGATTGAACCAGTGCTCCCCTGATCCGAAGATTTGCGCACTAACCCACTGTGCCACACCCTCTTTACGAAAATGAAACATTTGGTTCTTCCTGGTCCATAACAATTTATGCCGTCTTATTTTACATTTTGGATTTTAGCAGTTTGAAACTAAGCTTGTTTCCAACACAAGCCAAGATATCATGGTTCAAGTTCTGGTTTTAAAGGTGGCATCTGAAGCATGTCTTCTAGCTACACAGAAAAATCAAAGCTGACGTAGGCTCTAAAGAATCTGAAGCCTAAATGTTGGAATGAGATATTACACTTTGCACCTTACGGACGTTTAGAATATGTTCTTTATTCATCTATTCTTCCAGTATCTTAACCATTTTCAATAACAAAAAGACCTTACATTTTTACAGTTTGAGCTGTGTATTGTGTACGTGTGCACATGTGTACTCCAGTCTACTACAGTATACTGCTGTTATATTGCCTCTGGCTGCACCTGTTGTTGGTGAATTGTTATTTCTTCACATCCAGGGAAATCTCTTCCAGATTTAATGGAATGATCAGTCAGACGTTGATGCCTTGTTGTACTAATCACCAAACGGGGGATCGCAAACATTGTGGATCAATATAAATCATTCAATAGCTTTCATAGGATAGCGGGATCACATCGTTTCAGTCCACTGTTTTGGTTTAATGAACCAAGTCATTTGTTTTTTAATCGTTGTATAGGTTTGACTGGATTGCCACTATCAAATCTTGAGAGTAAAACATTGTTCTGCTGCTACATAATACATTAAAGAGCATGACCACTGTTGTCTAGAAGAATGAGGCAGAAATATCTCAGCACCAGTCAATGATATTTAGATGACAGTGAAAGTGAGTGGGCATGCTTAAACTACGCTCCGCATTGTTCACTGTGTGCAACGAAACAATGCAGACCAATGACATACACTAGAAAGTAATCTTTAAAAGTCAGAGTCAGGGACTTAAATGTGCAAAAGTGTAAAAACGAGACAGAAAAGCTTGACTCGAATAACCAGACCATTTATGCAGTTAGAAATCAAATTAAGTTTCCTGCTAGATTGTTTTGGTGTGAGCTGCAAAATGTTGGAGATTTCAGGCAGAAGAAGGGTGCACGCTTTGTACGGGTATTTCTTAACTCGTCATGCGCCACTGAGCAACTTTTATTGGAATGAAAGGGGTCCCATATCCAAAGCTGAGGGTACCATCTAGTTCCAGTCTATAAGATATGTGTATGGCTGAAATGTCCAAAACTCAGACCAAAACCAATGGAGTATCACTGCATTTATTTTTCCTTTTCTCTTGTGCAATGGTTTCTATTAAAGGAAGTGTGCTATATCCTGGGGGCTGATCAGAACTGTAGTGTAGCCAAAGATGTGTCATATCCGTCTAACATACAGTACCTTGATCTGACAGCCACACTCTCCCATGACACAACTGTGAGTAAATGAACACTTCACAGTTTCCAGTAGGTGGTTACTCTGTGTTTCTGCCTGGGGGGTTGGGGTGGACAATATAGATGTACATTATACATGTGAGGATCTTTTTACTCGTACAAAATACTGTGTAGGATTAAAATGAACGAGTAAAACAGGAGAGTTAGCAGTTCAGCTTCAACTGAAATATGTCGTATGCAAATGAGCCAACAGTAAATCGCCACAAAGTCATTCATTAGATAAGATATAACTGGACGGACGCTCCACAGAAAAGCTACCGGCTTAAATATTCAGGATGTTTGCAGAGGACTTTAAAACACTGTCGTACCCTGATGACTTCAGACTTGTGCAGTGAGAGCAGTTTCATTTACCGGTTGTGTCATGTTTGAGAATAATAGGTCCCTTTGCTTCTTAAAGATGCAGAAAGGACAGGTCTTGCAGAAATAATAACCACTCCAGTGCAGAATTAAATTATCGGGAGTGTTTTTTTCTCTCTTTTAAAATAAAAAGGAGGTTACGGAGCTAGAGTTTCCACCTACAGAAGCTTAATACTGTAACGCAAGTCTGTTCTGAATTATCCTCCGCAGCCTCTTCATATTTACAAGCTATTCTCTCTGGGGGAGAAAAACCCAGCAGGATGAGCGATGCGTAATCTCGCTTGACAGAATGTTCATGAAAATTAGATTTGTGTCACTGCTGTGTGCTTTTGGTCGCTTAGCAAGAAAAGCCAGCCTGCACTGAATCTCAGGCTGCTTTACATATTACAGTAAAGAGGAGCAAATGGAGTTGGTGCTGTGTGCAGGTAAACGGGTGCTGGAGACAGTGCAGAGTTTGGAAAGTCACAACAGCAGACTGAATAACTGCAGTGGCGTTTAGAGCAAATACACGATAACAGTCTCTATGGTTACACGGGGGTCACACGTGTGAAGCGGCACAAGTGGACCGCTCTATCCATAAGAGGTGACAGATTCTTAGTGTGGAAAGGACTTCGCTGCTGGGACGACGCACTGTTGCTCCTCAAGCCAGGGTGAGTGCATGTGTTGCGGCCCACTGTAAGCACTGACAAATTGAGGGGAGGGGGATGAGCCGTCCCGCATATGGCGTCCATGATCCCGGTGGATTCACAGCACCGTTTTCCCACCAGTGCGCCCCACCTGCTCGTCATTGGAGCCAAGCTAACCCGCTGCTGACATTTCCTGTTGTACACGTGCAAACTCCAATTCCTCCAAGAAGACGTCATCTACTCAGCGTTTCAGCCAATGCTTAAATTGTTCTAGGCATTCATGCATGTTTCACACCCTCAGTGTGATCACATTTGTCCTTCTCAAAGGGAGAGACAGCATGGTCCAAACCATTCCCGGTTCTGTGGTGCGATCCAACTCATCTCTACTACACTTTTTGAGGAAAGAATGATTTCTGATATACTCATGAGGTGACAATTTGTATACTTCTTTTAAACAAATTCAGTCTTCTGGATAAAAGTCATATTTTGGACCTACCAGTCCACCCTGTTCTCCTCCCTACAGAGAACATATCAGCATATATCTCCTAAACCCTAATTCACCTGGCTTCTGGAGTACTTGCTCTGAGGGTCTATTTTCACTGATTGGTTTTCATTGGAAACCTGGTGCAACTTAAACCAAAGCTTAAGAGTCCTTGTGTGTTGGTATCAAACAGTGGATTCTGATGCCCTGTGACCAGGTTGGCATTTTCCCACAGAAAACACATCATATATTATTGAATGAAATATTTTATGAGGGTGCTCAGAAACAACAAGGTCCATTAAGCAGCTGAACTGGAGCTTACGATCGTATCACTTGAGATTTTCAGTAGATGGAGTTTGTCCAGTTATCATGGGTTTTTAGATGTTAAAATGTCCATATTAGGGACGACAATTTTGGTCTGTTTGTTCAGATGTTTGCCCACTAGTTGTTTGATATAACTCAACCACAATTGACGGGTACAAACAGTCATGGTCCTCAGAGTTTGAGTCTTACGGACGTTGGATACATCTGGTGCTTCCTCTGGTGCCACCATCAGGTTTTATAGTTTTGTTTGTGTTTGTCTCAACATCAATAATTGGCTTGACATGTATTTCAGTAAAGACATTCATGGTGTGTAGAGGATGAGTGCTTCGCCTGCGTGACAGAAATGCACAGCCTCTTATTCACTTGAATGGCAGCCAGTGCGTCTGCTGTTTCAAGTCATATGTGACATGTGGCACTGTTCTAGTTTTATCTTCATGACGACAATGTTCCTGGCAGAAATAACTTGTAAGTGCGCAGGCAGAATAAAGCCAGTCTGTATTGATTGACTCATTTACCTCCACGTCTACAGCGCGAATGTGTGCAGGGAGAATTGGAGTTGTAACACTGCAAGCTCCTGGGAACGGTCCTCTGATGCACGCTCGTCCTTTCTTGTAAATGAGTGTGGCTGGAAGACCCGGCTCACTACAAGAACCTACTATAAGCCGCTTCTCGTCGTCCCACGTGAATGGATAAAGCCCATCTCTGAGGAATCTTTTTACAGTCAATAGTAGTGGCAGTCTGTACCTAAATATACTTCCCTCTGTTTCCTTGCTGTGTCTGGGCGGTGATGCGGTTAATGTCATTTTGGTACGTTGGCATGCATCAGGAGACAGTAGAAAGAGAGAGTCAGTGGCGAGGGGCCAGGTGACTCAGAACATGTGACAGGGGGTCAGTGTGGTGGGAGGTGGCGAGATGAATGACTGAGGTGCGAATGCTTGTTGCTAATGGAGGCATCCACCCTCACCAAGCTCATTCCCTGAAGTATGTGATTATCTCATCCTCAGCCCTGTGTTCTGCCCTAAGCCTTTGAGCCCAGCATTTAAATATTCCTCTGAGAATTTAGGATTACAATGAAATCTTCCCACAGGCAGCGTGGTTAGTGCTACGGGCAACATCTACAGAGAGCATTTTATACACTGTTTTGATGTAAGGCAGCTTTTGCTTTATGTAAAAATCTGAAATGCTTCCTCTTCACACTCCACCGGCTAATCTGACCATTCTCTGCGCCTGTTGTTAGTTGCCTTGGTTACAAAGTCCTTCAGTGTGGCATCATAGTACAGTACTGTTTCTGCTCAATGCGGAGAAGAGCATCATTTGCTCTGGAGGAGGGTGCATGTTGTAAGCTGCACAAATCTAAATTTAGACGCTTTTTCCCCCCTCCTGTTCGTCTTTTGGAGGTCCAAGAGGTTTGTTTATGTCTTCAAACAGCGAGTGGAGATAAAACATTCATGCACATTACCGCACGGATCAGCGTTACTGTTGTGTCTTTCACGCAAGGGGAGTAGGAGCAGTTGTTTTTGAATGATTTTTATTGGATGAGCTCATTAGAGTCTACCACCTGTTCCCTCAGCCCTACTAATCTGTTGACAAAGATTTTTACAAAGTGGATCTCATTCAATGTGAAATTGCCGCATCTCGTTAAAGCACGTTTCAGTAATTAATGAATCACCTTCAGGCGAGAAACATCATCTTGTCGCTCGTTCTTGTAAACAGCATCCTCCCCAAATATCTTTGCTCAAAACACACACAAGGAAACACATAGTGAGAGTGTGCCCATGACTTAGCCCAGTTTACTGTACGACTGTGTTCATGACGGGATCTTTCCAGGCTACCAGAGGTGTGGGAAACCTTTATCAAAAAGCTCTCAACACATACCTCAGAGTTATCTAAAAGAGGACATATAGTGTTCATTTTCAGGTTCATATTTATATTTTGTGCCTGTAATGTGACATTTACTTTCCAAAAGGCTCTTTTCACCCTCTGTCTGAAACCAGAGTCCAGACTGTTATGATTGGTTAGCTGGCCGTCTCTGTTGTGATTGGTCAACCGCTTAGAGATGTCCCGCCCCTTAGCCTATCGCGTACAATGTTTTGTAGCGTTAGCCAATAGCAGCGTGAGTGTTACATAGTGATGTCACTTTGTTACAGAGGCTAGGAGTCCAATGGAGGCGTTCTCAGGCAGCTGTGCACTTCCTTATCAAAAATGCACCGTTTTTATATTGTTAATCAACCTCTACTGTTTTGGTGTGTGTTGCCTTATGTTTGGGATATCAGCGAAGAAGTGATCGCCCTCTCTCCAGTGTAATAGATCAACAAATGACAAATAAATGGCTTCTTAAATACTTCTTACATAAAATAGCTCCTAACCACATCTGTAGATTATCCTGAGTAACCAGGTCATGATTCCTTTAAAAAAATGTATGTATTTGATGCTTTCAGTTTCAAAAGCAGGTTTGCATCTCATATTGGACAAAAGCCGGACATCTTTAACCTGATATCTTCCAAACTGCAACTCACAGCAGAGCAAGTAAATGTATAAATAGCACTATAGGTAAGAGGAAGTCGGGGTAAACTATCCAATTTAAAACATCAACATGGCGTTAATCGATATTTCTCTATATGAACAGTGTGTGAGATGGAGATATCATTGGCTTTACCTGCTTTATATCTCATTTCAGTTTATTGTGAAGCTGTTCAGCTCTTTTGGTTTATTTTCACTGCTCTCAAAGTGCCAGTTTTCTCTGCAGCAGGCGGCTTTTTCTGAGAAAAAGCCTCTATAAACCCACTGTACACTACATGGTAAGCCCAAAACGGCAGACAGACACAGTAATCAACTAGCTGCTCCCACACCTCTGGTAGCCTGGAAAGATCCCATCATGAACACAGTCGTACAGTAAACTGTGCTAAGCCATGGGCATTAAGCAGCTCAAGAGGCAGATATTATCCTCAGAAGTTATCGCAGAGCGAAAACAACAAGAGGCAGAAGAGAGATAATACTAGAAACATGGCTCAAAAATAAATATGTTTTTCTGTATTACTGCTGGATGTGTAAAAAAGGAACTGCTTGCTAAGGAGTCCATCATATCAACTTAGAAGTTGGCGACTCATTGCAACAAGAGAAACCTTCACTGCAGTTTTAATGCCCGGTCTTACTGATGCAATAAAGACACTGGCAGACCTCCGTGAATGTTATTTGTTGTACACTTTAAACAGTAATAAAGTAAGTACTGTATTGTAGTGTATTGTGTTGTAATATACATTGTACTCTGAGTAATCAAGCCTGCAGGGCACATCTGATTAATCTGTGTTCTTTGGAAATAGAAAATGACTTGGTTTTGATGCGGACCTTTTTAGATTTCCTATTTAATGCATTCTCTCTGTACAGGAGTTGCCTGCTCTATTACCAAGCCTTTTCTCCCCTCTGATTTTGCCAGAAGCAGAAACTGCACTGATGTAGTCCTACCTTACAAAAATGATGAAGCCTTCAGGATTAAAAGCCATCTTAAGAACAGATCATGAAGCTTCTGTTCAACCCCTAACATGCTTCCCATCAAGGTGTCTAAAATAGTGCAGTGGTTTATTACTAAAGGCTGATGCCAGAGCGTCATTAAGTCGTGATTCAAGGGTCATCTCAAAGCTCTACCTGTGTCACTAAGGTGACAAACTGCCAGAGCATGAGGGAGTCGCAGCATCGATTGTATTCACGCTGGTTGTCTTCAAGGTCTGTCATGCAACTTTAATGAAAATAGATTTCCCCTGTCCTTCACCTGCACAACACGGAGTAGAGACCAGTACGGCGTGTAGAGAAGACCCTATTAAACAGGGCCGGAAATTCAATAACGCTTGAATCATGTCAAACACAACCTGGAGGCTTTCATTTCTATCTTCCTGCGTCTCATCTTCGGTAGCTGTGAGTGTTTGTTTGCACTGATTTTGGTTGGTAACAGAATATGCCAAATTTCAAAACATTTCATCAGTTGCAGAACCGAGTCGTTGCATAAAATGTCACCTGAGGAATCACCTTTCACACTGAAATATCACGGAGAATGCCATCTTATTTCTCCAGGACGCAGTCAACCAACACCACAGATCAATAATTATACCTTCTGTCCATCGCCTGCTTATCAAATCAAGCCCTGTTACCTCTACTACTGTGCAGGAAAAAAACTAAGCGAGCAGCCGGGGTGAAAAACTAAGTGTGGATGACAGCAATGCTCCACACAGGAGGCCCATTACCCCTAATGCACGGCGGGAATGGGAAGCATGTGCCGGATCGAGACCGTAGTAACGCCACAGCGCGCCTTTGCATTAGTGACTCGCTGGCGAATGAAAATGTCTACAGTGGCGGCA
Organism: Eleginops maclovinus; assembly: GCF_036324505.1. Classification (NCBI taxonomy): domain Eukaryota; kingdom Metazoa; phylum Chordata; class Actinopteri; order Perciformes; family Eleginopidae; genus Eleginops; species Eleginops maclovinus. The sequence goes on along the minus strand of NC_086368.1, from coordinate 25,612,461 downwards.
TGAATCTATGTGAGGTGAAATATTAATTCACTTCCATTTAAAATTCCCCTTCAAATTCCTCTATGTGTGGATGCTAGGCGGGGTGGCTCTTTGAATCTGCGTGGTGCCAAGTAAGCTTTTCTCTAAAGACAAGGCCAGAAAACACTCCTTTTGTTTTTTATTAGCCGACGCTTCCACCGTCTTATGGACGACATTTTTTAATTGTTTCCTCCTCTGCCACTTGTCAGTACAACATAACTGCAGCTGTATGCTTCCTCTGATTCAAAACGTAATGACTTAAGACAGACTCAGTGTCTTCAACTTGTTCCCAGATGCCTGTAACAAGAAGAACAGAATAGCACAGATGATAAACGAAACAAAAACCTGAACAGGATATTTATTCATGTCCCCTTTTTCCATCTCCAACGCTTAAAGGCGAAACAAATTTGGCAAGTCTGCAAGGGATGTAGACAGATGTAGGTATATAATGTATAGCCATATGTAGCTGGTTAGTTTCTTAAGAATCAATACTTTTTTTACCCCAAAAGCTCCCACTGAACAGACCGCTGTGTGTAGCAAAAAATCAACGCTGAGTTATTTTACGTTCCGCAAATATCCGTAACGTACTTCGTAATGTCGCGTAGGCTACGTAGCATAACGTCCCTCCCCTTAGCATATCAAGTACAATGTGTTGGAGGGCTAGCCAATAGAAGCACGACTGTTACATGGTGATGTCACTATGCCTTAGCAGACCATTGACATGCACAAAAACCTGTATAACGCACTAAACTAAAGGGAGAACCCCAAGAAGCATAACAGGGCCCCTTTTAACTTTAACCTAATTGAACTGCAACCGTTAAGTTTAGACATGTTGATCTCCTGCCACAGATAAGGACTCTACTTTACACTACACTCATAGAGGAGGGTAATAACATACAGACTATGTGATGGTGTGGATTGGAAGACGTGCTGTGCAGGCACAAAGCAACAGTGATGCAATGATATACAAAAAGATGGCATGTCTTCTTCTGCCACAACGATTGTGAGTGCATTTTTTGAACACCTTTTCCTGAATTCTCCCTAAATCTGTTTGTACAGTTGACTGCACAACAGCTCAGTTTTTTTAAGCAGGATTTGTCTAGAGAACTGTTGACTGTACACCACCCAGGGGGGATTGGGGGGGATGGTGTGGCTACTACAGACATCACATGCATTTGGCATCTCCTTAAAGCCATCCACACTGAAAAATATTCATCATTATCTGTTATACGGTGTGTTTACTGATAAAAAAAGGGATCTGAGTGATGCCTTTGTAGCGAGGCAGTGACGTTAACCGACACTTATGATTTATAAGGAACCACTTTGAGAATGAATGAGCTCTCATAGCGAGGATGTTGACAACCAAGCAGAAATGTGTGCATGTGCTGTACATTAAGCATGCTCACTTTCAATGCATCCATCATCTCCGTCACCAATGGGAGCGTCTTCTCTTTCATTTTGAGATTAGCAGCTTAATGTCAGATGTTGCATGCACCGCTTCTTAACGGCTGCTGCTGCTACAGGTATGACTGCAGGATTTATTCACCGTAGACACCCCCCCCACACACACACACACACATTTTACTCTCACTCATGGCTTGGAGCACCATATTGATCCAGTTTAAATGGTGCACAAAAAATAACTCCAAGTGCTGCTGCAGTTTGTCTCTGTCTTCATGGTGTCACTTATTTTTTTGCTTGGCTGCTTGAGTCATGCGAGGACAGCGCCCGGCCTGGCTTTGATGAGTGGACAGCAGCAGCAGTAAACTATGGGGAGTCATCAAATTGAGACCATGAATAAAAAAATATCCCACCCTAAATCAGGGATAAGGGTTCTAGCCTTTACCTTATGTAGTGCTGAACGTCTACGGGATTTATTGTGTTTACAGTCTCTGCAAAAGCTCATATTTAAGGCATCACATTCATACTTTTGCATGACATCATAGTTATGAAACGGACTACATCTGCAGGCTGTTTGAGAATGAGCAAGCAATGTATCACGTTGTTTAGTCCCCTCCGTGCTTTGACTGAAAACAAAGACAGAAATATATAAAAATCTGTATTTATGAGGTTTAGGATAAGTCAATAAGTCAATACAGCAGCCAGCCTCTGCAGTATCCGCTCTCCCTTTTGATTCTCCGCTTCACAGCGAGGGACCAGTCCACACACTATACAGTCCTCATAAAAAGAGCCAGTTCTCTCTTATTAACTTTAGATCTAACCCTTACACACTTGAGGGATGTTGTCTCGGACGTAAGTCAATAAACTCCCTTCTCTTGTATAATACGGCTCCCTCACTCATACTCAAAGGGCTGCTGCTCTTATTTCTTCACAACATAGAAGACAATATAAAGAAATACCGTACTGGGAGAACCTCTGGCACTCCAATAATGGCAGTAGCAGCAGCAGTTCCTCCTCCTTATCACAATTCCTGTGCTTTTAGTGTCCAAATATGTATTTCACTCTCCACAGAGAAAATGACCCTACCTTCCCACAAAGACTGACACATAAAAGTTCAAATAAATCGCCTCGCTGCAGCCACAGTCGCTCCGCTTGTATAGAATTTCTTTGATAAATGAAAAGTGGACTATCTCAGATATTGGATAATCTCTCTGGCCCTCCGCATGATATCTGCACTGCACTATATACCAATTCATTGCTTAATACTGCAGCTCAGTGTGTGTTTTGATCAAGTACACAGCATATTTTTTTTATTTGAGAGGACACGTGAAGTTTGTCTGCGGCTCTTAACACAGCAGCATTAGCGGATGAGGACTCTCAAAGCTCCCATAAAAAATGTAATGAGAAGGAAAGTCACACACAAGCGAGAGGAGAAATATTAGTGTAATATCATAGAGACAAAGGGTACTAGAACATTTATTTTATCGTATTAAAAGAACCACAGGACCAGTTAATGCAGAAAGTAACAAAACAAGGGCTATCCTCGGCTTAAGACATTCTGAGATGACGAACAATCAACACATTTTGTCGACAGTTTGATAAAATATCTGTAAAACTTGGTTATTAATGCAAAAGCAACATTGTAAATGCTGTAGTATCCACATTTTTGTGGAAATAAGTCAGTTTGCGTGAAAAAACGTACTTATAGACGATAGAAATCTTTGTCAGCTGTGACCAAAATGACAAGTTTGACGAGTAATCAGCTTACAAAGGAGCAACCAAAATAAAAAGGTACATTTCTGCAGTGCTTCCAGAGAAAACATAGACTCTTACTGAATCCACAGCTACTGGATCTACTCCACTGTCCTCTGAGTAGTTTATTTCAGTTTATTCATCCCTGTTAATGAAATTACTCCCCCAGCATTCACACATTTCTACATCTGCAGTCACATTTTTGAAAACACTCCTCACATTTCTATACGGTGCCAGTAGCTCGCACACAGACTCCAGAGCAGATGCAACACAAAGTTCGAGCGGCGCTCCCCGGGGATCTAATTGTGTGCAAATTGCGAGGCTATGTGGTAATCTGCTGCGCTTTCCTGCTGCTGCTGCTGCTACGGGGCCACCTGGGGTCCACCGCGGGTCTGGACCCCTTCTGGGACTGAGCAAATCATTACATACAGCTCACTGGTGACCCCTGCAAGCATCCCTCATCTTAAACAGCCTGGAGGATGTGACATATGGACGAGTGGCATTTACCTATCGTAGAAATGCCTCCATGTTTGACTTTTTATCCTGGCTCAATGCAAAGGTAAAATACCTGCCCTTACATCTAAATAGCAGATTAATCATAATGAATGTCAAGAGGCAGATTGAGCTTTGATTATTCTAAGTCTTATTAAATCCTAGAAGGAAATGTCAGAGTGCTCTGTAATGCTCCTCTGAAGACGGCAGCAAGCCAGAGTTCAGAGAGATTAGTGTCAGTGTCTTACAGTAAAAACCGTATCTTCTCCCTGCATGCTGATGCGAGTTATTCATCATCTGAAGCATTTTCAGAATGCAAAGTACTGATTTTATTTTTGGCACATTTCCAAAAGGTGTATTCGTTTGAATGCCTCCAAAGCTCATCAGTGCATGTTGCATTTGCTGACCATTAACCTGGAAAGTCTCAGTGGGAATTACACATTTGACGAGAAGTTAAAGAGTATTCAATTTACATTTCCTGTTGGTTTATTGTCTTTATCTGCCACTGTTGGGAAGTAACAGCATGCCTGAGGTTTTTTTTTAAAGTCATGTTTAACCCCAGCCACTTCTTACAAGCAGCATAGACAATGCCATAAAACATTACTAACCTTTGACATGTGTTTTCAAAGTTGTTCCCTGTAGGAGGCTCCAGAACAGTCACTTAAAATGATCCTAGTATGTTAGAATATTGCTTCAAAGTGACTTCAGCTTCCCCACAGAGTTGCAGCATCAGCACTTATACGGGAGAGGAGGATGTTGTATAAACTTCTGGAATATTCCATGAGAGCTGAACGTAGGATGATTAGGGTCTGATGTGTCTATTCATTCATAATTCATACACACATTAATGCAACTGGAAAAGTTTGATCAAAAATCTTACAGTTGGTCTCGATTTCTTTCAAGGAGTGGACATCGTTTTGGCAAATATTTAGTATGCAAACAACGACGCAAATGGTGTCATTGAAAAATGTTTGGAGATCTAATGGAGGGCTGATTGACGCGATATTTCATCAAGCCATTCTTCTTTTCTCTGTGACATTATGTAACAAACTTACGGATAGAATAAAATGCATCCACAACGTGCTTTTTTTTAATAGTTGATCGCGTTTTGTGCGTTCCGAAATCAGATCGGCTATATTGAGAAAACACATCACAACTTACCTTGACACCAAATTGCGCCTCTGAACGTATAGGATCCAGGTACTGCGAAAGTCGGGTTGTTGTCCTCGGAGAACCCCCCCTTACTCCGCTAACACTAACCGCTCCTGTGAAGTTTAAAGCAGGTTAAAAGTACTTCTTCTTCTACATCAAATTCTTGCGCTCCTGCAGCCTGTAGTACTGTAACATCTGTTGTGCCTGTGCGCGTCGAGCTCTGCGCGAGGAGGAGGACAGGCGAGGGGGGAGGAGAGAGGGGGGGGGGGGGGTGTTTAGTGTCCAGAGCGCACAGCGGATACGACGCGCAGGAGGAGAGGGTCAGAGACATCCTGAGCGCGATCAGATCCACTGAAGGGACTGTTTTGTATCAGCGTGCGATAACTCTACACGCAGTGGAGGATGCACCTGTATTCACTTTACCAGCCATTTTAACCTGTGCAGAACAACCGAGTTTAAAGATGAATCTAAGTATTTTATTCACAGTAACTCAAATGGATGGAAGATGTGAGACACATAAATGACGATATGCTGAATTGATACATAGATCTTGCACTGATCATGATAATGTGCATATAGTTTCTTATTAACGCAATGTTGCTTTAAAAATGATGGGGGTCAAAAACATCCCTCCCTCCAAAACATCTATAAGCACTCCATAATTAAACATGCTCTGAAATTGGTTTGCTGCACCCACATTCTCCACTCTCTAGATTCAGTTTCCCAAGAGGCAAAACAGCTACAAACATGTCCTTTGAGCTTCTTAACTCCGGGTAATGTACTCTAGTGTGTCTCCATTGTCAGTAGGCGTGTCTCTGTGTGTGCTGTGCATTTAAATGCATACAGTTACAATGTAAAACCTAATCAGTAACTAATCTGAGTATCCAAATGTAAAAGTAATGTAACCTGATTACTTTCCGCTACTTTTCAATGACCTCAATATCAAATGCAATGCAAATAACTAAAAGAGAAATTAGGTATCAATAAAGCGTGTTGTACTAAGACAACAGAACAATGCAACCAAGAAGAAACCAACATATTTAGGATCAGTGTCCTCTGCTCAGAGGCTTTATTTATAGGAAAACCTGCCTTTCATTCAGCATGTTCAGTCTATACAACAACGATAAAACACATGAGCACATACTATAGTTTAAGGAAGCAGAAATAAAGTCTAAGCTGACAGGAAATGCTCTGTTTTGGTTTAATACACACAGTTAAGTTCACACACATAAAGGTTCACCTGCTGAATAAAAAAAAGAACAAATAAACCAAAGAAAGTGAAAAGCATAGAGCAAATTCAGGCAGTTGGCATACAGATTGGCACTTAAAGTATTAGCCTACAGAACAGCAAAGCTTACAAAGAAGAAATACACTCTGCTCCTTTTTCTACAAACACTATATGCTGTTTTTGTATTATTTTGTAACCTTGTAATTCTAAAAGTAATCCCACGTTTTTAGGAATGTGACAGGTATATGATTACTTATTTTTTCATGTAGCTGTAAGGAATACAGGTACCTTTTGTGTGCCTTCTGGAACTATATGACTAAGTCCAAATATATATCTCTTACTGGGAAATAATGTATACATCATATCGTACCATATTATTAGCCTGGCTGCAGTTATAAAGACTCTTTTAAAGCAGCCCTGCATGTTGAGCATGAGCAGCTCGACACGGGCCTGGCAGACAACTGAAACTGCACAGCGGTGGTTCCCTCCTGAGGGCCAGCTGGTGCAGGGTAAAGCAAAAGAAATCAAAGTACCAGTGCTCACCAGGATACTGGGATACACACTATTTTATTAATAGACTTCATCGAAAACAAGAAGAGAGAAGGACTACGTTTTCGCCATGTACTGTATGCCACCCTGGGCTGTCAGATTGGGAATACTGTATTGTCCTTTCTTTACTTAGACGATAGTATATTTTCACTTTGGGCAATTATCCCAAAGAATCGTCACAAGAAAAAATGAAAGGAAGATTTTATATAAAAAACACTTGAGAGTTAAAAGCATCAATAAAGAGTTAAAGGGAAGGGCAGAAGAATGAGTTGGTATCATCGGTCATAAAAAGGTGATGTTGTTCGCCCATTTGTTGAACGCCAGAGACTTCCAAAGGAGAAAGAGGCTTGTTCTTTAAAGACACCTTGTTATGCTTTTTGCGGATTCCCTTTCCTGTAGTGCGTTATATAGGTTGTTGTGGCTGTAAATGGTCTGCAAAGCATAAAATCCCAAAGTTCCCTCCAGAAAGCGTTTATCTCCCCCCACACTCCTCCCCCCTGCCTGAAACGCCTCCATCGGACGCCTTTGTTTACTTTCGTAACATAGTGACATCACTGTGTAACAATTGCGTTCTATTGGCTAGAGCTCCAACACATTGTATGTGATAGGCTAAGGGGCGGGACTTCTGTAAGCAGTTGACCAATCAGAACAGAGCCGGCCAGCTAGCAGGCCGTATAAGAAAAATAAAGACCTTTTTGAGTTTTGAAGCATGTAAGCATGTCACAGTAGAGGCACAGAATACAAATATGAACTTGAAAATTAGCGTAATATGTCCTCTTAAGGTTGATAAGAGATAAACCAGTAGGAGCTTTCAGCTTGAGCAAATGTGATTTTCTTTTTCACAGATTTATCCGCTTTCTAGAACAATATTTTCCTACCACTATTTTTAGGAGGACATGTTTTAATTAGAATCTGTACTGGTGTGGCGGAAGAATTCTCAGTGATTGATATCTGAAAACGGTTTGAATCCAAGCTGTATGTGAGAATGTCTGTAATTTGGGTAAGTCAGCCCTTTAAACTTTGAAATGAGGCATCCACAGCTGGCGTCTAATTGTTCTTGGAGATTAAATCCTGCTCCAACATTGTACAATTTCTCCAAACCCTCAGGGGTGCACACGTCCACACATGTCGTAACTGAAGCATAAGGGGAAACATATACATAAAACTGGGAAGTGAAAACAGCGGATGCTCATGGATTGAGACACTAGGGAGCAGATGGTTTTCGCTCAATGTGACAAGATTTGGTACGATGCCCTACATATGTTCACAGCGATGAAATCAAAGGTCAAAATGATCTGGTTCCTATTGTAGAAACTGAGATATGAAGTTCTTTGATTAGATCTGAAAGCATTAAACATTAAGCTTGCTATTTATTTTTTGAATTCATGCCCCTGCCATTCATAAAACAACACAATAAAAAGCCACGTCTGTTAAATCACCTCCAGCAAACAGATGTGCTTCCCTACCCCGATCACTGCTGCCTCCTCACCCACATGTTCTGAAATCTGCTGAGGCAGGTGAAGGTGGAGCCACCCACTCGAGAAGAGGTATTTTTGTCGGGACACGGACAGAACGTGACCCCAGTGTCGCTGGGTGCCATCTGCAGCCACTGAGAGAAGCCAAGCTGCCATACTGGCCATTTACAGCTCGTGCCAATTGAGATCATGCCTCTTCAGCTGCTCGCGATGCGCTCGCCAGGCCCGGTCACTCTCACGATGGAGTGGTGGAAAAGCAACGTAGCACAGCGAGGTCACTCATTTCTGAGGGGAAGTGAGTTATGTTCATGCTGTTTACACAACTTCAGGGAAAAAGGTTTTGGGAAAATGTGTAGATCTTTGATATTTTCAACCTAAGGGACTAAAAGGTGTTGTTAAACTTGGCTTTCTTGCTAGAAGTTTATAGAACAGATCTATAGTTGAAGCCAGGAGACTGTTAGCTTCACCATGAGACTGGAAACAGCTAGCTTAGCTCTGTAACAATTCTTACTCGTTTTTTGTGTTTTTAAACAAAACAGACATAGCTGTTTCCCCTTGCTTTCAGTTTGATAAGCTCACCAATAACTAACCATATAAACCAGCATGAGACTGGTGACAACGTTTCCATCTAACATTCATAAAATCAGCTTTGTCTTTTGATCGTGTGACCGATGTGTTCACCTGTTTGAAGAGATTGTAATTGAATTGGACTTTAGTATAACTTTTGTTTTGTTGGTTTTGTATACACAAGAACGGGGTAATCCCTATCTCACAGGTTCTTCTTTTTGAGAGATCGATGAGGGTGATTATTCACAGTAAAAATTGCATTAGCAGAAATGTAGACAAGATCATTTAAGATACTTGGGAAGTGAAAGTCAAGAAAGCTATTTGTCCTAATGGAAATTTGAAGGTGTAGGTATTGAGGTGTAAAGCATCAGTTAACCTACAAATTACGTTTGGATGTAACATAATTACTCAGAGATTATGTTTGCATTTTAAACACTTAAACGTTGTCTCAACACATGTTTTTAAAAAGTGGATAACGCAACAACTCTTGACATCAATGTTTGCAATAAAAAAAAAAAGGCAGTTTTGACTTTTGGTCTCTCGCAGGACTTGAATATCGACCTCCTGAGTCAAAGACCTGTGTTTGTTCGACACATCCTTAACCTAACCTCCTCCCTCCGCATACATAATATGTTTCTGTGTAATTCACAATTCACTGTCGTTGTATGGAGTCATCCTTCTCTAGGAGACCGGGCAACATCAGGACGCTTTGAGCTGTGGGTGAGTGATTTCAACATAAATGAGCCATGGAAACATACATTGAGCAGTCGACATAATTGGAAATGGAAATTGCAGAGAACATAAAACCCTTTGAAAGGAAGTGATAACCTGTCATATTGAGGATATTGAACTGGTGAGCTGGAACCCTAGGGACATATAGACACGCTCCCTATCAGGAAGCAAAACGGGAGTATATTTTGATGAGACGATCCCATTCAAACGGCTTTATTGATAATTTTGCACAAAAAAGCAGGTAATGCCTTAATATACTGTACAGTAGACTGGACGAAATGTATGAACAACACACAATTAGCAGTGCCTTAGTGCTCAGGAACTGTAGAAAAGTGTTAACAGAGCCACTCCTGATGTGTTAAAGTCAATCACTTTGTCTTGTGTCACGACATCATCAGAGAGGTAATGAAGCGAGCAGTAGATATGGCTCAGCTGTCAGCTCTTAACGTTTGAGGGGCAGAAGAGACAGCTGGGGATCCGTCACCAGGATGTCGTGTGCGTGAGGGCCGACCTGCGGTTATTATTACATACCTTAATTTAACAAGGACCATGAATAAAAACACATAATCTCAAAAACAGAAGAGATGCTTTATTCCAGATTATGGCTAAAAGCTCATTTCCATCTGCAGTCGTTATGCAGGTACACATCAATCAACAATAATTAAAGCAGTTCATAATGCCTTTCACTCTAGTGCATTTTTCAGTTGAAATAAAACTGTACAGTTCATTTAAACTAACATCTCAAATTACAGTAAAATTGATGTTGACTGGTTTCCGCAATTTGAGAAATTGTGAGAGAGTGTCCCCTCATCGTGTCTCAAATGTAGCCGTGGACAGGCTGTGATTTCACGGATCACTTCTCCCTCTGCGGACGACGGACACATGGTCTGAGACGTGATCATACAGTAGAGTTATTTATCGATTCATTTGACACCCAGCTCCAGAATGACGAGTCCTTCCTGTCAGGGTTGGCTGTAATGCGTGTTTTATGTCCTCTCGGTCGAGGCACACAGTGTCCACCTCCATACTGTGGAGCTCTGTGGTTGTTGTTTTTGGGGGGGAGGGGTTTCAGCATCCCCACTTCTTTTGGTCACAGCCAGACGGTGCCGTTTCAGCGCCTGATATCACAACGACATCCATGGCCTTGTAGCATCACGGCACTCAAACTGGAGTTGCTATAGCAACGGGTGATCAGAGGGGTTATTTTTCTGCGTTTGTGAACATATTGAGGAGATGATGGGGGGGAAAGATGATTTTATAATCAGTCACCGGATGGATTGTATTTGTACCAGCAGTGGTGGGATGTTACTATGTGCATTTACACCAGGACTGTACTTAAGTACCGTATTGAGGCACTTTTACTTCATAATTTCCATTTATACCTATAATTAAACACCTTTGAGGACAAATATTGCACTCTTTACTCCAGCTTTAGTTACTAGTTTATTTGCAGTGTAAGATTATTTATACAAAATACATACAGACACATTATTATAGACTGGGCAGTTTTTCAAATGATCCCCATCGTTTTATCCTGACACATCACCAATTATTGTCCTCTTACAATACGGTACAAACAGTATAGGATTTTGAAATCAGCTGTTCTGCCTTACAAGTGTTAACTTACTGTACTTTGAGTATATGTTTAGGCTTATACATTTGCTTTTTAAGGAGTGAGATTTTAATTGCAGGTCTTATATTTGTAACGGAGTAGCTTTCTTTAATGTAGTATTGCTGCTTTGGCTCAAATGGAAGATTTGCCGCTTCAAGCAGTGTTATGATCGTAAATGTAAAAAACCTGACTACTTTTTCTGCCACTGCTCACCAGCAGTGATAACTGTAATGATACTGAGACGTACCAGAAAGGCTGACGTAATCACTATAATTTCACCCTCCTCTTATAGAGGCAAGCTTTTTTTATAGGAGCCCTTCTGTGAGATGTGAAATCATAACCAGTGTGACTTGATACCATTCCCACTGAGAGAGTGCTGCACCGAGGACATTATTCCCATTCTCAGGTTCATATTTGTATTTGCCTCTTTTAACATGCTTTAATGTTCAAAAAGCTCTTTATTTTTCTCATACTGCCTGTGCTGCAGCACCTCTTTTCACCCTCTGTCTGAAACCAGAGCCCAGTCTGCCCCGATTGGTTAGCTGGCCAGTTATGTTTCGATTGGTCAACTGCATAGAGATGTCCCGCCCCTTAGCCTATCACGTACAAGGTGTTGGAGCTCTAGCCAATAGAAGCGTGTGTGTTACATAGTGATGTCATTATTTTACAGAAGTAAACAAAGGAGTCCAATGGAGGTGTTTCAGGCTTGGGGTTGTGTGTGTGGGAGAGAAACTTTGGGATTCAAGGCTTTGCAGACCATTGACATGCACAAAAATAAAACACGACAGGAGAGTGAAAACCAAAAAAGCATAATATGGCCTGTTTAGAGGTCCGAGCTGGAGGCATCAGCTGCCATAAAATCAATAAATATTTTGTGTTGCAGATGTTTTACTTCATTACCATTGATACAGGCAGAAAAGACATGTTTAAAATGATTAATTTAAGAACTATCTGGCATCTTTTGAGGCTTCGTACTTGTACCAACAGCTGTGTTGTCTTCTCTGTCAGCATGCTGAATCATTAGTCCTGGAGGAAAGATGACTTATGAATGTATATGCTCCCATGAGATGGACATTGTTATTGCGAGTCAGATGTATAGAGAGGAAAGATGAATGTTTCCCAATTACATCCCATCCCTTCACTCAGAGGCCTCTTTAAAGCCTTCAGGTCCATCCACTGCCCCCTTAGTAGGACTTTATTTAGCGCCCTGCATCATGGCTGGTGGTGGTATTAAAATTAAAAATAGAACAATGGAGAGGCAGCAGATAATTTGCGTAGGATCTGTTTTTACTTTGTTATAAAGAGCATCAGAGGAGAGTGCTTTTTGAACTATTTTGGTGGCTAAAATTATCACAACAACACCAGAGTGGTAACTTTAGGTAGAACTGGCCAACCTAGGAGCCATGAATGTCAGAGTGGGGTTTTGACTGTTTATATTTTAGCATTGGTCATTATTTTTGGATCTATTATGAGTTGGGTCACATGGTTATGGGCGTTGATGGGGAAATGTTTTCCTCGGTCCATAACTTTGACGCAGTTTATCTGTTTCCACTCCCCTCGCTGAGCACAGGCCTGCAACCTTGGGCTGCTCTCAGTGTTTTGTCTCCTTACTCCAGCCTGTTGGCATCAGCTGATAGGTGTTATGGTGCTTTGCCTGTTTTATCTTGTTATGCAGTAAGTTGGTTATTCTCTCAGAACCAGCTGAATACATGGGACCGGGGTGAGAAATCTTCAGAATTGACGGCTGTGTAAACTCGTGGCTGCAGCACATGTCTTGTCAATTCTCCAGCCGTAACTTCATAATAAACCTTCAGTTTTTGCCATCAAGTTCCAGGTGTCCCCGTGTCTCACTGAGTTTCGTCTCCATTGCTCCAGAAGTTTCCATCACAGGCGTCACTCATAGTAAATACAATCAGCTGTTCACCTGTGTGAGGAAGAGAGGGTGAGAGGGTCGCTGTATGTTCAACCCTTTCACAGCTGGATTATTTATAATAAGTTGATCTTTATTAAAGTACGCTTTTTGGTCAACGCATTTTTGGATATCAGCATTGATTTTTGATACCGGGTCTGACAAAGGCAACTAGTCCCGACCTCAGCCTCTCAGCGACTTTGTTTGTTCTTGCAGTCGCTACATACAATTTAAGATATATAGATGAGTTGAGTGAATTGCAGTTAGTGTTAAAATAGAAATGTAGGACAAACTCTTAACAGTCTCTGAAGGTTGAACAAATCCCAGAGTATCCCAGTGATATAATTCGTCAGCTGTAAAGAGATTCGTACTTATGAAGAATGGGTTGAACTTCACAAAAGATAGAGTTTAAACTGTAAGCCTAAAACCCAAAGCTGATCAAAATGAGTTTTCCCACACACTCCTCTCCTCAAAACCTGAATGTGTGTGTGTTCAACATTTATGTGCTGGAGCTCAGGGTAGTTTTTTTTAATGTGGGCATGCGGCCAAGTGGAAGAGCTGTTCGCCGTTCAAATGTCTTCATGTTTGTTTATTTATGGCAGGTACTGTTTATCAGTACTTTGCCAAATTCTCCGTGCTATTTCTGGCTCTCCTAAAATAACACAATGAGCTTATTTCTGTGCAAAGCTTCCAGGGCTTAGATAAATGAATGAAGAGCCGTGGTCATTGTGGCGATAAAGCTTCTGTAACAAAGAGAAAAGCTGTGGGCGAGGTGAAAATGATTAATCTAATAACATCATAAACCAACCGTACTTAAAGGAATACATTTGAGGAAATACTCGTTAAGTTATGTTTAGTATAAAGACTGTATTAGAGGGAAACAGCTAGCCCTCATTTGTCTCAATGCAGCACTATTTCTGGCAGCTATGTAAAACCTTCTCTAAATCTGTAAGTGCTTATTAGTTTGAGTCACTCACTAGTTTTAGGAGGTTTAATCCGTTATTAGTCACCAATTTAAAATGATTCCTCTCTTGATTTAGTTTGCTATTTTTTATTGTTGTCATATTCCTAAGGAAATGTCCTTTTTTTAGTCCTTGAGATAATCATCTAGTCTCGCCAAAAGTAATAATTGTGTCCCTTTAGTAAAACTTATTTCACTTAAGACTTTATTTTACAATTATTGGATAAGAAACAGACCACCAGTCACACACAGGCTGTTATGAGAGCCATGAAACATGCAAGAAAATACCATCGACTGCTTGTACCCAACCCACAAACCCTAGACATCATGCATTAAAGTGGCATAATTGTCAGTGTGTGTTTAAAAGAGAGATGGGATAGGAAGGTTGAAAAATAAAGAGATGTTTGTTGAGTTTTTATAATCTAAAATGTAGTTTTGTCTTATTTTCTCAAAGATGATGCATGTTAATATTGTCACAGTTTGCTTTTAATGACGTACTCCATATGGGCTCAGATATAAGTGAAGGTGCCAGGCAATCAGTGAAGGCTCCTTGAAGTGACTCTGCATGGACAAGAAACAGTGCTGAAACACCTGAGGGTCGCTCCAGGTTGCAAACATGACAGGGATTATTTTTTTCCGAGGAGTTTACCTTTAAAGGTTTGCTACTACCTTCCAGGACTAATTTGAATGATGAAGTTGTTTTTCGTTGGGTATAAAATCGGAGGCATTTTGTGCAGAAACTGAAAAGTCACAGCAAATGCAACAAGCAAGACTTCAATTTTCTCCTTCTCCTCACATCCGAGTACTGAGCCCCTCTGTCAGCAGGACCCCTGATGTTTGCAGCCTGTGCTTCGTGGCCCGCGGTCAATCCTCATTACTGTCCTATCGCCTTTTTGAGACGAGAAGAAAAATGAGTCATGTCTACATTTTGAACTCTCCCCCTGCGATTCTGCTGAGCGACTGTAAAAGTCATCGGCACTGTCTCGTGCCAGGCTCTTCGGGTCCATCTGCCAGAGTGAGATCATACCACGGGATCGGAAGGGGGCCAAACATTGTTGAAATCAGGAGCTGCTTAAGATGCTTGCTCGTGTTGAGGATTGGTTTGCGTTGATTCTGACCACCTGCCCTAAAAAATGTCAACTTTACTGTTTCCTGTCTCATGCCTTAGTGAGATAATTAGCAAACAAGACCAAGGTCGGTTTATGGGTCCAAAAGGTCTTCACTGTTTTATTGAACGCTTCTAAAACCAGAGCTTAACATCTTGAAAGCCCACAGCGAACACTTTGGATACACACATAAGAGCCCTTGCTACTCATCCTCTGCTGCTTCATCCAATATGGATTTGCAGATTTGTGATAGCGCCCCCGTGGACTTCCTCTAAAAGGGTTGATCTGTGAAGAGGAAGTGCTGTTTATTGCTGGGATGCGACCATCTGCACGGCCTACGGCGAAGAACAGGTCAGCCATGTGGTAATGGTAGCATCTCGCTGCCGTGCTGCTGAAGGCAGAGGAACATGTGTAGCTGCCACTTCCTGGCCTAACAGCTTCATACATCAGCAGGAAAAATCTGCTTCATTTAGAGATCAGGGGCATCCTCGTGGCCCAGGAGCTAAACACCCACCCACCAAGTTGATTCTTGGCTACAGCTTCTTTGTGGTTAGGAAGCCAGTGAGGGATCCTGTGCTTCTCATTGCATTAGCTGGCATTCACGCAAGACATTTGCCTGATATTGTCGGGGCTTGTTGCTTCATATCAGTGTCAGGTCTTATACTTCCTTTTACGTCGGACAGTGCCTTCACTCTAACCAATTTTTATGGTGGAGGGGGATTCGATTTTTACTAACCAAAATGTACTAACTTACCCTTTTGCCAACAAACTACTCGCCTGAAAGCTCTGCTCACACTTGCTTGTTCTGCCTTTGTTCCTGTAGCATTACATCACACCATCAATGCACGGCTACCTGTGAGTCTGGGGAGGGAAGTCATCATCGTCACTCCTCACTCCCTGTTGTGCCGTTCCTTGGGGCAATGATAAATTTAGAGCCTAAACTCCAAATACCAACACTGTGCATATTGACATTTACATCATTTCAAATAATTATTACAAGGATTAGTTGAAAACTCTATTCTGATTGGTCAATTTGTACATTCGGCGGTCTCCCATTTCTCCAACAGACACGTTGCTAATGACGCTCTTATCAAAGGACCGTCTGCAGAAGTAAACACTGTCGAAAACACAGTTAGGGCTGTGGAAGTGTTTCAAGACTGGTTAATGAAAAAGATAATGCGACAGACATGGACAGATTAACCTATGGGGTTATAGCCGCAGTTCCAGCCGCTGCAACGCCGTAGAATAGTCGTTTCTTTTTTACATAAGCAATACAATCATTTTTTTATCAATTAACTCATGTTTAAGTCAATATAGTGTGGCAAATGATTGATTAATTCAGTAAGTAGCCATGTAGTAATCAGGGTAATATGCAGCGTCGATGTCCTGCTCAACCTGTCAGTGATCCATTTGTATGTATTTGTTATACTGTAGTTTTATTTGAGGCCAAAGGTATCAAATTATGACCAATTCAGGTGGAGTTCAGAGGGGTTGTCTCACTTTGAAATGGCTTTAAATTGACACATGGTCTCATTTTAAAGCGGACAGAGTGCAGATACATTTCCAGCCTGATTTGTTATGATCCACTACAGTTAGGAGTGATGAGTAAATCCCAGTTTTTGGTTTCTTTGCCTACATTTTGACTTTATCAGAAATGGTAGCGTCTCTTCTTTTCTATTCACTGACGGAAAGAAGGTTCTTAGTTCATGAACGGTTATTTTAGGATCATCAGCCTTAAACCAGAGCTGTAACTAAACCCTGGAACAAGCAGCTTCTCGTGTGTCTGCTGTGTGACGGTTCGGCTGATACCAGAAGCCACGTGTGAATTTAAAGTGAGATGATCTGATTTGCCCTTCTGTAACTACTTCTGAATCCCTTTCCACCTCACCACCATAGGTGTTTCAAAGACAGAGGGTTTCCATGACAACGTTATTTGATAAGCTCCCTCAAAGCGATCAAAAGTGAGGAATGAAAAAAAAAAAGCCACCTACTCAATAAGTCACACTCTGCTGAGATCACTGCTTTGTGCAATTTGGACGTCGGTTTTAGCACAATACCGGAGGTTTGCTCGGGTGCAGGGCAATTATGTCTTTTTGAATCAGAGTCCAATTGCATCCACTGTACACAGCGTTAAGATCAAAGTGCTGCCACTGATGTGCTGCCAGAAGGTGTCAAAATAGATGAGGAAGAATCAGAGTGAATGACGGTTATGTGAGATAAATGATTATCCGCACGGGGAGATGATGATGAATGACATCGCCAGTTTAGGTGGTTAGATGGAAGCTGAGGATTCGGATGAAACCCTCTTTTTTCGTCTCACACACGTAAAAAGCACTCAGTGGAATTTGCATTTAACTTGTCCTGCTGGGAGCAGGGGGGGGCTATTATACAACCCCTGGGGAGCAATCTGTTGTCTTGCTCAAGGGTACTACTGCTGTGCACAGGAGGCAAACTGGGACGTCTCTAAGTACCAGTCCACACTCCTTACTTTGGTCTGCTTGGGGACTCTGGTTCCCAGGTGTTGGAAATAATCAATATATTGGAGCGGAACATTAAAAGATAATTCACTGTTTCTAGACGGATCATATTGTTCCACTTCCGGTAGTATTACCGGATGTTGTTTTTAGTCTCAGATAGCATAAAGCTAATATTGTATTGTATATATGAGTAGAGGGAGAAGGACGCGTGGAGTTACATACTAAACACACCGCCTCTACCTCTCACTCATTGATGCTGCAATGATACTGTTGCCTGTTTAATAACTGATAAACCTCAGAAGGATTGCATAATAGAATATCGTAAAAGAAAGATCCAGGACTTGGCTAACAAGATGGCGACGGTGACGTCATAAGAGGACCCGCCCCCGACGACGTCAGCCAATAGAAGAATCCGGAGAACCCCATGTGACAAGCGGCCAACAGGATCCAGCCCCCCGCTACCAACCAAGGAGAGCACGAGAGCGGAGCGCGTCTGATTTTGAAGTTCTTTATTGTATGGTCGGAAAGGGATGGTTTTATAAAACATGTTTGTATTGTGAGATCGCTCTCTCTTTTGTTCCGGACCGCCAGACAGTAACTACTGATGAGCTCCACTCAGTCAGTGGCCCTGTGGACGCGTGTCCCGGGCTATTGAACCACAGCTGTGAAACTTTTGTAAAACCTACTGCTGCATCCTTTTATTAAACACTCCTTTTAAAACTTACAAGAGGAGGTTTGCTTTCTTCTTTTGAATCGAAACCTGGGCTTCGAATAAACGAACATTTCTTACACAGGTCAAGTCCCTAAACTCACCTAAAGCTTGTTTATTCATTTTAAGATGATATATATAAAGAGGGTACACTAAAGCAAAAAGGTATAGATTGAGATGAGTCTATCCTTCAGATTTAATGCTGTAACTATCTAATGATGTGTTGAGGACATTTCAGCATAAAATGATTGTCCAGGCAGCTTTTTGGAAATCCCCCTTTCTCTCTTCTTTTCAACCCTCATTGCTTACTGACCTTACCCAGAATCTTTGTAAAGATTGGTGCAGTGATTGCTTTGTGATTTGATTTGAAGCGTAATTGCAATTGGCTGGGATAAGAAGCTAACGTCAATGAAGGATATCACACTTGCATCGCTTCTCGTCACCACCACTAAACTTGTCTTGTGTCGGCTTGATAACGTCTCTTACACAGTTCCAAAAGCACCTCAAAACACACCTCTTCTCTCTTGCCTATCCTCCCTAACCCCCCACCCCTCCCTCTACCTCCCTCCTCCCACTTTGTGAAGCGACCTTGGGTATTATGAAAGGCGCTATATAAATCCAAGTCATTATTATTATTATTTTTAAGTATTTATTTTGTCACTTGTTAGCAACCACTGTTTAAATGGCACACAGAAGTTTCAGACATTCACGATTGTAGTAATGATGCAAGTCTCCTAAACTCATGTTAACCCCAACTTATTACGTGGCGTTCAATAAACCATTGACTTTGTGACAAAGAAACCGTGGTAAAATGCTAAGTCTTTTCGGTCTTTAGGACTCATTATTACATGGGTTCGTCGATTGTCATTGCTCAATTCAGAACATGTGACACGTTGTTAATCCAGTAGTACAGACCGCTGTCAAGGACTGATTGACCATTGTTAAGGAGGATCAAGAAAGAGAAAGGAAAAGATGTTAAAAGGCGGAGCGCTAGACATCCGATAAATCACCAGAAGACAGACAGAAAGTGAACTCTAACAGGAACACGGTCTGGGCTCTGCAGTGTTTAAGGACTTGTGATCAGAAACTGTGAATCCCTGTTCTAATGGTATGCCTCTGGCTTGCAGAACATCAAGAATCATCTCAGAAATTTCACTGCCTGTCTTTTTAAAGAAGTCTTTAAATTGGCAGAATCTTTCTTTTATCTTCCAAATGTCTCCATCTTTGTATGTGTATCTCAACAGTAAAACATTCTGTTCAGTGTGTGACACGTCTGGGGTTGAGTCACATGTTATGGAATAGTAGATGGCAGCTTCCCTTTCTTCCAAGATACTATTTAGCACTCGTTCGCCACAGAGATCGATGAATTCATTTTGTGTTTGAGGACTCAGATAGTGTGTTAATCTTCCCTTTTTGTGTTGCCTTATCATTTCCAAGTGGCTGTGTAAAACGTTATCATAACGGGCCAGCAACTCCAACGTACCAAGAAAATTCCCATTATGGACATCACCTAAATCTGTAGTGTTGCCTCTAAAAGCCAGGTTCCTTGATGCCAAATGAAGGGTCACATCTAAAAGCCTCTCCAGAAGCAGCCTATTCTTTTCGATTTCCCCTTGCATCTGTTTTTGAAGATGCCCATCAACTCCACTGGCTGTCAAAAGTGAGTGCTGAAGGTTCTTCCATTTTAAATAGCACTGTTTATGGGACATGCCTGTCTCGTGCTCTGGAAGTTTTTTGTACATGTAATTTCATTTAATGTGCTCTAATGTATATCCATCCTTGCTGTTTAGGGCACTTGTGGATGGCTTTGACAGCTCATGGGAAAACAGTAGGCATGGAATGCAATAAAGAGCCTTGGCACTCTCACTGTGAATAAGCCAATCTCTTCTGATTTTCTCACGGCCATTTGGCGACTTTACATATTGAAGATATATTGGAAAGGGTCTACCCTCCATATCTGTCGGTGTCAATGTGTTGATTTTTTCTTTATTTGCCAGTGCACATACAATTATTTCCCTCTGGTGTTTATCTAACATCTCTGGCCATAATCCTGGATCTTCTGGGCAGAACTGTTCGGCTTCACCCTGACTACGTGTTACCTCTGTCCGTCCTCCTCTCTATCCTGAATGCAACCTTCATGTTCGCTGTCTTCTCTTTCACTATCACTTCCACCATCTTCTCTCACTTCTTCTCTATCTACATCAGGCTCCTCTGTGGGAGCATGACGTATAATCAACATTAGTCTCTTATCAATTATTGCCAAATACACTAACACCCTGTTGCTGCAGTCATTCAAGTCAAAATAGTTTCATTTTTGCTTTCATGTTGAACTAGCTCACCTTGTCTCAAGTCTGCATCAGTGGATGATGGAGGGCTTGTTGCAGCTGCAGGACCACTTTCTGTGGCAGTTTCTGGAATGTGTTTCACAAATTATGTTTTAGCAGGCAGCTAGGATGGATGTTGGCCATTGTGTAAGCTAATATCATGACGTCTGGGAACTAGCTTATGCTATATATTAGTATTCATCGTGTAGCCAGCATAATAACGGCTTAGTATTCATTTCATATTTGCTTGCTTCAAATCAGTAGCCTTCTGTTGCAATATAATGTTCACTTTATTTATCCTTTATGCCAACTTAACCAAGGCCTTATTGAAAGTGTAGCTCTTGGATAGCCTCTGCTTATTTTAGCAACGATAACCGAGGACGTATGGCACCTAATAATGCCGTTTCATCTTGTGTGTTTAAACGTTTGTGCTCACCTTTCTTTGCAAAGAAGTTCGTCAGAACTTGACTTCCTTCAATTTGCCTCCTCTCCCTGTCTTTTCTCTCCTTTCTCTTTTGAGAACCAGACTTACATTTTTTACGCTCTGACATCTTGCATATCACCGACACCGACACCGAGTCACCATAAGCATCAAGGTGGGACTGAACCATCTTGCGCTTTTCGCAAGGGGTGTTCACAATGGTGTAGTGACAGCAGATTTTACTTTTTTGGAATAATATACCATACAATTTATAAAAACGAATACGTTAAGCTTGCATTTACATTGATATTTATCATGAAATTTAATTGAACAACAACAAAAAATACTTTGAAAAAAAAAAATCTAAACTTCCCATGGGCCCCCCTCTGCCTTGGGCCCCCCCACAGCTGTGGTGGTTTACCCCCCTGTGCGACGGCCCAGAGTGCTCCCGTAAAGGTGCTGTTGTCGCAGTTCCAGCCATTGGTGCGATTAATTCGATTAATATTGGGAGTCGTTAGTTTGTTTAGTATCTGGCCGTGTAATAAGCGGGATAATGTACAGCGAGGCGGTCATTATGGGGAAAAGAACACCTGCCAGGCTGATCAGGAGGCCCTTACTTACTGCACTCTATTGCCTCACTTCAAATAGCACACAAGTCTTTGGGTAGCATTTCATATTATTGAACAAATCCCACACGAACGGCATTGTTTATACACCAGCATTAGAGATGATTCATTTGCACCAACAATTACAGTAAATGAAACAATCACAGACTGGATCACACAACTTTACTGATGCAACCATGGCAACCATAGAGGATAGGATCCTTGTTGTTGATAGGCTGTCGCCGCTGCGACTCGGCAGCCTGGTTGCATAATGCTCTCAACCTTGACTTTGATGAGTTCCTCTTTACATCCTTGTACCGGCAGCGAGTGTTCATGCAAAGTGTTTAGACAGACAAATGATTGCATTTATATGATGGTGATAAATATGACACAGGAGATCCAAAAGGTCATAAAAGGTCAAAGATCAAATGTTGTTTCCACTTCCTGTAAGCCTTAGTCTGCGAATGAGATCTGCATTCCCCTGGTATGTTATTAATGATATCCATTGCTTGTGCAGCTAACAGCAGGATAAGAGTGGATGTGTGTGTGTGTGTGTGTGTGTGTGTGTGTGTGTGTGTGTGTGTGTGTGTGTGTGTGTGTGTGTGTGTGTGTGTGTGTGTGTGTGTGTGTGTGTGTGCTGGATAAGCTTCGAAACTTTGCAAACTACTTCCTGCAGACTTGAGCAGCAGAGAGAGTTTAGCTTCTGTCAAAGCCATCTGGTGCTTCTTTCATAAAATGTGTTTGAACTGTGTCACAACTGGTCTTTCCATTTACGCGACGCTGCACGGGGTATCAGGGAAAAGAGAGGGAAAAGTAGTGTGTGTTAGAGTGTGTGTGTGTTAGAGCGGGTGGCAGTGGGTGGGTGGGTGTTGGGGGAAGGGGGGGAGCAGAGAATGAGAGTATAAATCACTTTGAAATGCACCGCCTACCCTCCAACTAACACATGACCGCCACTTCACCCATTTCAAACCTGATATAATCATTTCAGTCCTTGTTATAGACTCTGCATGGATTTTATATTAAAGCCGGCTATGAATCATAAAAGAGCACTGCTAAATTTATACAATTTTAACGGGTCTATTAAAAAGTTAGAGACTAATGGTGACAAATTATGCATTTTCAGAGATTCGATGCTTTAACAGCAATGATAACTTCTTATGTTCAGCAACACAAACAAAATATTCCTCTCCTTTTGGAGTCACAGTCACGTTATTAAGGAGTGTGTGTCAGAGTGGAGAGAGCGGAGGAGCTGACCTCAGAAGAGGACACTTTCTCTGCTCTTAATTACCAGCAATCCCTTGGAGGGAAGAGATGTTAATCTGCGCCGCAAGCACTGTTGCTTCTTTTTCCTGCTTCCTACCCCCCCTCCGCTCACACTGTATCACTGAATCGCACCCTCAGCCCTTTGTCACGTCCTCATGTAATGATGCTCCTATGCAACAAAAAAAAAGGAAATGGGAATATTCACCAACTTCCAGGAATACTCATGAATATTTCAGACATGTGTGAGGTATGTGCCATGGTGGAGAAGACTGACTGGATCAGCACTTTATCTGGTGATGTTACAGCAACACCCCCCCTCCCTCTTTCAACACAACTGGTGTGTAGCTGTCATCCATCTCAGTGATGGGAGAACATTGGATGCATGCGGTGCAGACTGAGTGCTGATTTTATTCTCAGTGAGAGGGGGTCAACAATGATTCCCACATGTAGAGCGGGATTATCAACACTTGCTGTAATACTACTTCTTATCTTTCCCCTCCCACGGCGCCGCGTAAGTCTCACTAAGAAGCAGTTACAGATGGTAAAACACATAAATATATGTATGAAGATAGAGTTGGATGCATTTCAGCTTACAGTGGATGTTTCGGGGGAAATCGCTGACCCTGTCACGCAACACATATTTCACACTTAAACTAAGTCAATATGGCCCTAAGTGGAATCCGTGTGCGGGCAAATTGCACGGAAGATAATGTATCAAATAACAGGCTAAATCCAATTTCACAAACACATCCCCTTGGGGTAAGATTCAGATAGCTTGACTGTTGATCCTTACTTGTACACTCACACACACAGAGTGAGAGTGAGGGAAGAAAGAGGCACCAATCTCTTATTGTATTCCTATAGATTTCAGTGAAATTGAATTTTTAAAGGAGCGAGCATATTTCATTTTGCCACCACTCGTCTAACAATGCCAGCTCACAATGGATTTTTTATCTATAAATGCACATCTTCAGATAGCACTCAGGCACGCTGAGGTGAAGTGCTGCCTCACCATCAGTGAACCTTTATTGGCTTGTTAATCCCAAACACAGTGAGCTCGGAGTCAGGCTTGGAGAAAGGAGATTACATCCCACGGGTCTACTGTGTCAAATGGACTTATACATATGCAGTGATTTTCCCCCCATCCATGTGCCGTTTCAGTTCATAATATACAATCTTTAGTCCCACTATAAGACAAGAGGGAAAAACAGCAAATAAAGAAGTGTTATTTCTGCACAATTGACATAGATTGAGACATATTTGTTACGGCAATAGTGGAAAATACAAAGGGGAGACATATTGCTCTGATGTGGTGGATGCATTTTTTGCAAACTCTCCATTCTCATAACACCTCCTTGTCTTGTCTTGACCGCTGTGCATCCTCAGCAACTCCAGCAGCAGTCCAGTGTGTTTACCTGTCAGCTAACGCCACAGTTTAGCTCAAAATCCCTCCAGCCAAATGTCTCGGTGTGATGGTGTTGCTGTGTTTTCTCCAAGACAGAAGCCCTTCAGGGCAACCAGCAAGAATATGGAGTCCAAAACTGAACTCACCATGACAGATGGAGGAAGTGTGCAGCAGTTTCTCCTGTGATTATGTTTATGAACACCACATTTAAAGGGAAAGGGGTTTCAACATGTTAATTCCCAATAGTGTTGAGATGTCTGTCCTCCTAAGGGCACTGCATGTGTGTACTTTGTAAAGATTAGGAAAGGGTGTGGTTAAAAATGTGACTACAAATCTAGCAACGGAGCAACTTGAGACTTCAATGTACACATGAAATGTCCCCCTATTGATTCAGGGAATGTAGAGTATGGCTGAAAACCCATTTACCAAACCAGTGGTGCCAGCTGTTCTCTTACACATCTGAGAAGCCATCTTTTAAACTGTTTGTGAAAGAGCAGGCACAAAACGTAGCAAGTGATTTGATGAACCATCTGTCTATCAAACTCCAGCCAAAACCCTTAGAGGGAAAACATATTTTCCTTTGAGATTCAGCCATGTTGTTGTTTGCTCTTGTAACCCGGGTTAGTTAAACCCCAGGTTTTTTTAATATGCTCTTATTCTGGTGGTCCGCTGCTGCCGCGTAGTGATGTCACTGAGCGATAGGCGAAGTAGTGCACTGATGAGTTTTTCCAGTCAGAGGAAAAATAGATAGACATGAGCGTGGAGAGTTTAGCTTAGCAGCGTCAGCAGGAAGCGATTAGGAAAAGACAACTGTACTTTTTCAATCAAGTAGAAAAGTTTGACCATTGAAAGATATTATGGAGTTGCCGACCCGTTTCAACGATGTGGCTAATGAATATCCCGGCTGGTTTTTTGTTTGAGCTAGAGATTGGATTGAGTTGCGCAAGCTGCCTCCGTCTCACTGCCTTCTGGTTTCCACCTCAACATTCCCCTTCTTCACTACTCACTGGACCTTCAGTCATCATCTCCACTATCTTCAGTCCCCGTCCCTCCAACTCACTACAGTCTTCTTCACCTGTCAACCAGGATGGACAGTCTTTCCCATAAAGGGCGGTAGGAAACTTGAGTGCACTCAAGAAAACAACTGAAACGTTCACAAACTTGGGTTGAGTAACCAAAGACTGATTAATACTCGCCTTGTTAAAAGTGCATATCTTGATGTTTATTAAGATCTCTTTTTCTGTTTTTGTTGTTGTTGGTGTGAATTATTACAGGAAGGATTAGAGGTTTTTATGTACTGCTCTAACTTAATGCCGGTCTCCTCTTAGAGCCTAGATCATAGATATACCTACAGGGTTGGTGAAACACACACCAGGTGGGTTACACTCTTTATTTAATGAAGACGTAGAATTACTGATGCTATTGCAACCACAAGTTGCCATTGTAGTTTCAAACTTGTCTCCATGTCGCTTCACACAGCTCCCATTTGAGGTCACCATTTATCATACTTAACAAAATGAAGTGCACAAATAAAACTGGGTTTCCTCATTTCTGACATTTGTCCACCTAATTCTAATCAGGTCCTCCTTGAGGCTAATTGGACATTTATACAGCATTCAAAAAATCCTCTAAAGGCGTTCATGGGATATCACTATCACGACATTATGTGAGCCTCACATCCATCACATTCTCACATTGTGGGGTCAACATTTTCTTGACCTTTGATCCTTAAATTTTACTCAGTTCGAGTCAAGACATTTCCTCCAGCTGTCCCTGATTTTACAACAGTTCGACAGACAGGCAAACGGCATAGACACACAGGATCAGGAAACCTTTACCTATTTTTCACACAATGTTATTTAGTACTAATTAGTAGTACTGTCATTAGGTCCTCACCTCTCCTGCCTTCACTCTGAGTGTCATAATGATTGATGTTTTGACCCCTCTTAGCCTGGCCGCTTCACCTTCATGTGCATGGTGACACGCTCCCAGTAGAACGATAAAGAAAAGGTTGCTTGAGCAGGAAACACAAAGGCTCAGCTAGTGAGAGCCCCGGGGTGAGCAGTGTCAGTCACTAACCCCCTGCAGAGACCCACTGGACCCCAGAACGCCCCCCCACGGCGGGAACATTAGAGAAGCAGGCCTTGTGGCAAGACATGCATGCACACACACATCTACTAATGCGGGATTAACCAAATCATTTTTGTCGTTGTTTTGAACGATGCATTCATGATTTTATTAATCGAATCATCATTTTTAACTCCCGGAGAATCTAAGGCTTGTTTTCCATCCCTCTAAGACTACCTCAGCATCGACTAAACAAAAGCATTCATAATGCAGGTGGTGAGATAACAGCTACGTTACCACACTCTCTTCTGGGAAACGTCCGTTATCCAGTGTATCTATTGCTCTGCTCTTCGTCAATTTCTGCCACGACCCATGAACGCAACATTGACACACAGCAACACCTCACTTGGCTTTTTTGACTCCTGGCTCCCTGGCAGAATCTATATTTAGCTTCATAACAAATACAGTTTCACTTCAGCTCTGTTTATGTTAAGACCCAGTTGTGTTTTTCTTTAGCTTTACATCCCCTGGCAACAAGTTGTGTTTATCCCTCCAGCCGTCTAGCTGCTCAGCGGCTTGTGTTTGTGGTGGAGAAAAAAACCTTTGCATACATGTCACATCCTGTACAGTATATTTATTCTGTTGAATCACCATTTGTCGAGAATTGCTTAAAGGGGTCCTAATAAGCTTATTTTCAGGCTAATATTTGTATTGTGTGCCTATTTTGTTTTCATGCTTTAATGTTCAAAAAGCTCTTTATTTTTGTCATACTGCCTGTGCTGCAGCACCTCTTTTCACCCTCTGTCTGAAACCAGAGCCCAGTCTGCTCTGATTGGTTAGCTGGCCAGCTCTGTTGTGATTAGTCAACTGCTTAGAGATGTCCCGCCTCTTAGCCTATCATGTACAATGTGTTGGAGCGCTAGCCAAAGAAGCACCAGTCTTTCATAGTGATGTCATTATGTTACGTAATTCTGAGAATTTCTGAAAAAAATCTAAATTCAGAAAAATGTTAATTTGGATTTGCAAGATAAATACTTTATATAATCAAATTAAAAAACTTGGCGTCCGCGTATCGATACAATATCGCCATGCAAAGTATCGCAACACTATGCTGTATCGATTATTTCCCCCACCCCTACTCTTTACCATTGGGCCCAGGAAGATCATGAGAACACACTTGGAACATATTTGTGAACATTTAGCTTGTAGCTGTCAGGAGTACAAGACCTTAATAAAGCCAGAAACTGAACCCCCACACACAGATGCTGACCATGACATTTTAATGCCAGTGCTTAAGTCCTAGTCCCTTTTTTTCTTTTAGCACAGAGGCAAAGGAGAAGAGAAGATGAAACAGATTAAGGTTATAATGTGGGATGTGTTTTTCTTTCACATTTTGATATGTGTTACTGGAATAATATTAAGCCTTCTTTTCAAATCCTGTTTTACTAGTGCATAACCATAATCTATTTCGCTGGAGACATACAGTGCAAACGCGCTAAACCATAAAGGAGCATCCTAACTCCTTTTATCCAACTCTTTGAAATAATAAGCTGTTAAGATTTAAACCGCAAGCATTTATAACGAGGTAAACACGAGGGGCTCCAGATCGGGAGAAGAAAAAAAAAAAGCATCCTGCCTTCTTAATACCTAAGACTAATGGGCAAATTGTTTTCGGAGAGACAGTGCCAGACTGGTGGGCAGAAGATAAGAATTTGAGCACAATTCCAGCGTTAAAAAAAACAACAGATTTGTTGGAATAGAAATAGTAAAATATTTAACAAGAAATGAATATTGAAGAGGCAGGTGGAGGCTGAGTTAAACCAGAGTAAAACAGCAACAACGATTATATCTGAGTCACACAGCGGTGCACTAACCTGCACACCACCCACTCTGCTTTGACCTTTGAGCACAGTGTATAATTTCAGTACGGCGTATATCTGTCTCTTGCATGGCCACTCTTTTTGTTCACGAGTAAATTACCCAACATCAAATTCCAAAACATACAATTATTGACTTCAGTGCTGTCATTTTCCAACCCTGCAGGTGAAATCTAGCAACTTATTCATATAAACAACCACACAAATGGCAACGGCAGGGGGTGCTGACGTCAGGTAGGAATTTGAACCCTATGGCGAGCCTCCCTGCGTCGATCCTCTGAGGATCTTCGTATGAACTGTGTACATTAATGCAGATAAACTTTGCCAGGGGGATTCTCTTTTTGGCACTCGGACCCCTGCCACCTGTGAGGGCTCTGATGTGAGTGGCTGAATGTTACCAGACCCCTCTAAACATGGACGGATTCTGAGACCGCATGAAACGAATTGCAGAGAAATCAAACAATGCATTGTAGTCGCTGTGCATATTACACCATTTCATTTTGCATCTATTTGAAGTCCTTTTGTTTCTACGAGGTTGTTTTTATTTACTTTATTTTGTGTCTCTATAGAATGTGCTGGTTTTGCCTCTTTGTGTTCTTTTGTGTATTTTTTTGAAGTGATTTTGAGTCTCTTTACAGAGTTTGTGATGCTGTTTTACTCATGTTGTGTCTTTGTATAGATTTTTGGTCCCTGCCATAATTGTATGTCCTTTTTTAGTTGTTTTTCATTTATTTGAAGTCGTTTCGTGTCTCTTTGTGGTAATTTTGCAACTCTTGTGGTGTGTTTTTGCCTCTATTTGCAGTTGTTGTTTATTTGTGGTTGCTATTTAGCCCCCCATCTAGATTTAGCCAATGTGCATCTTTTTGAATTCATTTTGTGGTTGTTTTGCTTCTCTTTGAAGTCATTTTATGTCTTTTCATACAGTGTGGGTCTCTTTGAAGGCGTTTGTCTGTGGTAATTGTGCAACTGTTGGCAGTTGGTTTTCCCTCTCTTTGCAGTTGTCTGACGTAAATTTGAGGATGTGTCATGTAGCTCAATGGCTGTTTTACATATAGGCTTTGTCTTTTTGCAACCTTTTTATAGATTGTGTTTTTCTGTTTGGTTGTTTTGTGTCCCATTGTGGTTGTTTTGAATCTTTTGCAGTGTTTTTTGTGACTTTTTAGAGTCATGTTATGTCTCTTTGTGGTCATTTGACTTTTCTTGGTGATTGTTGTTGCTTCCCTTTGTAGTTCTTTTGCATTAATTGAACGATGAGTCATATAGCCCAATGGTTGTTTTACATCTACTCGTAGTCATTTTGCGCCTCTGTGATATCTGACCTCAGCCCCGGGGCATCAACTGGTAGGCCCCTTCAGGATGCATCTACTGTAAGTGTTCAACACATCCACCACCACTGAGAAAACACTATTGAAGTCCTGCCACAACTCAGTGAGTAATGTGGGATGCTCAAAGGAAATAGAAGTCAAGAAGTATCGATATTGTAGTGAGATGAGAAGTGAGAAACTGAGATATGCTGGGATGTGAATTAAGCTCGCCTGCTGCTCGCTGCACCCCACACAGTGTCTGCATTACAAGCAGCTGGTAGGTGGTGAGATGTGGTTGACGTCTGCTTGTGGGCAGATTGTCTATACGATTTTTTTTTTTCAAGGAGATGAGAGGCTCTCCATTGACTGGGAAGATGGCCTGCCTTTACACAGCCAAAAGTCACGAGTGAACATCTGCCTTCTTCTTCCTCTCAAGAGACCCAGACTCTGCTCAAGACTTGGCGGCTGGTTGCCATAGTTATGGGAGGCAGTGGAAAAACAGCTGAATGATGAAATTATTGATAAATGAACAAAACACGGCTCCTGCGCACATGCACAGCGGAGTATGCTAATAACATCCTGCCTAAAAAAAGACAATAGACGGTGGATGCAGAAATTACATGGTTGCATGAATACATCACTCGAGTGGTTGTATTGGATGCTGTCCATTCAGGATTTCATTAATAGATTAGTGTATTTTTGGCGACATGGATAGTGCATTTGCTGAAAACAGGAACTCGGAAAAACCTCCTTCCAATGAAGTACTCTGGCAACTTTTTCTAACGGTGTCCTTAATCCAAGATTCAAAGTGCCGTGATTCATCAGTGCCCAGTGCTTTTGCTTATTTATGGTTTATGTTCAAAACTGACGACCAAGCCACATTAAGAATCAATTGTTCTGTGTGTGTGAAATGAAATAACGATACAGTAATCTGCAACCAAATCCTCCTGACACAGATACAGCACTGTGTGATAAGGAAGCTCTGCAAAGCTGGAGGCTGTCATCATGAATAAACCCTTTTATTATTTTTTGGGAAGATGAGTTTAGTAAATTACTTTTGTTTGCAATGGATTTAAACCTATCCAAAAATACGGGATTATTGTTGCATTTAAACAGTTTTCAATTTTGCTAAATGAGTGAATTCTCTTTCTCCGACAGTTAGCTGATGCGATATAAAGTCTCGACACTCATTTCTATGCATGATGCAGCTGAAGCCAACAGAAACTTTTTCTGAGCAAATAACAATGACAACACAAAGCTTGTCTACTCGGAAACACAGAAAAAGAATGCCGATAAACACCTTTTAATGTATTCAAAATATAGTGTGCGTTTCTCCATCACTGTAGGGGGTGCACTCAGTGTTAACAAGTGTCAATTTGTATTCAGGATTGTAAGACAACACCACAAACACAACAAAGGAGGAGATGCAAAGAGCTGACTCTCCCTCGAGTACTGCTGAACACGATGTATCTTGTCCATTCAATCTGTACACAAACAAAACCTCAGAGTTATATCAATTTTTTCCCCTTACTCTGGGAAAGAAAGCAAATAAGCATATTTCCCTCAAATGTCGAACTATGCCTTCGAGACCTGAGATTCAAAACAAAGCAATGTACTTTTCCTTTTTAACTTTAACTTTAAACTTTCCTTGGTAAAAAATAGTTGTTGTATTGTTGATGCCTTATCACTGTAAGTACATCTTTTTTCTCAAGATGACATTTAATCCCCTTTTCAGGTTGATGTTTGTATTATTGACATGCTTTAATGTTCAAAAAGCCCTTTATTTTTCTCATACTGCCTGTACCTCTTTTCACCCTCTGTCTGAAACCAGAGCCCAGTCTGCTCTGATTGGTTAGCTGGTCGGCTCTGTTGTGATTGGTCCACCGCTAAGAGATGTCCCGCCCCTTAGCCTATCAAGTACAATGTGTTGGAGCGCTAACCAATAGCAGCGTGAGTGATGTCACTATGTCACGGAAGTTAAATGGGGTCTAATGGAGGCGATTCAGGCAGTGGGGGAGTCTGTGGGAGAAATGTTAGCCTTAGCAGACCATTTACATCCACCAAAATCTATTTTACAGGAAAGGGAAGACTCCAAAAAGCATTATAGGGCCCTTTTAAATCATTGCTCTTCATTCTCCATTGTTCATAAGTTGTTGCTTTTACAAAATAACATCTTGATAAACCGTAGTCTCATGAACAATCACTGAGGTGTTTTATTCATGGGTGGACATCTTGTCCTGGAACAATCTTTTTTTTTGGACGGCTCTTTCAGCATCTCTTATACACAATGGACCGACTGGGGACATTATGACCCTCCTCAATGGCCTCTGCTGCACCGTTGAAGAGGCATCCGTAATCAAGGGCCCTAAAGCTTCTCCCAAGCATCAATTTTCCATGATGATTTTTCTCAGCTCACAAGAGGCCCTCAGATGAGCCCATATAATGAAGTAGCCACTCAAAAACAACCGGAGATGAG
Organism: Eleginops maclovinus; assembly: GCF_036324505.1. Classification (NCBI taxonomy): domain Eukaryota; kingdom Metazoa; phylum Chordata; class Actinopteri; order Perciformes; family Eleginopidae; genus Eleginops; species Eleginops maclovinus. The sequence goes on along the minus strand of NC_086368.1, from coordinate 25,580,579 downwards.
TGTCATCTTTATCCCACATATGGAATATGAGACGACGACGATGGTGGTGATGATGATGATGGAAGCAATGAGGAACAATAGTTTCCCCAGCAATACATTGGGGTTGCATGAGATCTATTGTCATGGAAACGGCTGACGGTAGCGGGGTCAAAACTGCTCGGAGGTGTGGGGTGGGAGTGGAGGTGGGTGGGCAGTGGAGCTGATGGTAGGCAGACCTGTGGAGCGGAGGTGGTGATTGTGGTGCTAATGGTTTTTCAGGAGGGGGAAGGGTTGGTGTGAGGGCCCTTCATCGCACTCCTGTCGGTTTAATGACTCTGCAGCATGATTACTCAGGTTAGTCCACACAGTTACGTAAAGCACCACTCAGGTTTCAATGCTAAATATGTCGTGTTGCTTTTAAAGTCCAGCTGGGGACATGATTTAGATAATAATAGTATAGCTGGATTACACTGAAGCACACCGCATTGATGTGGAATACATGTTATGTTACCAATAAAGGATCCATTCATCTATTACTTCTTTGTTGTTCGATGATACTGCAGTGTGAACTATTGCACTATGCATAGGTTCTGATATTAAGGTCATTATTTGTATTTATTGGGTTATATTTTTCATCCCATATTACGCAACTTCTATATTGTATTTTATTCTTTCTCTTATTTTTTCAAAGGTGTTTTATTTTCAATCTTATGTAATATAAATGAAAGCACGCTATCCCTGTGTTTATGTCCATTCCACGCTTATTATCCCTTTTTATAAAGCACTCTGTCTCGCTCTTTTTATCCAGAAGGTGCTTTACAAATGAAGCTTGTTATTCTTATTATTATTCCAGGAGATAATGTCAAAAGAAAAAATGTGAAAAACATTTAGATTTTTCAGGGCGAAAAGTATATATTTTCTACCAACCAGTGCTTATTATTTAGAACCTGTACAGGCCTTGATTTAGTTAAAAGACTATGCTAATGTGCATATGAAAGCTACATAAAACATTCATGTTTTGTACAACATTCCCCATAAAATCTAACTACACCCGGAGTCAGCACGATTGAACAGGGAGTTCCATGCTCCGTTCACTTCCCAATAATTATTTCCTGCCATGACAGTTTTATCGTTCTGTTATATTGTATTTAGTGCCTCCAACACAGCTTAATCTAATTAGCAAAGTAGGACGTTCTGGGTAGTTGGAGTAATAATGTTTGATGAATGTATGCCTCCGCAACTCTTACCCCTCTTAAATTTTTATATCCTGACACCAATGATACTGTTTCAGCATGTTAGGAGTTATAATGCATGGTATATTCGTTTGCCATTACCAGATGGGATGCTTCTCACAGCAAACATTGCCCTCTTTATATCTTGCTTAGGATGCTGTCTAATTTATGAGCTGTTATTGGTGCTGTTAATGAGTTTTTAAAACATGTTACCTGGTTTAGCCTTAAGGTATTCGCTGGCTCATGCATACACCTGTCAATCAAAACCGAGGACAGACACTGGGTTGTTTTTTCAAGCTTTGTCTCCCACACTCATTCCTGGAGTGTTATCAGCCCATTAAAGGCCTACTGAAATGGTTTTGTTTTACTTAAATGGGGATAGCAGTTCAGTTCTATGTATATTACTTGATTGTTTAGTGAAATTCAGCCGGCGAGGACCGTCTCAGAACAGTCTGCCTGTACCGGAAGTAGCAGACGACTTTCGCGTGACGTCACGAGTGTAACTACAAGTGTTGCAACCAGCATAGCAGTACTAGTGAGAGTGATTTCAGCGAAAATGTGTCTGTTTCTGTTGGTGCTGAACATGATGAAAGCGTCAGTGAGCTCTCTGATGCCCCTGAGCCGTCATCAGATGGAGAAATCGACGTGGCAGAGCCACTGGCAGTCCAAACATATATGTTTCAGCCAGCCGTGTCAGACGCTGGGAGTGACAGTGACAGTGGTGAGGACGACGGAGCCGGGATAGATAGACCACGATATAGATCGCCTACAAAATACAGAATGGTAATTAGTATTCCTTTTGACCCTGGCCTGTTATTGTTATTGTTTTCTTTAACCCGTCTACTGCCTTGGGTGAAATCTGTCGCCAAGATTCCAAAGTGCCTCCCAGCCCTGGGCGTCATATAGCACCAGAGTCCAAGCACTGCAGCCTGCCCGGGGCGACATACAGCGCCCAAACAGCATCGTGTGTAGAAACGTTGTTTACACCAATCAAATACGTATTGCTAAGTTGTTATACCCTTTGGGACCCATGATAATGAACAACCAGTAGACAATCGTGCCGTTGGCATTGTGAAACTGAAAGGAGTCCATTTATTAACAAACAGTAATAATAATATCAATGACCAATACAAAAGTTAATTCTAGATACATGTACAGCTGGCCACTGCCACACTGCACACATTGATCCATTATAAAGCTGCCCCGGCCCTACTATTTCACAGTTCATAGTACAAAGTCAGAGAGTATGAGGACTGCATCACTGGGATGCATGGTCTACAAAGCACTTATGATAATGTGTATAGGTTAGACACATGTGGATTATATTTACATTAGCTACAGAAGGCCGCAATGCATGGCTTCCCACTCGCGATTTTTCGTCATTTTAGCCTAGAATTGACAAAGCAAAACACGACGAAACACACCGGCAGCAATGGACGCCAAACTTGTGGTTACACTCGTGATGTCACGACGGAGCTCCGCCCCCAAGGGTCTCAAACAAAAACGTTTCCAGGGATTTCCTGGCGCGCAATTTTAAATGATTAATTACTCCGTTAATTCGACCGCAATGACATGGGTTGCAATGATGTATGTTATTCAGCTGTATATGTACTATTAGACTGCGTGGTGTGTAGTGCTGCACTTCAGTAGGCCTTTAACTGGCCATTATCAGTTCTTATCACTCTTATTGTTCACATTAGGAAGTAAAGTGGATGCAGTTTTAAACATGTGGTTAATGAAACAACATAATTACGGGAATTAGGGGGGCAAACGTTATATTGGACATGACCTTATCACGGTCTTTCACCAACTGAATATGTCACATAATAACACTGGGGTTTGAGTGGAATCAAACACCAGAGCTGACTCAGTTAATATGCTTTAATGCATTCAAGGGCAGCATCACTCCATGTAGGAGGCCGGAGGGCGACCACTTTGCTTGTCACTCTCCAAAAGTCGACAAGCTGAGCACCAAGGAAGTTCCAGCACTCTCCATTCACTTTAATTAAAGTGACCTCCACTGGACAAGAGTCAGCAATTAGAGTGTCTCCTCAACTACTGAACGTCCCCAGGGAGGTGCCGAGAGGAACTCCCACTCACCCATTAATGTTTAAACTGGCCTGATTGAGCTGAATTATTCAGTGAGTCACTCCTCCTCTGTGGGTACCTTGTTGGTTGGTCCTCAGGTCCTTGTCGATGTGGTTATATCAGCATCGGTTGGAGTTGTCATCGAGGGAACGTTAAGATAGATAGACTCTGTCAATTGGGAAACTATCAAAGAACAAAAAGTAAAAATAAAGTATGAAGGGAAAAATCTATAATTCCATTCTTTTTACTGATCTTAGTCTAAAGGTGCATTTCCATTTCAATTAGTGAGCTTTTTAGGGGCTAAGGAGCGCTTTTTGTAACTTTGGAGAGAGCTATGCTAGCTGTTTGCACTGGCTTCCTGTTTATATGCCAGGTTAAGCTAATCACCTCTTGCTGTAGATCTCTATTCAAAGCTAGAGTGGGCAGCAATTCTATAAGACATAATGTCTGGTTTTCTAAAGTGTTTTTAAAGTTGTTTTAAATATTAAAAGGCCTCCTGTGACTTAAGGCTCTTGCTAGCGACATGATCTTGAATTAGCTGTAGCAGCGAGCTTTGGCTATGTTAGCAGAAGGCTAAACTACTAGTTCCATTTCCGTTCCATTGCTGAAACACTAAACCAAAATTGAAATTCATTTTATTCTGTTAATTGTCACTCCTTTCAACAAAGTCCTACCTTTTTAGGTCGCTTTTTTGGTGTAGAAAGCTGTTGCTCACACTGGAATATATTGATTAGTAAAACAGCCAATAGAAACACAGTCTATCTGAAATGTCCTGTGATTGGCCGAAGTGTTCTATCAGGGGCCAGAGTTTTCAAAGCCAGAACCAATATGCTGAAAGGTTATTATGGAGGTTTTGACAATGGCACTAAATTCAAAAAGAATTGCCTACCCCAGCTTGAAGAGATGTGGTATTTCTCTCATCTATGTAATATTCCCCACCTTTCACTCTTATTGTACATATTATATCACATATTATATCCTGCTTTCTATTTAGTTTTTGTTTATATTTTCTGTACATTTTTTGTCCAAATTGCATATTTTTTACTGCCTTGTTTTTATGATGCTGCAACGAAAGAAATTCCCAAATTGGGATCAATAAAGTAATTCTATCCATCCATCCATCCATCCATCTAGCTTTCAGGAAGAAGGTGAATAAGCCAAAATAATAATAATAATTTACCAAAATGTCAAGGCGCCATAAGGACTTTTAGCTACAGTGGAAATGATAAGCATTTGCAATTAAAATGCCATTTCTTGTAGCAGGAAGTCTGTGAAAGGATAAGTAAATGATTTACATCTGCACCAAAGTGTGGCTTCTGGGCTGTACTTTGAATAAGGCTGTTTCTTTTAATCATTCATACAATTTTCTCTTTCCCTCAGTCATAAATCTAATGTTTTATGAACATTGACAGGCAACAATGCAACAAAGAGATGGTTGCATGCCAACTTCTCGGGCTGATTTGTTTTCTATGTCATCTTTCCAATTTATTCTACGTTTGTTGGGTGGGGGGGGGGGGGGGAAACAACGCATTTCATGACCCAATGGCGCTGATGTAACATCAACATTTCAGAATAGGTGCATTTCGCCTGGGGTTCAGATTGTCCAAGCAAACACAATCTACTCTCTCATACTGATCCTAATTCATTATTCACAACCTTTCTACTTCTCACAGCAGCGGTGAGAGCAGCCCTTTTATTTTGTTCCGTTTATAAGAAATCGCAACCAACTGACTCGGCTTCATGTCTTCACTCTAACTGGAGACATTTGTTGTTTGGATCCGTTTTTACAAATCTGTAGCAATGCGCAAGTAAGGCCTGGGTGATCTATATTGAACCGATTTCTGGCATCGCTTCTGGCATCCTACATGCTCCCATTGTGAAAACAGCAGTTACCTTGGTAACAAGCACACCACTATAAGGGCATCTTAGGAGACAAACATATCGTGCGGTGCCTAGGAGGCCGCGTGATAGATTTACATAATCAAGGACATTTACTGTACAGCCCCTCGCACCGTGATCTCGAACATCTCCACAGCAACACCCATGGAGGTTGTTCTGCTACATGGACACTTTCGTTTTTCTGTTATAACACCGTGTTCACAGGGATTTCATTCTCACCAACCAGGGCAGAATTAATTAATTGGAGCCTTTCCAGAGTCAAGCGAATAAAAGATCAGCGTTGACTATGAGACATTTTCTCAGCATCATATCTTCACTTCAGTGTTGGCCCCGTGCTCATGTACCTGGGGTCGATCGTTGGGGTTTTTCACATTCCTGTAGTTTGTTATATAGGTTTGTGTGCATGTAAATGGTCTGCCAAGGTTAAAATCACAAATGTCTCCATTGTACCGCGTTGTTTACTGCTGTAACGTAATGACATCACTATGTTAGACACTTCTATTGGCTCTAGAACTCCAAGTCATTGTACGTGATTGGCTAAGGGGGTTTTGTAGTTTTCCCTTTCCTGTAGTGTATTATTTAGATTGTGGTAGATTTAAATGGACGGCTGAGGCTAAAATGTCTCCCACAGACTCCCCCACTGCCTGAAGTGCTTTCGTTGGACTCCTCTTAACTTCTGTAACATAGTGACATCACTACGTAACACTGGCGCTTCTATTGGCTAGCGCTCCAAACCATTGTACATGTTTGCTAAGGGGGTGGGACATCTCTAAGCAGTTGACCAATCACAACAGAGCCAGCAAGCTAACCAATCAGAGCAGACTGGGCTCTGGTTTCAGACAGAGGGTGAAAAGAGGTGCTGCAGCACAGGCAGTATGAGAAACATAAAGAGCTTTCTGAACATTAAAGCATGGAGACATGTCACAAAATACAAATATGAAGCTGAAGATGAGCACATGTCCTCTTTAAGGAGACATAGTTTGTTCTATAAAGCCAACAGATGTTCTTCTGCAGTCACAGCTGTTAGCTTTATTTGGGAACAGAAGTCTTTGGAGGAGATCCCATTCCCAAATATAAACGTCTTGCTTTGCTTCAATGGGCTGTGAAGGGAAAAAGGAACTGAATTTGCATTTGTCAAAGCCTGTAATGCTTTGCTTTTGTTTTTGGTGACATACGAGTTGCTGGGATTGTCTCCCTAGAATTTGAATCTGTCAGGAAGCTGTTCTGGTTCCGGCTCAAGGACAACTGCAACATGTGCTGTATAGTGCTTCATTAGAGGCCTGGGTGTGGACTGTGTGTGCGAATGTGTTTCAGTAACAAGGGAGACAATCTCTGTAGCCTCAAACTGAAGAACCAGCCTCGGACAAATGTTGACGACCTACATTGTGTATGCCTGGAGGAACCACCCAAAATCTAATCACCACCAACCCTGTTCCTCTGTGCAGCAAACAGGATTTGGTCTGTGGGCGCTCCATCACTGAGAAAGTTCATCTTCGGCCCATTATCATCTTCCTCTCACTAGGAGGAGGAGGAATGTTCTACTTTTGTTCCTGAGTTTTGTTATCTTTTTTATGCTGATAGCTAATGTTGCCAAGAGGGATAAACAGGCCCATTAGTGTCATTACAGGCTTTTACTCGCACTAAAAATATGAAGTGGAAAATGTGCGGTTTGATCTTTTAATGTGCTCACCAAATGACACCCCTTTAAAGGAAACACTGAGCCACATTTTTGTAGAGATAGAGATCAGTTTGCTCATCACAGAGAGACCTCAGCCGGGGAAAACAGTAGCTTAATGTCTTCTGTAGCTCTGGAGGGAGCTTCTCTAGGTCAGCAGAAAGAAACCTGATGTTGTTAGGGTTAATTTATCATGAATTTGGCTTGAGTTCAAAAAACAGAAGCCTGTGTGAAAGCTTATTCCGCACTATTGAGCAGCATTGTGGGAATTGTAGTATCCCATTTATGCATCTTGAATTCAGAATATCCTCCCCTCTGCAGCATGGATTTTGACCATTTCTTTTTTCTACGTTTCTTATGAGTCTCTGTTAGGGAACTGGAGGTTAGTGTCCATTACAAGGCATAATATGTAGCATTCCTGCACTAAAATGTCTAAAAACAACGGGATCTTTTTGACAGGGAACTGAAGCCGCTGTATCCATCCATGCTCTCTCTCTGTTTTAGATATTGTAAAGTTGTGTGCTTGGGTAAATGCCAAATGTTTCCAACAATTGGCAAACTCAGAGAAATCCAGTTTTTAATAAAGGTTACATTATGTTTCAGTTGGTCTTTTGTTAAGGCGACGTATGACCTTTTGCTCATTGGTCCGTAGTGACTCGATCCTCACGCTGTTTGGAAACATCTATTAGTACTCTACTTTTAGAGAGCTGTAAATAAGACGGTGCAGCTTCTCAAAAATCAATAAACAAAATGGCAAAAATACACAAAGATGCCCCTGAAACAACATTAGCGAGTGAGCCAGCTTTACCTAAAAAACAAAAACAGTGGGGAGATAATAAACCAGGAAAGAACATTGAATAACCCTTTCAGGTTAAAGGTCAATGTTTAAAGATAAGTCCCTCTTTGTTGCTGCTTAGCCTAAAATTATACAAATCTGCTTTGTATTAACTGTGTGCCCATTTTCTCTTCTTAATGCTATCTTTTGTTGTCCAAAGCATCTTAAAAGTCGTATTTGAAGTTGGAATAAATAAGAATATGAGTGAATTTATTAACAAATGTAACAGGGCGGTCTACTGTGTGAGTAAACGTGGCAGCTGGTGAAGGGTTGAGTTTACCGGCTGGGATAAAGGCAGCGTTTTAATTGGCTCGCGTTGAGAACAACAACATTTTGCAGCAGGTTGAGATGGGATAAACAAATGAGAAGCAGCAGCCCTCTGTCTGTCTTTCTGTTTTGTTTTGTTTACATCTCTTAAAGTCTTCGGGGGGAAAAAAGACAGGTAGCTGTCCGTGGTGCTGAACATCTTTATACTTTAGAGCAATTACTGAAAACGTGAAGGAGAATTCATCTTTAGGCAAAAGAGGATAACTGGACAAACAGCATTCATTAATGTTTATTAGTTCCTTCAGCGAGAAATGTATTTTCTTTATCAATACAGTACCAGCTGCTCCTTTCTCTCTTATTCGTTCATTAGTCCCACTACAGGCTGTTGATGTGGGCTGTGTTCATGCCGAAGCCGAACACGGAGGCAGACCAAATGATAACCTGAGCAGCTACAAATTACAGTAACAGGGAGTGCTTACTCGGCCCATTAGCACGATATGAACCCTTCTTTTTGGCAAGCAGTGATCATCAGGGACCTCATGAGGGATTTATTAAGAAAATATTTATTGTAAACCAAAAATATATTTCTTAGAGGAAAAACACAGACGGACTTCACTGAAACAGATGGGGTTGGAAATAATATTTTAGGCCATGGCCTGCATGAGTTTTAGGTTTTTAATTAAGGATGGAATGCTTTTGGTTTGTCAATTATGCAGATATGGAAAAGAAACTAGCCGATTTTTATGAAACTTGGTGGAAGGGTAGAGCTTGGACCAAGGACGAACATACTGAAATATTGTGCGTAACAGAATCACTGGGCATTACGTCTTACTTGTTAAAAAAATGGCCTAGTCAAAGGTCTGCGCTATCCCCTCTCTAGTGATCACTGTTGGACTGAAGGAGACAAAATAGTTTCCAAAGAAGAGAAGAAAACCTTCAAACCTTACATTTCATTTAGCTAAACCTTCAATGCAAAGCAACATACAATTGTGCAATAAACCATGATGATAAAATCTTAGAAAGACAGGAAAAGTGCAGGTGTATTAGCTTCAAATAAGCAAAAGCATTGAAGTCGTAGTGCATTAGTTTCAAATGGGCTAAACTCATTATGTGCTCAACATGGCCATTTCTCTCATTTAATGGCCGAGCTCCAGGGGAAACGGGTGGGTTTTCAGTTTGTGACGGAAGATCTGTAAACTTTCTGCTGCATCATATCAATGGGGAGCTCGTTCCACCATCTTGGAGCCAAACTTGGAGGCATACTTTTGTTGAGCAGTACCTGGGTCCAACTCATAGAGAGGCATCAGCATGTGGATTGGCTGTTGTAGAGCGCCTGCTGGAGTGTATGGTTGAACCATGTTCTGGACGCAAGAAGATCCAGCTCTCTTTACAGAATGGTAGACCAGTGTCTTGAACAGGTTGTGGACAGCCAGTGATGTGAGTAGAAGAGCAGGAAGTGTGGTAGAAATGCAGGTCGACTTGCCAGCAGGGAGTTGCAGTATCAAGGTGTGAGCCTGGAACAAAACCTGCCTTGCCTTCTGGTTTGGGAGGGTACGTACCTTTTAACCAAAACTGTACACTTGAATATTTCCATTGTACCATTACAAAAGGGCCACTAACAAAGATAGCATTGTGTCCCTCTAAATAAGCAGAAGATCATTAGAGAGGACACATATAAAAACCAATAAAGTAAAAAATCAATGGAGAGGTTATGAAGAATATGTCAAAGTGACATTTCCCATTTGAAGATAGTTTCCAAGGAGCAAAGCCCTCTGGGTACCGAGACGCCCGGATGTCAAAAGCCATTCGGAAGATCTCCTCCACGGTCCTGCCCTGTGGCGACAGCAGAGGAGCCGCACATCGCCCCCCATGATCTCATATCTGCCAGTCCTGCAGCCCCAGCACTGATTCCCAGGGGTTTCCTGCTCAGAGCTTCTTGATTGAATTCATCAGCTTCCCATAGAAATGTCATTTCACGGTGGAAACTCGTCTGCTTTTTGTCAGGAGATAAAGACTCATTCTCACTTGTGGTTAATGAGCCAGATTTTCTAACATTAGTCGGCACTAAGCATCCACATTTACTGTAATCATTACTGAATATAGGGCACGCACTTGAATATGTGCAATGGCATGCTAGATGAGCTGTAACCACATATTGTTATACAAAGCAAAAAATGTGATTAGAAAGATACATCAGCACCAGATTGGCACTGAAACGCTTATTCTTAGAGAAAGACCTCGATATACAGTGTATAATATTACACATATTAACAAGCGATTATATACAATGCATAATGTACCACTGCTAGATCCCAGACATAGTTATCAACGTCAAAAAACTTCTGTAATATGTTATGTTGTTTAGAGACACATGCATTTTCAAGCATTTGGACTTCTTTTGTTGTAAATGTATTATATTTTTAATTAACAAACGACATCTACTGCGCGTCTGTCCGTCCAGGGAGAAGGAGAGGGACCCCTCCTCTGTTGCTCTCTCCGAGGTTTCGTAATTTTTTTGGGAAGTTTTTCCTGATCCGATGTGAGGGTCCAAGGACAGAGGGTGTCGCAGTATATTCTGTACAAACTATAAAGTCCACTGAGACTAAAATCTGTGATATTGGGCTATATAAATAAACATGGATTGATGGATTGATTGATTCATTGATTGATTCATTTAGTTGAGTTATGAATGTAAATTACCCAAATTGTCTCCAGCAGTTTTCAAACCTGGAGAATTTTGTAACTTTATTTAAATTAGCCATCTGTATCCCAACCCCGCAACACATCCAGTAGAATAAAGTTAAATATTTTGCATTTAATGAACATCAGCTTTCTCCACTACAGCATTGGATTTACCACTGAAGGTCTGAAGTGAGGCCAGGTCATTGGAGATTATAAGAGCTTTCAGATGACACAGGTTTTTGATGCTGGAAACTAGTCGAGTAAATGCATTTAGAGAGTACAAAAACATTTAATATGCTATCAGAACTATAAACTTAAGCAGGGCTGAGAGGACCTTCACAGTCAGGTGAGAGTTGTTTCACGCATGGGTCTTCATGCAGCAACATCTCCTTAACTCCCCTCATATTTTGGGCTTCAAAAGTAAGCAAGAGAAGTCAACTCCAGATGCACCAAACCTCCAAACGTGCACTTATTTTGAAATACCTTGTTGTTAAAATGTGATATATAAACTTGCCTTAGTGAATCTGAATTGATCATAAGTTGGAAGCCCATGGTCCATTGTTCATTATTTGCATTGGTTATACATGTTATTAACTACCCCGCCCCTCCCTACCCCTGTGACCTCATCCAAAAACACACCCCTCCCCGTCGCCTCAGGTCTGCTGATGCTAATCTACTACAGCCCATTAGGACAAAGCGCCCGACCTGGGGTGAGAGGGCCTTCGCTGCAGCCTCCCCCCTCCCCTCTGGAACTTGCCTACACTCTTGAATCCTTTTTCAGTAGTGTTTTTCTTATCTCTGTCAGGGTGCTCTAGTCCACTGATGAATGTTTCAGTTCCCTAAGAGAAGAGCGAAGATAAGAAAAACATTGGTTATTCCCAGAAATCACTGGGAACCAACAAAAAGAGCAAATTGCCTCGTGTATCATGGGGTCCATTGATACTGTGAGAATATTGACTATCATTAACACCTACTGAACCATTAATAAAGAATGCCTGTGGTTAGAAAGCTTAAATAATAGGCCAGTGTTTGTATTCCACATCTACAGTGCGGTATCTTTGAAGACGAACCCTGTCAGAACAGTTTTCCTTCACTTAAAATAAGTAGGTTTCACAGCTTTGTTGATATTAAGTTCCCTGAGGCAGTATCCCAAAACCCCAGAGATCTCGACTTTCTCCTTGTTGGAAAAATGTTTGAAATGTACTTCAGATAAACTTCTGTACAGCAGACCTCGTCTTCTGACACAAACCAAGTGCTAAACTTAATGACTCCAGTCAGCAGCACAAAAGAAACCCATGCAGTGCCCTTCTCCTTCTTCTTCTTCTTCTGCTGCTTCTGCTTCATGCTTCTTCTTCTTCTTCTTCTGCTGCTTCTACATGCTGCTTCTTCTTCTTCTTCTTCTGCTGCTTCTGCTTCTTCTACATGCTTCTTCTTCTTCTTCACATGCTTCTTCTTCTTCTTCTTCACATGTTGCTTCTTCTTCACATGTTGCTTCTTCTTCTGCTGCTGCTTCTGCTTCTTCTACATGCTTCTTCACATGCTTCTTCTTCTTCTTCACATGTTGCTTCTTCTTCACATGCTTCTTCACATGCTTCTTCACATGTTGCTTCTTCTTCACATGCTTCATCTTCTTCTTCACATGCTTCTTCACATGCTTCATCTTCTTCTTCTTCACATGCTTCATCTTCTTCTTCACATGCTTCTTCTTCTTCTTCACATGCTTCATCTTCTTCTTCACATGCTTCATCTTCTTCTTCACATGCTTCTTCTTCTTCTTCACATGCTTCTTCTTCTTCTTCACATGCTTCATCTTCTTCTTCTTCACTTGCTTCTTCTTCTTCTTCTTCTTCTTCTTCACGTGCTTCTCTTTCCCAGTGAGCAATTGGAAGTGCAGTGACAGCTCCAAGGAGGCAAACTGAATCGAGTTCATGGGGACAGACAACCTTGTGAAGTCTGGTTTTATTTCTCTCTCAGCGAGGACGTTACAGGCTGGAGGTAGAGGACTGTCTCATGACGGTTTCTTTTTTGTTTTGTTGGCTTATGCAAGAGAGAGGCAGGCAGGCAGATCAACACAGCTCCCAGTGCTTTGCAAGTAACATATCAGCAGCCAAATGTACAAATTGCTCGAGGCATCTTTGAATTAACAAGAGGAACATGGTGGACTGCCAACTGTAGATGCCTGGTGTCTTGTCTAGACTCTGTAAAATCATTGTGTACAGTCTTACTCCTCAGTTTAAGGCAGAGTTTTGAGCATTAGTTGTGGATGTGACTGACAAAAGTAGCAGTCCCCCTGTAGACAGTTAAGTAAAGTTGGCAAGTGCAAATCTATTAGGGGCCGACTTCGATTTAGAGTCAGCATTATAACCTTACTGAAGGTAGGATGTATTGCAAGGCAGTTGTGTGAAACTATAAAACTTGCAGCCAGGAATTTCTAATAAGCAGCTGTATGCAAATGTCTCTAATTTGTGGTTTATTTGTACATTAAGCAATGATGAGCAGGACACTGTAATGTGTAGTTAATGAAAACGCAGAAGAATCAGCAACATTAAGTATTTTGGGGGCTTTTTTTTAAGTCATTTTTACATAATGTATCTGTTCAGAAAGCATGATCTGGACTCTCTGTTGATATTGTTAAAGCCCTTTTGTTTCTGAATCTCATTAACTAATTTAAACTGGATTTGAGAGTTCATGAATCTTGGGAAAACAAAGATGTGTATCTTAGTTAGAATAGCAGTGCAGGCAACATACCTTCATACATCTGGGAATAATACTGATAGAGTTGTTGATTAAAGTCAGTTTAAGTATTTAACTCTTTTTCATTTTGTATTTTATTCCACAGTTTTCCTTAAGTTTGTACTGTATGTTTGAAATAATCCATCTCTGGATACAGTGAAATACCTTCATAGATGGTTAGAGAGATAGTCATTGTAATAACAAATATTAAGTAAAACATATAATAATAATAATAATAATAATAATAATAATAATAATAATAATAATAATAATAATAATAATAATAATAATAATAATAATATTATTATTATTATTATTATTATAATTATTATTATTATCATTATTATCATTATTATTATTATTATTATTATTATTATTATTATTATTATAATAATTATTATTATTATCATTATTATTATTATTATTATTATTATTATTATTATTATAATAATTATTATCATTATTATTATTATCATTATTGTTGTTATTATTATTATTATTGTTATTATTGTTATTATTATTATTATTTTTATTATCATTATAATAATAATAATAATAATAATAATAATAATAATAATTATAATAATAATAATAATTATAATTATAATTATAATAATAATTATTATTATTATTATAATGATAATAAAAATAATAATAATAATAATAATAATAATAATAACAATAATAATAATAATAATAATGATAATAATAACAATAATAACAATAATAATAATAATAATAATAATAATAATGATAATAATAATAATTATAATAACAATAATTATTATAATAATAATAATAATAATAATAATAACAATAATAATGATAACAATAATAATAATAATAATAATAATGATAATAATTATAATAATAATAATAATAATAATGATAACAATAATAATAATAATAATAATAATAATGATAACAAAACATATGAAATAATATATATATTAATATTAAAGTAGTAAAAAAAAATATACCAACACACAAATAAGCAAAATAAGTAAATAAATCAATTTAAATATAACTTAGAAAAAGGATAAATAGCAATCTAATGAATCAGCCAGAAAAAGAAAAGGTGCAAAAGAAGAAAAAAGAACAGTAAAAAACCAGATTTGCACCCCCACATATTCATAAATGTATTGGCACCTTTATATATACAGTCTATGATTGGATCCTGGGGGCAGAGGAACAAGCCGCATTAAGATCTATGAATGCTAAACTAGCTGGTCCATGAGAGCTGTGAGACTCAACTAAAATAAGTCTCGGGCACCAAACCAAAAGAGTTGTCTGAAAAAGTCTCAAATGCACTTTAGAGCTCAGGAAATAAGTCCTGTTGACTAGTCTGTGGATTTATATGAGCTACAGCCGAGTCATTGATTCTTTGTGAGCGATAATAGATGATAAAACGTTCATCATAAATAATGTTTAGACAATAGATGTTCTAAAGCTGCTAATGTGTCTCAACTTTAACTGCTCTCCGTATTTTAACTTGAAACCACAGTGACGCCAGGAAGGAAATGCATTTGTGATTTTTGAAAAGCCTAAGCTATGAATACACGTACGCCCTAAAAAAAAAACACCAAGTTGAGTCATGGATCAAACACACGCAGTTAGACAAATCCTCAACAATTACCATGAGAATAACCATGAGTAAACCCGCTGAATATCAAACAACCGTTGTCCTCTTGGCTCAGATCTGGTACACAAAAGCGTCTGAAACCTGGATTAGAAGGAATGACGGAGGATGCTGGTTTGGCTGCGTCGTTATGTGATGATTGACAGGGCTGGTTACAGTGGGAGGTAAGAGGTGAGACATCGTGAAGAAAGGTGTCAGTGAGGCTGGGACGTTGAGTCCAAGAAAGACGACAGCAAACAACGCTACCGAAGCAACACCTGCAGGAAAATGTGGCCAGAGTGTCTGTCCGTCCTGCTGTGCAGTTAAATAGGTGATGATTAACACCAATTCATGTGAAACCATCTGGTATCAACAGGAGCTTCAAGACAATGCCTCCATACTGTGGGAAAGATTGGGTCCTGTGGTCAGTGATGGGTAAACAAGTTCAGCTGCATGTTGTTTATAAAGCTATAGAAACAGGTGGGTGAAAAGTAACCCACACCAAATCCCTCATCCTGCCTACTCTAGTTTGGCTTTTGTTTATTATTTTTTACCCAGAATGCCTTTGACTAACCACTAGAGAACTAACATGATATGTGCTGAATTATGTTTGGAAGTCGAACGAGTGTTTGATGACAGAATTGAACTTTTCTAGATGTAATTAAAACGTGTATTTCTGGAACTCTGGTTGGTGAATTGTAACCTCTGTCTCTCAACAATGATGCCTGGAAACAAGCCATCACTACATGATTCTCCACAGGTGACAGCATCTCACATGTGCTGTTGATGTCTAGGTTTGTTTCTGTTGTAACAGCTGGCAATATGTGATTGTGACAACATGTCATCTACAGTACATGTGGCCAGCTGTATGGAGTACAAAAGCAGCTGGCTCAAAATCAGACCAAATTGACAACCTGACATTGTTGTTAGTCCATCTCTTTTTGGCAGGTAGGGAGGTCATTTGTTCTGTCCTGACCAATCATTGGCACCCTGTTCATGTACTTGCCAGTTGAAATGCTGTAAAGGCTGCTAGAAGAAGTGGATCAAAGCTTCTTCCATACTAATCTCAGAGAAATCAGTCATTTAACTTACCCAAACCCTAACCTTTTCCAGTCACGTTCATCAACATTCACCTGGCTTTATTTTTCATGAATGTAGCTCAGTTACTAACCTTTAAAACAAATATTTATATTTCAGTGCAGAACCTGTTATCAGAAGTGTTCTGGTTTCCATTTGTGTTATATTTGCTGTCTGTATATATGTAGAGAAGTATTGACAAATCACGTTCGAGCAGCCTTTTGTTGCATGAAGGGAAACGGCACATGATGAGAGGAAAAATGGGGAGAAGCTAACGTCTGTAGCTTGTGTAACTGGATATTTGTGAATCAATCTTGTTGTAGACCTCCTCTCTCTTGGCAAGTGTATCTGCTATCCAGATATATGCTGGCTACACAAGAAGCCAGAATTAATTGCCCCTACAAGCTGAATCGTCATCAGACCAATAGCCGATGGGTTTCCGAGATTGAATGCTAGCTATGTAGAAAGATGACTTCCCCGTTCTTTAACTGTTTCTTGAACAACAGCCTTTAATCCGCAACAGGATGATGTCTGTGGGGTTAGGGTGTTACAAGCTGGAATCAAGCTGTAGTTTAAATAAAAATGTATTTAACAGATATAGGGGATCTACTAATGCATCATCTTGAGCGCCACACTTTAAACCAGAAGTCAGGACACCTCTGCCTTTGGTGATTTTTGTTTTTAAAGCCGTGCTTTGCTAACCCCCAATTTATTCAAATGCTATACTGAATCCCTTTAGACCCTTGTAGACATCTAAAATATTAAGTAGCAAGACAAAACACAGAGGCCTGACTACTAGGAAGAAGACAGCTATTTTTACTGTACGCTGAATTATACTTATTCAGATGGCAGCCGTTTGTTTTGCTGTCCTCCCCCGCTGTCTTTGCGTAGTTGTAATTATCGTGCGAGGGATTGAGGAGTTTCAGGCTTTCCTTAGTTTTGTCGATGAGTGTTGATTTTTAAAGGGGTGAAAGTCTCGTGTGTGTCTAATCTTGTGTAGGCCTGTTGATGGATCACAAGTGCCTTTTATGCACAGACGTGGGCGGGCACTGTTGTGTCAGAGAGCAGAAAGAGCCTTGACAATACACAAGGTCCTTGCTCGAAGCTTAAGGATGTCAAAGGTTAAAGGCAGCTTCATTGAGAAGGAAGTTAATGCATTTGTAAAAACATTATGTCAGTGTTTGGCTGAGAGTTGTTTCTGTTGTTCAGAGGACACACACACACACCGACGGCCCTTTCACAGGTCATTGTCTTTACCTTCCCGTTCACATTGCCTGTTCCCATCCATCAGCTGTTTCCATGACTCCCACTGCCGTCACGCGCTCCTGCTGCATCGGCTGCCACCTATTCCTGAAAGAGATTGTCTTTAATCACACTCTCTGTTTGGTGACTATCTTCTCTCCCAGTGGACTCGTTGGGACCTGTCAGACTGAACTAGCTCCCTGCGAAATAATTTTAACAAAGCTTAAATGTAAAAATCTGTTGATTGATTTGATTAATATTCTGCTTTCTTAGCTAGTTATTAATGGCCTTCTCCTTAGCAAACTGAGTAATAAGTAATGTGTCACAGGAAACTAAATTAGCATTCATTCTTAGTTAATCAGTGGTGCTCCGTTGTTCTACTACACAGCTAAATTACCAAATTGTAAAAAAAACTAATGGATGATAAATGTTGCAAAATGTGGAATAATAGCATATTTTTGAGTGAAAACAAATATCTTTTTAACTTTCCCCGGTGAAAACAACCCAAAAGCTTCTTATTTTCTCCAAACAAACAGTGATTATTTTAAGCACAAGCTGATTGAGCTATCTGTCCATACATTGCAACGTGGCTTCCGTTAGCGGCCAGAAAACAATCTTAAGTAAAAGTCAAGATGAAAAATGACAAGAGAAGAATGAAGTGTGTAGTACTGTTAATGCACAAGCAGCTTTTGTTACTCATCTGACTTTGTAGAACGGGTTTTATCATTTACAGACGCCTTCTTTGCTTCCTCTGTCAACAAAGCAAGGTAAAGATTAAGCTGCAAACTCATGAGCTATTTAGTCTTCAGATTGCAGTCGTCCATTGTATGTCTACATCTTTTATTTATAATACTTAGAGTGCAAGCACTGAAGCTGTAATGCACTGCTTTTGACAATGTGGGGGTAAAATAAGTTACTGACTTCTTAGTAACAACGTACAAAGAGAGCTGGATACAGCGTCAGCAGCGGGACCCCGTTCATTCCTACGAAAGTGGCGCATGAAACCAAAATGGCCAGACTCTCGAGAGCAAGTACCTGTATCTGGGCCCATAGAGAGTGCGCACTGATTCAAAAAAGGGCTAGAAAAGTGTTTTTGCTGGGTAGTTTATTTAGTTTAAAAAAAGCAGATTAACAGAGGTGTGTTTCCAAATGTTAGGTCAATGGGAGAGTTTCTTTGGGCTCAATTACGTCACGGACTGACACAGAAGGTGTTGGCCTATACGAAAATTGCCTACAACATTCGGGGGCTCGCCTGGTTCACATGATGGAGCCTCATGTTGCCTTCATTGGTATCGACGCAACACAAGCGCTATTCGTTCCTTTCCGAGTAGAACAGAGATTTATTGAGGTTTTAAGTGCCGTTTTTAAGGTGACAATCTTAATGCAAGGGATGATCTCATTCTAAAGCCATTCAATCGTGCAATCGACGTTTACCTAAAATGAAAATTTGAAGCAAAAAATCCTGTCCTCTTGCCACTTTAATCTGTGATGTTTCTGCATTTGGCGTGGATGAATTAACTTTATAAATAACAAATGAGCAGAGGGGATACACATTTTTGTTCGGAAAGGCTTCAGTGTGACTGGTGCAGCTGTCACACAACATCCTGCAGAGAGTGGAGTGGATACTGGACCTTTTATCAAGAAGAAACCCCTCCAGAGCCATCACTGTGGTGTTCCCGGAAACCACTTCAGCGGTCTGTATGGGAGCACTTTTATCTGCAGAATTGGGACCAATCGAGAGGGAACAGTGTTTGCACCCTATGGTGCTATTGGTTGTGGAAAAATGGCTTTATATGCCTTGGCTGGTATACAACGACGCAGGGTAATTTTCAGTCAAATGACTCACTAGATGGCTCTCCATATCATCACAGATCCACCGCCATGGTTATCAGTTGGCAACACACATCGTGGGTTGAAGAGATCACTCCAAGTGGAGACCTTCATGGTTTAAGGAACACACACACACACACACACAAACACACAGATAATTGAAATTCAACTTAATGACTGGCCTGCTCTGACTCACTGTGTTGTACTTAGCCAAGAAATAATTGGGATTGCCCTCAGCTGATGACGACCATATGGGACTTAAGTTCAAATATCTTTTCCTGATAATTAAACTCAAGCTATAATTGGGGAAAAGCTTATAGGCTGTCTTACTGAGAGTTACCTAAAAGCATCAATATCAGGTTCTTGTTATTACTAAAAAAGAGGAAACAGATAGCCCCAGTCAGAAGTACAGAAGAAGACAGACAGATAGATAGATAGATAGACAGATAGATAGATAGATAGATAGATAGATAGATAGATAGATACTTTATTGATTCCAAATTGGGAAAGACTCCCATTTTGACACGTTTTATAAAGTTATTAAATCCATTTAATTGTTTATATTCACTGTGTATTCTAATGTATTTCAACTTGAACCTTCTGTATGCAAAATATGCCAGAGCAGATATATCAACTAAAAGGAAAAAAAATGCTTCCAGCCGGAACAGCCAAACACTGAATAACAAAACACAGTTACAGTCATTTAGAGACAGAAATGATTTGAAGGACTTGTTAGCATAACGTGGGAAAGAAAGGGCCTGTTGTGAATGCCTTACGTAATAGTCAGCCAGCACTGGCGCTCCACGGATGGCCCAGGAGAAGTAGGCAGTTGTACCAGCACATCTATTTCCACAGAGCTGCAGTGAGAGCTCTCATGCCTCTCTGCAAGCCCCGACTCTGACAGGAGGCCGATGCACTTGATGAGCAGCAGCGAGATGCCATGATTAAAAATGGATGCTGATGCGAGAGAGAATGTCAGCATGATGCTTCCATAACACACTCATATAAAAAAGCAGCCAGATTTCTGTCACTGGATGTTGCGCTCATTGGTGGGATATTGATTATGGTGAGGTGAGCAGAGTGTGCTTAGAGACAGGCTGGTCCCCGGAGAGCACTTGCATGATTGATGCTTTCTTTACGAGGCTCGTACCCTGAGCTTGTCAACTAGTCATCTCGGAGGTAAAAAAAAAAAATGACACGTACTGCACCTGATGATTAATGGGATTTTGTTGAGATGTGATCACTAAAATATTGAATACCAGTAGGCCTACATAAAGTATGACAGCATGAATAGGAGCTCATTATTACTTTTTGCCACGTGTGGGGTTTGAGGAGAGGACAGCTTCAGTTTGCATTTGTGAATGCAGATCTCACACAAAGTTCCTCTGATTAGACTGAACATCAGAAAATGTGGTGCAATGCTGACTCAGGCGAATATTATACAGATGTCTAGGGATATTTCATATTTCCAGCTCTGCCCTCAAATACACAACCAGATAAGATTGTGCTGCAAACAAAGACCCACACACATCCAGTGGTGGGGGATTACTCAGATTCTTGATTTAGGTAAAAGTAGCAGTACGACATTCCTGCATTACAATATTTTATTAAAGGAAAGCTTATTTTTATATCTAAAACTCACCTGTGTTTCCTTGAATTCTTGAGGAAAACACCTTCTGGTTTGACTCCATCGAACAGAAAAACATTTCCAAAAATCTGTTGGCTGAACGCTTTTAAAAATGAGTCCATTAGAAAGTTCACTACTGCCCAAACACATGCATTTCCCTAAACCTTAAAGAGGAAATATTAAGCTCATTTTCAGGTTAATATATGTATTTTGTGCCTCTACTCTGACATGTCTCCATGCTTTAATGTTCAGAAAGCTCTTTATGTTTCTCATACTGCCTGTGCTGCAGCACCTCTTTTCACCCTCTGTCCGATACCAGAGCCCAGTCTGCTCTGATTGGTTAGCTGGCCGGCTCTGTTATGATTGGCCAACTGTTTAGAGATGTCCCAGCCCCTTAACATATCATGTGCAATGTGCCGGACCTCTAGTAAATAGCACGTAGTGTTACGTAGTGATGTCATTATGTTGCAGAAGTAAACAAAGGAGTCCAAAGAAGTGTGTTTATCTCACACGCACACACCCCTCCCCATTCCTAGAAACACACCCTGGAGGGAGCTTTGGGAAATTAGCGTTTGCAGATCATTTAATTGCACAAAAACCAGAAACGAAAAACTTCAGAAAGCACAATAAGGCCCCTTTAAAAACACTGCTCTATTTTGTTACTCGCACTGTTTGAAATACCTGCAATCCATTTCCTCATGCTACTCTGTGATGCAGTGTACTGTTTTTATCCATTTTGCATCCATGTGTATTTTGGTATGCACAAAAGATCAGCAAATAACACAAGCCAATACCAAGAGGCTGAATAATATCCAATTAACCTAAAGCAGCCTAATGGCTTGACACATGCATGATGTAGAGAGAAAAGAGAAGTCTATCAAAGTGAGCAGAGATGAACAATAGCTGAGAACTTCCATTAACCGTCACACAGATGAGCCAAACATGTGCTCACTCGCCTCCCATTGTGTTCCAGTGTTATCACCCCGTGCACCCGAGGCACAAATTAGTGACACGGATGTCCACAAAGATGGGTTTATCGTTAAATTTGCAGTGTAAGAAGAAGAAGAAGTACAATACGAGAGGCGAAGAACAGGACTCACACAAAGCCTGCTATAATTGAGCTCTGCCTTCGGCTGCTGGGAGCAGACTGCTGTCCCCCCGGATGCTGCTCTCGGTGACTCATTCCTGTATTGATGGTCAAACAAAAGCACATCTTAGCCGTTTAGGTTAGTAAAATAACTGATGAGATAGTGAATGGCTTAACGTTTAACACAGGGAGTATTTATGGATTCTGTTTGGCTTAATTCTCCACTTTTATAGCTGGCACTTCTTCCAGTTCTCTGTCGAACATATAAAGAGGAATATTGATGGCAGCGTATTTTAAAGAAGGCATTGAATCACATTATATACGCATTTGGAACCACGGGGCATAAAGATTTAATGACCATACTGCAAATGAAGAGAATAAGCGTTAGCATGAAGGGAAATGTTGAACTTTCCTTGACCCTTGAGGAACAATGTAATGAGTTAAACACTGGCAGGCAGACACTGTGGACGATTCAATGTCCTGGGACAATATTCAGTTGGTAACCGTTGATTCTTTGTGCTTTGTTGGACATTATTGTTCTTATGATAATCTTTGTTCGTTTCTTACTGTGCTGCCTCCAGGACAAGAAAACCAAATGCGTGAACAGGATGAGTCGAGGAGGTCCAAGTATTGTTCAAAAGTCTCTAGGCTTGCTGCTGAAGGCAAGGTACCGTTAACTCGATACGTAGCGAAAGCTGCGATGTATTGTGCGTACACTTTCTCAATATTAATTTGCTTATGGAGGATTTACAGTAGAGGTTTCAGCATTGCCTTGTATTCATACCCTTTGGCCTCTCCGCATATACACAGGATGCACTGCTCAGGTCAGCCTTGCTCTGGTTGGATTACCCAGCATGCACCTGACTACAGAGACTGTTGTTGAACTTCATAGTTTATTCCAACCTGAGGACAAGACATGAGATAAATGTGTGTTTAAGATGTTGAGGGCTAATTACATCTGGTGTAATCTGGCAAGAAAACACAATGATAATCTAGTATAAACCAGAGTCTCAATTCCTCCGATTTCCAAGATTCCAAGGTGTGACGTCAAATTTCACCAGAAGATGAGCGAAAAATGAAGAATAGGTATTAATGTAGTGACCTTTGTTAACAGATCTTTAATCGACCGATGTGAAAAAGCAACGTCCATAGAGTCTAGGTTAGAAGAGAGGGTATTGACATGTAGAAGCTTAAAGGGACCATTCTGATTGACAGGTTTGCTGAGACTCTTTGAGGGGTCCTATTGTGCTTTTTGGGGTTTCCCTTTCCTGTAGTGGTTGTATAGGTTTTCTGTCCATTGGACGCCTTTGTTTACTTCCGTAACATAATGACATCACTATGTAACACTTCTATTGGCTGGAGCTCCATCACAACGTACATGCTTAGGGTCGGGACATCCCAAAGCGGTTGACAACAGAGCCGGCCAGCTAACCAATCAGAGCAGACTGGGCTCTGGTTTCAGACAGAGGGTGAAACGAGGAGCTGCAGCACAGGCAGTATGAGAGAAATAAAGAGCTTTTTGAACATTAAAGCATGGAGACATGTCCCAGGAGAGGCACAAAATACAAATATGAACCTGAGAATGAGCAGAATATGTCCTCTCAGAATAAATGATGCACAAAGGGACAAGAATTTCACCTTTGACCGTTTTTCTGGGTTTCTCAGGCTGCTGGGAACTCCATATGGTTCACCTTGGTTTTGCTAAGTAGAAGCTAGTTTCTCTTCTGAATTATTTAAAACGTGGAATAAAGGAGGTGCCCGAAACCTTATACGGTTATTCTCAGTCCATTCCAACGTCCCTCTATAGAAATCACAACCTTTCTTTGAATGCTCCTAAATGGGATTTCCTCTTTGAAGGACAGCTGTAATGCCTCTTTGAATATTACATGAGTCTGCTAATGGAAAGGAAGAGACTCTAATCAGGATCAGACTCAATAATTGTTGTGCTTGGGGCAATCAATTATTCAAATAAAAGGCAACTCCACATGTGGACTTTGTCTTGGCTTTTGCATTACGTTTATATCGACTTCAGGTTTGAGGTGGTGACACTCATTTTACCTTCTTGTGTTTGAAACCAATTTTATAGAAAACATAATCACAGCTTGGTTTGCAACTTGAGTCCATACAAAAAAAAATGTCTGAGTCAGGCTGTACCTTTTTGGGGAACATAGTGATTAGACGGGCTCAGAAAAATCCCTTTAAACCATCATTTCCTCCAAAGTCGAGAGCTGTTTTTCACAGAGAAGCATTTCAGGTCACCAATTTCAAGTCAGAGCATGTGTCGATACCCTACATTAAATGCCGGGGATGATATTTACAATCATTTATTGATCTCCGCTTCTCTTGCTCTCTGTAAATCCTAACGGGTCACTAGCTTTGTCTTGACTGAATTACGGCGTCATTATGTAAGCACAGAGCATCCATCTTCCTCGTATTTGAGAACATGATTCATCAATAATAAATTAGCTGAAGACTCCTGAGCTCAATAGTTCTCAGCCCTTAGGTACAGCGGGAGTTTTCCGCCCTGTTGTTAGATGATCTTCTTCTGCAGTTTTAAACAAGTAGGGGAATACAGCGGCTGTTGCTGATCTAATTTCAGGTGGAGGTATCCCACTGGCAACAAGATTAGAATAAAACAACAGAGGATCAAAATTTAGCTGAAGCATCAAATAAATAACATTATATGGCCCTGGGGTATAATTTAAGAGGTTGATTGGACAAGCAGGGTTGGGAGGGGTACTTTAAACATGTATTCTGTTCACTCGTCACCTACGGTGGCCGACAGGTGCAAACGTGCTACAACGGCCTGAGCATTTCCATTAGGAGAAACGCGCTGCAGCTTCAGAAGCAAAAATGCAAAAACGCAAATGAGCCCAAACACATGCAAATTAAGAAACATGTTCACCAGCTTGACGAAACGGGCGCAGCATTTATTTAAAGCGCTGCATAATCGAAACGCTGCAAATAAAAAGTGCTGAAAGAATCAGAAACAGAAACCAGGGACACTAAAAAGTGATGCAGCTGAGACCGGAGCTTGTTGACGCTCAGGGATTTAAAGTTTGGCTATCAATCTCTGTTTCATAATTGTAAGTCTTTTTATTTGAAATCCAACGGTTGTTTAGATGTGTTATATAAAACAGGTCCAGGAAGCGCTAAATGGAAAGTAGAGTGCGACCAAAGGTGAAAACTCTCCTGATGATGGCGCTCGGGGTAAAGGTCAAATTGCCTTATCCTCTGGGAACCATGACCTGTACCTAATGTTAGAGTTACTCATCAAATGGTAGAGGATATAGATTATTTCTGGACAGATTTATCCCGTTTAAAATATTGGTATTGACTTATTGACGTATTTTGGGGGGCGATAAAACAAATAGATGTGTGGTGCTGTATAAATGAAATGCAAGACAAACTGGTGAGAAACATCTGAGGGATTTGTATTACAATAATTCAGAAATCATCCAAACTTTATCCTAAATCATATTTTTTAACACTTTGCCAATGCATTAGCTAAGTGTTGCAACATTTTTGGACTTCAGAAGTGATCAAAACTAAGCTTAGAGGATCAATTATAACCCCAGTTAATTCAGAAATATTTGAAACTAACGTCATGTTGTAGTTTTGTTAGCTCCACTGTGATGAACCCCTGTATAATGTGCGCTACACATTGTGTGGTAGTGTTCTTGCTGCTGCTTTCATATTGCAAACATTGGTCTGCTATCTCCCACTTAAATCCTCTGCAACCTCAAGGAACTGGCTCATGTGTCCGCAAAATGCCATACCTCCGATATCCCCTCTCCTAAAGGAATCAAGTGCATTGATATCCAATTCATGGTGAGAGTCTGTGCTGGAACTATGTTTTTTTATTTACACTTTAAGGTAATTCATTGGGAGCATTAAAACGTTGACGTTGACAGCCCTACTTATATGTTAACACCTCAAACTACAGATGAGTCAACTTAATTGTCATTGATTGAATTTTAACAGATCATGGTCTCTAGCTACGTTTACCGTAATGTTGTCAGTATGTGTTTATCATTTCTGTCTTCAGGAGGAACCCTGACCCCTTTAATGCACCCCTCACACTTTGGTGATTTAATACACTCTGCACCCCGGCATAGAAGTGTGAATGGACCTTGAGGACCGGCTTCTTCGCTGTCCTGTTTACAATTTACTACTGTCCAGGGAAAACTGAGAAGCCTGCCACAGCTTGATAGAGATGAGTGGGGGCAGGGAATCATTAATCCCCTCCTCCGTTTTGGATCTGGACAGAGCTGCACTGTTAGTTCCTCTGTGGTGAGAAATAGGGAGCAATCCAATCTTATTTTCCATTATTTTGATTTGTAATGAGAAGAAGAGATGAGTGGGAAACTGCTGAAGGAGCTTCACACATTTTCCCCGAAGTATGATGCAAAAAATAATTTACTTGAACTTTGAAGCTGAGGGAATTTGCTTGTTTATACATTTTTCATCCCCACTTTTGGCAGGGATGGACAAAGGCGGTGTGGAATCATTGGAAGATAGGTAAAAAAAAAAAAGACCTTCCACACTTTATCAAACTACTTTCCCTTCCTTCATATCAAAGCCCCCAAGATGAAAATCATCAGTAGTATCTCTCGACCTCCTGCTCTTCCTCCTGGGTAAAATAAGTCAGGCTTGATGCTGTAAAATCAATACCTTTTAACATCACTATATCTCAAGCTCAGGTACATGGACAAATATATCGGCTTGACAGAGCGTATCTGCTCTCTGATGTTAAAATCGGCTGGGGGAGGAAAAAAGTTAGATTTTATCTTCTCCCTGTAAAAGAAAAGAAGATGTGTAAATTATTAATGACTTCTACTACATATGCAGGCCAATTCTCTCCAGGGAGTGAAGTTTTTCTTCCTGATGCAGAACTGACATCGGACTACCAACAGTTTGCATTCTTCTCATGTGCTGCAGCTCGCGGCTCTCCGATCAGCAGAGTCAGGCTGCTCAGAGGCCGAGGTTAGAGGCTACTAACTCCTGCAAGTCGTTGCAGGGCTTTTGTTTTTCAGATTCATAACAAACACGTCAGCACTACAGGCAAGGCAAGATTACCCTTATACACAAATCCGCCGCGAAATCTATGGGCGCCGCCATCTTTGCCTGCCGACATCGCTGGAATGTGACTTGCCGGGGCCCTCTAACGGATTTTCAGTGAAAGCATCCTGCTCGCAGACTGCTCGTTAAAATGTCAGGTAGATAAGGTAGTGACAGGTATTAACAAGAAAATGGAAAATTTGATAGATGACGTCAGGCAGTGGCCAAAACTTACCGATGAAGGTAATTTATTGACAACATAATGTATTAATTGATGACAACAATAAAACCTAGCTGTCATTACTAGCTGTGTTGCTAATATGTTCACACGCTTTACACGTTGCAAATAGCTATTAACCACGACCAGTTGTAGCAGTTGTAGCAGTGGCGGCTGGTGGAGTTTTCTCCAGGGGGGGCTATAACTCCAAAATGTATTAAAAAAAAGAAAAAAGCATGCATACATGTACTAAGGTATCAAACAAGTGTATTTACATAAATGAAAACAACAAAAACAACATTATAGATAGATAGATAGAAGTGCAAAGAGAAACAAGTGCGATATATAGAGTATGTACAGTATATGCAGTTAAGAGTGATTATGTAAAGATAAGGGCAGTATAAAGAGGTGGGAATAATTGGCATAGTATAAACAGATGTAGTATGAACAAATATACAGATGTGCTATATTACTATACAGAGGGCCAATATACATATATAATACATATCTATCTATCTCTCTATCTATCTCTATCTATCTCTAGATATATCTCTATATCTATATATTTAAATAATATATATCAGATATAACATGGACAATACACATACTTTATGACAGAAGGCTGTGACGTCAGCTCCGCCGCCAAATCCAGCTGCATTCAGCTCGGGGCGCAGGAGAGGTGCGCCCCAACATCGTCCTATCTCTTGTATTGAAGAGGAGCTACTGCGCATGTACAACTTTTAACGAGAGTCAGGGCGGAAATACGTCACCAATCAGACAATGTCAACGAATGAAACAACTTTACTCATCATTAACTATGAAATATTTATCTTGCACATCTAAAAAATATATATACATATATTTTGAAATATTTTTATTTTATTATTTCATTTTTATTTCATTTTTTTTATGTCTTATTCAAGGAAATGTGGTGCGAGGTGAGTGGTGGGGCGGCGCCCTAGCACCCTCTATTGGCCAGCCGCCACTGAGTTGTAGCAGTAAAATACATGTTCTTACAGGTAATCAGGATTATTTTATTAATCGTCTGGCATGCGATGAGCTTCAGAACGCAAACTACAGGGCACTGATTGAAGGTCAGAATTACATGAGCTCCGGATGGATTGGCCAGATGCCATCGCAGATGACATGCAACCTGTGGCATTAACAGATTGAACAGTCAGAGCCAAACTTACCCAAGTGTTCTTGTTTGGCTTGAAGCCATCTCGGTTTATGTATTTTATCCACTTTTGACGCACATCTTGGTCCTCCGCTCGACCAGGAAATCGATGTACTCCGTAAGGCCGTAAACACGGGCAGTCAATGTGCAACAAAGGTTTGTGAATTTCACAAGCGGCTTTATGCCAGGCCTGTATTTTCACACTGTTGTTAAAACAGCCGACCACACAACATGTTCTTCCCGGCATTATTGAACAGCTTACGTACTAAAAAAGAAAAGAAAGAAGAACATTTCGCATCTGCAACAACCGCCTACAGGACCAACACGCTACAAAGCACGGCAAGTCACGTGATTCCAGCAACTCAGAAATGGCGGCGCTGCTTTACTTCCTGTTTCGCCGGATTTGTGTATAGCACATTTCAACACAAGGCAATTCAAAGTGCTTCACAACAAATGAAAACCATTAAGAGCAATAAGGTAGAGCGCAGCGGAAAGAAATAATGAAATTATATTTGAAAACATTTGAAAACAGGCATTTAAAAGCCAAGAGTACAGTGACCGACAGGTGCATAAACAAAAGGCCTCAAATAAAAAACTCTGCAAGAAGCTCAAGACACAACGGAGACTGTTTCAAGGGGACACTAAAAAGTGATGCACACAGCTGGGCTTGATTACGTTTGTGCATTACGTTTTATTGGCTTATTATTACAAGGTGATTGCATGATTCCTCACAAACGTATTGCAGATCTGCTAGCTCTCATAGTCTTGTTCTGAAATAGTGAACCATAACTCCTTTAGAAAAGTATGGATATGCAAAGATATTTTAAAGTTAAATTGGACAAAACTAAGATTGTGAGTGCTCATCCTGCAAGAAATGCATTTTTCAAAACTAAAAAAATAGCAATAGTTTTTGAACATGGTGAATAACCTTCTTCCAAAAAGTGGACCGAACGTCACTCACCTGATGTTTTTTTTAATTGGTTTGGGCACTGCTCTTTTAACTCTCATCCCTTAAAATAAAAAACACCTGTGAATGTACTTTACAGAAATGTGAAAAAGAGAGGGCGTCACAAATGTTTTTGCACATTTGGTTTCTTTAAATGTTAGTTTAAAAGTCTGAAAAACATTTCGCTACATACTAAGACCATCTCCTCCTCTAGATCCTCGCAGCAGCTGCCTTAAGTCTCTTTTTTCCAATGTGTTGTGAAACATCTTGACCTTTTGTAAAAGGTTAAAAAAAGAGGCAACATGCTACATAAAATGTGTACATTCTGTAACTTAAGGGGCACAGCCATGGCTGCTTACTGAGACAAACATTAACCTCATTTAGAGCAATGTATGGTGTGAGGAGCATGGTCACAGGAAAACCTCTCAGCCCACAAGAAGTAATGAATTCAAACATAGCAATAATTGCTCTGAGCAGGGAGAGCCTGGATGCACCAATTATGGTCTAAATATTGTACAAAAATATGTTTCCTCTTCAAGGCGGCCTCTAACAGCCACTACAAAAACATTAAGGCCCAAAGGCTGTGCAGTTTAATTAAGTTGAATGATTTCCGTGCAGCTCTCGTAAATTCACTCGGTCGTTTGGGGCTGAATGTGCAAGGCTGCAAAATTGAACAGATGAAACTTCTTCAGAATTATTTTTTGCAGTATGTTTAAATGTGCTTCATCTCCCTATCTTAAAGTTGTTTTTAAAGAGGCTCTTTTCTGCTTTTCAGTGTTTCCCTTTCCTGTGGTGTGTAATATAGGTTTTTGTGCATGTCAATGGTCTGCAAAGGCTAAAATCCCAAAGTTACCTCCAGAGGGACTTTCTCTCTCACACACACACCTCCATTGGACTCCTTTGTTTGCTTCTGTAGTATAATGACATCACTGTGTAACATTCACACTTCTTCCCACTACCTTTTTCTTTTTATATCTTGGCATTTGCATTAACGTGAACAGTTTGTTGCTGATTGGTTAAAATAGTTATCTGTGGCTTGGTTCGTTTGTCAGGGCTGTGTATGAACACCAGGTTTTCTTACAGAACACAAACAAAATAAAAATCAATTTTGACGTGAAGAGATTTTGAGAGTCTAGGGAGAGTCCTGGATAAGTATAGCTGACAGCATCTTTAACTGTAATGTCACCGTGGCACTTTCCGAATTGTAAAAAACCGAAGATATTCAGGCTGGGCTTCGGTGATTCTTGAGGGTAATACCTCCAGCGCCAAATAAGCTTATCTGAATCCAGGTGCTGAATGTGTCAGAAAGACCTCCATTTCTTGTCATTTAAGCTGCTGCACTGGTTCCATAAGGTTCTTCACTTCATTTATGCCAGATTCCACTGGAACAGAATCCAACAGCTCCCCGTTTCAGCTCCGTCACTCATCTGTGAGTGCCTGCCATCATCGCATAGCAATGGAAATAATTAGCATGCCACTTTTAAAAAAAAGGGTCTGTTCAGATGGCCAATATCACAGATTGCTCCCCCCCCCTCCCCCCTCCGAAATTGACACAGCTCTCAAGCTATGGTTATTCATGTTTCCTCTAATGAGGCTGCCATATAACACATGCAGACGCAAATCGCACACACTCTCTGCGTCACGATCAACCAGTGTCCACTGTCGCATCTCGCTATGTGGTTTCAAGTCAACACAAACAGAAGGTTGGATGGAGGAAATACATTTGGGCAGTTCATCCCAAAACCTGAAAAATGAAAATATATTTTTCCTCTTTACTTTTTTATAAAATTAGATGGTTTTGGTGTGAATTGCAGAGTACATCCATTACATATCATCTGTAGAGACGTCCTCACACATATTGGAACTATATGGTACTCATCTTGTGTTGCCACAATAAATACATTAAAAAACTCAATATCTTCTTCTTTTTTCCAGAGAACATGACCCGGTAACTCAGGTAATCCAGTTTAATGTGGGAATTATTTTCTTTCTACTGAACCAAACACATGAACGACTGAGCACAAGCCTCTTTTCAATAAGTAGATGTACAATTCCTTCTGCGCAGTGATCCAGTTGGCTTACAGAGACTAGATGGATGAATAGCACTGAAGGTAGGAGAAAATACGATTTTTTTATTCTGGGTAAAACTGTCCCTTTAATTAAGTATGAGACTCATTAAAGGGCCCTATTATGCAAATATTCAGGCGCCATATTTGTATTTTGTGCCTCTCCTGGGACATGTCTCCATGCTTTAATGTTCAAAAAGCTCTTTATTTTTCTCATACTGTTGTGCTGCAGCACCTCTTTTCACCCTCTGTCTGAAACCAGAGCCCAGTGTGCTCTGATTGGTTAACTGGCCGACTGTGTTGTGATTCGTCAACCGCTAAGAGAGATGTCCCGCCCCTTATCCTATCATGTACAATGTGTTGGAGCGCTAACCAATAGAAGGTGATGTCATTATGTTACGAAAGTTAAACATAAGGAGTCCAATGGAGGCGTTTCAGGCAGAAACTCCCTCTAGAGTTAACTTTGGGGTTGTTTCCTTTGCAGCCCATTTACATGCACCTGTATAACACACTACAGGAGAGGCATAATAGGGCGTCTTTAAAAGGAAGGAAACCGAACACCGCTCATGAGAAAAGCTATAAAGCTTTAAATCTATAAAGCTTGGTCACACAGCTGACAGCAGCACTCTTCACAGGTTCTGCTCTTTTTATAGCCCATACAATACAACAGGGCACAACAGACACAGAGAATAGGAGAGGAAAGGGGGGGGGGGGGATCATGGCTGTCTTGAATCTTTGGATCCTGCGGGCTCTGCATTGCAATATTTGGCCTCACACACACACACACATTTTGACATTTTCTCACTGTGTGTATATGAAAGGCCCCATCACGCGGGGATTGACTTTTGTTCTTGGCAGCATGAAACTAGAGAGAACTTTATGATGTTTATTTCCCCCTGGTTTTGTTTGACTCTGGTTTTGTTGTGGGGGAAGTGTCCTCGCTGTGTGTGTGACGTCTGTTTACAGCACTGGGACTTGCTACTGTATGTTGGAGACGCGTTAGTGTGGTTTGTTTGTGAGATTGACAGATTGTTTATCTTTTGCTGGCTGTTTCTTCAACTCGTTTAATTGAAAAAGTGTCCGTTTGCTCAGGCATTTTTCTGCATTTAATACCTAATGCTGCATCAAGAGTTGGTTGTTTCTATGGGATGGATCATCATCTTTTAGGGCAAACAATACTGACCTCTAGTGGGGGAAGCAACAAAAGACAGCAGCTTGATAAATCCTTAGAAGCGTCAACCTCCCTTGCTACATTTGACATTAAAACAAGTGTTACATAGTGATGTCACTATGTTACGGAGGCAAACAAAGGAGACTTTCAGGCATGTTTAAAAGACGTAAATGAAAAATGTATTAATTAATCTTTCATAATGTAATGAAATAATCAAATCTATATATTTGTTTTAATGGAATAAGGGCTTATACCTCAGTGCACCTACTTTTCTAGACCCCTATCAATTTCTCATTTATTTTTTATTATTTTTCGTTAAAATACGACTTGTCAACATTTTCAAGGACTTCAAGGGCAAACAATGCTGACATATAGTGCGGAAAGCAACACAAGACAGCAGCCTGATACATCCTTGGAAGCATCAACCTCCCTCGCTGTGTTTTATGAAGTAACACTACATTAAAAAATAGTGATGTCACTAAGCCACGGATATAACAATGGAGTCGTTTGAGGCATTTTTTAAAGACATAATTGAAAAAAATATCAATTCATCTTTGATAATGTAACCAAATAATCAAATCCATATTTTTTTTAAGTAATAAGGGCTTTTATCTCAGGCCCAAGATTACAGGTTGTACTCTTTTAGAACCTTAAGAATTTGTAATTTTCCATTTGTAGTTTAACTTGTACACCCTCGTCTTGATATCCATCATCCTACCATGTTTTGCATGAATCCACATATTTACTTAAAGTCCACAGAATGAGAAGAGATCTATAAACAAATAAATATTTTAATTTATTACACTATCTCAAAGACATTTGTGTCAGAAATACAAGCAACAGTGTGACGTCAGATTGCCTTCAGGATATTGTGTCTAACATTGTAATCCATAATATACAGAACAATCATTACACCGCAAAATAATTAAAAGCATATGTGTGAATGTCTAAACATATATGCACGAATGGGCTCTGTAACAGTACTCTATGTTGTAAGTAAAAGAAAGCTAATGGGCCACTGAATTACATAAATGCTCTGCTTTATGTAACATCTTTCCTCAATACCGTAGTCAACCCTGTTGGACATGGAAGAACTAGCTTTGCATTTATAATGTCCACACTGGATGAGGAAGAAAGAAACAGATATATGAAGAAGACTCCTGCTGGGCGCAAAAAGATCAGTGCTGAGGAAGATTTGAGTCTATGCAACCCAAGCCTGTTCTTTATTTCCACAATAGTTTGTGTTTGAAAACCTGTACTTCAATTAATGTGAAGAAACTCTGCTTTTTAAACCCTTGTTAGGTAATTAGCTAACCTGCAGGCTGGGTAAGCCAACCAGTGTAATGTGTATTAGCCTCTTGTTATTTTCTCTATCTAAACAAGCAAGTACGACTGAAGACGAAGAAATACAACAGAAATGAAATGCCTATTCAATTATTTTAAAGCTGGGCATACACTGTACAGGCAGCTGTTGCTCAAGAGGTAGACGGTCGTCCTCTGGTAGGGGGTTATTTCCCCAGTCACTTGAACGTGTCGAAGTGGTCTTGGGGACGATACTGAACCCCGAATTGCTGGGTGAGTCAAAGTGTGGTGTTCTGTAAGGCAGTCTACGCCTCTGTATGACTGTGTGGGAATGAATGAATGCTGAGTTGTATATTTAAAAGTGATTTGAGTGGTGGTAAAGAAACGCATCATAAATACAGTTTAACAATTTTAACCCATTTTTAGAGATCGAACACCAATTTTAAACTGAATTTCAGGTTTGTTGGGTGTTGTTGGCTAAGCTGTGTTCAGGGATAAGATAGGACCAATAGTGGGGCAATAAGATGCTGCAAACCGTACGGTGTATATCCAGCTTAAAATGAGAGTGGAAGCTCAAACTTTATTCATCTATGGTTGCAAAGTGACAGCCCTTCAGTATGGCTGCCCAAAAGTGTGCTTTGCTCCCTAAAGCATCTTACTTGACTTCCATGCACATAAACAGTACACAGCATGTCTGTTTCAGATGCTGACTTGTAGGAGACACTGTTGCGACCTGGTTGAGGTTTTTTTCGTGCCCCCGCTGTTAGCATCGATACCAATTTAAAGTCGAGAGAGGAAGAGGAAGTGGATCAGGAAGAGATGGAGCCTGAGTCTTCGACATCTGTGGAGTCGTTTTCATCTGCAGACTCTGTGAGGGCCGGGTAAGGCCTCGGCTGGTCCAGGTTTACGTAGGTGACGTTCAGACTGATGTAGTGTTCTCCCTCCAGGCCGGACAGTATGGTGGAGACGGCAAACACTAACGTAGCAAAGCTGGGCCTCAACTCTGGATCAGGGTCCCAACACTGGAGCATAATGTTATACCTGGAAAAAACAGGGACAGAGGGAAATAGTTTTACATAACTCAACTCACGTGAAACAACACTTCATTTATTGGGATTGAACAAACCACATATAACCATGTCAACTATTTCGCTTTAGAGGATCTGGTAGGGGAATTTTGTTAGCTCGGGCAGATGCTAGCTAGCAAACAGGGGGATACAGCTAGCCCCTTTATGCTAGGCTAATCTAACCTTCTGTTAGCTAAAGCTTCAAATGTACTCCCCAAACATAAGCGGTATCAATCTAAACGTTGGTTAAGCTAGCGACTCTTCCTCTTATTCTCTATGTTCTTCTTCCACATTGGTCCCTGGAAGACCCTTTTCAATGAGGCCTTTCATGAGTCAAGGGGTTTGAATAGTTGATTTATTCTCCATCAATCTTTAAGTTTGTGAGCAACAGCTTACAGTCCAAAGGATTTATCATTAAAATGGCAAAACACATGTTGGCTCTTCCTTTGTAAAGTCAGACCAGTGTGTGTGTGTGGTATTGTGACAGACAAAGTCTTTAAAGTGTTTTGTAGACATACACATTAACTCCTGCATTGCGTAACTGTTGGAATAACATAGTGGACAAATTACGGGTTTTACTGAGTGACCGTTTAAGAAATCTTGTTACTACTACATGGACTTTGTTCTTCCATCTTCTAGTAAATCTATGTTGTTATTATAGTAGTGTTCATACTAAACTAGCCCTCCATTATGTGGAGTTTTACATTTTGCAGACTTAGCAAACGCGACTAATTTAAAGTTATTCTTCGGACTTATTCATCAAAACTAGCAACACAATGCTACTACTTACAAAGGGTTCGGGCAGTACTGAGGCTGGGGGAGCCTCCGGCCCTTCAGTAGGTAATGTGTTATGTCATAAGGGTCCACCTCTGGGTAGGGGCTCGCTCCTCTTGTCAGCATCTCCCATATCAGCACACCAAAGGACCACTGCGTCAGGAGAGGCAAACGTTACTAGTACCAGAACACCTGTACACACTTCTTGTGTTTTGCAGACATTTAGAGAAAAGGATGGAAATCCATAAACTTTGAAAGGAACACTTATGGATTGATTGGTTTCTCACTCCAAAACTGTACAGCTTTGAACTCATACATACACTGGAGCAAGGTAAATGTTGAGACAAGACGATGATGTTGGATGAGGAAAATAATTGTGAAACCCAAATGTTTCCTCTCATTGTTCTGCCTGTAATTGTACAGCTTTAAGCTACCAGGAAGTGGCTTTACACGCTAAATTATTACAAACAATAGTGCACTATTAGTTCACATAATATTAATATGGTTGAAATATTTATTGGCTTTTAAGTATTGTTTGTTTTATTCAAGTTTTGACTTTGTCTTTTAAGTTTGGTTATGTTAGTTTTCAGAGTATCTTTGCACGGTCAGAATGGTTTAGTTTATAAATATGTAAGTCTCAGTTTGTTTGTGATAGATGCAGGTATTACATACATATTCATGGTTGGAGAACTTAGGAATGGCTGTGTATTTATTTTGATTTCTGGAATAAGCCTGAGTCATCTTTTGCTAGCACACTCACTGAGTTGAGTTTGGTAAGTTGGTATTTTATCTACTATAATATATAAATCATGTTCTTGTTAATTAATTCAACAAGACTAAACTGAATGTGGCAAACAATTGTGAAGCAATTGTGTCACAGTGCCATCTGCTGGAGTCTGCTCAACATGATGTGCTTCAATGTGAAGAGAACTAAGGGAGACTTGTGCTGTCCAGGAAATATCGTTCAGTATCGTTCTTCTTTACCCACCACATCAGACTTGGAGGTGAATTTCTGTGTCTGCAGACTCTCGATGGCCATCCACTTGACGGGCAGCTTGGCCTTCCTGTGATCCTGAATGCTGTAATACTCTTTATCAAAAACGTCTCTGGCCATGCCAAAGTCTGCCACCTTCACTGTGTATGACTCGTCCAGCCTGAAGGCAGGAAAAGTTAAATCAAAGTTTGTTGCAATGTGACAAGCCGAAACATCTCCCCACGCTAAACAAAAGGGTTATTCAGACCCTAATGGCGGTTGATAAAATGCTGCTTTCTTTGCGCATCTCAGTGACTCACATGCAGTTGCGTGCAGCGAGATCTCTGTGAACAAACTTCTTCTGAGCCAAATACTCCATCCCCTTAGCGACCTGCAGCCCGAAGCCAATCAGATCCTTAACAGTGGGATTCTAAACCAAACCCACCAACAAAGACAACACACAATTTAAAATCGTTGAAAATGGACATTGTTTGATAGATGGGTCTTAATGAAGGACTCTCACTCTCTTCTCGCAGCGTATGAAGTGACGCAGGTCCCCGTGTTTCATGTACGGCAGTACCACCAGTGGGAGCCCTTCCTGCGGCAGGAGGATGCCAAGCAGGGAGAGCACGTTGCTGTGGTGGAAACCCTTCATTATGATTCCTTCCTTCAGAAACTGCTCCACCTCCTCCACATCTGTTATTCCTGATGACACACATGAACATTATGTGCTTCAATTTAAAGGAAGAGAGTTTCTGGAAGCCCAGTTTTTTAAATTCATTAAAGTATTACGTTTTCTGAAATGATATATTGAAATATGGAATGAGGCATCATCTTATTAAATCCATGCTAACTTTGTTAAATCTGAACAATGGATCTTCTTTCATTGTAAGGCAAGGCAAGTATATTTATATAGCACCTTTCAACATAAGGCAATTCAAAGTGCTTTAGAAAAATAAAGGACATTAAGAGCATTTAGAAGTGTTGCAGCATAAACACATTATAGAAAGGCATTTAAAAACAGTCATTAAAAAGCAAAGACAATTAAATAAACACAACAGGTATATTAAACATGAATAAAAGTTATAATGCAGAATAAAAGTTACAGTGCAGTGTTAGATAAGAACAGTTAAACTAAAAGCAGCGGCAAAAAAAAATGTTTTCAGCCTGGATTTAAAAGTAGTAGGAGTAGCAGCGGACCTGCAGGGTTCTGGGAGTTTGTTCCAGATATTGTAGAGTTAAAGGATTTCACTGAAAGAATTTTCCCTTTTGTACCAAACAGCCTTAATTTCACCATGATTATAGGATGTTCTGTAGCTCAGGCTATGAAGGGGAAAAAAACTCTAAGGAATATAGATGTGATTTACACTGTAACGTCTGGTGTATGTCAGTGCTTCTACTGTCTTGTAAAAGTCCATTTGTTTTGCATAAACTTCAGGTGAGAAGGGTCAAACAACCGTACTCATGGATATCATCATTACCTTTCCCATGTCTATTGCTTTCATTAAGAAAATTATATTACAAGTTTCTGACATTTATTTGTTTGACTAGGCCAATGAGGCATTATCAAATGCTCACTTTTGGTGGATTTAGGAGAAAAGTACAGAGGCAAATTGACACAATTGAATAAAAGAAACACCATGAATTGTGTTTGCATGTTTTCTGCCTACTTCTCTGAGGGAAGACATTGACTAGCGTATGAACAATCTTTTTGCCTGTCCTGCCTTGATAAAATACTTTATGGTGCATAGAAATATAGTATATATATGGATGTTACTCACTATTCAAAGACTTGACGGCACAGTGGATTTCTCTGTTGTTTTGGTCAGTGAGGTAGCCATGATAGACCGTCCCAAAATGTCCTACAGGAGGAAAAAAAACAGAATGAAACAGTTCTACTGCTGCTGCTCTCTAATAACACAAAGTCCCATAATACGTTTATTTTGTCTCAGGTGGAGGCGCTGGAGTTCCTCACCCTTCCCTATGATCCGGTGATGTTGCACAACAAGCATCTCAGCAGGAATAAGAACATCCTTCACCTCCTCCAGCAGCTCGGGCCGGAAACTGGAGATGCAGATCTTCTCTGAAGGCATGAGGGGGGTGAGGGTGGGATCGAGGCCTGATGCAGTGTAGCTCAGGCAGGGGAAAACCACCGGGCCCACCATCGGGGTCGGAGGACTTAGGGACACTACTGATAGAAATCCAGAGAAAGGCGTTTATTTATTTTAACACACATGTTTTCGTACATTAAGGTATGTGTGTCGTTAGCAGTTCATTATTACAGTGCAGCATAGATAGTCACCTCTCCTGTAGTCCCCGATGGGCGACATCTCCGTGTTATTTGTCCCAGAGCGGTTAGCACTGTGGTTCAAACGGCTCTCGACCATAGAGGCTGAAAAATATTTGACAACCCTTTTTAAATCATCAACCCCAGAAGAAGGACACATGTACATCCCGTGCAAAACCAGGGATGTTCTAGTTGAAAGACTTGTGTGACTGTCTGACCAAGGTCCATGTTACAGAGAGGAGCCCACCTTTCTTCTTCTTCCTCAAGTGCTTCATGACAACGAAGGCCAGCACCGCCCCGGCCACCAGAGCCGTCAGGATCCCCAGAACAATGCCCACCATGTAGTGGTTGCTGACCCTCATCACCGTACCCACGTTGTGCACCTGCCCGTTGATAGAGATCTGGAAAAACAGTTATCATGAAAAACAATTATTAGGAAAAAAAAAAATGTTACCTAAGTTTTACTTTTGGGCTTTTAATGCAAGTTAATGTGCAAAGTGGGGTCTTTTCTAGAAATATATGGAGCTTTTTCCGCTTTTGCATATATCACGGCCCTGTGAGTGAAATGAGAAAATGAATTCTGGTTATCCGTTTTCTGTCCAAGTTATTTTTCTTACTTTCTTCTCATCTATCTAATTTTTTCGTATTTGACATGGAGAATACAGGTTTTTGTAGGCTTTAAAAAAATTGCCAGGATCATTTCTTTTAGATTTCTTTCTTATTTTGTAGAAAAAGGAGAGGTAGAGAGGCATCAGGAGTTTTTGTAGTTGTAGTACTTATTTTTGCCACAGGAGGCTGAAGAGCTACTGCCAGATGTTCTAAATAGGAATAAAAGCATTAAAGTTTTCTTCCAGATGAGTTTTTATTTCCCCATGCACTCTTAACACAAGGTACCAGGCTTAACCGTCATCCCATTGTTAATAGATGGAGAAAAAAAATGAAGGTTGTTCCTGTTGCTTCCTGTTGCAAGCTGAGTTCAGGTAAGACAGTCAGTTAATCATCATTTAAACCTCCCGCCTGATTCACCTTCACTGGCAGTCCTTCACCGGGGATGGTCATGTTCTTGGGGATCCTGCAGGTGATCTCATTATCCAGGACTTTAGCATCACAATCAACGCCTGCCACCGTCATGATGATGGTCATACAGGAGCTCACCAGATTCAGCTTCTGATGCTGTGCAAAGAGAGGGGAAATGAGGAAAGATATTAACGTGTTTTGTCAGGAATTCAAAACCGAATACCCTCAGAGCTTTCTCTTACATGTAGTGACACTTCGTCAAAGCCAGGGTACAAATTCAGCACG
Source organism: Eleginops maclovinus (assembly GCF_036324505.1). NCBI lineage: Eukaryota > Metazoa > Chordata > Actinopteri > Perciformes > Eleginopidae > Eleginops > Eleginops maclovinus. Next base: position 25,540,365 of record NC_086368.1, on the reverse strand, counting down.
TGTCCCTCTGTTTCAAAAGGTATGGGCTCTCCGTACGGGTGGTAGGAGAACTCTTTGTTCCAGAGTCCCAGCGCTCCGTCCATGTCGAAGGAAAGCTCTCCCTCCTCTGTCTCATCCCTGAGGAACACCGGGGAGACGCACTCCATCCTGGTGGGCAAAGACTTACCGATGCACTCCTGAAATAAAACAGTGTGTTCGTACTTTAATGGCGGTACGTAGACTTAAAGAATATTGTCTGTGTTAATGTTATAATGAACATTGTACCCTTGTCACAGGTTTCAAGTGGCTCTCGTTGGGTTTGAAGCGGATGATGGTCCGGTAGACAGAATCCAGGTTCTCCCCCCAGATGACAATCCTTGACCCCCTGCAGTCCAGACAAAGGGGAGATGAGGTCACATTTTCATCAGAGGTGGAAGAAGAACTCTTTATTATTTACTTAGGTTAAAGACGCAATACTACAGTGTAAAAATACTCAATTTCAAGTAAAACAAATAGGTATTACCATAAATATACACTATAACGAAATGTTATGTTACAACTGAATGTGTCATATGAGCAAGAGGAGAAAAAGATGAGAGGTGGAGGTCACAGTGTGGCGTACCTGTCGAAGCTACAGTCAGGCAGCACGGCTGTAATCATCGGGTCTTCTTTGTAGTAAAACACCTTTGTGGTGAGGACAGGAGACTTGTCGATGAAAACACTCAGAGGGACGTCCCTCACCTCAGAGATAGGCTGGGACAGACAGATGATGGAGGACACATTGCCTTTGGGCTTTGTGACTCTGTGGAGAGACGGAGGAATGGGAATTACAAGCCATAACAAGTAAGTATGCCATAAATGAATGTCTTTTGCATGTTTCAAAAAGTACCAAATACTTTAGTTCTGAGTCAGTGTTTGGATGCCATGACCTGTGTAGGAGTCAGTCTGTATTTTCCCAAACCATAATTACACTACACAGAAGCTGAGGCTAGTGTAATGGACACCGATGATAAATAGGTCTTTCCAAACCTCTTTATAGGGCAGGGAACATCATTGAGAGTGACTCTCCTCGTCTTCCCAGCATCCAAGTGAGGTCCAGTCACTGTGATGAGTGTTCCCCCGACACGAGGCCCATAGTTTGGCTGGATATCTGTGATGTTGGGAACCTGGCGGGACAGTAAATTAAAGTTATTGGGTATAGAAATGACTTTGAAAAGTGGTAGCAGATTAGATTGTTGTAATGAGGATATCAGTAATGGCAAGAATTACCACAAATGTGAATCCTGGCATTTCTGCCTTCCCGTCAATAGCGTAGCGTCCCTCCACCTTGCCCTCATGCACCTCCACTGTAATGTTAACTGGTCTGGAAAGCTCAGTGGCCCCAGAACGAATCTTACACACCAAGCTGAAGAGCAGCACCACAAATAAGTGTGTCAGTGACGAATAGAGTAACTGCAACACCAGTGACATTCAAGTTTAAAAAACTATTGCACTTTTTCTCCTTTTTTAAGTAAATAACCAGATGTTTCTTTTATTATTTTAACAGCGCAAGAAAATCCCAAGGTTAAACGTTCTGCAGCATAACTACAACAGGTTCTACTTGGAAAAATAACAAGGATTCTTACTGCGTGTTATTGCTTTTGACCGCAATCACAGTGCAAGCAGTCTGCCCCAGTCGGATCTGGTGGGTTCTGGATGTGATGGCGGGTCTTAAAGGTGACTGGAACTCCCATCCACACACCGTTAGCTCTGTTTGACCATCAGGAGGAGCGGTCCGTGGAGAGAACTGTGTCAATAAAGCAGAATATATAGTGCCACTTTGACTTGCAATTGTTTTTATTAGTCGCACCAAGAGACGTTTGTACCCTGGATTACAGAACAAACCTCACCCCAGTGATCCCCGGTGGGCAGGACGTGTTCCTCCAGTGGCTTTGACACTCGCTCTTCCAGGAGCAGACTCCAGAGCACCAGCCGCAGCCCATGAACTTAGGGGCTGTCAGGCAGATCGCACACGTCAGGAAGTGTTGACAACCCGGCCCTCTCTGGGGCACCTGGATCATCTGGAACAGAGACGGAACAGTTTTAAAAGGTTAAATATTCAGGCCATGTTTTCACTTCAATTTGTTTGTTTGTTTGTCAGTCGGTTAGCAGGATTGTGCAACCTTTAAAAACTTGGTGAAGGGTGTAACATTGGCCAAAGAAGACCCCCTTACATTTTGGAGTGGTGCATTGCAGTGCTTGGCTGTTAAAATCTAAATACTGGGCTTCATTTAGCACCAGGCTGTTTAACAGTCATATGATATGCCTATCCTGGTGCTACTGTCTCAGAGTACAAAAATGTGTTACTTGTCCCACACGACCTTAGTGATTACTGATCCAGGTCCAGCTTCTCCTTGCAAAGTCGTATTAAGTTTATTGATTTAATAAATTACTTCAGCCCCTTCTCAGGGTCACGGGGGCTGCAAAATATCCCAACATGCACCGGGTAGAACGCAGAAAAACACTGTGTACAGGTCTCCAGAGCATCATGGGGTCAATATCAGGCAATCCCTCACGCTCCCAACTCATTTGTTATTGAAATGTAACCCGACCGGCATGTCTTTGGTTTATGGGAAGAAATTTGACCCCTAGAGCCTCCCACTCAGATGAAAGTGATATCCACAGAGCCGTTGTACACATTTGTTATTTATTTAAATCATTTCTATGGTCATTTCATGATATAACTGACGTACCTTGTCTCCGACCACAAAGAGGAGATACTCTGTTGAGTAAACGGCAGCAATTGAAGACACCCTCTGGTTTTCTACCAAAGAGTAATTGGCAAAGATAATAGGGCTGGATCGTGTCAATACAAGCTGCCGAAAAAACACAACATACAATTATTGGTATTCAGTATAAATAACGAGAGCGGCTGATAAAAAAGTATGTCATCTCTTTGTAAATCATGCAGTTTACCTGCAGCAGGCGTCCAGTAGAGGTCCCGATATGAGCCACGGTCTTGTTCTCGATGGTTGTGACGAGCAGAGATGTGAGCAGGACGTCCGTCATTTGCCTGTTGAAGAGGTCCACTCTGTAGTACGGCTTTGACACCATGGTAGGATGGTCTCTGCATGTGGCATTGTTCTCCATGCTCTAGTACCAAGGCCACAGGCAGCAGAGGGCAAGGAAATTAGACAATGAGGAAGAATCTCAACACCTCTTATGATAGTTTTATATGACAGGTTTGAACTAGGTTGACAGTTCTACGTAGATTCATCGAGTAGTCCTTGCAGACGACCTGTTTTATAATTATTTGTTAAAGCAACTGGCAGAAAATGTTGTTAACAGCCTCTTAAATATTGCAATTTTCTTTTTCTCTATTGTATTAAATATGAAAGTGAATATATTTGTGATTTGGACTGAAAAATATTTGTTTTCAGTTTTTCTGACAACAATATGTGGATTACGTTGACAGTAAGGTCAACACCAGGCAGCGTGCCTTTAGGAACAAAGAACAAACAGAAGAAAGAGAAGTCTGGCCTCATTTGATTTCAGATATAGACATTTGTTAAGGTCAACATATAGTTCATTTAAGTATACAATGTTTTATTGACCATGGAAATACGTAGTTCTTAGACCAAACAATCCAAACTCAATGTTAAGTCACGGAAAAAACCTTCCCAGTGCAAGGCTCACAACTGTAGCACACATCAATACTGGCCTTGGCCCTGAGGTGCCTCCGTGTTTAACAAAAGCACAACAAAACTGCCCTCTTGGATGCCCATAAGGTAGATTAAATGGGGAAAATGCCCTCTATGGTGCCTTTCATTAAAGCAGTGCCAAATATGTTGCCCTGCATGCTAGAAAACTTTCTTTGGCTGGTGCCCAACCACATGCAGCTGGTGCACTTCATTTTACTTCTCCCCAATGCCGCTTAAATGGCCTAAGCCTGCCACCCATGCTTCGTTGTCATGGAGATGGGTCTGTAGGAACAAGCCAATAATTTGACCTTGAGTTTGACAGCTCAGATCAGGCATGTGCAAAAATGAAATTCTCAGATGATAATATTTTATGTTTTTCAAATGTATCGCTGTAGTAAGACAGGCCCAGCTGTCAGCTTGTAAGGACTTGCTATCAGCGGCGCCGGTCACCAGGTTAATCATGATAAATAATGTCTCTGGCACATCAGAAGCACAACGTGAATGTGCCATGATAACATCATTTCATAATTTAAGAGGCCATGATAAATGGTTATGTGCTGCGTTGCTGCCAGAAAGATTGCCTGCTGGCTGTAAACACAGAGCAGGGCGGGTCACTGTTTGAGTAAAAGGGAGTCTATGTAAACACTGGATATTAGCTTCAGGACCAGATATACAAACTGAAAAATTACACTTCTTCTTGGCAAATAAAGGGCAAAACAGGAAACTGGGAAATAAGCATTCTTCGAATAAAGTGATGGAATCCTCCCCCTCATGATGTAAGCCCAGGGTTAAAGCACAAACAGCATTGCTTTTGACTGAAGTCATTCAACTCCAAACCCAAGAGGAGTATGAAACGAAAGCATAGTTTTTGTGGGACAACAAGATGACGTTGTTGGCACGAAAGTTGCTTTGAACTGCTGAGGAACGGAAGAACCAGGATTTCAGATTTTTGGACAATCCCGCTGGCAAGAGGTTACTCAAAATTCAGACCAGCAGCCAAAAGCAACAACACAGAGGAAACCTCAAGAGAAAAACGTTCACTAGTAAAGTGAGAAGTGTTCTTTTGAAGGCAAATACAAAAGAGAACAATCCAACTCCATTTAAATGTTTGTTTATACCTTTTCCAAAATGTCCATTTACTATGAATCCATCAGATAAAATCAAAACCACTGATATTTTGTCAGGCTGCCTTAACCTTGAACAACGGACAAAATCTTAAGCTGCAACTGCGATAAACAGCCCGTCAGTTGTGGGAATGTCACTACATGTAGATTCTCAAACTGATAAGAAGTATTTTTAGTTATCAGGGAATAAAACGTCGTACCACAAACTCCCACTCCTCCCTACAAGCTACCAAAAAGACAACATAAAAAATAACATTATGAGAAATATGTATATCATCGGGAGAAAGAAAGCAGTTTCCCACGAGGAATGACACAAGTAACCAATGCAGTAACAGTCTAAGGGGTTTGAAGTTGTACATACAAATGGCCTTAAAAGGATCAGTTTTCCTGGATTTAGCAGCGAGGGCTCACTGAATGCTGAGGAGGGGGTTCTGTTAGCACTTTTTTGTTGGCTGGATCCGGATGACATTAATGTCACTTCCTTTTTAAGCCTACTGTAATTTGAATGATCTAACACATGATGTAGATAAAGTCATGTCAAAGAAGACATAATGCAAATGTTTGGTTTACCTCACGCACCTTTCCTATTCGATGGTCGCAAAGCGTTCCTGTCAGTTCATGACTCTGATAGTTATGGTTTCACCACAAGTAGCCTATGGGGTTAGATGTTTTGCCAAGAGTAAGATGAATACATGAAGCTAGAGCCAGCAGGCAGCTAGCTTAGCTTAGCACATAGACAGAAAGCAGGCCTGAAACAGCTAGCCTGGCTCCGTCCAAAGCTAAATCATCCACATACCAGCACTTACTAATAATTATCATCGTGTTATGTCTTGATTTTTGAAACTTTGCAGGTTGTGTGGCAACCTCACAAACAATACTCCACACTTAAACCACAAATTGTATTTTTAACAAATACGTTTTTATATGGATTAATAAGAAGTTACTTGTTCATTAGTGAGCTTTAGATGTGTTGGAAGCAAGGCAGATATTTGTTTGTACTTTTGCACAGAGCTAGCATAGCTGTTTCCCTTGTCTCCAGTCTTTATGCTATGCTAAGCTAAGCTAACAGTCTCCTGCCTTGAGCTTCATAGTTCTCCAACACACAGGTATAGGGGAGTGCTATCAATCTTATCATTTGACTCTTGGGAAGAAAGAAGGAAGTCTATTTCCAAAAGTGGAAAATCATTTCCTTGAGCACATCTTTACGTACGACAATACTCTGCAGACAGTAAACAGTGACGAACACAATAACCACACACAGCTGGAGCCGTGACACTGTAAAACGTTTTGGTTTCATTTCATCATGTTTGGCTGAAAATATATGTGCACAGTCATCCGGCTCCAGAGCAATGTTTACAGTATTTCATAAACTAAAAGATTTGTATTCATAATAATCTGGAAAAAACACAGGAGGGTTTTATCCTTGTCACCATCATTTTTGATCAGACCCATTAGATCTGAGAAACTCCTTTTTTCTTTACTTAGTTATTTTATTCTTTTGCATTTCATATTTGCATTTTAATTCTTCATGTCCAAACAAGCTGTCATGAAGTTTATTTTCTACAATCTCAAAGTGTAATTGCTTTGATTTAATGTTGGTATGGATGTGGAGAGGAAGGTTCACATTCCTCTCGCTCGTTTGATTGACTCTTTTATTAGCCATGAGAATATGTGATGCATGAGAAACACTTGTTTACTTCTGCTGAGTCTTTCTGCTCACACAGGTTTTCTGTCAGGGGACTTTTATTCTCTGACTTGCCTAACAACTTTAAAAAGGAGTGCATCTCCCCTTCTTTTCTGCTTTAATGTCAGTCCATTTATACAAGATGTACGATTGAATTGTGCCTCTTTTTAGGGTATCATTTGATGAAGATACAATACATTTTTGTCAAAGTACAATAGTAGCTTAACTGCAAATTAGGAAGGACTGATGGGACTGAGGTTTAAGTGCCACTTACCACAAAGATTCTGATTGATGTGTGGAAAGTGTTTAGTATATTGTGTTCTTTATATCTGCATGCAACCTGTGTGATATATCCTAACAAAAGTGTCTGTTTCTTTTATGTATGATTTTTTAATTTTTTGCCTGCAAGCTGGTTCATTTTTTAACACTTACAGCCATTGTCGAGCAAATTATGGTTTCAAATGATTTCATCCAGCCACTACAAATCACATAATAAGAGAAAAGATCATTTAATGCTCAAGGCCCACATGGTAAGATTTTGAACAGGCCCTGCCAAGATTTTTTCACCGTGAGTCAGCAAATAGTTTTCCATTTGAATGAGTGCAGCTCACCTGGATACCTCCGTTTTTTTCTATCTTGAGTGAGTTTTATAGAAGTGATTAATGTATTGGATGATCTTATCCAGTAGACTCCACATACTTGCCAGCCCTTGACAAATCAGACACGCACACAACTGAATTTTCCTTTGATTTCCACCTGTCTGTCAGTATGGTACAACATTGCTTTGGTTGTGTCTGTATGGAAACCCTCAATTGGTAAAACCCTTGCAAAATGTTTAAGGTTAGGATTTGACCTTGATTGTTTAAGGTTCGGATAGGTGGTTGGGCAGCAAGTCTTTGTAAATCTAGAATTACCATCTAGACAGGACCTTAGCCTTGAATAAAATCAAAAGGCCGTAACTCAAAGTAGAACAAATCACCTAGAAGTTGATGTGTGTTAGCAGACTGATGGGCTCACCTCATGTGGACAGCTCTCACAGGACTGGAAATGGCAGAGCCCTCTACAGAGCTGCTCTGGTCCAGACTCGCAGCAGTCGTCAACCCCATCTACTATCGCCTTGTTCACATTATCCATTGGGAAGGCGCAAAGGGCTGAGTCGTGCTCTGGGACCCCGTTGTCATCAGTAACAGCAAAAACCCCATAGAGGATGTCATCTTCCTCCTCCGCCCCTAACTCCTCTGCCAGCTCCCTGCCTGCCTTGCCAAAATGTGCTGCCTGGACCACGTTGTACACCACATCCTTATAGGGCTCACTGGCTACGTTCCTCCGTCGGCGCTTTGGTTCAAACCGACACTCAAGGATCACCTCACGATACCTCTTCATCTCCCATTCATTCCTTGGGAGACGGCCCAAACGAGTCTGAAACGGAGAGGATTCTTGATCTGGACTCTCTCTCTGAACTGAGACGAAGTAGACAAACTCCTGAGTGAAAAAGCTGTAGACATATTCAATATGGTATGTCCTCCGCAAGCCTGGAAGGACAGTCAGGCCACGCACATCCTTGAAGAAACCATCTTCCGTGGCCATCGGTCGACGCACCGATATAGATTTCCTTCCGTAACGCTGGGTCACACTGTCGTTGACTGTGGTGGCAACAAAGAAGTAGACAGTCTGACCCTCTTCGACCATGGTGACTTTGGTACCGAGAGGACTGGCCACACAGTCAGGACAGTTGGCAGCAGAGTTTGTAACCTTCCTGAACAAACATTTTGAAAGAGAAGGAGGCTCTCCATCTGAGTTAAGTAGGTGGAAATGGCATACACCATACTGGGAACTTCCACAAGAGTATAAATACATAAAGAGGGTATCCAACAGCAAGACCTGATTGTTTGTGTCCTCCAGGAAGTTTGGATCCTTATCGATGTCGCACATATCACAAACCCGACACTCAGGGCTTCCCACTGGCCCGGTGCGGAGCTCCCACACCTTCTCCAAGCTTCTGTTGACGGCTTCAATCACATTCTTAGAGGCGACATACACCTCCTGGTAATACGAGTTGTTGACTATGTTCTGGATAGGACCCTTGGCCTGGAAGAACGGCATGGTGTAAACCACAGTGAAGTTGACAGGGTTGGGGTAAAGTGAGGGACAGTTGGCCAAGGCAAAGGCCAGCAGAGTTTGGATACAGACACATGTCCCCCACTGTGTTGTCCAGTGCACCATCTCCGCTGCGGGGTGCAGGGGGGGGGGGGGGGGGCAATAGCACAGACAACGTGGGGTTACCTCCAGGTCTGATGTTGGGACAAGGGCATCCTTAATACCAGCCGCTGATACCTGGAAAACAAAGTAGAGTAAGTCATTTAGAAATATCTTGTCTTCTACACAATCTGAAGTAATAAATCAACATAGAAGTAGAAACATTTTCTCATACAATCTGAAGTAATAAATCAAGAGAGAAGTAGAAACATTTTCTCATATACAATCTGAGGTAATAAATCAAGAGAGAAGTAGAAACATTTTCTCATACAATCTGAGGTAATAAATCAAGAGAGAAGTAGTCACAGTGGCCTGAACATATTATTTATGGTTCTGCTACATTGGATTCTGGATTATTTTTGACTAATGACATTTTAAATCAATATCACTTTTACGTTGCACTGAAACAGATCTGAGGTGACAAATACCCTCATCTTGGTTGAGCCAGGTGAAGATGAGAGCACATGTGGTCATAAATATAAAAGCTCCCTCTGACTCACCTCAAACACTTAGAGGGAATGTTTACGTAATAAAACAGAGTGCTGTGTTTTGGTCGGGCTCAGTATAGTAGACAGCGTATTAAAACTATTTTTATTGTGACTTCCTGTACGAGTCCTTCATATGCGTCTGGTTGTGATTATTCTGGTTAATCCAACGTCCCATCTGTTTCTTCCATTGTGAGTCATGTGCTTTTATGCAAGAGAACTGAAAGTTATCAAAAGTATCAACTAAAATTGAGCATTTTTCAGTGGGTCATCTTCATCCGTCTTCAAACGACCAACCAAATGGAACCGTGTTTCATACTCTGAGCCCTGTCTTCATCCTGAGCAGCCGTTGCTCTGTGGATCATTAACTAGACACATCACAGTAAGGCTGTTTTCAAGAACCACGGCCTCTTTACTTTGCATTCCTGTCACAATCACTACGTGCCTTTCAGGGGGAAAGATGTGCACGGACTGATGGTCATAAGACGACATGTGCCTTTTTTAAGCCCCAGGTGCCAGAGCAACGGTTCGCCTGCTCGTGCCAAATAATTTCTCCTACAATTATTTTTATATTTAGCAGCAGAGAAACTTTAATGTGTTCAATATCATTTCAAGAAAAAAGCAGTTTTGTAGTTAAATGGAAAGTTTCAGATCAAGTATGGCGTCCTCACATCAATAATTCATAGATTCCCACTGAAGTTGTGTTACATTTTAACATTTGCAGGTCCATGTGAAAGGTTAAGGTTAGAAGACATGGGTATACATAGTAATGACACTGATTGACTTTCTTTATGTTCGTGGTTAATAAAGCAAATGGTTGAAATTGAGTTTCCATTCATTGTACTAAACGTGCTATTTACAGGCTGGTCAGTACGCAGGTTTTTGTACCAGTGTAATCCATCTCAGAAGAGTTAGGGATTCACAATATGGATTTTCTTTTTTTGCTGACGCAGATAACCAGTAATGTCAAACAGGATTGTATTTAATGTGCTACTTTTATTCTTCAACATTTCTGACGAGTGCATTTTTAACCTAGCATCCACATGGATTTACATATTTTACTTCTCAGAGTTTAATTACAACAGCTACCTGTGATGCTATGGGATGCGGACATTGTATTGGCTGCACTAAGCAACAGCTCTAATGTGCCGGGCACTTTGTTGGCAGTTCATTAGAGAAGTAGAGAGCATCTCTCTTTCATCGATCACAACACAGATATCCACAGGGATTTGAAGAGGCAATCTGCTGTACAAACAATGTATAGGCAAAAACAAATTGTTCCCAAAGGACATCGTGTATTGATTCAGTGGCAGGACATGCATCCCAAACAGGTACAAAAGCCACCAGTGTGGAGCGACAGCATGTTATGAAACATTAATATAAGGATGGGTTTCTTTGAGTTTTGTTCTTCAAAAATAAAGGCCTGTTCTTGTCCCTTCGTTTCCTTTTGAATCTTATCTCTTTGTTTATGCCCTTGTTTCCTATCCAGTTCAGTGAAATCAAGCCAGTAAATTCAGGCTCTATTTCAAATATTAACAGCAGCACAAAACAAGGGAACACCTTTCTCTGTGAATGGTAATAACCACGTGCTTTGGTCTATCAGATATGCTGTACTGAGAATAAAGTTACATTTGAAATGATCCCTCTCAATATAACATTAAAGTAATAAACCTTCAGCACACCTGTGTCACTCATCATTACCCAAAGATAGCATGCCACAGTTTCAATAAAACTTGTATCATAATGTAAACTCTTATTTAAAATAACCACTCTTAAGGTTGGTTTAAAGCTGCGGTTAAACTGTATTTAACAATATGGCAGGGGTAATGCTCCTGTTATAGGGGGTTTCTGCATGTTTGCTATTATAACTACATTAGCTCGTACTTTAGCAGCGCAGATGTTATTATTTTTGTTCTGGTTCATGCAGCTGTGAGTGTTTTGGAGATCTTACCTGTGCAGGTTAGACACAGTCCTCTTCAGGGAAGCACACACTGCCAGGTTCGCTCCTTGTCTTGACTTTAGAAAAAGCGCAGTGATGATTTCAAGATTATTACACCTTTGAATTGAATGTGTGACCAAAATCAAACCCGGACAGTCCTCACAATGCGCTGTGTCATGTAAGGTATGTTGGTTTCGGATTTAACTTCCACCTCCCAGGTTGGGTATGTCCTCGGTGCCTCAGCGCAGCTCCGACTGGCTCCTCCCTCCTCACACAGCAAACCCAATTAACCCTCATCGTGTTGCTGTGCCCACCTTTTAATGGTGACGGACATGAAGCTTTCATGCAAGTAGTTCGTTGGAAATTGGCAGATTTGAATTTGCTGGTTCAATAATTAATAACAAAACGTCGGAGATCTTACTTTGGTGTCTATCTGCAACCGGAGGAGAGAGACTGCGCAGGGACCGTCTTCAAAGTGCAACACCGAAAAAAGACACACTGCAAAAAAGTTCAACAACTTATATAACGTAATCCAATAAAGTGCTACCAAAATCAATTCACATATTAATGATCTTCTAAAACAACACTTTTGAAGATTTAAAGAAAAAATATTTTTAATTATCTTTAATTTCTGACTTTTTTACGTCCATATTTTTCGATAAACCATAGGCTACAGATGTTCTGTGTTTTTCGATGCTATACCCTGACAGATGTCTTTTAAACAGAATACACCATGTCGTTCTTTTGATATTTTCGACCTACTGTATTCTGTTCACTTGTAAATATGTTTAACATCAATTACTATGTTGTTCTTTCTGATATTTGCGACCTAGTATATATTTTTCTAATATTTGGACGTACTATGTTGTGTGATATTTTTGATATATTATAATATGTGTTTTTTATATTTTTGGCATTCTAGACTACGTCATTTCTGATATTTTCAACAAATGATGCTATGTCTTTTTTTCTACTATATTCGACATACATTACTATGTTGTTGTTTTTCTGTAAGGTTGTTTTCCGATATTTTGGACATTGACTATACTGTCATTATTTGGGATATTTCCAATACACACTATGTCTTTGTCACACTAGAGCGCTCTCGAATATTTCACACCTTGTTCCACTGAGTCATAATCCCTCACTAAGAAACATCCGGGCACTGTTTGTATTCTGCTATATTTGTACAGTTTCCTAAAGGCTTAGGCAACAAAGTAATAGAGCTCCTGCGGTCACGTGACTTTTGGTTGGGAGCCACCATTTTGGCAGTCAACATGACCACCGGTGCCAGTGTTTTCTTACCGAGCGAGTATACTTCTCATTTTAATTCAAGTGAAATTCGGCTTTATAGTACAAAATTAGAGAGATTAAATATAAGCGACCCATATAATTCACCCGGTGTGCTTTTCAAGAGCATAACCTCCTGCTCTGAAGACGATGTACCCGACTTGCGCTACGCAGACATCCACAGCTATCTTGTAAGCTTTCCATCAGTGTACTCAGGAGACTCCCTCAGAGCGTACAAAAGCTTGGAGGCTTACAAATGGTGTCAGTCCGGCTTCGTAAACAACATTCAACTGTGGAGTCTTACATCCAAAAACTTCGGCATCATCACTGCAAGGGTAAGTATTAAATTATTCCAGTTTGATAGGCAGTGTCACGTTAGCATTGTTTGTTTATTAGCTTGGCTAGCTACGGAAGTGTCACGTTAGCATGTTTTTTAGCTTGGATAGCTACTGCAGTGCATCTGTAACTTGCTAGTTTGTATTTTTGATCGTACTCAACCAAAGTGGCTGGCGTTTTTTACCTTTATTTATCTGTTTTGGAATTTCATATAGGTTAATCACTCCCAAAGGCTTAATGAAAGTCAACTAAAGCCATGGGTGGTGGTGAGGAACGACGGTGTTGTGCTGGGAGCCCACTGCAACTGCACAGCGGGACTCGGGGAGAGCTGCTCTCATGTGTCAGCTGTTCTCTTCAGTCTGTGGGGAAAAAACAACGCAAGGCACGAGGAGATCAGCTGCACATCCAAAAAATGCAAGTGGGCCTCTCCCAGTGAGGATGCTGCGAAGAATGTGGAGTACCTGCAGGGCAAGGACATCATATTCAACCATACTCAACAAAATAAAAAGGGGAATTCCACCAAGGGTACCTCTGCGCCCCCATCTTTCCCACCCCTGACTGCTGCTGAACAAACACAGTTCTACCAAAATCTCTCACAGTGCCGGACTCAAGATGGGAAGTCCTGCAGACCTGCAGTCCTGTCAGTTGTTCGCGGGTACGCCACATCCTATGTACCCAAGGCTGTCAAGCTAGATTTACCTGAACCCCTTACCAGTCTGTATGACAAGAAGGCAAGAGACCTGAACCTGGCTGAATTACAAGAGCGTGCAGAAGGAATATTTGAGGACTTGACTGTCACTGAAGAACAGGTACATAACATATTCTGTTTACTAATGACTGAAATCTAAGATCTACCATGTTATGTGCACGTGTACTGTGTGTGCGCTATCTTGCAATGTAAATGAGAAACTGTTTGGATTGCCATGTTTTCAGAGTGATATTGTAGAGGAGGAGACCCAAGCACAGTCCAAGTCCAGAATTTGGTTTGATCAAAGGAGTGGTAGGGTGACAGGATCTACCTTCAGAGCAGCAACAAGAACAGACCTCAGAAAGCCAGCCGTGTCTCTCATAAGACAGATATGTGACCCAAAGTCCCATGTTTTCAGCAGTGAGGCTACCAGGTATTCATGGGCAGAGAATTCCAGCCAATGTCAACATGCAGTTGAACATCCTAACATACTCCAAATAGCATCCCAAAAGTTTCTGCCTTGTTGTAAGGTGTCAGCTGATGTTCATCATCCCAAAAGTAATGGGCATATGCATTTGATTACTTATTGTATGAAACATTGTGACATGTGCATCAGCAGACACCTTACAATACAGCTGTATCATGTGGGATGATATATGCCACATCTTCAGGAAGGTACTGACAAGTCAAGGGTAGTGTGTGTGAGCATTACAACTGCATGTTGAAATCAGCTGGAATTTCCCTGTAAACTAAAATAGGGTGTGCAGTGTGTAATCTCTTCTATGTATGTGTTAACTTACTTACGTACAACATATGGTGTACAAGAAAATTAGTGTGAGGTGAATGAACAGAGAGGGTAAATGCAGTAAGTACTAGGCTATTCTTTAAAAAGAAGTGTAAAACCAAGTACAGCATTAAACTAGTGTTGTCACGATACCAAAATTATTGTTTCGATACCGATACCAAGTCAAGAATTGCGATTCCGATACTTTTTCGATACTTTTCCTGAAAAGGGAGAAACACTCTCAAATATCATTGATGTGCTTTATTTTAAAACTGGGGCAACATTCTTATCATAACACACTAATAAATGAACATATGAACAGCAGATATATTAAACATTTGAACAAAATATGAAATATCAAAATATAAAAAATAAATTAGAGCAATGACACTCAAGGTAAAAAAATAAATAAATTTAGCAGCATTATCTCAGTCATAAGAAACACAAGCGTTACCAGTAATAAACATAAATAACAAATTAAAGCAATGGCATTCAATTTAAAAAAACAAATAAAATGTAGCTGCATTATCTCTTATACTCACAACTGAGTTTAAAAAAACAAATAAAATTTAGCTGCATCATCTCTTATACTCACAACTGAGTTTAAAAAAACAAATACAATTTAGCTGCAGCATCTCTTATACTCAAAACTGAGTCTCTTAAGAGCATTAGCCCTAGAATGGCCAGCAGATATTCATTTCTTACACTTATTTAAGTTCTTGGCCAAGAACACTAGCATGTCTAAATGTTCTTCAGTCAGCCTGGAACGTCTTGGGCTACAGATATTTCCAGATGTGCTGAAGACTCGCTCTGAAGCACAACTTGATGCTGCAATGCAAAGATAGTTCTTTGCAAAGTGTGCCAGGATGGGCAGTTGTGCCTCATGTTGACTCCACCAGGCCAGGGGATCCTCTGCAGGGCTGATTTCTCTCAATTGTTTGTATTCAAGAAACTCAACATTTAGTCGTCTATCTGTGGGTGTTGCAGGTGTGGGAGAATGGTGCCTCGTTTCAGAATTATCTGCCCCTTTCTTCTCTGTGGTTATGGTGCAGAGCAAACTTTTTAAGTCTCTCTTATTCCTCTTTGGTGCAGCACCTGTTCCTCTAGGGTCCACTGGACTGTGGGGTGGAAGCTGAACGGCCTCAGATTTAAGGAGCAGCTCCCTCTTGATATCCTCCTCCATTGTTACAAAAGTATCTTTAAATCTCGGATCAAGGAACGTAGAGGTGTTTAGGGTCATCTGCAGGTTGTGGTCATCGTACCTTTTCTCAAAATCTCCTCTAATTTTGTTCTTCATTTCTATGGCCAAGGGGCGGTCGCCTTCCTCTTCTATTAGGCAGGCTTTGATTTTCCACATCAGTGGCAGGACTGATGATATGGTGGTTTCTTTCTCTCCACTCAGGGCATCAGTGAAGTCACTGAGTGGAGCCAAGACATCCCTCACTATTTCTATAGTGGTCATGTCTGTGTCTCTGGGCATCAGGTGCCACTTCTTCCGGTCCTCAGCCAGAACCGCAGAGACAGCTTGCTGCTGCTCACAAAATCGTTCCACCATGTCATAGGTGGAACCCCATCGGGTGGGCTCATCATGGATTAATGTATGTTGTGGCAGTTTTAAAGACTTTTGTTTGTCTTTGAACAGTCTAGACATCTTGTTTGATCTGGAGAAGCCTGACACAGTCTTACGGAGCCTGGACAGACAGCTTGCCACACGATCAATATCTATGGCTTTGTTCACTGCCAAATGCAGATTGTGCCCGAAACAGGGTATCCAGGTGTATTCACTGAAAGCTTTGCGGTTGTTTGACGCATTATCTGTTGTCATTCCAGCCATATTGGCCATGTCTAGCCCCCAGGAATCTGTGATAATTTCCTCCAGGGTTTCCTTTAGAGTGTCGGCTGTGTGATCAGAATACAATGCAGAGCACCCTAAACACCAGGACTGCATCTCCCAGGACTGTGTAATGAACTGGAGTGTTACTGCCATGTAAGTGTCCACAGTTCTGCTGGTCCAGAGATCAGTGGTGCAGGAGAAAAATGTATTCGGTGTGTGACTAAGTTGGGCACTGATTATCGCTCTTGTTTCATTGTACATCTTGGGAATTTCATTGTACATGAAAAAATTCCTGGATGGGACGTCATACCTTTTGTCGAGATTTTGCATAAGGTTTCTAAACCCAGCTTTTTCCACTATATAAACTGGCACTTGATCCAGACAGATGAATTCTGCTACTGCCCTGTTAAGCCGTTTTACCTCCTTGGACTCCCTGGGGTACTTGTTGTGCTGCTCAAACATAGCTTGGAGGGTTGGCTGCTGGGTTGGCTGCTGCCTTTGAGGAGTTGCTCTTCCAGAGCCCATAGCTGCAGACCGCTGTAGCAGAAGAAAATGGAAATATTTAAAATATGATGGTGATAAATGTGTCATAACGGAGGACCTAAATAGTTTATGTGTGATAGTAACAATAACTTGTGACTAACTTAACATCTCTATGCAGTGGTAGTGATAATTGCTAACATTCACTTAACCATAACATTACCATTATTCATAGGATATAATGAGTTAACCTAATGTTGTTTAAACTGTGACATGGATTAATATAGGCGTTTCCTGTACTTCAATGTCTGATTTCTTTGATGGTTAACTTTATATTTGAGTCCATAATTTCTTACAAGGCAAAGGTTTCATATAGGCCTACACCTCCTTTGCGTACAGCAGGTTCATGCTCTTTAAATGCTGTAACCCAATACAGGCTAAATAAATCACTGACAAACATGCACATGCTGTGATTTTTATCATATAGGCTAATAAAGGCTATAGATCATTTTAGCTGATGTTTTGTATGCTTTATTTTAGCAGCTTGCGAATTATTTACGTCATCTATGAAAGTTGCGTTTTCAAAGAAAGATGCTGAACTAGCGTTAGGCAGGCTATTGTGGTTAGCCATGAGGATAATGCCCATAGTTAGCCTGCTATTTCTGTAGATAGCCTGGTCAAACTACGGTGGTGCAAAACAGTGACTTGTCACAAAATAAACTATAGCCTTCTCATTTGACTTGTTTTAAGGGCATGAAGTTCATGAACGTGATGATACATGTTATATTTCACATACTAACCTGTCGGTCTTTAAACTCCTTGTGCAACTCGGCGTGCTTGTCGGCCAAGTGTTTCGCCAGGTTCGAGGTGTTGGCTCCCTTAGTTTGCAATTGTTTGTAGCACTTACGACAAACAGGTCTCGACATATCGGTAGCTTTGCCCTCACTGTCAGCAAGGTAGGCAAAGTACCTCCATATCTCACTCCTCGCGTCATCTTTATCAACCAGCCGTGGACCGGCGGCCACAGTATCACTCGCACATGCAGCCATCTCTCTGTAGTGTTTGTTAAATGACAGCAGCAGTGCAGCCTCTTGCTGCGTGCGTGAGGAGAAAAAACACGGACGTCCATAGGGAGGCACTCGAGCGTGCGTTGCACACACCAACATGAAATATGTCTCTTACAAATATGGAACACGGACATTCTAGAAGTATCGATACTAATAAATTTAGGAATCGTGACATTTTTAATTTCCAAGAATCGCGGTGCTTTTGAAGTATCGGTACATCGTGCAACACTACATTAAACATTTGTAAAGGGCAGGGAGGTAGCAATGTGGGGTGGCATTACTATTGTCCAAAACTCATATTTCCATTGTTTCTTCAGATGGGGATGCAATAATGAAGAACTGGCCAGAAAATACTACGAAATGCAGCATCGCCTATCACACACAGACGTCCTGGTGCGACCAGCCGGATTTAGAATTTCACCTCTGCACCCATTTATCGGGGCCTCACCTGATGGGTATGTGTCCTGTAGCTGCTGTGGTACAGGTGTCTTAGAAATGAAGTGCCCATTTTCTGCAAAGGAGCTTTCTGTCAATGAAGCTGTAAATTCTGTTGCACACTTTTGCCTTGAACAAGATTCCCTAGGAAAAATTAGACTTAAGCGAGACCATGCATACTTCTACCAAGTGCAGATGCAGCTATTTGTTACCAAATTGGCATACTGTGATTTCATTCTGTGGACTGAAAAGGAAGGTGATTCACCCTTTGTGGAACGCATTACATTTGACCCAGAATTCTTTCTCAAAGAACTTGAACTTGCTCGTGACTTCTTCCTAAAATGCATCATCCCAGAGCTGTTAGGCAAATGGTTTTCTGCACCAAAACAAGCAACTGCAAGCACCGATCCCCAGCAACAGTGGTGCTACTGCCGTGCACCTGCGGCAGGGAATATGCTTGTTTGTGCCTCAGGGTTCTGTGCCGTGAAGAGGTTCCACCAAACCTGCCTTCGGATGAAAAGGGTACCGAAACAGTGGGTGTGTCCTAGTTGTAGGAAACTAATCAATGCTCAAAAAAAAAAAAACATAATTACTTAGTCTTACTTACTTACACAAACTTACACTTGCACAAATTCATCACTCAAAGGGCACCACAGAATCAGGTACATTTGTTAGTCCACAACATACACTCACAATTTTATCAAGATAAGTAACATCATTTTCTTTCTCTATGTCTGTGAAAGTTATTGGCACAGTGCTTTGTAAGATAGTATATTTCTGACGAAGTACTCCTATGACTCTTTCGATGTGAATCCTTAAAGAGGCTAGAGATCTTGTATTCTCTATGTCAGCAGGATCTAACTGTGTTTTTCCACGAGTAAATGCTGGAATTTTTAATTCAGCCTGACACCTTTCAACAGACTCTTTCACCAGAAACCCCCTGTCTGCCAAAACAACATCCCCTGGGAGAATATTAGGTAAAAAAGTACTGTGTTCTGTAATGAACTTATCACTGGTGCGACCTCCCCATCCAGTAGAAATGAAACAAATTGAACCTTGAGGGCAAATGGCAATTAAATATTTCATGGTGTGATGTGATTTGTATCTTGAGTAACACTGCGCACTGGGTCGCAATCTACTTGGTTTCTCTAGAAATATTTCAAAGCAATCAATGATACAAACAGTCTTCTCGTAGTCACCATTTCTAAATACATATGGAAGAGATGTTCTTAAAGATTCTCTTTCAGGCCACACCACTAGGCTTGGCACCAGTCTACAATACATCAAATTAACACAGTTTTTGAAGTGCCTGGAGACAGTAGTTGGGTCGATGCCAAAATAAAAACCCAAAAAGTCAAATGTTAAGTTCATTCGAAGCTTCATCAAAGTCAACATGTATTGTTGAAAACATGTTATTGATGATTTAACTTTGAGAAATGGAGCCAGATATTGAAAAATGGTCATGAGACATGCATAGGTTGCCAGCCCAGTGAGGACATTCACCTTTTTATCATTGTTATTTAAACTAATCTCTGTCAGGGTCTTCCTATTAATCTTTTCCCTTAACAACACATTTTCAGCCCTTAGAGCTTGGCATTCTTGCTCAAGACTCTGGATGCGGGTACAGCAGGTTTCAGAGGTGCATGGTGGTGTTACTGGTTCAGGCTGGACAGGATCATCGGCTGAGTCTTCCAACGGATCTGTGATGGGGGGCTCCTTCAAAGGCTCTGTGATATGGTCTTCTGGGGCTGCATCAGTTGATGTCCTGATGAAAACACAGAAGCAGCAAAATAAGCTTTCATGCATACAATACTGATGGCAGTTTGACATGTTTACATGTTTACAGTTTGACATGTTTAATGGAAATCATATGATATTAGCCTTCATTAAATGACTGGTGTGACGTTATTGTTTATAACCATATCACGGCAGTTAACTATTTGAAATAAAATAATCTGAATAACACACCGATCACAAGTAGACCCAACATGTAATCAGACAGGAGTTTGATCTACCCACCTTTGACGGATGGCTTCTGCAGATATCTTTGCCTGCTCTACTTTGTGCAGTTTAGCCTTCTGCCTTCTGTTAAAAACCTCCAGTCTCGTTTTATGTCTCCTCTTCTCTGGAGATGGAAGGTAATCGAAAATTGAGGGGATAAAATCCGGACTCAACGGATTATCACTCTTTCTCCCTACAAAATAAGAAGGAATATTTCAACACGGGTTTGTTTACCACTAGCTTGCTACAAGCTAACTTGCTAACTGGCTAGGCTGCGCCAGAGCCACACTTGTTGAGTTAAAAAGGGACATCACAGTGTCCATTAGCTATAATAACTGGGTGCTACTTCTTAAATTAAACTAATTAAATTTAATTAAACTGACCAGAAACTTTTTGTAGCATTGTACTGTATTCCTTCACCCACCTGATATGAAGTGATCACTGCATAAGCGAAAGCCAACGGCCGGGGGGTCCCATCTTTCAGTCTTTTTCTGAAGGCTCCTGGCTCTTTTAATCGCTCCAATCCACTTCTCCCTCCTCTCCGCGTCTTTAGGAATGCGATAATACGATACACCTTTCTTTTTCCCACGCCTATTTGTGCAACCTGGTGCACAGCAGTTATCCACCATCCTTGACAGTCTGCCAGTGCCTGTCAATTTACTGCCGCGATGACTGCCAAAATGGCTGCCCCTGTCGTATCTCGTCACGTGACCAGCATATATGACATCATCTGCAGGAGCTCTATATGTCTCATGTTGCTGTCCTGAAGTATGGATGTAACCTACACGTGATGGTATACTGTAAAATACACAAATTGAAGGAGAGCAGTAGTTGAAAGTGTGTATTTTTATGCTGGAACTAAAATGCTTTTCCTTCTAACACTGGAGTAAAAAAGGTCTCCTACTTTAGTACAATTTCGAGGTACTTTTACTTTACAGGTATTTAACTGTTATGCTAATGTGTACATTTACTTCACTACATATCAGAGGAAACTATTGTACTTATTTCTCACTACATTTATCTGATAGCTTGAGTTTCTTTACATATTATAAAGTCAAAAAAACATAACTAGACCTGGAAGTGAAACATTTTCCTGAAAGATGAAATATTTAAAAAAGAAATAAAAAGGTTAAATGTGTTTGAACTCCACCAGCTGTAACACAAAAACTCTGCTTATATATAATATCCCAATAATACAGTGCCTTAAAGGGCCATTCTGCCCAGTGCGTAGTTTTAATACATTAAGTTGTATTCTTTTGTTTTTTGAAGTTTAATCTCAAATGAAATACAGTATTTTGGGGGCGATACCGCTACTTAGAGATGAGCATTCCTACAACCATTCATACTAATACATTAAAGTAAGAAAATACAAACTTTACAGCCAACCAAGACTCACAATCTGTTTCATTACGAGCCATATTTATTCATCACAATCACCACTAGTTAAGGCATGATTAGTGGAGACAGATGTGGCAACGGGATCCTATGAAATACAGCGAACCTTAATGATTAGACACAAGCACATTACATTTCATACAATACTGTTCTTAACTAATGTGTAGATTTTGGCAAATTTTGAAATGTTCCAATGGTCATTGAAAGAATAATGGACATTTAGATTTCATGATAAGACAATAACAATCCAAACAAAGACAGCAGTAAACAGTTTACAGAGTCATAAACACGTTTGTCTTCGGAGATCCTTTTGCATAAAGAAGGTGCATAGAGGTGAAATGACGATACAGTAATTGGTCATCATGTAAAAGATAAAACACAAAAGGAATGTGGTTGACTCGTGTCTCAAGACAAGAGAGGATAGCCTCCTGCAGGGCCACAACAAATTCCAGTTTTTCAATTCAAATTAAACTCTTGACTTTTAAGAGCTCGAGCATTTATTTAAAAGAATAAAATCAGAAAGGAATTTTTCTGTCAGGTAAAACAATCGTTTAAGAAACAACTTCCAAAAGCGTACCAACACCACCCATCGAGTTGTTTGTGAGTCATTGATGATGCTGTTTTTTTACATTTGAAGTTATAAAACAAATCAAAATAAATTGCTTTCTTTCATTGCACAATCATCAGAAATCTGTGAGTTAGATTAGAAGAATCCAGAAGCAAAGGGGGGGTGGGAAGCATTGCTCCGACAATCAGTAGTTGACACAGAGCTGCACCTCCTGCAGCTGCTGTTGTTCAGGGTGATGCTTTTAGTTTCAGGAGGTGAGTCTGCAGACGGGCTCAGTATGTGAGAGGACTCAGGATGAAGAGGCGATCCTCCTCCTTCCTGATCCACTTCAGCAGTTTGGTGACAGCAGCGACGGCCAGGGCCTTGGTCCCCAAAGGGCTGAAGCAGAGGTAGAGCTCGAAGCCGCTCGTCACCTGCAGGAAAGAGAGGGAGAGGAATCAGGAATGTATTAGTCCCACACTGGGAAAATGTACTGCCGAGAGAGATTCGGGGTGGGATCCGGAAAGGACCACGGGTCGGGAATCGAACCCGGGTCACCAGCGTACGGTGCAGGTGCCCCAGCCAGATGCGCCACAGCCGGGGCCCTCAGCGATAAATATATATAATACTCTTAAAGACTACAATCATCTGATCTCCCAGGCTTACCCACGCCAGCAGGTTTTCTCTTTCCCCACAGCGGTAGAAGAAGCGGAGAGGTCTGGTCGGATGGTGCAAGCTGCTGTGGAGCTCCTGGTACAATCCCATCAGCCTCTCCTGCTCCGAGTCAGATATATACACATCAGGGAACTCTGGACTGGAGAAGAAATAAAGAGGGTCTTGTGAAGTGGGAAGAAATGATTTTCTCTATAAATTAAACCCATGTAAAGGTTTGATCAGACATCCCGCCTACCTGGTGTACAGCCCTGAGCTCTTTGATTTGTACAGGAAGTGCCTGAGCTCCGGGATGCCGACATGCTCAACAGAATAGGTGGGAGATTTCAGAGCATCCTTCAGGGCCTGGTAGGCAGTGCGCCTGCTCAGCCTCTCCAGGAAGCGCTGCTTGCATTCGGACATGTTAAAAAAGTCCTCTCGGTCGGTCGAGACCAGGATGAGGCAGAGCTGGGAGGCGGGCTCCAGGTAAGAAATGTGAGCGTGGAAAAAACCCGCGGTGTTGAACTTTGGCAGACAGATCGGCGTCCAGCCCTCGCCCTCCCGGAACGACGAAGAGGAGCCGACGAGGTTGAACACCAGGTGCAAGTCTATGTGGTGCAGGAACTGGTCCTTCTTCCTCAGCAGAGTGACCAGGCGGTCCCCTGCCAGCAGGATGGAGAACACCAGATTCTTGGACTTGGCGGCCTGCAGGCTGGAGGACACCGTGTCCCGGGCGGAGCTGGCCAGAGGCAGACAGGTGACGGCGCTGAGCAGCAGCCCGGGGTCTCGGTCCAGCCGGTGCAGCAGGTTGTCGGTGAGGTACTCGGAGCCGGCCAGCAGGCGGCGCAGGTCGTAGTTCTGCTTATGCTGGAAGATGTGATTGAGCTGGGTGAGGGTGAGCAGGCTGACGATCTGGTAGTAGATGTACTGCAGCTCCCGCAGCAGCTCCTTGTCCGACTGAGAGGTGCGGGACACGCCCACCAGCACCAGAGGGCTCTTGGTGAGGAAAATCACTTTACAGCCATCTGATACACAAAATATGCAGAATATTGATTCAATGTGTTCATAAAACACACTGCTTGTGAGAGACAGTTCTATTACAGAGACAGCTTTGACAGGGGGAGATAGAGGGGACGACACGTTTAAAAGGGACTGCGGGCAAGATTTATGATAAATGACAAGTCACCACAAAAGACTAGCCTTTCAATCTTATTGGACCACGGGAAAATAAAGTTGCACCTGATAAAAGGAAGGCGCACAGAGCAAATAGAGAAGCGCAAAAAAAATGCAAAAGCTTCACTGCTATTAGAAGCAATTACAAAAATCACCCCCCTGTCAAAGTAAACATAGTATGGAAACCCTTCATCTCCACATTTCAAATCTATATCTCTAATGAAGAATAAACTGGCCCAAAAACTAATTTAATTACAGCCTAAAACAGGAAAAAGAAAACACTTTAAGATATCCAAAATCCAAGAGGATATCTAGTCAATTCACTATATTGATATCATATCAAAATATTGCCTTCCCCTATTAGCATAACACAAAAGTATACTCTCACCTGCATGGATGGATCGAATGGTGTTCTTCTCGGACTCAACGACGGACACGAGGGCCATCATCACCCCCATGGTGCTGGATAGAGCCTCCTCCGTGCCATAGCGGGTGTAGATCGGCTTTCCAGCCTCGCTCAGCACAAACACGTGTTTTCTGTGGCTCCTCCACGCCTCGCTGGACACGTCTTCCTCCTTAGACTTACTCTCTGACGTAAGGTGTGGCTCCTTCTCTCCCACCAGCACATTCAGCTCCTCTTCACTATCCCCTGGATTGTTGATGTCGGCCTCTCTACGGACTTCTTCCTCAGCCTCAGCGGTCAGATCCTCGAAGGACTGGGCATGGACGAACATGGCACTCTTCTGACCAGCACCTGTGTTGATGTAGGGGTACATGATTAAATGTTTGGTGGAGATATAAGGAAGCCTTTAGTGTGCAAGGTGTTGTTTAACATAGTTGTGAAAACAAACTTCAGACACAGTTTTTTGGTTAAGAAGAGGGGAGACTTAAAGGGTAGAGACTAACTGTTTGGTTTGTCATAAGGAACGTCTGTTTAGTTCCCCCACCTTTTTAGAGCAACACAAAACCACTTTCCTATGAAAACCATCCAGGACTGTCTCAAACTCCAATGACACATTCCCAAATCAGGCTGATTTTGGCCAAAAAGGGCAGCTGAAAAAAAACGGGCGAATGAAACAGAAATAGTCTCTTAAATGTCGATATTATGCAATGTTTATTCTTTGACTTAAACAAACAACCAAACAAGAACCTGACTGATATTAGCAAAAGCCTAAGAAAAGTCTAGATAAAATGTGTTATTAATGAATGCGTTTATATTTGAAAAAGATACAAGAATGGTCCTATTTGGGTTGTCAGAAAGAATAAACCCCCATCGTGGTTAAGGTCACTTTAGGAAAGAGGAATTAAGAGCAGAATTGTCTCATAATGAATCGCTAGACAAAGCTGCAAAAACCTCATGTTATGTCAAGACTCAGTAGAGCTAATCCCCAGAAGAGTTACGTCATCATTCCTTCTGTCAGAGGTGGATTTTTCCAAGCTGGATGTGACATACCTCAGCTGCTGACAACATGATTTTACCATGACATGTTTTCCTTCCAGGAGATCTTTGCATTATTATAGTTAATGGCCTGTTTCTGTCTGATGACTGTTGGCCTTGTAAGGTTTCCCTAATGCATTAAAGTTGTTCTGTCACATAGTTAAAGAGAATATTTCAGATCTGACAAGGTAGTGTCACAGAGACCAAAATAAAGGATGCATTTAGGGGCTCCTTGTCAAGTTTATTACAAGAGCACTCCCCTCGGAGCAGCTTGGTAGTCGGGTCGTTACAGTGCATGCCATATAATCGCAAAGTCAAACCCACCTCTGTTACTCCCCTGATCTTCTGTCAGATAAAGGTATGTTCGATATTTCTTTGCACAAACAGGATGTACCATAGACTGTATATATTGATATATATATATATTCTATATATACAGTCTATGGGATGTACAGACTCATGCTCTATCACTCACACACACACACAAGCACACAGTGCTTAGTATGAGTCCTTCCTATTAGAGTGTTCATGTAAAATGGAGAACTTCACTTTGCACGCATGTGTTTCTATCATGCTTTTTTGACATGGTTTAATAAAGTACCAAATAAAAATGTATAATATTTCACAGTGTAGTCCGCTGCAAATATGTTCTGCTCCTACTGTGAAGCTGCAGTCATCAGAACTGCTTTTTGGCTGGATGCAAGTCCGGAATGAACTAATAAGTTGAATTATGTGTCAATGAAACTTTGCATAAGAGTTATTTGTTAGCATTCAAGAGAGTGGATCTCTACATATCCTTAGCAGTGTCTTTGTATAAGGGACACAGGTGTTCTGTAAACAGTTTACTCGTGTACTGTAAACATTTTTTATGTTTTTCTAATATCATCCCATGTGGGTCTTGCCACAAGATGGAATAACTCAAATTAAATTCAATGTAGTTCTTTATTCTGTTCATTCATGTACTTATCAAAGCCAAAAGACAACACAGCTTCATGAAAATTGTAGCCTACCAGGTACAGGACTTGAGTAAATGTCTTCAGCTCTGTGTGACTGAGTCTACTGACAATCTGCAACACGTGCTGAATATAGACCACTCTCACCTGGTTCTGTTCCCTCCACCAGACCCGGGGTGGGGCTCTCTGCCCTGTCTGAGCGAAGGTGGTCCCCGGGAGCCAGAGTCCCGTTCCCCCAGGATGCCGTCGCCCTCTGGGCTTCTCCATCCATCACTGCTGCTTGTGTTAGGGACACACACCTGGCAGACAAACGGACAGAGACCAAAGGTCAACAGCTTTGTGTTTGACATTATGGCTGAAGATCAAGCTGCTTATATACAGCTATGGTAATGATGTGCTACAATGGTGGAAAACGCAGTACTGTACGTCTAAATCTACACAGTATTTCCAGGATCTGTATTTGGTCCACATTGACAATACTAAAATGCTCTTACTTGTTAAAAAGCAGTCAAATAAAATAACCATAATTAAGTAATCATGTGAAAAGGTAAACTTTTGATACCTGAAGTACATTCAACTGATAATACATGTGTACTTCAAATTATTCTGAAATGGTTCATTGTGCAGAATGATTTCTTTTACTATTTGTACTTAAAGTATATTTTGATGCTAGTTCTTTAACTTGAGTAACATTTTGAAATCAGGACATTACTTGTAGTCGAGTATTTTAAGACCATAGTTTATTCACTTTCACTTCAGTTTGTAGTACTTCTGCCAAGACTGTGACATGTTATGGTCTGACTTTAACCCTTTATACAGTATTTTAAGAGAAATGTTATAGCTAAAGCTGAGTTTCACTTCCGTTATTAAAGTTACAAGCTGGTGTGTTGCTTAATTCAAAGATTTTTAAAAAAGAATCCTGGTCCAGTGTTGGAAAGTTACTAAGTATATGTACTCAAGTACTGTACTTTTGACAGACTTGTACTTTACTTGAGTATTTCAATGTTGTGCTTCTTTGTACTTCTACCCCACTACAATTCAGAGGTAGATAATGTACGTTTACTCCACTACATTAATTAAATACCTTTACTTACTTGGCAGATTTGGATTAATGTTGTGAAGTATAAACAACACTTAAATAAGACTTTAGTTACACTGGACAAACATTCAAAAGCTACACTGCAGTATACAAAGTCATTAAAACCATCTGCACCTTTACCAGCTTTGAAAAACACCTTAATGCATCAATAATTAAACACACAATAGTTTGATATTCTGAATTAGGCCAATTTGCATGATGCATTTTGGTACTTTAAGTATATTTCTATGCTAATACATTTGTACTTTTACTTGAATAACATTTTGAATGAAGGACTTTCACTTGTAATAGACCATTCCTACACCTACACCTGAGTACCTCACCCACCTCTGCCTACTCATTGGCTTTTACACTGCTTCGTACGGTATGCTAACGAAGAACTCCAAATGCTAGCTAACTTTAGCACATAGTTTCTACTGCTAGCTGTCCGCTGGTCTCCGCTTTAATTCTGACAAGCTGCTCTCATGACTCGTTTAAAACATTCACAATGATTACCTTTCATTCCCGAAATTGTCTGCATGTGTTTCGTTGTGCTCCAACTTGCCCGTCACATTTACTGCAACTGACAGTAGCTATCAAGCAGGAACATGACTGTAGTTCTTCGTTGTGTTCTACATGCCCTGCTGCTAACGGTTAACGTTAGGTTGCGGAAGTAGGAATTGTGGGCAATGAAGTTCTCTTCCAGATGAGTGCTCTCTTCTAGAGAAGTTATCAGGCCGATTTTACTCATATAAAACCAGTTATTATTAATGTTTTTTGTGATTCTGTAATATGGATAAAATAGTGTATAATGGATGGATATATTTATCTACCAATATTATAGCACATGAGTGATGATAAATTATGTTGTTCGGCCCTAATACATATCAGATTATCTGACAAATCATTTTCAGTAGAAGTTTCTTTTCACAATGGACGAATCTGATCGTATTTCAAGCATTCAAAAGTATAATTTCAAGCACAAAAAGTGGCCGTAGTGTACATTTAGTAGCCTCAATTGAATTGAGAAAGTGTCCGTAGTTTACGAGCATCGCCTGAACGCAGCATTGGTTGCGTGTTTGCGTTTGAACGTTCAGCGCGGAAACGGAACAGCCATTGTGTTGCTGTTAGCTCAGGTCAACAGCGTCAGCTTAACTCGGCTAAAATGTCTTATTCCACACTGGACTAGGGATGCTTTATTCCACGTTTAAGTACATGCCATTCATTTAAAGTCTTCGTTGTGTAAGTATGACAATTGTTCTTATGGCAGCAAACGTTAACCGAAGCTAACTAGCTTTTAGCGTGGCCCAATGTTGACGACTGCAGGTGTGCTAACAACAGCTAACACTAACAGTACTGCTTTATCCAAACAATGTTCGGTTATGCTAAAGGAGAACATAACACTGTTTTTTTCGTCTAGTAAAGCGGCTGCTGTAACGTAACTGTCACTATGCCAACATTATATTTGATCTATTTAGTTTAAGTATTGTCAGTCCTGCACAACCCTCCGAATACGTTGCACATGTGTATACAAAGCTACCTTTTAAATATCTGCACATATTTCCATTTTTCTTAACAATACTGCACCTATTTTATTTTGTGAAATTATACTGTACGTAGATTTTTTGTATATCTATATTTCATGTAAATATTTGTCTATACTTTAATGTTATGGTAGTTTTTAAAACATTTGATCTTCTTTAACCCTGTTCATGTATGCACCATGGACACCAAGGAAAATTCCTCGTATGTCTGAATCTACTTTGAAATAAAGCTCTTTGTGATTCTGATTCATAACAGGGGGAACCCTGTGACAGCAAGATGCCTATCAAAGCATATTGTACCATCTGCTCCGACTTCTTCGATCACTCCAGAGATGTTGCTGCCATCCACTGCGGACACACTTTCCACTATGAATGGTACGCTTATACAGTTAGTAGTATGTAAAGCATTTAGATTCGGACACCTTTTTCAATGTCTATTTGTTCCACTTCTCCCTTTTCTTAGTCTTCTCCAGTGGTTTCAGACAGCCCCCACTAAAACCTGTCCACAATGTCGAAAACAGGTACAGTACTTTACACTATCAAACAACATAAACTGCTACCTGGACTGAATCACATTTCTAACCTAAATACTGTTGTGCACTAATGTGTAGGTCAGCACCAAACACATCATCAACAAACTCTTCTTTGACATTGGTGGAGAAGAGGAGGGCGACTCAGTAGACCCTGAAAGTTTGCAGGTAACAAACCTAGAGCATCTAGCCAAAAAAAAACGTTTCCAGATAAATTGTGAATGCTTCAGAGATTCTTGATACACGATTGTCCTTCTTGTCATTGCATCATCTGGATTTATTTAGCCTGTTTTGATTGTATGTTTTGCCCTTTCTTAGAACGAGTTGGCTCGAATGAAGGTGCTTTTAAGCTCTAAAGGTAAGAAACATTACTACTTATTTATTGTCTGAAGCCAGATTGTTAAGAGTAGTAGTTCATCATCTGTCTGATTACTTTTCAGAGCGAGACTGGCGGGACAGACAGAAGGTTTTGGACGGTTTGAAGGACACTGTGGACAAGCAGAAGAGAGACCTGGACAGTGTACGGAAAGATATTTCGGAAAAGGAGATGATCTGTTCTGCCCTCAGAGTAAGCTGTCTGGTCTCTCTTGTTTAAAACCAATATAACACTGACTCCTATTGTCTCTGCAATGCCCTATTTGTATTTTGTTGTTGTTGACAGAAACAGATGGCGTACCTAGAGACACAACGGAATGAAACCCAGGCTGCAAAGGAGGAAGCCTGCAGACTCCGGACCAGAATGAAAACCTATGAAAGGTATCTCCAGTCACGCACAAGTACTGTCATCTTGTAGTTGTTCTAGGTCACACGTTATTAATCACAATACTCACGTTATATCTCAACATCAGAAATATTTACCCAAATCCTTTTTTATTAAAGAAAAAAATCATTTCGTAATAGACTGTCCGCCTTCATTGTAAAATCAAGTCTTACCCTCGCTGTGCACTAATGCTGCTGCTTTGCCCCCAGCCTGGACGTGTTGCTGCAGGGCCAGAGGTCAGAGGTGGAGTCCATGATCACAGATATGGGAGTCAGCCAGGCGGCGGTGGAGCAGCTCTCCATCTACTGCATCTCGCTCAAAAAGTAAGACAGATAATTGTTCCT
This sequence comes from Eleginops maclovinus, assembly GCF_036324505.1. Lineage (NCBI taxonomy): Eukaryota > Metazoa > Chordata > Actinopteri > Perciformes > Eleginopidae > Eleginops > Eleginops maclovinus. The sequence goes on along the minus strand of NC_086368.1, from coordinate 25,509,890 downwards.
TCATTTTAGATCTTCAGTTCTTATTAATGCAACTTCCCTGTCCTGACTCACTGTTCGTTTATCTCCTTCCTTCCTTTTTTAAATATAGAGAGTATGATAATCTGAAAGGAGGCCTGAAGTCTTCTAACGACATGTGTGAGAAGCTGAAGAGAGAAGTGCTCTCCTCAAACAACAAGGTAACTTTATGTTAGTAGAAGGGCTGTGTGGAAAATGTAGGTTTAGCTTCTGTTGGGGTTTTTAAATATAGCTTTGAATCAGTCATTGTGTTGTAGATGCTCATAAACCAAAAACTCTACATTTTAACAAAGTGATTCAGTGGAGTAAATTAGTGTAAATCAACCCTTCTAGACTTTTTTGTGCAGCAAGCAAGAGAGCAAGCATGTCAAATCTAGTTCTGGATTAAGGCAGAATATTGTCGAACGTAAACACATGTTAAAATGATTCGAAATGTTGACTTTTGGACCTATAACGCTCTGGAGTTATCAGAAACGTTCAGACCACAGGAGTCGGAATAATGTTACACAACTACTCAAATCCAACCCTGGAAATAATATAATGCTTATATTAGTGGCTTTCAGCAGAATGAATAGTCAGCTAAATAAAAACCTTGATGTTAATTTAGAATTAGAATGTCAAAGTTTTGAATGTGTCATCTCTAGTTCAAAGACTTTGTCCTTCATATAGTTACAAAAGGCCTCCATGGAGGTGAATAAGACCAGAGACGACATGATGTCTCTGCAGAAAGATGTGGCCAATGCTGACAAAGAGATCTCTGTAAGTCAAATTCAACTATATATATATATATATGTATATTATTCATTACATTTGAAACCAAACAAAGTCCTGGTTGTGATTCCTGCATGTGTGTCCGTCCACAGAGTCTAAAGAAGAAGGTAGAGATTCTTCAGAGGACTCTGAGCACCCCGACGCGGACAAACGAAGCCCTGAGTCGATTCGTCTTTGAAAGGTTTGTCACCGAGCCTCCAGACTGAAATATCCACTCGCTTTGACATCATGTGATTTACCGATGAGGTGCGTGTCTTTTCAGCCCGGCCCCGATGGAGCTGAAGCAGCCTTGCCTCCGCTACCCTACAGACAGCGAGGACATCGACCTCAACATGACTTTCGACATCACTACGCCCAATCTGCCAAAGAAACCGCAGTTCCAGTCCAAGAAGATGCGGCTTGATCCTCCAGCGTGAGTTTAGTTAACTGTGTTGATCTGCTCTGACTGTGAGTTTACCTGGAGATAAGTGGTTTGGTGTACTATAAAGGAAGCAGAAATGTCTTTAATGTGTTATGATGTATGCTTTATTTTTAGGTCGACTTTGGCCAAACCCAACAAGAAAAGTTCACCGCTCACCAAGGTTTGTACATTTCACTCATTGAGGTCCATTTCCACATTAGTTGCACAGGTCTCACAGTTACCTTTTTCTTACCTCAGGCTCGAGACGAGGATGCTTCCATGGATTCTTTCTTTAAGAACTCCCTGCTCTTCAGAAAGAAGATTGCCGGTAGCATGTTGGACCCTCAGAGGAAGCCAGGAGTTGTACGTACCATGAAACCATCTCTTGCACTTAAGGTTGTGATTAATAAGTGTTTCATTTGTCCTTTTGCTAGTTTAACGAAAGAACATGTTTCTTGTTTCAGATGAGAAGTGGATACGACGGTTTGGGAGGACGTACTAAATTCATTCAACCTGTATCCTTTTTTTCCTGCCTTGTGGAATATATGTGTCAAACAGGTGTTTCCTGATTTATACTTTAGGTTTAATGTGTTTGTTGGACTTTTAAAACTACTGTTTTAAAAAGGATTAGGCTGAGCAGAGAGACAGCTGGCGTCTAGCCTGTGAACATAGCCAGATATTTCCCAAAGGACATGGTGGAGATTAAACCAGATTTCAAATATCCGACTACATTTGTCATAAATGTAACTAATGCACTTGTTGGCAACATTTTTCTCATAACAATGATATTGGTTGAGTATTACTTTGCCACCTAAATCCCAATCATCGATCCCTTAGTTATTATTACAATACAATAAAAACGCCAAAGGCCGTGAAGTATCCGTGACAATTACATTTAGGTTATAAAGGAAAAGCATTGATAGAAATAATTAGCATTTATCTTTTCTGGCTATCGGTAATAAAACAAATAAAACTACAAACATCTTGACATTGGGCTACCTCCTTTTGATGTAGCATTAGCTATGCAAGCTAGCATTTTGCTAACATTAGCTTCCTCAAGAGCCAACAAATTAGAATTCAATGTGTCCGGGTGTCAAGCCACATTATTTAACCATCTTCAACATTTTCAACATAGTCAACCCCTAGCATAGCATATCTAGGTGAAACAGGGTAGGGGAAAGTTGAGCATGATCAAAACATACTGCCTCATTCCTTAACCAAGCGCTCCCCTCCAGTCTGCTTTATCGGAGATTCGCCCGCTGATGAAAGCTAAAAGAAAAAAGGTGAGCAGGCCTCAGCCCAAGCTGGCAACCTGCCTGACTATGGACGGCTTCCTGGAGTAAGAGTTGACTTTTCTTCCCCTGGACGTGGAGTCTGAGAGCTGATGCTGCTGTGAGATGAGGCGTGTTTGTGCTGCACTGGCACACAGCCAGCCTGGCACACTGATGCTGAGATTTCGTTGACATCAACAAACGCTGCACATTTCACTTTTTTGTGTTGATTGAGACGTATGTGGAGACTTTGCCCTGCTTTTCTTGTTCACTCTTAAGTCTGTATGTGTGTGAGGCAAATGGACTTATTTGCAAACCACTGGGATGTCAGTGTTGTTGTTCACAAAGCATCTGTTGACTTCAGGTATTTCTAACGCGTATCAACATGTGTAAATACTTTGGATTTTTATTTTATTTTACATGTTTGTCCACATGTAGACAAACAAATAATAAACAATTTATTTTTTATTATGGTTTGTGTGGGGTCTACAAACAATTCCCTCTCGACTGTGCTTGTAGCCACAGCACTTCTCCTGCAGAGGGCAGTACAGACAGTGTTTTCTCAGGACAGTGAGCATCTCAGCCCTCCTGCACTCACTCTTGGGGGGGGGGGGGGGGTGGTGGTGTATTGCGCGTGTTAACTGCTGAAACCATTACAGAAGGAAATTCCTCAAGAAAAACATCCTAAACACCTTCAGTAAAACCTGAGTTCTGAAAAAGTAACAAAAAAGCACAAAGCAAATGTAATCCTGGCAAATAAGCAACTGTTGTGAAATTTGTTTGCAGAAATAAGAACATGAGGATTTTCATGGTACTAAATCAAGTTTTCTGACAAGGTTCCCATGCATGAACAAAACAGTAGCTTTGGCATTTTGCCTCCAAGGACATGGCTTGATTTTTTTTTTTAGACAATATAGGGAAATGCCAAACATTGTTTTCCACTGCAGAGAAGTAAAATGTACAGGTAAATATAAATATCCTGCTCTAATCACTCTATCCGGTTTCCACTGTAAAAAACCAGCTCTAATAATTGCATACATGACACTAATTTAAGTAAAAAGCTTTGTTGCGTTTGTGATTGGATGTCAAATGGCCCCTCTGTGGGTGATTATAGTGTTTCATTACACCGCCCCAAGGGAGTAAATCATCAGGAATAGAAGCGGGACATTTTAAAAGCCGGTTCCTTCCGGTGCAATCAGAAGAAAGTAGTCACGACACTCCGTACAAAACAATATTTCAAAACATTCATGTACACATAAAACACGATCCATGCAGTGCTCCTGGAGTAAACAATGCTCCATCGACCCCAAGGGCATCCACGTATATGAACATCCTGTAGGGCAAAGGTCGCCATTTAAACTTATTCTTCCTAAACAGCATTTCCCAGGGAAAGCTAAAACTAACACATCTCCTCGTCAAGTTGAGACGTAAACGTGAATGTGACTATAAAAAAAGATAAATATCAACGTCCTCCCAGTTCTCCTTTTAGTGTACCATAGCGTTTTTCTGTCTCCTTTTGTGCCTTAGTCCATATTTAGATCTGAGTTATCTAAATAAGTGTGCGAAGAAACGACATCCAGGAATGTCTTTGCTGGTATTTCAGTCCATAGTAAAGGGGAAGGGGAAAAAACAATCAAGCCAAAGCTGAAGTATATTCTCTTTTATCCTCAGCTGTCAGTGTGGGCTTGTGACTTGAGGTGGTGAAAATGTGGATTTTTTACTGTGATCTGTCCGGCACGATCTTGGACTCTCCGTTGGGTTTGTCGTTGGACTTGACGGACACGGTGGCCGCGGTGGCGACGGCTTTGAAGCTGCGTTTCCTCTTCTGGACGTTCTGCTCCGGGTGGAAGATGATGACGTAGACTTTGGGGATGTAGAGCATGCCCAGGGATACGGTGGCGCTCAGGCTCATGGACACCGTCAGGGTGGTGGTCTGGATGAACATCTGCAACAGACGGACACGGCGGGTCAGAAAGGTCACTACACGCACACATGCAGACACACACGCACACACACACTGTGGTCTAAAGTTACATTTTTCTGCAATTTGTTTTTTGACAGACTCGTGTTTCAAATGTCTTGTTATTTCTTCTTTCAACCTTCACCCCATTTTCTTTGTCAAGGTGTTGTATAAGACCTTCCAGTTTTATGAAAGTCAAAGAAAACATGTTTGGTGTTTGGTATTTAGTCATTAGATTATATTGATTTTAGTCAATCTAGTCTGGCCAGAATATCACCTGGCTTCTTTTACTCAAGGCTTTTTAACTTTAACTGAAGTAAGAGCACACAACTACAAACATAAATGCTACATTGGAGAAAGAACATGATAACCTAATTTTGCCCAACTAAAATAAGAGATTTACATTTTTCATTTGAACTACATTTTTGTCTTTTTTCGTCTATGATATTGTAGAGTTGGGCAAAATATCAATATTCTATCCATATTATGATATAAAACTACTTATAATCTTAACTTTTTTGTGTGTTTGTTTTCTTTCCATGGTTAAAAAAGCTGCATTAGGAAGATATACTTAATTAATTCCAAATTTGGACATTTTTTCATTGCAGCAGCATTTAAAACAAGTATTGCACCTAATTAGAAATTAAAGTGAGTAGAAAACAAACAATTATACATTTGAAATAGAAGATAAACCAGAAATAAAATAGAGTAAAATTGTGTATTTTCTGAATTTGCAGCTGTTTTCTTATTTGCCTTTAGTCCCTTATTCAGTTACGTGTCTTTTTATCCACAGTGCTGATGATTATCCTATCAAGAAGCAACTGAGGCCTTTATTTACAGTCTCCCACTCTGAAATCGACCTTGTTCCTGAAAGAAAAAAGCTTTTCTCTTCTGATAAAAAAAACAGTTTGGAAACATATTTTGTTATGTGGAATAAAAACATGTTGGTCTTGGAAAAAAAGGTTGTTCAAGAACATTTTTTGTCCTACTTTCTTTTATTAACACAGTTTTGGTCGCAGTAACTGAATTTATGTTTTATTTCTGCTAATTTCCTGAGTATCCTTCCGTGTTCGTTAAATAATAGATTTTTCATCTTGCACAGGTCCTCAAAGGTTGTCACAATACAGTCTTTACATCTTCCTCTCAGAGCACAGGAGGCAGTGTTTTTCCCCGTTAAATGATTTATGAAATGTAGTCAGGGAAAGGAGGCACTATTTATGGGCTTTGACCACATCTTCTCCTAACTGCTCGTCGTCTTATTGCAAAAATCCAACAGTAATAATGAGAAGTAACTTCTCCTGAGACCTGCCTCCGATAAATTATGAACTCATTATTCAGGCTGTACAACTCATAAATAAATGAAGCCATATGTGCCATAAATAAGATATATTTGTGGAATAAATTAGTCATAAATTGTACACTATCCTCAGCAGCAGAGCATCCTGGCATCTAACAGCATGTCCATACAGGATACTTCCTTTAGTCATACTCGTCACGCTTTTCACCGCTGACCTCTCCTTTAGAGAAAGGAGCTGTGGTGATTGTATTCATGTTTCAGCCCGAGGCAAGACAGGCTCAGGAACAGTGAATGGTTGTTCCCTATGTACAGTAAATACATCAGGCAGGTAACTCACCTTCTACATACAGTCTTTAACATGACGGGATATACCGTTTTCTTCAGCCAGACAAAAGTTAGCGTCTATATTTAGCTCTGTTTCTAAGTAATGATTAATTGAAAGGGATGGCTGATTTGGTCTGCGAGGGTCTCTACCGTCCCTTGGCTCATCTGACCTCCTTTCCCCCTCCCTTTTACTTAATTCCCTTCATTTCCATTCGGAAGAGGTGAAAAGACTTTGAAAGCACCTCAGGCTTTAATTGTTTCAGCCTGACTGATTCATAATACAGCTCTTCTATTAGTCAAAGCATATCTCTATTTTTTCAAATATTCCCCCAGCAGCTGCGTACTTTGTGACGGCAGAAATAGCCCACAAGCTGAATTAAACTCTGAGTTCAGTGGATGCAGGACGTCCTGTGAGTACAGCAGGAAGCTAATGTGATCCGGCAGACAGAAAACTCACATTTCACGTTGGATAATGGAGGAATTAACAAAGTCTTTTACTTTAAGTGTGTGTTATTGTGTGCTACATCATTTTGATTGGCAGGATTATTTTAAATACTGCCATTAGTAAAGAGCTTTACGGGAATGTAATTTCCCCAAGAGGGATTAATAAAGTCCCTATTCTTTTCTTAAATGACTGTAAGGGAATTAATGAGTTAATATTCATTTTGTAATTAATTAGGGACTAAACTTTAACCGATCAATTAACAGATTATATTATTAAGAAAATAATGATGTCATTAGAAATCTCACAAAAGGAAGAATGAATGAGAAATCATTTAAAGTTTATCCAGAGGTAGAACTTTATTTTCTAGGTACTATTATGTATTTGTAAAAGTAGAACATTTGCAATATAAAAGTTAAACAATGTTTTTTTTAAGGACTGCATGCAGGATTTGAAGTATAGAAATACGTGTGTGTCTGTAACAGAATATACTCAACTTATCTAGCATACAAAGTGTTCTTATTAACATACCTAAGTATCGTCCATGATTACTGAGTACAAAGTAGTATATAAACTTCTCCAGTCAAATGATTTGTATGGTTTTGCTGGCAGCCAATCACTGCAGTCGTTGTTCAAATGAATGCAACGTGTGATTGGCCAACAATGCAGCAGTTACAACCACAGTGGGATTGTGAGCAAACAAGTTTGGTTATTTTAACTTTGAGAATGTTTTTCTTTCTTTGGTTAGCTGGCCGGCTCTGTTGTGATTGGTCCACCGCTCTGAGATGTCCCGCCTCTTAGCCTATCACGTACAATATGTTGGAGTGCTAGCCAATAGGCATGTGAGGGTTACATCACTATGTTGCAGAAATAAACAAAGGATTCCAATGGAGGCATTTCAGGCATGGGGGGGGGGAGTGTGTAGGAGAGGAACTTTGGGATTATAGCATTTGCAGACCATTTACATGCACTAAAACCGATATAACACACCGTAGGAAAGGGAAACCCCAAAGAGCATACCTAGGCCCCTTGAATGAACTAACCCAAAATGACTCACCTTCTCTGTAGACTGCGCTGTGCCAAAGAAGATCGGTACGAAGGCCAGCCAGACGATGCAGGTCGTGTACATGGTGAAGCCGATGGGTTTGGCCTCGTTGAAGTTCTCAGGAACTCCTCTGCTCTTGATCGCGTACACGGTGCAGGTGATCATCAGTACGATACTGTAGCTCAGACACAAGATGAGCGAAAGGTCACCCATGTCGCATTTGAGCACTCCGCGGGCGAACTCTGGGTTTGGGGGCTTCTGCTCCTCGTAGTCGATGATGGTGTGAGGCGGGCTCACAGCAAACCAGATGAACACCCCGAGTAACTGCAGAGGAAGGTTTAGGCATTAGTTAGAGCTACAGCGACTCTACATGATGCCTGAGAGAAGCATCCACATACCTGCACTGAGATGAGTATAAAGGTGATAATCAGCTGAGAGCCGGGGCTGATGAATTTCGGGGGCGTCACCGCGACCTTGCCCTGCTCGAAGATACGGTAGATACGGTTGGTCTTGGTGAGCATGGCGGAGTAGCTGATGCACATGCCAAGCCCCAGCAGCAGCCTTCGGAGCGCACACACGCCTGTGCTGGGTTCGGCTATCATGAAGAAGGTGATGAGGTAGATGAGGAAGATGCCCGTCAGCAACAAGTAGCTGAGCTCTCTGCCGGAGGCCCGGACGATGGGCGTGTCGTTGAAGCGGATAAAGGTGACGATGACTCCGCTGGTAGCGAGGATGCCCAGGATGGCCAGGAAGACTGGAATGATGGCCCACGGAGAGCTCCACTCCAGCTTGATGATCGGCGTGTCCCGGCAGCCTGTGCGGTTCTTAAAGGGCCTCATGTTGAAGGGGCACATGTCGCAGCTGAACTCGTCCAGCAGATACTGGTAGCCGTCGCAGAGCTCGCAGTGCCAGCAGCAGGGAACGCCCTTCACCATCTTTTTCCTCTCTCCGGACTCACAGGGGAAACTGCACACCGACTCTGGGACCTTACGGTCACCACCTGACCACTGCATCTCCTCTGACTAGAGAAGATGCACAAACACACAGAAGTTGTTTTAATATACTTGAAATATAAAAGAATAGGCAAAGACTTTGTTAAAAGCTAATGACCAGGAAAACACTGTTCAGATAAAGCCCAATTTAAGCTACAATTTGATCATCCTCGACTGATTTCCTGGCCAAATTTCTGCAGATCGGTTGTGGTTTTAATGTAAAACTTAATGAGGGGGTCGTAGAAGTCGTGCTTCCATTCGTTCTTTTGTTTGTTGAGGATGCATTTGTCTACTTTTGAATACATTTCATTGGAGGTCGTTGTAGGTGGATAAAACTAAGAAGGCTACATTGAGAGTGAGCACCATGTTGTGGCCGGACTATCAAAGAGAAGAAAATGACACATTGATGAATTAATTATGCATAGTTGGAGCTGAAAATAAGCGGAGAAGATCAGTAGCACTGTGATATCTGTACGCTAACTACGTAGGTAAAGCAAGCAACTGATTAGCTTAATTTAGCATAAAGGCTAACAAGGAAACTGCTAGATTGAATCTTCTAATTGCTAATTCCAGGAAGTTTCTGCACCTAGCCAGGGAACAGTGTGACACATAACCCTCGGTAAAGCCAGAACGTGATGCTTTAGCACTGGTTTTCCTATGGATTGAATAAACAAGGTGTGTTAGTGTGCTGGCTTTAGAGGTTGGGGAAGGCTGATTCTGTAACAGAGACAGACTATGTGTTTTCCCTAATCTTCCATCTTTATGCAAAGCTAACTAACTGCAAGTTCTTGTCACATGGTTGGAAAACAGAGAGGAGAATGGTTTCAATCTTCATCTAAATGTAAAATTGTCCTTCACTTGGGCCAAAAGATATTTACATTGAGGCGAAGGTGGTTTGTCCACTGGCCGATGACCTTGTAGCCGGGGTTGCTGACATTGGACAGCTGATACTGGAAGATGTCGTAGCGACCAGGAGCGTCTCCATTTTCATTGAACATCACTCCAGTTCCTGCGCTGCCTGTTGGAAAGAGATAGAGTTTTTTATCAGTGGTGTAAAATAACTCAGTACATTTACTCAATACCGTACACACGAGTACTCTGGTAGTTCTGCTTTTACTGAAATACACAATCTGAGTACCCTCCCACCTCTAGTTTTTATGAACCAAATAAAGCGAAGAAGTGAGTCAAAGGAGAGGAGAAACTCAAGCTCTCTAAGCAGGAGACATGCACCCCCATCTTCAGTGGTGGAGAAAACTCCCACATGCTGTTGAATACATCTTGTGTTTGATTCCTTCAGTGTTGTGCAGTCATGTGGAAGCTGAGTGCAGGAGGCTCTTTACTGAAGGCTTTCGTCCATGCTTACAGTCTTTCAGTGCACTCTGCTCTGTTGCCCTAACGTGATTGAATGTTCCTCTCAGGTCCCTGCAGGCGCTCAATCAGAAAATCTTTCATACAAACCAAGGTCATCCAGCAAGAGGAGAGCGGTAAATAGGATGCTTTCACAGAACATCATTTTTTTTTCTCTTCTTCCAAGCTGTGACTTTTTTTTATAAAAGACAAGGATGAAAAGCGGGAGCGGTGTGTATAGGGGAAGAGCAAGGAGGCAGGCCTGGGGAGAGGACGTTCTTTGAAGAAATGCCCTTTGTTCTGTGGCTAGGTACATTAGCAGGAGCAACTCAAGGCTTCCTGCTTGAAGCTGACCTCCCTTACACTGTTTTCTTTTTTAAATGTACTTCTTTTCAATCTTTCTGCTGTGACAGGAGCAGTGGTTAAGCAATGCTTTCGCCAGAATAAATCACAAATCTAGCTTTTGATTTGATGAATATAAATGAAACTATCTTGAATCAGACTTTGCATAAGAAAGGAGAAAAAACCCAAAGGTTAAAAGTCAAGAAATCCATCAAAGTGTATATATATATAGCCCAATATCACACCTTTGCATTTTTCTCAGGGGGCTTTACAGTTAGTACAGAATACAACACCTTCTGTCCTAAGACCCACGCATCAGCAAGGAAAAACTCCCAAAGAAACCCCACAGTTAATGGGGAAGAAATTGAAGAAACCTCAGGGAGAGCAACAGAGGAGGATTCCCTCCAAGGACGGACAGGCGGGTAATAGGTGTTGTGTGTGTAAATTGAAAAGATAATACATATAAAACATCGGTCCAGATGCTCAAAAAGATCAAGTGTCTATAAATATATAGACGGACGGACGGATGGACGACAGCTTTAAATCAAAGAGTAAAATCTATCCTGTGAGGTAGTGTAACTAGGCTGCAATATGTGCAAATTGTTCATGAAGCAGTGAGTTCTCTGCCAGCCAGGAATAATAATAAGTATAATATAAGAAGCCTACCATTGAAGCTGACTGAGCGGATGTAATGGAGCAGCATCCGACCTTCCACAGGGTCCATCTTGTCGCAGATGCCCATGTATCCGGGACACAGATCCATGTGCATGCTGTGTAAGGCGTGGGCCATGGCGTACACAGCGTCAATCACAAACTGCACCTTGCCCTCCTGTTCGTACTGAGAGTGCTGAGCAATTCTCTCCTCACCTGACAAAGTGACAGCAAGAAATTAGGGAAAGATCTAAACTGCTCACAAACACAGAACTTGGCAAAAAGTGGCATAGCAGGTAAAGAAAAGAGGCATACAATAATAAAGACTAAGCTATCTTATTAAATATAGAGAAGAAAAGCACAGATGAGTAATAAAAGAAGAAGAAGAAAGACAAATAGGTACACATCCATGGCTAAAAAAGAGCGGTCATTTAAAGAACTAAGTCACATATTAGGTGTTGAGCCCACAGTTAATGTGGAGAAATGCTACTTTATGCTTCTACTTCACCACTTTTGCAAGGGAGAAATTGTAAATTACTCCACTACATTTATTAAACAGCTTTAGCTTCTTGTATCGAGATGAATCCCCAAAAATTAAACCAGTGCATTAACTCTTTAAGTCAAAAAAGAGTCAAATTATTGACATTTTTTGCAAAACTTCAATCAGAAAGATATTATCTAGAAATGTCACATATAAAAATATAATTACATACACACATAAAGACAAGGATTACCTTTACGTTTTGTACTTAAAGTGTATTTTACTTAAGTAAGATTTTGAATGCAGGACTACAGTATAGTATTTTGCCAGTAAGGTATTTTCAATTCTTCCACCTCTAGTCATTTTCATCCTGTACTTCAAACTGCATCCTGCTTACCTGTACATTTCCTTCTACCAAGTTCATACTTGATGCCAGGGCGGGTCAGCTTGCACTTGAAGTCGTCCTCCCAGAACTCGGCAAACCAGATGTTTCTTCGGTTGTTTTCTAGCGATCTTGAAGTGAAGTACTGGTCGAACCCTGAAAGATTTCACAAAGCAGTAGTACTCTTATAATAGCTTTTAAATCCATTTCATTTGTATGATCTCACATGCATTGGTCTCAAATTGTTGAATTATTTCCTTTTCTATAGTTTTTTGTCTACACTTTGGATAACACTAGCCTGTACGAAATTGCTATTCAAACAAAGATTGATTGATTACTATCAGTACACCAATAATCATAATGTGCTGAAATCAGGGAATAAAATCAGAACTTTTGCACAGTGAAATATGGCTATGACCTAATTTCCTCATCTTCTTTAGCTACCACAGACTTATCAAACATCAATAATTTCCTTTATATGTAGCATTGGTATTAGACTCATCCATCAATGTCAAGTGACGCTATTTCTAATATTCCTGTTGCATCCAGTTGGTTTTCCCTACCGTCGATAGAGGCTCTTTTTGGCAGGATGGTTACAGCGCCCTCGGCCACATCCTCCTGGTCCTGAATGGGGGAACTTTTGGCTCCCCAACTGTCGGAGCCAACAAACAGGAAGTGGCCTGTCAGGTTGGCGGCTTTGGCTGTCTGCAGCACCCGTCTGAAAGAGGATGAAAAACACTACATCATACATGTTTTTCATAATGCTCTGTGTTTTACAACTAAACAGAGGTGGAGGAAGTACTCAGATCTTGTAATTAAGTAAAAGTAGGAGTACCAGAGTGTAGGAATACTCTGCTACAAGTCAAAGTCCTGCATTCAAAATGTTACTCAAGTAAAAGTACAAAAGTATTGGCATCAAAATATACTTCAAGCACCACAAGTAAAAGTACTCATTATGCAGAATGGCCCGTTTACTTAGTTACTTTACTCCACTGATATGAAATGCTATTCTTTATCATCCGTCTATTTTTCTTTAACATGACGTGCAGCAGAGCTTGACTCACTTGATGTCGTCCTCGTTGGCGAAGATGATGACCCCGCGAGCGTTAGACGTCTCCATCAGTCTCTTGATGATCTTCTCGAACTCCCCCGGTCGGGGCTCTCTGGGAATCTTTATGGACTGTGCAATACAAATCCCCCCTGTGGGAGAGAGATCGGAAATGTGTTAGCATTGCTTCCCTGTTTTTCTCCCTTTATTTCACAATAAAATAATTACAGCCTATAACTCCTATCAATGATCAATAACCTTAAAAATAAGCCTACATTTTATATTACAAAAAGGACGATACAGCATCTGGATATGAATTTAGTTATTCACGTTAACCTTTCCATCAGCCTTATAGCATGCTACCACGGTAAACTAATAGTTAACTATGTAAACCTCCTATCAGAGGCCGTTTAGGGATAAAGCATCTTTGATTGAAGAGTATCACCAATACTTTGTGTGCACGTTGGCTTGCTGCAGTAGCCTTTAGCTCAAAGCCGTGAAAGTGGATAGCCTCACAGGCTTGCTAGCATGATCGTGGACTGGTATGTTAGCTCTTTGATGAAGAGCATCGGACTCAAGTTTTAAAAACTAGGAAACAGGACTAAACTAGGAGGCGTATCAAACAGTTAAGACCTCCTTTAAGGCCATAACCTTACTTTGTTTATCCTTCCCTTGATTTATTCCAAGTTGAATGGCTTGTCATTGGCCTGTGCTACACTTTCCCACCAAGATTCATAAAAAATCAGGCCAGTAGTTTTTGTTTAGCCTGCTGACAAACAACGACCTCTACTAGTTGTTTATTATCAACATTGAGTAAGAACATAAACGGTGACACCAAAAATGAACAGCAATGCCAGCAATTTTGAGACTAGCTAATATTAGCATGCTATGCTAACGTACTGACGTGTTCACCGTCTTAGTTCATTTTTTCAGCATGCTAACATGTAGTTATCACCACTGAGCACAAAGTAATGATGGAGCATTAGACCTAAATAAAAATAATAGGAAACATGTGATGTTTGAAGACCTAAGGAATTAACTAAAGCTGTAAAAAAAAATCACTTTTAGGTGAACCTTGAATGTCTGTAGGCCTACCACATTTTACGGCAATTTTTCCAAGAATATTATGTGTTTATTATTAGTTTTACTGAAAAAACACACATTTAAACCCCATGGGGGCACTAGGTGAAAGGTCAGGTGCTCACCAGAGTCATTTACATTTCTCCTCTGGAGATCATTAATATCTGTAAAAAAAAGGAATGGTAATCCATCCAATCATTTTTTGGATATTTGAGTCTGAACCAGACTAACGGACTGCTCGTGGTCCACATCCTGACATAGTGATGACCTGTCCAGCATTGTCAATTATTGATATGCAATATGAGTATGATCCTTTAATGATATGAAATCTGAACCCTCATCTGAGCTTTTAAACCCATATGAGGCGGTGACTTCTCTTTGCCCTGTTACTTGTTGTGTATTAAAGGATTGTTGTTTCCTATTATAGTCTTTTAATGAGTGAGAACAGCGCGGCTTGATGAATCAGAAATCCCTCATTGTCCCAGAAGTGAATTCAAGTTCATAGAGCCAGACCTGCTTCTCTGGATATTTGGAGGAAGGCGTCGACGCCGCTCTCTCCGTAGTTTCCCTCCGAGGCCAGCGTGGAGACGTAGTTCCAGCCCATGGCTTTGACTATGTCCAACATGGCCTGGGCCTGGTAGGAGTCCGGAGGCACCACACGGGAGAAGAACTCGTAGCGACTTTTGTCGCTCAGCTCGGGGGCAGTGGAGGCGTAGCTGATCTGGGGGATCTGAGACACACGATAGGGTCAGTGATGACGAAAGAGCCCGGTCAACGGGAAAAAACATCAGCAGCACAATTAGGCCAATATGTGGTACCAAAGATAAAAAGGAATGACAAGAAGAGGCAGTGGACCGTATCGGAGGATGATGCACCACTTACTCACTGACAAAACCTTATCAGTCTAAACGCAGACTTTCTGTATTAAAACTAATGAGTTTTAGTGCATCAAAACCCCAAACTGTGGCTTTCATAGAGAGCGCTTTGCTTGAAAAGCTTGTGTGAATCTCAGAACTGAGGCAACTTCAGATCTGTTGGATCAAGCTGAGCGTATAGATAACGTCATAGTGAATACAGATGGTGGGACCCACAGCTGTAAAAGCATTTGTTTGGAGAAAAAAAGGATGAGAAGATTAATTTACTGGTGTGCTAGTTCTTTAATGACACAGTTTATGCCGACAGTCTCCATCCTGACCCCGCTAATGCCGGTCCTCACAGCGTGGCTTAACATAGCGGGCACTCCGGATGGGGTGAGCAGAGAAAGGTAGACACAAGGGGTAGTGAAGGGAGAAGGAGAGAGGAGCGAGAGAACCATTTCACAGATTATCTGGAAGGATTATAGGGGTTTTAGTCAAATTACGTTAAGCACAGAGGGAGAGACAGAGATCAAGAGAGTATGAAAAGGTTAGCATTTCTCAGCTGTAAGCCATACAATATATTTAATTCTGATGGCCACATGTGTTGACCCTGCCCAGTCGAATCTTACTGGTCATCCTCCACTTCCCTGACCACGACTTCATAAAGGTTTAAGCTTTACAGAACAAAAAAAACATCCATCACCATTTCAACTTTTACAGTTCTTTAAGTGTCCGGAGGAGATCTTTTTGGTTTACACATTAGGCTTGAACAAGAGGAAACGTAATCCCCTCCAAATTAATCCCATAGAAGCATCTGCACCAATTCACTTTCTAAAATCAATGAGCCGTATCAGTTACACAGGGATTCATTTACAATGAAGTGCTGCTGAATTCTTCCTCACTATCAAGAGTAGGATGGAAACCGTCCAAGATATTCCAGGATCCACGCCAAGGAAATATGATGGTTTGATTAAACTTTACCAAGCAGGAGTGTGTGCTGGGTACTAGATAACGATGTTATGACAAGGATGAATTTTTAATGTGTCAAAGGTTAAAGGAAACTGATTTGAATCAATGATTTCCTTTATCAATTTGCAGCAGACCTATAGGAGAATGAACTTAACTACACAGACTTGCAGATGATGATTCAGTGTAAGGCTTCGATTTTTAGATTGTCATCGCAATGTCAAATAAACACATTGCAAAAGACTATAGCATGTGACACTGAAGTAACCGGGTTTGTTTCTTATTGGGAACCTTTGTGATCAGTTCAATCTTCAATTAAAAACATCTGGAAATACTTAACGATCCTTGTTTTATCCAACAAGCAATTTTGGGGAATTTAGTACCTCTGAAAACATGAGAACTGAGTACACAAAAATATATGTTTATATATCAGAAGTAACGTCTTCATCCTGATATTCAACAATATTATCAGATATTTTGTACCTATCATGGAAACCTGTGTTGAGATGGTGTTAAAAAAAATTGGATGATATTTAATAAGTTGCATAATTTATCTGATGATTGTTTTGAACAGTAATTACCAAGACCGTTCAATTACTTAAACTGAAAAACATAGAAATGTAGACTTATTTACAAAAAAGAAAAGCAGAACATCCTTAAAATAACTTCCTCATAATCAATAAAAAATAGATCTCTTAGTGAGTGAATTTACTGTTGGATGAACTGAATCCCCCTTTATTTCACAAGCTTAACTTTTGATATAAAGCAAACATTATATGATATGAGTTGATATCTGCTACACATATACTGTACAGATTTCCCTAAAACTGCATGTGTGGTTGAGGCTGAAACCTGCACTGTTCTGGCTGTGAGCGCGATGCTTATTTTGGAGCTCTAATTGAGATGAAGTGTTTAAAAAAAGTATTGGATGATATTAAAAAAGAATTGCATGGTGCATTTGTGGCTGCGAGGAAGTACGGTCTTCTTTCAACCTGAAGGTTCTGGGTTCAATCCCAGCCAGAGCAGTCAACATGTCGATGGCGAGATACTGAACCCTGAGTTGCTCCCGATGGCCAACGGTGTGTGAGTGTGTGTTTCCAGAGCAAGTGGTTCTGCTCTACGTGAATGACTCGTAGTATGTAAAGTGCTTTGAGGGGTCGAAAAGACCTGATGAAGCACTATATAAGTACAGACCATTTATTTATAAATAGGTCTACAACTAATAACGGTTTTATTATCTTAATATATTTGATGATTGTTTAGTACATAAAATATCAAAACGTGCAAATATTAGTGAACATAAAAGTAAAAACATGTATTTCCACATTGTTTTAATTAAATTGCTTATATTGAAATGTATTAAAATGCACAGTGATATAAAAGAAAGACAATTAAACAGCTGGGATACCCACCAATAATAATGAAAAGAGTGAATTAACTGTTGGAGCTACTGTATACCCTGCAATTTAACAAGCTTAGCCGTCGATATAAAGTAAACACTGTATTATTTAATATCTGCTACACACACTGTACCGTTTTGACTTATATGAAAACTAGGCAGGCTGAAACAGCATGTGTAGTAGAGGCTGAAGCATGCTCAAACTCTGGCAGTGAGCAGATGTTCAACGTAAAGTGAGCATCAGAAGTATCTGCAGAGCGGAGAGCAGCACATATGGACAGTAGGAGGAAACATACCATTTAGATAAATCTGCGACCCTGTCCCGGCTACAAGTTGCTGTTATCCACGAACCAAAGCCATCGCGCTGCCCTGATGCTCTATTTTCAGCCCTTGGTCCTGAGCTGCTGAGAGGGGCTTAGTGGAGGGTGGGATCTATAATTCTGTAGTTAACATCTGCCCTGTATGGATGCATCCTTCGCTCTCAAGCCAACATCCTCACTCTGAAGAACACCGCAACAAGTAGGGATACCTGGTTGCTCTTTTTTTCTTTCACGTTAAACACATTTGGCCAATTTAAACCCCAACAGTAGTTACATTTTTCAAGACTTTCTGTCAGTAAGTCAACAACAGCATGTCATAAAGTGGGATTTACATAGATTCAATGTCCCATGATCGCTATAAGCGGTGTAATCAATTATCAAAGGTCAATCATCTGTGCATGGAGGGAAAAAAACTACAATGAACACAACACGGATTAGCCAGTGGAGGCCACACATGAAAAAGGATTTAAAATCTCCTGTATTGTATGTGTCTATACATCACTGAGGGGAATATGTGCAATGTAACCAATCAGAAAATCCAAAATGGTGAGCAGATGATGTGATTAAATGTGAGGCGAACACTTAATTAGGATCGTAAAGTCCATAGGCGAATCCCAATTACATCTCACTGTGTTCATGCTCCAAAATGAAGACCAAATTTAATGATGCCCCCCCCCCCCCCCCCCCCCATTCAT
This sequence comes from Eleginops maclovinus, assembly GCF_036324505.1. Classification (NCBI taxonomy): domain Eukaryota; kingdom Metazoa; phylum Chordata; class Actinopteri; order Perciformes; family Eleginopidae; genus Eleginops; species Eleginops maclovinus. The sequence goes on along the minus strand of NC_086368.1, from coordinate 25,491,805 downwards.
CATCCAAGTGGATAAAATTATTAAATGAATGAGACCGTGCTGCTGTACATCTTCAGCGGTGGGCTAATTCAACAGCACAAGCATGAAGAAGTTAGTTCATTAAATAGAATCATCAACTGGTTAAGAGCCAAAAGCAAAGTGTGTGTGTGTGTGTGTGTGTGTGTGTGTGTGTGTGTGTGTGTGTGTGTGTGTGTGTGTGTGTGTGTGTGTGTTTGCCTGTGTCTGTGTGTTCAGTCTCATACTGTAGTCCTGTTTCTGTGACTGCTGTTACTAAGATGTTCAAAACTAAACATACAAAATATCAGGGATGTATTTCTGACAGTTGCTCTCTTTTTGGCACAGTCTCTCCTACTTGAACTCCCAATTGTGTGTAAATGAAATTAAAACCCTATTTGTGCAAAGTGTTCTCGTATGACACATTTCATGTCTTTTGAAAACTCGTTTTTTATGTTGTGATTTTGTACGAATGCCCAACAACAAAGGTCGTGCGTGCTGAGAATGTTGATTCAACAACAGGCCCCCAGGTCGGGGACCAGTGCTTTCGCTCGTGCCTTTTATTTTCTCTTTTATGAATAGATTAAAAAGAGACCTCAGAGAGGGATAAAGGCTTTCACCTGGATTCACCCGTTCAGCTTACATACTGAAAAAAGGCAACCACGTTGAATATTATCTGCCCAATAAATATCCCTCAGTGGTTATCACGACCACTCTGGTGCTTAACCACAGCAAACTGCTCCTACCAGCACCAACACACAAAAAAACGGCGGAGAAAACAAAGTACATTTAGTCAAGTATTGTACTTTTTGGACATAGTTGTACCTTATTTGAGTATTTTCATTGAATGCTACTCTGCTATGCTTCTACTCTACTTCTACATTTCAGAGGCAAATATCATACTGTTCAATTACACATTTATTTTAACATAACATATAAATACATGATATGCTGGTATGGTATCATGGAGTACTGTTCTACTGATCTATACAGTATTTCAAGTATCTAAATTTGGTCCACATTGACAAACTACAATACCAAAATGCTATACATGTGTAAAAACAGGATAAAGTAATAACTATGATAATAAGACACTGTGAAAAGATCCATTCAATTTACTTTAAGTACTCTTACTTTTGATAATTGAGGTACATTTCGCTGATGATTCTTCCGTTATATTTGATCGAATTGGGTCATTGAGGTCATTTTACTTTTTGTACTTTAAGTAAATGTTGATGCTGATTGTTTTTAGCTATTTCTTAATGATCAAATACATTGAAAGCAGGACTTGTAAAGGAGTACTTTAAGACCATGGTATTTGTACTTTTACTTAAGCAAAGGATCTGAGGATTCAGGCAACTTTGGGATTTTAGCATTTGCAGACCATTTACATGCACAGAAATCTATTTAACACACTACAGGAAAGGGAAAACCCCCAAAAGCATTATAGGGCCACCTTAAGTTTACCCTTTAGGATGTGAGTATTTCTTCCAACTCTGGGTTTGAGAAAGCATCCTGGTCCTAATTAGTTTGTTAATTTATGTAACACTACATACATGTCCCCTGACTTCCTCCTTTGCACCCGTCATAATAACTGCGACCACTACAGGTTGAAGCTTCTCTTCTTGTATTTATAACATGGATTCAGAATTTGAATAACGGCCTTCTGAACATACTAGGTCTAGCTGCCGCTTCTAACCCATGCTGTAACTATGGGGCTGATAACACCCATTCAATCAGCTAATACCATTTGATGAGGATTAAAGAGGACGGTCTGTTTTTAATGGAGAACAGGTGAAAGAAAACTCACCGCAAACAGTCTGAGCACGTTGGCCACCATGATGGACACGGAACTGCCCGACGCCCCGATAACCCCGGCCACCCTCTCTGGTTTGGGGATGATTGGCGGCTCCCCGTTTGAGCATCGCACGTCTGAGTTGTCCTTCTGGATGAGGGCCTGGACGAAGGTGAGCGACTGCTCCAGGGCGTAGGTGTCTCTGGAGCAGGTGTCCAAGATCCGGGCCCCCAGAGTGATGTTAGGCAGCAGGTCCGGGTCGCTGTTGATCTGGTCCAAGGCGTACAGCATGGCCTCCAATCTGTGGATCCCCTTCTCTCTCTTGATCTCCCCGCAGGGCACACCAGCAGGGCCCCGAGAGTGCATGGGGAAAAGCCCGCCCAATTTGATGTCGCCCTCGATTTTGATGGACTGGGGCTGGTTGCCCTGCTGGGCCCACACACCTGGGCTGGTACCCACCAGCAGCACCCACATCAGCTGAAGGCATGTTCGATACCTGAAAGGTGAAGTGAGCCAGCAGAACCAATGGGATGAGCGGGCCTCTGATGTCATGATGATGACCAGCAGATGTACTGACAGGACCGGGCCACTCCCTCTACCTTTGACACCTGAGGGCAGGAAGACAGATCAGAATATCAGTAGCTAGAGTGTCTTTTTTATTTTTACTAAGAGATCTGCAAATGGTCCAACTACTATTCCAAATGACCTTAATAAATAACTTTAAAGGGGCCATATTGTGCTTCTCAGGTTTCATATATTTGTATTTGTGTCTCTACTGGGACATGTCTCCATGCTTTAATGTTCAAAAAGCTCTATATTTTTCTCATACTGCCTGTGCTGCAGCACCTCTTTTCACCCTCTGTCTGAAACCAGAGCCCAGTCTACTCTGATAGGTTAGCTGGCCGGCTCTGTTGTGATTGGTGAACCGCATAGAGATGACCCGCCGTTTATTAGCCTGTCCAGAAAATGTGTTGCACTGGCCAAAAGAAGCCAGAGTGTTACATAGTGATGTCATTATGTCAGTGAATTAAAGAAAGGACTCCAATGGAAGCTTGTTTTATGTTTTTTTTAATTTAATGACTATTTTTAAATCAATTTATAATGTGTTTCCACCTTCCGTTAAAAGGTGTTATATAAACTTGCCTTGCCTCTTCACGCAACTTTAGGATTTTAGCCTTTGCAGACCATTTACATGCACAGAAACCTGTATAACACACTACGGGAAAGGAAATACCCCAAAAAGCATGATAGGGCCCTTTTAGTTCACCCTTCAGGCTGGAAGATGGATACATCAATCACTTAATCAAATTACTTCTTTTTCATATCAATGGGAAGTATTTCTTTTAGATGGTATTTCACCTTTCTGCAAAAGGAAATTTGCACTGAAGGAATTACAATGAATCCAGGATATTAAAAAAAAGATAAGAGGAAATTTGATCATTATCAGGTGAACTGATGTGTAAATGCTCACTAAAATAACTGTAAAAAATGTATGACCGTTTTTACAAGTTTCCTTCAGCAATCTGTTTAAGCATTATAGATCCAAACTGAGCAAATATAAGAAAAGACCGGATATAAGGTCCACATGTATTCATCCTTAAAGAAGGCTGCGAGACTTCAGACAGCATGCAGGACGACACTGAGTGAATATTGGATGCTTTTATCGCCGAGAGCTGAGAGCCCATGATGGAAAACACTATAAATTTTGCAAAACAGAAAACATCAACTGAGCCATCGCAGCATTTCATGCTCCAGAGGATGGTGCAGGTTAATTTTATCTGCATGAGGAACATTTTTAAAAAACCTACAAAACAGAGATCCCACAGACTGTGACAGGAAAAATTAAGCGTTACAATTTATGTCATATTTCCAGGCAGAATATACCTCAGGAAACTAGTATTATATCCAAATATCTAATATGAAGGAAATCCAAATGAAAAAATGTGCATGCTTGTTCAAATTGCATCGCATACTTCTTTTTATTTTAACACTTAAAATCTTATTTGGATTCATGGAAATTTGCTGAAAAGATTTTCAAAATAAGAGCACAAATCTACATAAACGCTTTCAGACATTTGTTCCTGTAGAAAATACGTTCATATCCAACCTGCCAGTGGAGACATTTCCTGAGTATCATTTGAAACATATGAAATGACTTCTTACCTGCCCATTCTTCATTGACCGCTCTCGATTTTATCCATCACATGCGTTTTCCCAACAGGCCTCCCATCCATGGTCCTAAATGTGATTATATATATAAATATCTAGAGGCAAGGCTCTCCTCTCTCCACCAAAAGTAAATCCTTTATCATCTCAGACAGCCGCCGTGCACTCTCACAAATAAACAGAACAAAAACAATGGTTAAAGAAGAAGAACTCAAATGAAATCTTGTCAGGCTTCAGGGTGAAGTGTCAGGATCCGAGAAAAGTGGAGGAAAAAGAAAACATTACAGCAGTGAGATTCTACAAATCACCGCCAAATCCCTTAAAAGCTCCCTCTCTCTCAGTCTTTTTCCTCTGTGTGCATCTCTGTCCAGGCACTCCCCCCTCTCCCTCTCTCTCTCTCCCCCCCTCCGCTGAACTCTCTCCTTGCTCGATCTCTCGGTGCACTAATGGCCACAGATTGGGATTATCATGCAGGCGTCAGTGAAGAAAGCACTAGGTGGACGACTAGCCCGCTTCTTTTTTCATGCAGCTGAACCAAATGCTCAAGCCCCCACCCCCTCTCACTTTGAGAGATTAGATGAGCAGCGATTTGATTCATACTCTCACATGTACACACATTCACAGGCCACACACACACACACACACACACACACACACACACACACACACACACACACACACACACACACACACACACACACACACACACACACACACACACACACACACACACACACACACACACACACACACACACTCTTTCTTCCCTCACACACACACCTGTCAGCACTGGCACAATGGTGGAGCATATCAGAGCGCTAAATAGGTCTCTGCACCACAGAATGCATCTGGATTAGATTTATTATTGATTTTATTTGGTACCCTGGGAAAAGAAGCACCTCCCCAGCTCTGTATCAGTTTGCAGCTGTCAATTAGATGCTTGAATGTGGCATCACTACTGCCGCCTGCTGTACTAATGTAGACAGAGTGCATGAAATATTAAATCTATCATGTGGTGATAAGAAAATAAAGCACGCGACACAAATTCCTTCACGTTATGTTTAATTTTTAGAAAAACAGACTCAGTGAAACCAAGAGGTCTACAAGCACCTCAAACTACCCTAAGAAGACGGACTTCTCCAGGCCGTCCTCCACTTTGGTGTACTCCAGGTGAGATTTGAAGTATTGGCTCTCGTAGCGCGGGCTGCTCCGCACAAACTCCAGATACTCAGGAGCTCCGGGGCAGATGACGTTGTCTGCCAGCAGGACGCCGCCTTTTCTGAGGAGGCCACACTCCTGATGGGAAAAAGCATCATTTATGCATCATGGCGGAAAGCATCAAAGACTTTAAGCTAAATAAAAACAGCACCTGCCTCAATCAGTTTTGTGTCTGGGAGGTAACGATCCTTCCAGTGATCCAGGAACACCAAATCAAACGCTTTCACCCCAAACTGCTCCTTCAGTTTGGGGATTAAGTCTCCAGATGATCCTTCGACTAACTGGATCTAGAAAAGAGAAACCAGCGGTGGAAGAAGTGCACTTAAGTAGAAGTATTACCATCAGAAACTCTTTACTGTCATTACGCTTCGGTATAACAAAAAGTTGTTGCCTTTACTTACCTTTTATATGGCCAGATCATAACTCATGGGTCAATAAAATGTTTGTATTTAATGTGAACCTGATTAGTTATATTTACCTAACCTTGATAAATAAATGCATTGAGTAAAGAAGTACAATATTTGCTTCCAAACTGCAGCGGTACAATACATGATTGAATGTTAGTTTCCAAAATCGTAAGGAACACACCGGCCTGTACACATTAATGATTGCTTCTGAAATGGTGCAACTCTACCTTGTCCTCCAACCCCGCCCAAGCGATGACTTGTCGAGCAATCACAGCGAATTTGGGGTTAAATTCAAGCGTGATGAGTTTGGCGTGGGGGGGCAGCAGGCTGGCGATGCGCACCGTGGAGTACCCACAGTACGTTCCCAGCTCCAACACTGTGGACGGGTTCACCTCAGACACAACGGAGTCTAGGATGCAGCCTGCGGCGATAAAGGAATATATGATTATAAAAGGAGATATTATTATCAATGAGCATCATATTATACTTAAGGCACCAAAAGTAAAAGTACTTATTATGCAGATTGCTCTATTCCAGAATAATATATATTGTATGTAAAGTCAAAGTACCTCAAAAATTGTAAGTACAGTAGTTGAGTAAATGTACTTAGTTACTTTACACCATTGATTAAGAGACAGTACCTTTCTCATCCCCCACATTCATGGCCCACTCCTGGCTCCTGCAGTACTGATCGATGGCTCTGACCACGCTGCGAGGGTCCCCTCTGGTGGCGTTCTGCTGTACTGCACCCAGGATCCTCTGGAGACAAAAAAGACCATACTTAGAAAAGGGCTTTTAAAAAATGTCTTTAAAGTCACCAACAACACAACATTGAATATTCATGCACAACTACCTTCTCAAATTAAATAAAGCAGAGATGACATGCAACTAGATTTAAGTACAAAGTTGAGGTACTTTTCATGCCACTTCTACTCAACTCATATTGAATTTGTAATTCTACGTCATTTATTACGTGTCACTTGTTAGTCGCTTTCATCCAAAACATATGAAGAGCAACCTCAGATCGTCGAAATGTATTCTTCATTTAAAAACATTTGAGGGTTTTAACTCATCGAACAGGAAAATATGCAGATTTTCTTCTAAATGTGAAATAAAAATACATTCAAATAAATCCTGATGCTGTCACTTTAGGCTCTGGGTAACGTTGACGGCATTTACACGTTTTTTAAAAATCAACTACTTATTAAATTCCAACAACTAAGAAGAAAGAAATGAAGATCATAATAAGTGTACAAAAACAACAACGGTACAATTCTGCTTTTACATTCATAATTCATCAGTAAGATAAAACATTTGAAAAGTCACATCCAACATTCTGGCATTAGGTTTCGACATTTTTTAGAGAATCATTAATTAAATATTCCCCAGGGACTACAGGTGGATGCTGGTGGGGAAGAGAAGCCTCAGCCTTGTAGAAGCAGGGCAGCAGCGGCATTAGCGAGGCAGAGGGAGAGATTGCAGCTTAAATAGAGCGCCAGATTACAGAGAATGAGTTTGGTTGGTTGAATGAAGGGGTAATGCAAATCACATGTATATGGATCATAGGTGCTCAAGGTGAACTGGCCTGAACTAGCTCACAGGCTTCGCTCCATTTATTGCATTTTTAAAAAGAAGGCTGCTTCATATGAGCCTGAAGGGAACATCAAGTTAACAAGGGGCCAGTGGTGTTAAATACATTCAGAGCAATATCCTGACCTGATGTTGACCAAGGAAAATCACATAAGGCATAACTATATTGGTTTTCCTACTCCTCAGCTTGTTTTCTGATCCTGAACATCATGGCTGCCATCAGCTGATCAGCACCATGCCCTGCTCATTGCTGCACAGCTGTCTCCTGTTACCTCCATAACCTGTTCTTTATAGGCAGCAGCTTGTCAAAGTTGTCAAGCCTTTCTAGGTAGTGTCAGTGTGTCTTTTAATCTGTTGCTGAGTCACTGTTTGTCCTGCGTCTTAGGGCAGAGGTATAAAACTTGTTCTGGGCTTTCTTTGCTCAACCTGATCTTAAAATATACACCAATCACGTGTTTTTACTGATCCTGCATCTCAGGGCAGAGGTTGCTGTGTATCTACGGACTCCTTCACTCTCCTGCTTGTTTTTGTTCCACCAGTTACTGTGGGAAAAAATGCAACCGAGTCTCAGGACAGCATGAATAGAAAGTCCAACCTGAGCAGAGTTTTAATCAACTAGCAAAAGCAAAAACACCCAAGAGAGTTTGCAGAATGGCCAATTTCTACGGGTTAAAGAGCTACATAATACAATTTTTCAGGGATGCAAACTCTGAAATGAGAGCTCCAGCCTGCCTCACATCTAAATCTAAATAATTTAGAAATTGTACAATTACTGCTTTTTTTTTAAAGAATCTTTTGGGCAACCAGTGCCTTTAATATAGTGACAGTGCAGGTCAGAAACAGGGAGACAGAGGGGAAGACGCGCGGCAAAGGGACCCAGGCCGGATTCGAACGCGGGTCCACCGCAATTACTTTATTCATTTAAAGAGCCAGACTGCGAAAGATGTGATCATAGAACAACAAGGGCTAAAGGATGTGGGGTGTGTGTGTTTGCCTTTTAGAAGGAGAGTTGAAGAAGCTTCAGCCCTAATTGATTAGCATAAAATAGTCCTTAATTTACAAGATAAGATTTATTTAGTTTTGTTTCAATATACAATGTTTTTAAGTCGTTTCGAGAGCATTATCGAACCACAGGTCTAACCTGAAACCATAGACCTTTCTTTCCCAGGTGTGACTAACACAAATCAGTCACTGCTTTGTATTAAGCTCCTGCTATGACAAGCCACAAGCCTATAATTTAATAAAATACAAATTGAATCTCCTCCTGTAAACACTAGATGCTAAAGTAGCCTGCCGTCAATCTTCCCACAGAGATGTAAAGATTAAAGCTGTATAATTTCCAGTCGTGAGAAAATGAGCAAAGCATCAGAATGAAATGTAACAACACCCAGGATAGATGTATGTTGACTCATAAACATAGTGATGAAGAAGTTGTGAAGAAAATAGAGATGAAAAACATCTATCTTTGACTACACAATGTGTGTGTCGTTTATTACCTGCTAAAAAACTAGAGGGAGAACCGTTGCTATGTTACTCTGAACATTCTAAGGTAGCATAGCAACACACTGACACTGCCCGACTGTTACTGTGAGTAAAACATCACAGGAAAAGAAACATAACAGAACATCTTATGGGCCATTATGTTTATGCTCATTTTCAGGTTCATATTTTGTGTCTCTGGGACATGTCTCCATGCTTTAATGTTCAGAAAGCTCTTTATGTTTCTCATACTGCCTGTGCTGCAGCACCTCTTTTCACCCTCTGTCTGAAACCAGAGCCCAGACTGCTCTGATTGGTTATCTCACCGGCTCTGTTGTGATTGCTCGACCACTTAGAGATGTCCCGCCCCTTAGCCTGTCACGTACAATGTGTGGGAGTGCTAGCCAATAGAAGTGCGAGTGTAAGGTAGTGATGTCACTATGTTATGGAAGTACACAAAGGAGTCCAGTGGAGACGTTTCACGCAGGTGTGTGGGAGAGAAAACATAAATACTATGGCTCTATGACTCAGATATTTCACGTAGTGTGTGTGGAGACTTCTTTTTTCATTTAATAAGCCTACAAGGTTTCATCAGTACCATGTCTCATTCTCTTCCACCTGTATGATCATTAATGTCCATTAGTGGGGCTAACAGTCGGGGGCTGGTGATTAATGCCCACCTGAGGACGTGTGGACTGGGTCACAGTGTCCAGTATCCGCTCCACAATGACATCATGCCAGATCAGTGCGAGTCCTGCATGGTACTGAACGACAGCGGGGATCACCCATCTGTAGAGAGCATACAGGAGAGCAGCTCCACCGGTGATACTGTAGAGAAGAGTCAGCCACATCCTGCAAGCAGAGAATCAAAACATAACTTCAGCATGGTTACTTATACTGACGCATTATAGAAACCATGATAAACGATGCACACAATAACAACACATCTGCAGGAAATAAATGAAAGCTCTCATATCTCCCCTCTCCCTTTGTGTGAGGCTAATGAGATGGGTGTTTACTATGCAGCGTACAATACACTCTCTCGGCTCCTGTTTTCATTATCAGTCACTGCCACGTCCAAGCTGCACACCCACACGCATCCCAATGTGCCGGTATCACTGTAGGATATCATTTAATATCCACTGCAATACGAGCTGGTAAACACACAACACAGGCCAACTCCCAGAAACAAATAAATGTGTTGATGAATCTGAGTAAAAAAAAGAGGGAGAAAGGCACAGCTTGAATCCGCAAACAAGGGGCTGTTTCCGTGGAGATGCAGAGAAGAGCACAGCTGGAAACATTACCTGCTCCTATAATGTAACTGTGGGAGAACAGCAGGGTTTGAGGTAATTACTTTTGATGTGGAGTTTGAGTTGCATGGCAACTGGCTGAGGGTTAAAATGTGTGTCACAAACAGGAGAGCGCCGGTACTCTAACCTTTACCTTGGCGTCTTCCTGACAAACACACCGTGAGAGATTTACAAACAGAGAGCAGATCTAGCATGGTTTGATGAACACGTGCTTTTCATGTTCTCATCACTGTGCAGAGAGACATTCACCAAGTTTAATCCCGGGCATATGATTTAGAAATTCCATCGCTGTGCAAATAACATCAGGAAAAGTTTCAAATAAATAACAGGAATATAAAGGTGATCATTATTTCAGAAGCAGAATACCTCATTTATCCCAGGTTGTGACAGTTGCTCCATTTTGGAATTTTATAGACAAATAAACCAATACAGAAATATTATAAAAATAGTTATAATAAAATGTAATTGATGATATAAAAACATAGGGTGTTAAAGTAAAATGTCCAATAAAGGAAATCAATCTAATAAAATATAACATAAATATTCATTCAAACTGTTAAGAGTTCAAGTGAAAATGTGCTCAAAGAAACTAAAATAAAGGTTGATTAAATTAAAGGAGAAAGTTTATGTAAAATGTCAAATACAAGATACAATTAAATCAAATAGAATACAAATATTTATATAAACATAGGAGTTAAAGTGAGAATGTGCATAAAAGATACAATTGAATAAATATATTTATACAAACATAAGAAGTTAAAGTAAAATGTTCATAAAGATATATAATTAAATAAAACAGAATAAAAATACTTATATAAATATAAAAGTTAAAGTGAAAAGTCCCATTACAATTTTATAATATACACATCATATTTTTTACAGTAAAATGTCCCATAAAAGATGACAATTAAACAACTAAATTATTACTGAAAATATAAAATCTAAATATGGATACAAACATAAGATAAAATGAAGGAAATATGTAATATATTTGTTCTGAAAAGGCACTGAGGAGTGTCACCAGCTAGGTCAGTTTTGGCACTGAATCTGCTGTAGCCAGTTTCACAACACAACGGGTGCACACACTCTCCAGCTCAAAACAGGAATTAGTAACAGCCTGAGCCGTGGTCTCTCTTGAGCAACACAGGAACAAACACATGGTAGATGTACAATAACACATGGTGCTTTCTTTAAGGGTCTCTTTAAAATCCAACAGAAATGAGACTTACATGTGAGGGCAGGCGGCGCTCCCTGTCTTCTCTGCCCTTCTCTCACCGTTAGAGGAAAATATGTGAGGCTTCTAGCAAGCGGACATGTGCATGCCCTCATGTGAGACTAACTCCTCCCTCCTTCCATCCCCCTCTCCGTGCTCTGCTGAGAGAGAGCATGCACACACACACACACACACACACACACACACACACACACACACACGCTCAAGGATTCCTTGGCATTTATCCATGCTCACTCTGAGTGTTGTTGCAACCACTACTATGCATACTGTCTGGATGTTTGAGCTGATCATTTATTTATGTTATTTCTAAGATTACATTCTTAACTTTCTTTTCAAAAAGCCCCTCAAATGCTGTGACTAACACAGACTTGCTGTTCTTGGAATAATACAACCCTCTCCAGTCCCCTCCTGGGGTTTTCCTTCAAGATGACTGAGTGCTGTCTGAATAAATCCATCTCATACTTCAGACTGGTGCACCGCTACCTTTCCAAAAAGCACCTCTTGAAGGTGAGGTCTTGTTTTAAAAATAACTGCAGGAGGAAAAAAAACAATCTTAGGTCAATTTATTGATATTGAAGATAGCTGTGATCATAAAACAAGGTGGGTTTTCCATTCAGACAAACGTTCTCTTTGGTCATTGCTATGCCTTAATTAGAAGAGACCGACATTCAAAGAGGCCATAATATGCTTTTTAGGGTTTCCCCTTTCCTGCAGAAATCCCTGTGTTCCCACCAGAGGGAGTTTCTCTCCCATACACTGCCTGAAACGCCTCCAATGGATACCTTTGTTTACTTCTAGAACATAGTGACATCACTACGAAACTCTTGCACTTCTATTGGCTCCAGCAGAATGTAGGTGACCTTTTGGAACATTAAAGCATGTCAGCATGTCACAGTGGAGGCACAAAATACACATTTTAACCTGAACAATAGCATAATAGGGCCTCTTTAAAATACTTAAAGACAAAGGAACCTGATTAGGGAAAAGGTGATAAAAATTCAGGTGATAAATATCTATAAAAGCTGTGCTCGTGATGCCAGCACCAGACAGACTGCTGTACATCCCATAGTTGTCCAAGCCCCATATCAGCTATTCCACTGGGCGTTGAACAAGTCATGACTAGAAGGAGATCCAGGGGTGTTTCAGACACTGGGCGGCTGTGGCTCTTTTCTCCGGCTGCAGCTCCAACATGGTCAGGAGGAACGAGCTGAACTGCATGGCTTCCTCCCGCGGCCACTCGTACTTATCCAGCAGGATCTCCAACAAACTCCACGGCTTCAGGTTGGAGATTTGTCGCAGTTGTCCTGCACAGGAGTTAAAAGTGGACTGAAACACTGCTTTGGTTTTCTGTGGTATTCAAGCAGGTGCATGCAGTTTTTGATCATTGCGCCAATGTGTAAAAACTCCACAATAAGCTTACATTTAAGAGGCCTCCGAAAAAAACTACACTCCTTGACCTCCTCTTGGCTCTGTTTTAGGGCTTTAGAAAATCTGGCCAGTGACGCAAGATTTTGGCAAAGCACAGGTCATCTCAGCAAAGGGGCTGTTCCTATTGGTTCTTCAAATGCTAATGCACATCCCTTAAGTTGGTGAAAGCCTCATTTGACCTTTGAATACCCTGCAGAAAAAGTAGCTATTCCATGATTGGCAACAACTTCCTACACTGCAAAGCAACCCAGAAGTGGAAGACTTACATTATAAAAATAAAGTCTATAAAGTGTATTAAACACAGAAAATTACCGAAATGTTAGACAATATGGAAAAAGCGTCTCAGCAAGAGAAAAAAAAAGTCACAAATAGTTAAGCTTTTTTCTAACCGTAGCCAAAGGATTAAAAGAGCACAAGTTTGCAAAGAAACCCGGACAAGAATTCCTATGCCATCTTGCAATATCACATTACAGGGATCACAATTCCTACTGTACAGAGATGATGTTTAAAAAAGAAGTAGAGTGGCGTGAAGAGCTGCAGAAAAAGGCCTTCATTTTCAAATGATGCCGTTTGGAAATGCCTTCCTGAAACTTTGAAGTTTATATCTCAAAGATCAGTTCTGTTATCTTTGGCTTGACATATAGGGATAAGTGTGCTTTGATCTCCAGTCCCAGAGATTCCCGCTTGGAGTCATCAAAGACATGGAGTCTATAGAATTGCATATTCCAAGGGCTTTCATCCGTGTGTCATACGCATGTGTTACTTCATTTTACTCATATTGACTTAACAGACATTTAAATTAAAGAATTATTATCAAGTTCATTTGGACAGCCGTACTTTATCGCAGTTCCAGTATATAAGTTGTTGATATCAAGATATTAATTCATGTAACAAAGCACTAAATCCTGAATGTCCTAACATCAGACGCTGTTTACTTGGCAGTATGATGAGTTATTATGAACTTCTAAAATATGACTTCTTTTTAAATCAATAAATATTACCTTACCTTTATGGTTGAAGAATCGTTTGGAATTTCTTCCTGACAGGGCAAACTGGGATGGAAGGGATCCCAGCAGCTCAATGATGTGGGCAATGTGATCTAAGAGGTGTCAAAGCACACTTATTACTAGCCCTATGAGATTTATCACCGTCAAATGGGATGCAGTGAACAACACAAACCTTCCTCGCGGCAGAATGCGGCTCCTGATTGTGGATCGAACAGATAGTCCCCTGTGGCCAGCTCGAAAGCCTACGATATACAAAAAGGAATGCTAAGAAATGGCATTAATGGAATGAAACAGAAAGGAAAGAGAGGAAAAACACATCTTCAGACAGGTAGTTGCTGAATTACCATGCAGGCAGTGCTCCAGATATCAGACGGTGTGTCGTAGTCGGCCCCGATCAGAACCTCCACAGAGCGGTACTGACACGTCTGGATGTCTTCAGTGAAGTGTTTGTGCTGAAGACAAGAGAGAGAAGATATGAATTATTATCATCACTCCTCAAGAAGTAGTTGTATTCCTCTTCCGCTACATTCAAATGAACTACAACTTATTTAACTTTCTACATGAAATGAATTCACGCTTTTTTGATTAATGTTCATATGATAGTTAGATCCTCAAGGCTCTATCCTGGGGCCTCTTCGTTTGAACATCTACATGCTTACTCTGACTCTGATTATGGAAAACAATCACCTTAACAAAATGTCAAGGGTTAAAGGATTTATGTCTCAGCTGAATTTGGAGTGGACAAGACATCTCTGACTTTGTCTTTACGGCTCTCACCAAACAAAGAAAGCAGCAGGTCCACTGAAATACTCAAGACTTCTTATTACATCTTTTGTTTTACACAGCACTGTTTTTTATTTTCTTCCATTTAATACCTGTCTTATGCTGTTTTGACTTGTTTCCATTGTCTATTCAAGTTTTTAAATGGTATTTGAATATTCATTTATGGTGTATTTCTTATGCAATTTGTCCCGGATGCTTTGATCTTTTATGTAAAGCGTTTTGAATTTCCTGCAGCTGAAGTGTCTTGTAAAAAATGCCAGTGGAAATATCATCAGAGGAAATAACATCATTGTCTCTTTTCTCTGAGTCAGCCAAATGAACTGAGAAGCGTAACCAACATCACCACCGGGTAGTTCTGAAACGCTCAAGATTAAACGGTACGTCTCTTTCAAGTTGCGGTTCAAATCAGCCCACACTTGTCTCACTGAAAACACATGGCAGCTGTGTTTCTCACTGCAGGGCATGATAAGTATGGATACTGTGCTCTACAGAAAGCACCAGTCACATGTGGTTGTATAAAAACGATGGATTGGGAATGTTTGAAACTTGATAAGTGTCTCTTATAAAGTCTGCCTCTCTGTCCTCCGCCTGCTATCCTCCATCCGTCCACCAGATGCCCTCAGACTCTTCCCCCGGTCCAGTCACCTGACTCTCAGCACCACCTGCTCACCTGTTTCCACTTTCCCTCAGCCCTGCAGAATATTTACAGGCACATTTCCACTCATTCCATGCCAAATCAACAATGTTGCTTTGTGCCTTTTCAGCTTTTTGGCCATCTGTGCTGCTCATGCACTTTCTCCCTGCCTTATTTCTGTCCACCCATGGAATCTCAGTAACTAGTTTTGTAGGATTTTTAAGGTTTGGTTTGCCTGTTAAATAATGACTCACCACCCAGCAGGCATTGCCCAGGTCCGCAATCTTGATGAGGATTTTTTCAGCATTCTTGGGCTTTAGTAGATCCAAAAGTACATCTGAGTCACCTAGAATAACACAACATAATGATTAAAAAAGCCTTGTAAATGCAGACTACCAGGACAGACTGTTAGTTTACTGATGATACAAGGACATGCAAAAAGGAACATACTAGTTGAATAAACCCACTGAACCTGTCCCAAATGTAAACATTAAGTTTCCACAGGAAGAGAAACAAACGGCCCACATCACACTTTAGGAAAAACACAGTTGTCCTGCGACTGACCTCGGGGAGAGCATGGTGAAGGAAGAGGCATCTCTTTGTTTGAAGCCTGATGTAATAACCCTGATCTGGAGCCAGAGACGGGAGCCTGTGTGTTGAGGTCCGGCCACGAGCAGATGGACTCTCTGTGGCTGCATGGCGCAGAGTCCGGTCCATCTTCGAAAAGCAGCGTCTGCCGCCTCACTGTGACGTTAGGACCCGCTGTGAGCTTAGAGGGACAGGTGGAGCGAGGCGTGGTAGGTGGAGTAATGTCTTCAGAGAAGGAAACGTGAAGTTTGTCTTTTTTATTTTGCTCAGATGCGTTTTCCTGTCCTCGTCGACTCCTGTCTTTTCTTGTCAGTCGCTTAATGGGGCTCCTGGAGACCTTGCTGGACTACAGCGGTGCCATCAGTTGTGTGAAATAATAAAAGGTGGGCATTGAGTAAAACAAGGAATGATTTACCACATGCCTATTAAAGACTAACATGCAGGTTAACGTCACAAATGAGGGATGCCTCTCAATGTCGAGCTAATTTGAATGACTTTAATCATGTTTGCAAAAATGACAGATAAGATTTAACATTTTAATGTCTCATTTACAACAGGTAAGAGTTTAGACAAATGAAATGTGAAATACCTTTTTCTCCTTTGAAAATTGTTAGAAAATCTGATTTTCATTTGTCCTAAATATTGCTTGAATTTGTGGTTTTTATATTGTTCATTTTAAATGATTTAAATGTACATATTTCTTGGTGCACGACACAGTGGGGTACGACTTTATTAATTGGAAATGAATGCATTTTCCAAATTATTTGAAGTAACATTATTATGCTGAAGTTAGTAAGCTATTTGGAATTACATTTTAATTTGTACATGAAATGCCATAAAGTACCCTGTGGGCTTCCAAAGCACGCTGTGATGTTGTCAAGATGCAGTTAACAAAAGCAGACAAAACAATATCCATCTTACCCACTCCCCAATAGTGTGGAAAACTCCGGTCAGCTTCCCCAACATGTTGGACAAACTCTTTAGAAGTCAAAGCAGAAACACAGATGTCATTATACATGACAACAAAACAAAAATGTTTCATAAAATAATAATGAAGTACACATTTCAGGAAGCACACCTGTTTTTCTCTGGAGCTTGTTTTCACTGGCAGGAAGCAAAAATATCAAATATAAGGAAAGGAGAAACAGGATGGAAAATATCCTCTTGTTTTTTGCATTTAATCAAGATGCCTTCACCAGCATATTCTTTTAAAATGAAGTCAGTTACCTGTGGAGCCAGTGAAAGCAGAGGACACTGGCATCTGCCACAGCTTTGTGTTTGCCGCCAGGTTCTGAATGTAAACCTCATCCACCCTCAGCAGGATGTTTTCAGGCTTGATGTCTGTGTGGATGATCTTGCATTTAGTGTGCAGGTAATCTAAACCCTGCAGAACCTGTGATAGGAAAAGAAAACAAAGTCACTGTCACTGCAGCCCATGTCATAGAGGAGCAAATATAGAAGATAATCAGTTTAAAAAGAACCCAGCCAGTGGTGAAAGAAAGGGAGGACGATGTAGGATGGAATAAAGGGTTGCACAGCACCTGTCTGAGGATGCTCTTGACGCAGGGCAGCGGGAGGCCAGTGTAGTTGGATTTGACGATCCACCTCAGCAACTGATGGCCCAGCACCTCCAGAACCATGCACACATCTGGGGAGCAGTTAAAGACTTTTGTTTTATACTGTACAGCGCTGGAATAGAGGGTTTTGGGGGTATTTTTGAGAGGACAAAATCCCATTGACTCAATCGTTTTATCTTTTTGAATTACTGAATAGTACTACTGCACACAACTATGGAGCCTCAATAATCAGGGCCTCTCCCTCTTGCCTTTGCCTACAAAATGTATCTCAGAGAGACACGTAACAACCAGGAAGAAACTCAAAATGACCATAAAGAGACAAAAAAAATACTACTTATACCCCAACACAACTACAACAAAATGCAAAACAGCTGCAGAGAGACTCACATCAGCTATGAAAAGCAACCACAAAAGACAAGAAAAAACTGCAAAGAGACACACAAAATACGACCAATGCAATCATAAATCAACACAAAACCTCTACAAAGAGACACACAACACCAGAGAGACGCAAAATGACTACAAAGAGACACAAAAAGTCGCTTAACAGATCAAACATGTGGGAGACGTGGCCTTTTGCATGTCTGTGCCTAGCGGCCCATAATCTGCATATTAATGTCTGACATTTTTAGGTTGGAACATTACATGTTTCTGTAAAGGATACGCTCTCCATTTGCTGTAGTGATCCTGAAGTCATCAATGAGATGCACGATGGTCTCACGGTTTGGATCTTTGGGGTCAACGTCCCTTACCTGATGATCATATACAGAACATATTATAATATCAATACAAATGTTTTATAAAGATAAACACACTGTGATAAAATGACCTCATAACAGCTATAAAATGCAACAACAGGCACATTTCTTTATTCAATTAAAAATAAATAAAGCTACAGTGTGAGACATTGGTGGCTTCCTAATTGTGTGTATTAAAAAAAGTCAAAATATTTGCAAATAATGCTGATCAACACGAAGAATTAGTATAATGATACGTCATATTAAATGTGTATTTCAAAATGTTGTTTAGTTCGCTCTGTCCTTCTCCACATGCACACACACCACAGTAAATTTCCCCCATCTCTAAGAAAGACAAAGTTAGATCTTTTCCACCTAATACACTTTTTGTTAGCAAATAGACACTTACTTACAGTCTACAAACTAGTGTTGTCACGATACCAAGAAAATAATTGCGGTTTCGATACTTTTTCTTAAAAAAGGGGAAACCGTCTTAAATGTCATTATTGTGCTTTATTTCAAACCTGGGGGAAAAAAATCCGTCAAACAAACTTCTTATAGTAGATGAACTACATTATTCAAAAGTTTACATTAACTTTGGATAATAACACAGGAGAAATAAATGGAGTGCTCTCTTTTCCCCTCTCCCTCGCTCCCTCTCCTGACAGCCAGTCGTATCCGTCTCATGCAGCTCAATGATCCAGTAATGAGTGACCCGACAGTGAATAATAAACATATTTATAACTAGTTTAGCTGGTTCCAGATGTAGATAAGATAGTTAAGTGTGTTAAGTCTTTTTTTGCTCCGTGCACCGGTCCCGTCACAACGGGCGGAGCTGCTGCGGTGATCATGAGGAGCTGCGTGTTCTCCATCAGCAGAGATGTAACCAAAATATTTCCAAATTTCGTTTCTTGCGTCTTTTTTTGTCAACAAGCCGAGGCGCATCGGCATAGCACTCGCACATGCAGCCATGCTCTCGTTTTGTCACATGATATGACAGCTAGAGCGTGCATGAGAGAGGGGAGGCACTGCAGGCACCGCTGCAGGGAGTGGAAGCAGAGTGCTGAACACACACAGGAAATACGGCTGTTATTAAAACAATGTCATTCTTAAAGTTCCGATACTAATGAAATGGGGGAATCGATGCTTTTTTAACGGTAGGGTATCGCGATACCTTTCTAGTATCGGTGCGCCGTGCAACACACAAAGACATATTTCCTACGCATTGGTACTCTAAAAATGACCAGAACAAGTAAGCATGTTGAACAAAGAAACAGGGGTCACACTGACACATTTCAGGAGTTTGATCTCATCCAGTGCAGTCTCTGTGAAAGTTTGAGCACTCTTCACCACCTTCAGAGCCACAAAACGCCCCTTCCTGCATGCAAACAATGATGGCAGTTAGCTACTATCATGATTAGATCATCTCTATGTTATCATGTTAAATATGATGTTATCAAAAACTTAAATGTTTACTTACACCATATCCCAGCAGAGCCATACAGTAGAGAAGTGGCCCCATCCCAACTTTTTTACCACTTGGTAACGGTCAACGAAAATATCTCCAATCTCTACGTGGTAGTAACCACCTGCATGAAAAAGAAGAAGGGTGAGGAGGAGGACGAGTAGAAAAAGAACAAAAAAAAACGTTATTAATGCTTGAGGGAAAACTCAAAACTTATACTGTGTTGTTAATTGACATTACATTACATCACATATAAAGTGCCAAAATACACAAACAGCACCATTACACATTAATGGAGAAGGACCAAAGAAACTTGGGAGTTTAATGCGTTGCTTAAGGACACATTGGACGAGCAAAAGGAGGCAGACTGGCTCCTCATGCTGGTGGTCTGTACTTGGAAGTCCCGAGCCAAGTCCCTACAGACTGAGATAATGCTGCCGAAATACCTGAAAGAAAAGCTCTCCATCTGTGTGTTGGATTTTGGTGTTTGGCTGCTTCTTACCAATGCCGTAGTCTTCTGGATTCTCCTGTTGCTCGTCAAAACATTTCAGAGACTCAGGTGAATGAGGTTGTGTCTGTGCAGCTGGAGGGCTGTGGGCTGGCTTTGAGGAAGCTTTAGGTTTTCCTGCTGGGCGTGGGGAGGGGTGATGACTGGGTTTGACCGGGATAGTTAGATTAGAAGAGTTGGCTGTAATGAGAGCCGATATAGCGGCAGCATATGAAGACGACATGTTCAATGGAGCCTGAAGAGTTCGAGCATAGCTGAAGATGAGCCCAGAAGACAGCAACACTCAGGGAGAAAGCTGCAACAAAAATATGTTTTCAAAACTTCTTCAATCATGCCTAGATATCTGAAACAAGAGTTCACCAGCTGTTTTTCTCTGTCAGCTTGTTTGTGCTTTAAGTCACTGTTTGCAGGAGCATTGACATTTTAAAGAAGCAGTGAATGTGTGCGTTTATTTTTAGCAGGATGAATGGCATGTCAACGTAAATAGCTCCTGACACTGGCCCAGCTGCAACTGAACTCTTCCTGCTAGTGCATGGAGTACTGTGTGGACACAACAGTTGTAAACATGAATGAGTAACAGTTCAATTATTGAAGAAAAGCAAGACACTAGGTCCAGCAACCTGAGGGTTTGAGATGTCTAAGTGAAAGATATATTTTGGGCCTTAACCAAGAAATTCCTTCCTCCCACCTTATATAACTTCTTCATCACGTGACCATTTTCTTCAATTGAGTTTCAGGAGTTTCACTGTGCTGCTGTGATTTCACTAAACAGTTTTTTAAGTATTGTTTTCTGGAGCTGTATGTTATTATTTTCCACTGTTATTTTCCCCTTTAATATATCTTAATTTGATATCCTACTTTTATATTGTGTCAGCTTTAATTTAACCCTGTTTTTTATTTGTCAGATAGTTTACAGATATGTATCTTCTTTTATATTTTCAGTCTTTTATTACATTTTATCTTAATGTATTGATTTGGACCAGTATTTAGGTGAGTTTGTAACAGAAATGTTTGCTATTACTTGTCATGTCTTGTCAGTGGCCACTTAATAAATAACGTTTGACTAAAAACAGGGTACCTTAGATTAGTTTTAGTTAGTTTCAAAACGGCAAACCAAACTTTCTACGATTATAATATTATTATTATTATTATTATTATTATACAATATATAGCAGGACAGGTCCATGTTAGCAAGTGTTAATCAAATGATCATGTTCTTACAAGGGATACGTCTCTAAAAAATGTTGTATTATTTAAGTAACGTGTAAAAATAAGACTACAGACAACTGTCATACTCATTAAGAAGTTAGGCAGTTGAGTAAGAATTAGCTTAGCCGTACATTTCGACTGTTGGCTTTTACCTGAAAACATGCCTAAAGGGACAGTAGTAGCATGATATTAAAAGTTTAGAAGAGAGAGAAACACATCTTGTAGCAGCATACAGTAGCTCCTTTTCACACAGCTGCCATGTTTCAAATCTAATTGGATGTAAATAAGATTTGGGTACTGCTAGCTAACTTCGGTTGGTCTTTTCCAGTTGTTTCATTACACGTTAAGCACTTCTTAACAGCTAGCTTAACTTTTTACTTTCTACGCTGCTTGATATTTAAAGCCAAGCATTTTAAAAGTTCACTTGGTAACTCAGCGAGTCTCACAATAGATACTTAACAACATTAGAGGAGGAGCTACTTACCCTCTGTGTGTACAATATATATCCAGTTTTAACGTTTGTAACACGGGACATAGAACGCCACGAGGACTCAGCTCAGCTCTCGTGCTGTGCTCCTCGCACTGTTCTGTTCAGGTCCAGGAATAGCAGAGCTGTGCTGCTGAACACACTTCACGCTATGTAGATAGCTGGTCTATTTCCAGAACGGGCGAGGGGCTCATTCTCATATCTATTATTTCACCTTTGACTTTCTTACAATAAGAGGGTTTAAAAATACTAGAGGCCATCATCAAAATATTTAGAATAATTATAAATCAAAGGGAAATAAAAACAAAACCGTTGTGTAACAATATTCAAAGCCTTAGGTCAAAAGGATTCATTTCAAAAATAGATTTTCCAATAGGATGAAAGTGAAATTGTATTATATGAGCTAGCACAAGTCGTTTTGTATTTCTCAAAATGTGACTTGACTTGGAGTGTAAACTTTACTGAAGGTGTTTCAAATCTATTCACGAAAATGTATTTCTACATTTGGAAAAAAACAAAAAAAAACCCTCCTCTGATTAACTTATGCCTGGCACAGATACTGAAAGCTGGATTTTCAAGTGTATTCACTAAATCTTTCCATTTTATTCTCATTATATTCTCAATATTCCCCCTTTTTACTTGATCTATTTTCTATATTGTTGATATTTTCTTGACATCTTCTCTTTATTCTTTGTGTTCTCAATATTTCCCCTTTATTCTTTACATTTTTTCGTCATTTATTCTTGATATATCCTTTATTTTGATTATATCTCGAGGCCCTCAGTCCTACGGTAACATTCTTCCATACAAGGACACACTCTCCCTGTTTTGTTGAACATGTCATTATGGGAATCTTAAATCATTATCATTTTTACGAGATCATTAAGTTTGATGACATTACACATAGTTCATTGTTTTCAGGTGTATTTCAAATGCCAAGACCCCCTAACTTTCAGGACCTTGCCACTGTCTATATGTGTAACAATAAACATGTCTGACTCATGGAGTGATGATTTCAACATGACACTTTATTTAGTAGAATGAAGCACAATCTCATACATACAGCATTGGGCCGGCCTATTTTGTCTTATTTCACAGGCCTGGGTATAAAGTAGGGAAAGAGAAAACAGCTGCATTTAAATATCTAAATAAAAAATAAAGAAGAATCAAATATTAACACATCACACTGCTGAATGAAGTGGTTTTAACACACATTACCAATTCCCGCACTGATAAGGAAGAGCTACAGTAGGTATAGCTACAAAATGTTATAGGCTCATAAATATAATATAGTTTGAATAAATTTGCTTCAGAGCTAAATTTATTTTATTGATTTGCAACTTACAGAGTATATGAAAAATACATTTATGACCCCCCAGTGCACAGCAGTTTGGTCTTTAATTTCAGGTTTGAACCAGCTGGAAGAAGCTCTATGAAGATGGATACTGAACATGGCCAAGAAACCGGGAAACATTCAGCGGTGTGCTACAGCTTAGATTAAAAAACAACATCACGTATGACAAAGAATTACATTCAAATGAGTTCCAATATGGCCAAAGATCGAGTACATTAAATGGAGGTAAAAAATGTTTTGTCTAGACCAGGGGTCGGCAACCTTTACTATCAGAACAGCCATTTTGCCCCTTTGTCACCAAAAATGGTTGGCCGAACAAATTTGATACACAGCTTTATACATATTTATACTATATAATAAAAACTAGTTTGTTGCACCTGTGAACTTATCGATTGACAGTAAAGAAAGATGTTGAAAATCTATTGCTATTTTTTCCTGTTACTTTAGTTGAACAGCAACAACTAAAGTCTATGTTCAGGATCTGTCTTTCAAGGTTACATTTTTTGTGGTTTGCTAATTTCTCACTTTACATCAACCATAAAGTTAGTGTTGGCTGTACAAGCAAAAAAAAAAATCTATTTTATTTATTTATCCATTGTTAGTTTCCCAAGGCCGGGGTCTAAAATTTAGGATAGGCCACCTCCAGGGAAAGGCACCAATACATAGATGTAGAAAGATGTGACACATCTATTAGCTGACAGAATATTAATATTATTTCAGTGTCACAGCATCAACTCAAACTCCAAGATAAAAAGTGTTCCTTTTAGAAAAGTGTCCACTGTGCCACAAAAAGAAAATAGCTGTTATTTATTCTCAAAGCTACAAGGAGCTACTGCAGAGGGTTCCCCATGCCTGGTCTAGACTAAAGACATATTCTTTCAGTTTCCTTGAGGATTTCATAGAATGTTTTGATCTTTCTGAAGATTTTACTGCATAATTAGATAACAAACATATTTTATGATGCATTACTACGATTTAAAAACATGAAACGTTATTTTTTTTAAGTCTAAGCACATGAAATGAGCTGAAATCATTACAGATACAAAAAGAAATCAACCAGCATGACTTCTTATGAACACATTTACTGGTATGAGACCCGCTCACACCGTCATTCAAACTGCAGCCCTATTCTGTACTTTTTTTACAAACCAATTAAATAGTGCTCACTTGGAGAAAGGGGGTATTTCGGGGGAGATTTTCTGATTATATACTTATCATGTGGTTAGTTTAAAAATGATTATTGTTGTTAATACCGGAATAAACATCAGCTTGAAACTCATCAGTACAATCCACGCTATATACAGACTAACACTCAGATAGACCTTCAGTAGATGTTGACACTTATTAACTCCCCCAATTAAAAAACGCTGTCTCATTTGGTGACAATTTTCTAAGGAATTAAGGCTTAAGATGTTCATAAAGTGCTCCATATGACACTCAAATCCTCCATAACTAAACCCAGGGGGAAACTGGTTTGATTACACTATTGTCATACAGCCATGTGCTACTGCCTTCCAGTAGCTTTAACAACAGCCCTCAGGGTCGTCCTAAAACTGGTCTAATTGTTCTGTCAGCACAGAGAAAGCTACATTTTATGGCCGAATCTATAAAACAAAAAAGATCACGATATAAATGACATCATTCCAAAAAACCCTAATTTGGTGACATCCTAAACTGCTTTCAGTTTTTTTCGGCTTACACTAAGCTCACAAAAGCTTATCGCTCACATTTTGAGATCATCAGAAAGCACTTTAAAGTTTTCTAACCAAGGTTTTTAAAACATTCAGGCACTCCCGTCTGCTACACACACACACTTGAGTTCATGGCCCCTTTCTTTTATCAAACGTGGAAAATACAAATGGCTGGGAAATTAAACGGCAGATGATCGACTGAAGCATGTTGTTTTTTTATATAGTTCTACAAACACACATTCACTGGCATGAGTTAATACTTTTTTTTAAATGATGGTGAGCTCATCTTTGTATATCACAAGATTAATGAGCAATAAATTACCTCTTTAATATAGCTGTTCTTTATATCCCAGAAGATACAAAATAGTAATTTAGAGTTGTATATATTCTGTAAAAAAGTATATCTCAGGTGTTTTTAGGGTTATTAGGATTTTAAGGTTGTGTTTGACCAGAAATATTGATGTATTAAGTACAGCATGACCATATTGTTATTAGATGTGTTGACTCCAGTGCACGTTCACATGAAGTCCATATAGGATCAGTTATAACACGGGGAACTAGCCAAGGCTTTTTCACACTGTACAGCTACAGTTTATCACGTATTCCAGTCACTTTCTGCTGAGGTTGCCGTGTTTTACTCCGCTGTTGAGGTCACATTGTATCGACTTGTCTGTGTGGGCGAATGTCTGTGTGAGGCTACAGTGTTTCTGCTTGAGTTTGTAGAGAGTGTGTGTGTGTGTGTGTGTATGTGTGTGTGTGTGTGTGTGTGTGTGTGTGTGTGTGTGTGTGTGTGTGTGGTGTGTGTGTGTGTGTGTGTGTGTGTGTGTGTGTGTGTGTGTGTGTGTGTGTGTGTGTGTGTGTGTGTGTGTGTGTGTGTGTGTGTGTGTGTGTGTGTGTGTGTGTGTGTGTGTGTGTGTGTGTGTGTGTGTGTGTGTGTGTGTGTGTGTGTGTTGTGTGTGTGTGTGTTCTGCTGCTTCAGACTAGGGTGCCTGGGTCTGCACTGGGTTCCTTTGGGGTCGCCTCTTGCATTTGTGGATGAGGAGTCTCCTGATACAGAGAGAACTCCATCGACCTGTATGGGAGGAAACACAAATCAATAAAACACACTCCACAAGAGGCAGGAAGTGGGGGTTAAAACTACCATGACAATACATCATGAGAAAAAAAAACGAGACATGGTCAGTAGCTTTGAGAGCGATGTCCTATAAAGTGCATTGAATCCCTGGAAAAAGAAAGTGGCACTTTTCCCAAAGGAAATATTCTGCTCATTGTGCGAGAGAAACCCCCTCTGGAGGGAACTCAGGGATTTTAGATTAGACTTGGATTAGTGTTGTGAGTTTTTGAACAGATGTTTTGATGCCGTTTTACTTTTGTTGAAAGGGGCCCCCTTTGCGTTACTTCATCAAGACTTGTTTTCTGTTCTTTGATTCATGCATAGCAGTGGAGTCAAGCGGGAAAAAAACAACGTCAAGAATTCAACAGTGTGAGCCTCTGATATACATATTGTCATTTTGTAGGTAAAGTATTTCTCTCAGGCAATTCAAGGAAGCCTTTGAAGCGTTACTGTTGTTTGATTAGGAGACATTCCGCTGCCTGGATGTTGGCATCAGCACAGCAGCAGATTATGCTGACCATGCAAAACACAAAGACAAACAAAAATAAAACAAAGCACGGCTGTAAAGGTCACGGGATGATAGATGGGGTAGAATCACCATCCTCTGCTGGGGACTTGCTGCCAGCTTCATGTGAGAAAGATATCTAAGCCAATCTCAGTGTGAAATACCGACTGCGTGTACTTGCAGACGTGCATGCTGGTATTTATTGTGGACTGAACGTTTTCTTACAAACATATAATGCTGCTTGTTATTGTTTGAATATCTTTTGTTGCTTTTGAATGAAGGAAGTTTTTGTTGATCGTTTTTTACATGCCTCCTTGATCGTTAAATAAATATGATGTGATGCAACGCTACAACGATCTCTGCATTTGTGTGGAAACAAATTGAGCCGAGTAAGAACGGTAAGAAACCACAACCCGGACAAAGGACAGTGGCTTTTTATTTTAGAAACTGACCAAAATGCCCTGACACCCCTTGTATTTTCTCTCCCCGATAGACATGCAAATTCAGGAGAGAAACATAAACACTGACCTCCCATGCAGCGGGTGGCCATGGAAGCTGGCTGACTGGGGCATCTGAGAGCGAGGGGGGTTGGCTGCTTCACCCTGGACTGACTGCTGGTGCACCAGCGGGTGGGGGTGTGAGAGACGAGAGATCCCCGCCTCGTTGCCCTTCGAGGCGGCGGGAGGATAGCCGAGGGCGTTCCTCAAGTACCAGTCCCTCAGTCCTTCCAGAGCCAGGGCTTTATGCAAGCTCCGGGTTGAGTCTTCTGGAGTCGGGAGGGAGAACTGAGGGGGTCTGCGGCTGAACGAGGGGCCCGACAGTTCCGTCTGGTAGGGGTGCAGGTTGGGGATGGAGGACGTGGTGTTTCCGGTGGCGGGGAGAGGAGCGTCGTACGCTGACAGCAGGATGGCGTCCTGGGGGTGTTGCTGCAAAGGAATAAAGGGTCCACAAGATTTGGTCCTGGTGACTTTGACCCTGCGCAGCTCGGCTTGGGACCCCCGGAGCACCATAGGGCTGAAAGGAGGCGCGGCGCTGGGGAGGTTCACCTGGGAGTGGGAAAATCCGTTGGCGTGGGGAGGCACCGCTGCGGTTGAGGAGCGAGGGGAGGGTATGTCCTGCCAGATCCGGCCTGTGGACTGGTACAGGTGGTGCTGCATCCTCTGCTGCTTCCCCCAGATGTAGTCCATCAGGAGCTCGTTGTACCCTCCGCCTGCCGCTCGGTCGCCCATCGACAGACGCATTTTGGCCTGCTCCACGTTGCCGTCAGCGTGTCTCTCGGGGCTGCCCAGGTGGATGTGTCGCAGCTTGCCATCGGTCAGTGTCTCTGAGCTCTTGTAGGGCCCTCCTCGGGGTGGCATCCCGTTCCTGGGGGCCGGGTCGTCGGGGAGGCTTGATCTATCCAGCAGGGCCTCGGAGCTGTTGCTGCGCCGGGCCCGGGAGCTGTACGGGCAGCCGCGGCGGTCCGAAGAGGAGCCCTCCTGAGCCAGGGGAATCATGTAGGGAACGTCCAGGCTGCCAGACCACTGCTTCAACCCGTTACCGGCCGACCCATCGGACCTGAAGCAGAAAACAACGGCTGATATTAGGAAAAACTTCAATCTCAGAGAGTATCCAAGTCTTTTTCTCAGGCTTTGACTTTAATCTTAATAGTACTGAGTTTTTCCCACAATCCAACGCTTTGTTTTTAATGGCCTTGAAACACCGTGAGAAAAAGTGAGTGAAAGTAAATGTATTCAAAACCCTGCATTTCACACAAAATCAATTAGGCAGCGACATAGTTTGTATGCTCAACCACCAAACGATAAGCCCTCGCTGCTAGCTAATATGACACTAATCTCTGTAACAACCTTGACTCTGTGTCTGAATTTAACTAAGTCATTAAGCTGTTTCTGAGCAAACAGAGATCTCAGCGGGGGGGAGGAGTAGCTGCGACCTGCGGCAGGTTACCTGACGTGAACGCTGATGGGGGCGGTGCGAGCTAACAGAGGTGTAGCTGGAACACTTCTGCCTTCAATGTTGGACGCACTTCTCGGCAAAGAATGAGTCGGGCTGTGGGAAGAGACACAAGAGGAAGTGGATGTTTTTTAATATTCATCACCAATTTATGGTAATGATCACATTTACATGCACAGGCTCCTGAGCGATGGAGCAGACGAGGCAAATGCATTTACTTTATTTAACTCGGGGGACTAAGTTAAAAATATCAGCAGACAGTCCAAACAATTATTCTTAGTAGCTCACATCAATGCTTATTTTACTTTTACACAGAAAGAAAACAAGTAATTAAAAGAATCTGCATTTTTGAAACACACATTTTAAAGATGACATATGTTCATTTTCAGGTTCATATTTGTATTTTGTTTCTATGTCTCCATGCTTTAATGTTCAAAAAGCTCTTTATTTTTCTCATACTGCCTGTGCTGCAGCACCTCTTTTCACCCTCTGTCTGAAACCAGAGCCCAGTCTGCTCTGGTTGGTTTGCTGTCCGGCTCTGTTGTGATTTGTCTATATTTGTTTTCATTCTGCTTTGGGACAAACAAACTAAATCAAAGTGTTGGCTCTTTTAAAAATGGCTATTTATACTTTAATTATGTTTCTCGATGTAATCCAAGAGGTCAGGATGTGGTGAAATGCATCTTTGGAGGAAAACTAATTATATATATTTTCGAAATGTGCTCTCCTCAGGTTCACTGAGAAACATGAAGCAGACTGCACAGCTGGCAGCGTGGGGTCCCTTTGAGAGATGTACCTGACGGAGCTGGTGACAGAGTTGCGGCGTGTCCTCATCTCGTAGTAAATCTCGACTGGTGACAGCTTCCTGCTGATCCTGTGGTCGGGGCTCCCCACTGTGAGCCGGGGCTGAGACAGAGAGCGCTGGTCCGCTACAACGCTGGGAGAAGACTCTTTAGGGAGAGGAGAAACAAAGACATTATCACTGATGCACAAGCAGAGCTATTTTAACTGAATTGTGACTGAAAGATCCTTCTTAGTACACTCTGCCACCAACACCATCGCCTATTTTCAATGTTGATTATTTATTTTTAATACAACTGACTGTAATGCTCTGATGTTATATCTTAATGGACCACACGCCAGCACAAGAACAAACCACTTAGCACTTTTATTGTGACAGCTAGTTTACCACTCACTTTCAGATGCATTGTTTTGTGTATTGGGTATGAATTATACGTAGTGCTGTGCATGGGGAGTGTAGTTTTGCTGGTGCGAAAGACACATTTCCATTTTATGTAAATGTAATGGACAATAAAGTAATCTGAATCTGAATTATTTGGTGTCTTAGCACCAGAAGTGAAAATGAGGCCCCCCACTAAGTGTGAGTGATGTATTTTGAATGTGAAAAAGGCTGCAAATACACTGAGCTAATTCTGCTGCCTGCCAACTCCTGCATGAGTTAAGCTGATCATGAATGAAGATACAGTACAGTATCCACCAGAGATAGTCTGACAGTGTGTGTTCAGTGGACTCACCGTTGTCATGGGATGTTGAGTCTGACATGGAGCTTGTACTCTCTGACATGACAGTGTCCTCTGAAAGACAACAAACCGTTCACAGAGGATGCAGCAGGAAGTCTTTGCTCAACATTAATGCAAGTTTTCTGAAGAGGATCAGGGCCACATGCGACATTTCTTATTGAGATCTGACCAAAAGTTTGTTTGCATTTTGACTTTTTTTCTGAAAGCTGTGAGATTTAAGTCATAATTCTAAAAAGACTCCGTATTCACAGAAAAAACGTTTGGCCTTAATCCTCCTCTGTACACTTTACAAAAGCGTAAAATATAATTGACAATAAAGCTTTGTTCACTATTGAGAGATATGTACTTGATTGTTTTTCAGAATCAGGCAGGTTTATTTCCAAGTAGGTCAACTCATACGGGGAATTTGACTTGGTGTTATGGTGCATACAGAGACATACACATAAAGATAAAACAAAAATAGGGACTGTGATAAAAAACTATTATAAAATAACTATAATAACATCAAAAATATAGCAATGTTTACATTGAAATATGGGTGTACCCGTAGAAATTAAATTAAAATTGGAATGAAATATGTGCATTTTTTTAGGGGAGACACTACAGGTACATTTAGAAACACTAAATAAAACACAAATAAAAAATACACATCACCATGAAACTACCCCAGTTGATTTCTTGCATCAAGAAATGTGTTTTCCGCTAAACGTTTTCTGTAGTGTTATGTTAAATAATTGCGAATGAGGCCTTCTTTAATGTAATGGGACGGCTGTGGCCCAGAAGCTAGGAATCGTTGTCCTCCAATCGCAAGGTCGACGGTTCGATACCCAACCCCCTGCAGTCAACATGCCGATGTGTCCTTGGGAAAGACACTTAGACACAAATTGCTCCTGATGTCATGGCCGGTGGTGTGTGATGTAGCGTTTCCTCTGCCACTGTATGAAAGTATATGGATGGGTGAATGCTGACTCGGATATTAAAAAACACTTTGAGGAGTTACAAAGCCCGGAAAAGTGCTATTTACCATAATAACTTCTTTAGGAGAGATCTGAATGCTTTCTTTATGACTACTCGGAAAGAAGAAGCTTTGAAAAACAATTGGATATATGGTTGTGGTTTGAGGTTCTTTGTACCTGTGTGACAGCCCCGGTGAACCGTCCTCTTGCTGTTTGGGATATTTCTTTCGGACTCCGAGTGTCTGTACAGAGCCCCGGTGAAGATGGCCTTCATCTGCTTTCTCTGGGCAGCCTCATCCTGCCGAAAGTTGGCCATGTTAGACCACGAGTACACACAGAGGTACAGCTGCTGCGTAAACACTATTGATATTCAAGGTGTTGACTTACCTCTGCCTTGGTGTTGGGCGGCAGGCCAGCTCTGCGTTGCACCACTGGGGGTTTCTCTCCCGTTTCCAGGGGGAAAGCAAGTGAAAGCTTCCCAGTCAGCTCCTGCAGAGACACATTCATTAGCCCCAAGAAACTAGAATCCATCTTCTCACCGGCCAGGGAGCTCCAAAGTGTTACATAAAATGACACCACTTAACAGATTACTTTAAGTCTCAATAAAAACTGCCCCTTAAATGGTGGACTGCACTGAAATAGAAAGCCATAAATATTGTTTCCATCAGGATTTACCACTAAAGCAGTAACAGAATAATTGTGCAGATGAGAAGGGCTTTAAACTTCTAAAAAATATCGACGCTGAAAACAGAAAAGACTAGTTGTGAATCACGGAATAGAGACTGCACGGACACTATACATCCAGTGACTACACATACTTTATATGCATCAGGCAGATTCTTCTTCTTAAGGAGGGGTTGACAATTTCTCAGTAGCAATCAGGCAAATATCAATATGCAACCAATTTGACACGATTAAGACAAACTGGTTGCCAGGAAAATCTTACGTCAATCTGAAAAACCCTAAACTTTTTCTCAAAATATAACCCCATTGTTTACCTACAACGGCCCCCTCATACACGTTGTGAGCATCAACGTTTAAAGGTTTTGAAACGTATGGAGTAAGAATAATGTACATGTTTTTAAAATAGATTTACCACTTTAATCTCCAATATAGAGTTCAATTTGTTTTGTAAAATTAAGTTAAGTGACTTTAAAACCCACAGCTTTTTCCTCAAAATATAACCCTCCTTTTACCAACAATGGTCCTAAAAAGGCTGCATGCCATGATAAATCACAACATGAACAGGTGTAGATTACTCAAACACTTGATATGAAGTAAGAATAGCCTGAGCCACGTTATCTCTCAAAAAGTGAAGTGAGAGCTACTCACAGCTTCCTGCAGACACACATGTTTGAGCTCTCCCACTCTGGAGTTGAGCAGAGCCTCCAGGGCCTGCTTCCTCTCCTGCAGCGCTGCAACCCGCTCCGCCTGCAGCTTGCTGTCCTGGCAGCCTTGAACATCTACACAACGCAACACATGTAATGCATCGTCAAGAGGATCTGAATTCAAGTTTAATCTTTTATTACATTTTCAACAAATCCCAGGGGAAAAGACCTAAGGGAACAATGAATTACACCTCACTAACAAGTATTGTTTGTGTGTCCAAATCCTGATAGATCATATTCCTCTGTCCATTGTTGTCTGTGTTGTTCTTTTATAACCTTTTTCAGGAAAACTCCAATAAGTTTAGAAAGAGGATCCTTCACACACCATTTGTTAGACAATTTGTAGGAAACAAAAGGCTGAGGATTAAAAGGAACAGACAGGGCAGGGACGGGTTTTTTTAACGCTTACCTAACTAACTAACTAACGTTGCAGTTTGTTTCTTCTCATGGGATTTGTTGACCAATAGAAAATGACAGACTTCTCATTTAAAAAAGGTAAGCTAGACATTTTAGACCAAATCACCTGAATTGAGATTAAATGTCAAACTAAGACATTTAACAATATTAAATATTTAGTCTTCAATTAAAAATGCAGTGTCTGAAAATGGCTGCTTTTCTTTTTTCTCACAGTATGATGTGCGCTCACAGTTCCTCAGTGCTGTGATAAAATAATCTGACAGCTGTGTCATGAACAAAAGGCCTTCACACATGCAGCTGTTGTTTCAGCTGGTGGTTTCCTAGAGAAACACACTTTTGTTTTCCTTCTGTTGGACTGTGAGAAAAAAAAACAACACACCAGCCATTCCAGGCTTGTCCAGACACGAAATAGTGTCCTAACGCTGTTAGCGCGTCGTTAGTACTCACCAGGAGCCCCCAAACCCATGGATGTGATCAGATGACCTTTGACCTCCATGTGATGTAATTCTGGGGACTTTACAACTCTCGCTCCCAGTCACGCCCTCACCTGAGGGAAGAAAGCAAAAGAGACTTAGCTGCTGCTGAGATGCATCAACAAAATCTGATAAACTTTGGATATTTTTCTTTCTCTAATCCTGCAGTACCAGCCATGTGTTTTCTCGAGGTCTAATGGTTGCATTTTTAGCAAGTCAGCAGTAGATAAGCTTAGGTGTCAGGTTCCATCAGGGGGAGCTACTGCACCTCTGTTCAGGTATTTAAAGCTGCAGCCTTGAGAAGTAAAAAAAAAAATATATATATATACATACATACACATCACCAATAAAGCCTAAAAGTTAAACATTTTTTGAAAATAGAGATAACAAGCAGGATTACAATGGTATTTCTAAAGATATATTATTGTTATTAACGCCTGAATTTACCTTTTGGTTTTAATTTAGGCTACTTTCAAACCTCTTGAACAGAATTATCACAAGGGAATTTTGTATTAGCCCTTAATTAATGTATTAAGCTAAAGGAGCATTTGTAAACTATACTATTCTATAGGCCTATACTGTAGTTTGAAATACATTTGTGATTGTGATACCTTGGTTGGTCTATTTTTCAAAGGTTTACACGTACGTGCACTCATGTAAAACCCATATTACTGATATTTCTTTTTACTTTTCTTTATTTGCATTGCATTTGATAAGAGTGTCAACCAAAAGTGACAGAATCAGGTTACTTTTATATTGTAATTATTAGATTAATTTACATTTTTTAACATGTACCTAGTCATTGTGAAGGAAACCCTTTTTAAAGTAACCCTCCCATCTCTGAAGCAAAACAAATCCCAGATTTTCCATTACATAAAGCCATATTAATAATGTGCATTCAACTGGTTTTGATACAAGATATGGAAAATATAAAAAGTTTGGATGATAACCTCTTTGCCCCTTAGGGCTTTCTGAAAGTAAGTAACTCTAAAATTAGCTTTCAGTTTCAATTAGCCACCAATTCATTTGCAAAGAGAAGGAAGCGAGACAGGGTAAGAAACATTAATAATGTATGGCCAGAAACAGAGACGGAGAAACCTAAACCCTGAGTGTTTTATGTTTCAATAGCTAGTGGTACAAAAGACAAAAAGAGACAGACCCAGAGGAATACAGCCAGGAGCAAAGTGATGGAATAAATAAAAGAGGAAGCGAGGAGGAGTAAATGCAATGTTCTGCAGAGTTTTCCTCTTTCCAGCCGCCATGAATATCAAGGTTTACCGGAAATTCACTTTACATGGGATTGCGTTTCATATGTTTTATAGCTTTTTACATATCAGATCATCAGGTATAGTGCCAAGAAAAACAAACTGTTGCTTAACATTGACCCTCTAAAAAAACAAGACAAGAAATGGTGCCTTCAATTAATTGAAGCAAGTGAGCAATTAATCATGTACACTGTTCCCCACATAGCCGAGTTTCATTACAAACAAAACCTCTTCCCTAATTCCCAAAAGAGACTCGACATCCAAAAATAGAGATTGCGTTTTCTGCCAAAAGCCTCTCACTCAACGCTGCTCACAAATCGCTGCCATACACAAGCATCTTGCCAGTCGAGTAAATCATAAAACGTCTCCATTCAACCCCTTAGATTTCTAAAAGGAAGGCCTCGAGGGCTTAATCATGATTTACCCGTCCAAAGACTGCTTCTGCCAGCATCCCATCTTTCTAAAGGAAACATTTATCTATCAGCTACTCGGAGCAGCTGCCTCAAAGCTCTGAACACAATCGACCAGATTTCTTTTGCTTTTTGGGGGCATTTAAGACACAGTGTTCTGCTTTCCTCACTCAAACAACACAAGGCTCACTTTGTCTGAAGACATACTTGAAATACTTGTGAGTTTGTGTTGGCTCCTGTCCTGGATCTGAACCAGTAACTGCTGTTTGCTCCTGTACGTGTGAAAGCCCAGCATGCTTGACCTCCCATCGACAGACAAGTATGAGCCTTTCACAGAAACCAGCGGCAGAGTTACGACCGACTGCTCGGACAAAAGCTCATCACATGAACCCAGTTAAACAAAGCTGAGCCTGGGATAATCAGGTTTTAAGTTGATCTAATAAACTGAGAAGGACTTTTCACCTGGGAATGTACGAAGCAGTGTCATGTCTGTTCTCTGTTGAGCAGCAAGGCTGAGCGGTAAACCTCCAGAGAGAAGCAGCCGGGAGAAGACAGACAGAGACATTTGGTATTCATCGCAATGGTCGCCTGGCAGCTGGAGCCAAAAGGCTGCCGTGCCTCGAAGGAATGGCTTTGTCCAGCAACATAAACATTTGCTTGGATGCTTGGTGTTGTCCTTTTCACTCACTAAAAATGTGCCTTTTATCACTTTCACTTCTAACATCCTTAGTCTTCAGTGCTCTTGGTTAAACGTTGTTTTAACTTTGCTGCTCCAACTGACACAGCTATTTGAAGAAAGAAATAACACATTCTTCATCTTACAAATCAAAAGTTTCATTCATTAGCAATAAAACAAGACTTATTTGACTTCAGGGGGATTGCTGCTGCAACGCTACTTACAGTGGTAGCTACATTAGCCCCTACTAGCTACTGTAAGAGCTAGTGAAGTAAATAAAGTTATAAATAAGTCAACTGGCTGAGACATGTCAGTTACTCAGCAGTAATTAACTTGCTAAAGTTTGCTAACATTAGTTACCATTGGCTCCTGTAGTAGCTACTGCTAGTGTTGGCAAATGTTAGCAAGTAAATACATACTGTTGTTTAAATTAACTTCACTGACTGAAGGAATTACTTCTCTATCGGACAACACACACAGTTGTGGCATCTTAACAAATGTCTTATTCCACATTGTTATCCCACATCAACTTTCAAGAACAGCAGCCATTGTAATGACATCCAGCAAATCCAGTCTAATGTACATCTCAACCTTTCATCAATTGAAGTATGTAAAGTAATGTGAAACACCACAAAAAAACACCTTCGGAAGAGTTTTATGTTCTCAGCATGAATGTTTCTTTTGTTCAAATGTAGAAACCCCCACCAACAGCCTATAACTAACTGATGTTATTCCCCCTGTAACTAAGTCCCATTTGCCAGTAACTTGACTTTTTGATTTAGAGCCACTCTACAGTGGCTCCATCGGTTTTATCTCCCTTAGCCCTAATCAACCTCTTAAAATGGTATCAAGAACATGGGACCCCAGGAATAAAGGGATGACCCCATTATGATAATTGGATTGCCAAGTCGAAAGAGGATTGTCAGAAGGGAAATACATAGAAAAAAATGTGAAATGGCACTAGAATATGAGCCAACAAAGAGCAGAAGCACAGCAGTAGTGAGTGCTCAGCAGCATATACACATAGAGGGCCTCCAGAGTTACCACAAACTCAAGTATTGCTTGAGGTAAAGGACGAATCAATCAAGTTCAACAGGTCGGGCCTCCAAACATGACTGAGTCTAACAAATGAAACACCTGAGATCATCAGTGGTCTCTCTGGCTGAAGTCAAGCGTTAAACAGCTTGAACATCTGGCGTACAGATGTGCACGAGGTACAGGTACAACAACACGAGACAGCATCACATTCCTGAGAGAAGCCTGCGGGAGAGATGGCGGGACAAAGAAGAACGAGATAAACAGAGAGTTGCAGAGAGCAGCATCAAAGGAGGGGATCAGGAGATATGAGTAAGAGAGAAATGAACGTGATCATCAAACACATGTTGACTTAACATGTGGGGGGTGGGCAATGGATGGGGGTGTAGATAGCACTGTGGGAACCGTGTTGATTAAAACATGAGCTGTGCAGTGAGAGGGAGCTGTTCAGCGCGCATCACACGAATGCAAATCAGCGGCGAGTTTAATATTCAAGTCCGGCGGGCTGAACACTGGAGCCTGGAAGGTAGGTCCAATCTTACCGTGTCCACACAACGAACTGCGGCGCCGG
Source organism: Eleginops maclovinus (assembly GCF_036324505.1). Classification (NCBI taxonomy): domain Eukaryota; kingdom Metazoa; phylum Chordata; class Actinopteri; order Perciformes; family Eleginopidae; genus Eleginops; species Eleginops maclovinus. Next base: position 25,454,837 of record NC_086368.1, on the reverse strand, counting down.
CACTTCATACATATTAGATCACCAGATTCACAGTGAAGCTAAATTCCTACAGGCAACAGTTTTATATCCAGTTTTCTCATCCCCTTGATAAACACAATGCCTCGCAGCTCTTAAAGAGATTCACTCTCTTTGCTGTCAGCTTTTATCTGGCCCAGGAGTCCCGGGAACAGGCTGCTGTTGTCAACAGTGTTTATGTAACAGATGTATTCACGACTTACAGTACAGCTTGTCTTAATGTGTAACTTCTGCAACAATCTGCGTATCTGTTGCAGGTGGCAGGGGATGCACAATGTGTTTGTTAGTTTCTTTCAACAGGCGGTGTGGAGCAGCTGAGAAGTATAAGAGCAGCTGAAATATCACCTCCACCCTCTGCAGACAGGTGAGGCCGGCAGCCCTCATGTTGACTGTTGGTGTTGACACAGCTGCTACTGTTATGAACTTACACACGGTCAGGAGGGTTTACCACACTGTTTTGTGAGGAGGCACAACTAGGTCAATAGTGTTTCATACTGGGATGCTTTAAATGATCTAAAGTATTGCTAGGTTGGTTCTAGGACAACAATTCACACAAAAAGTATGGAGGGGGGGGGGAAAGTATTTTATGTGAGAACCTAGATATTGCTATAGACAGTAATCCTAAATACCGAGTCAAAGTTGTGACTTGTATTTTGTGTGATTTGCTTTAAAAGAGATTACTTGAAATAACGCTTTTCTGAGATAATGTAAACACACTTTGTTGACATACTTCAAGAGGCCATATGTTTAATTACGTTTTATATGCATGTAAATGGTCTGAAAGGCTAAAATCCCAACGTTTCTCTCCCACACACTCCCCCATCCATTGGAATGTTTACTTCTGTAACATAGTGACCTCACTAGGTAATACGTGTACTCCTATTGGCTAGCACTCCAACAGATTGTACACAATAGGCCAAGGGGCGGGACATCTCTAAGCGGTTGACCAATCACAAGTAAAGGCACAAAAAACTAAATTGAAGATGAGCACAATATTATGTCCTCTTTCACTAAGATGTTTATGTATTTTTATATTTGTAGATTTTACGCTATTAATTAACGCACACCGTACTTGAGTAGATCCTTAAAACAGCGTCACTATGTAGTGAATCCAAAAAAATCGATCACATTTTGACCTCAAGAATCAATGTTAAAAAAATGTTCAATCAAATTGAATCAAGAGAATCCAAAGAATTCACTCTCCTTTTCTGAGGAGTCAAAACAAGGCCTGTAGTGATGCAGACTGTAGCTTTGAAATATCAAACGTTGCCACAAAATGCCTTCAAATGGCAGCCATTCAACAATCCTGAACCTCCCTCTGTTCATTTGTGAGAGAGCAGTAATGTGACCTTTATCTGAACGCCTCTCGACGCCATTCAAAGTCCACGCCATTCAAAGTCCAAGGATGTTATAAACGGCCATTGGTCACTTGTAATGATGATGAGGAGGAATTGAAATGTCGACATCTAAATGTTTTAACGTAGTGGGAATAAAAGGGGAGATTCAGGTTTCTGTATGATAACGAGATCCTTCGGATTCAGACGTACAGCGGATTGCGTGCAGAGGATTTACTGAACTACCTCCACCTGAGTAACCCCAACCAAATATCTGTGCAGGGCTTATGGAAGGTCAGGTCACCGCGCCCCCTGTCCCCCTACACTAATATCATCTCCTCTGGTGCTCTCTATATCCATGAAATACTGATTTATAACACGCTTATCGGCACACAGCAGGACAGTTTAGCCCTGGACGGACCAATCGCGTGGCTCTCCGTTTCTCCTCCCCGGCCTTGACGCTCACCTTTGTACGTTTGACACAGCTACCTATACAGCTGGTAGAAACAAAGCAATCCCGGTGATTGCTATCCACCTGGATCCTGCTTAGTTGAGGGGGGGTGGAGTAATAAAGAAAGGAATGCGGCTCTAACGTCCGAGGGGATTATTCCTATGCTTTTTTCCCTTTGCTCTGTAACACCTGGGGGGATTTCCGTATGTATTCCTAAGTTGTTTTTATGTTTCCTCTGAAGCTGTAATCCGCCTTGTTTGGTTTTGGACGGAGTTCAGAGCTGCTTATGATGTGCAGCCACAGCCATGCGCTTACATTGAACACTAGACATGCATAACAGCTTGATCTGATTCTTTTTTCCTCTTTATGACTGGAGAAATGTGGGTGAATTCTCTCGCTTATTCGTGGCACTACTGCTCTGGTGTATTTTCAGCTCTTGATAAGGTCTGGGATTTGATTCCCTGAGCTCACACACTCAGACGTGTTTTCACTTTGAATCCAAGCAAATGCACGGGTAAGAGTTTTTCCAAAAAAGGTTCTAGATCTAGATCACAGGGGTAAGAGTGTGACTTTACACACACCCCCACTTAAACCTGCATGCTTGTCAGTCAACTGCTAGTGAACCAGATGCTCAAATCATGTCAGTCCATGTCTTAAAGGCATCATAAACATTGCAGTGTCACCTTGGTGTAATGGCAAAAGGATCGTGTTTGCACCAAACTGGGTCAATTTCATGGTGTTTGATCGAATTGTAGCATCAGGAAAACCACGGGAGTGTTTTAAAAAAGGAGAGTAGAGTGCCATGCTACCAATTTGTAGATAACAGCTAACAGCGTGGAGAGAAAACAAACACCAACATGTGTCAAGAAACACCGAGCATGAATGGTCCTCCTGCTTCCTCTGCAATAAAACACCCGAACCAAACCTCTTTGTTAATTGGCCTAATGGTCCAAGAACCCCAAAATAGGAACGATCAGCACTTTGGATATTAGTTGGCAGCAAAATGGAATATCCTCATCAGAAAAACAGAGAGGTGTTTCCCATGTCTTACATCGAGAGGCAAACTAGCTGAGAATCACCCTGAAGGCACTGAATGACCCACACAACACATACTGATGAGTTTTGTTTTTTCCCCACATCCAGACAGACATGCTTGTTCAGGAATCTGTTATAATAATAGGGCTGCTGCATGAGTATTCATAAATGAAATCAATAAGGCCCAGCAGGCAGCAGCACACAGTCTATTTTCACCCCATAATAACAATGCAGTAAACAGAGAGAAGTTGTGTATTCCCAAGAAGCATGACACATATATTTAAAGCTGCTCATTTGAATACAGACGCTGTTGCATTTCCTGCCTTTTTTTTAATGATACACACACAGCACATTCCACCGTTTTCCAGGCGCTGGAATAATAAGCCTACAGCACATATATTGGATTCCGTTTGATACATCCCTCTTTTAATTTACAGGCGTAACGTTTCATTGGAAGCATGTGCAGCCCACATTAAGCCCGGCTTCCGAGGCTGCAGACATCTGCATAGTGGTTGCACACGGCAGAAGCACCGGCTGCGAATGAAACACTAATTAATGGAGAAATTAACAGATCGCAGGTGTGTCGATGACACCTAATGACACGATTACAAACACGTTTTCTTACGTTAAGGTAATGTATCATGTGGCATATATAAAATAGCGTCTTGTATGTATGCCATGCTATTTTCTAATAGAGAATATAAAGGCTATTCATTAATACGCCCCGTTAGGATGAGAAGGACATCTTACCAGAGAGCATGACCGATGCCTTCGGAGGTCTCCATGGTCCTCTGTAGCAAAACCAAGCCGAGAAAAATCATGCCTGCATCAAACCACAGGATAGAAATCCTCCCCCAGAAGAGATTAATGTTTTCATTAATTAAACGTGCAGGGATACAGGGGAAAAAAGCCCCTCGTTCATGGTGCCTTCGTATCCCAATTGTAATTCAGCAGCAGACCTGCTCGGGAGAAGAAAGGCTTCCCTGCTGCACCGGATGAAAACCCTCCGTGTTACACCGCCGACTGAACGCTGTCACACGGACGCCCCTCCCAGATGCTCCTGCCTCAGTGTGCGCCACTTAATCCTGTCAGACTCTGTTGTGATCCAGTTGTTGCATAGTGGAGCGCAATGATCCTGAATAGTAATAAATAAATCAAACAGAGTGGATTGACATGTGAGGTGCTCAACTGGTTCCTCTATATGCACTATTCTGTTAAGTGCTTTAAAATAACACATGTGTACATATTTAATAATCTTCTTATCTTATTGTGGAATACATTTCAAATGTACGTTTAGGACCAACTTATGGTTACACATTTAAATGATTGAGTTGTCCCTATTATTTTATTTGGTATTTTTTAAGTCCTATTATTTGAAAACATATGTTGTTTTATATTATATAGCAAATGTTTCCATACACAATAACGCTGAACAGTGATAGAAGAAAAACGTTCTTCATCCAATTACTCTGTGACTACTTTTTAAAACAGTTATAATAAAATCAGTGAATTTGGTATTTTTATTTCTTATATGTATACATTTTGAATGTGATATCAACATTTTTTAGATAAAAAGCACATTTGGTTACTGAATACTAAAAATAAATTAGGCTGACGTGTTTGTGCAATTATTTTGTAAATAAAAAAACACCTACATTATTTTCAGTAAAGGACATTCTCATCGAGTTAACAAATATATGCATAATTTAAGCACCTTTCATTTGTTTTCCCCTTATTTCATTTGGTAATTAAAAACATATATTACAGTAAATTAATAGGTATTGGTTAAGTGAAGCTCAAGCCTTTAAAAAAATACATTTCTGGATTTAAATATGAATTGTACATGTCTTGCTGATCATCGCATCACTTTTAATTTCACTGTTGTGCTTTGGCAACATGGTTTTTTATTTGTCAAGCCCAATATAGGTTATTTAAATCACATAGTGTTTAATATAATGACAGCGTTTTGTGGTTCAAGCCACAGAGAATACAGTCAAACAAACCATTTTGAAAGGGAGCCTTTCCTTTTGTTTAAAAGAACAATGGTGCATAGTTAGTGTTAATGCTACACGAGAAACTGCAGCACATTACCCAGAATAGTTTGAGGGCTTTAGAGATGCTTCACTTCAGACACACATTGATGGACCTCAGATCGAAGTCTCTTATGCAATATAAAACAAAGGCGAGGCATTAGCTGCTGTTTCCACTGACACAACGCTTAATAACAAAGCTAATAACTCAACCACTCAGCCTGTGAAACACTATCCAGCTCAGTTTACTGTGACACATCATACACACCGACAAATATAAAATAACCAGATATGCACGGAAGCAGCAGCTGTGGTCATAGGTTTATAAAATAGTTCATTATTCTCGAGATGCGTTTCAGATCTAGGGAAGGGTTGATTTGCACGCAGTTGTCAGGAAGACACAGACAATCAAAATATGTCTGAATTCTCTGAATAGGTTTAATTTTTTATTTATTTAAAAGTTTAACAATAGCAATGGCTTTTCAAAGAATTTAAACTGAACTTAAACATTTCAGTGACTCGAGGAAACCGAGATAACAAACATCAACCTGATATATGTTAAGAATGCATAAACCTCCGCGTAGGTAAAGTCTTGTGTCACTCTATAAATGTCCCAATAGAGAAAATTCTATTCAATCTCGGAAAATTGAATTACTGTACAATTTACACACAACACAATATTCAAAATCAATAACATGACGATTCACAACAGAAATGGAACATATTATTTAAACCGCTACTCGTCCAAATAAATACACAAAGCCGTCATCTGCTCGATGAATTTTGGCTACAAAACATCTTATCAAGTGCAAAAGCTTCGCCGCAGCCCCTAATGATGATGCATGAAGAAAAGATGAGGTGTTTCTGCTGAGAAAAAGTTACCTGGGGGAGGAATATTTAGCTAGCAGTGTTACACTGTTCACTCGTTAGCTGTAAATTGTTCACTTACTTTTGAATTTGACTTAGCTTCACTGCACTGCGTTTCAAAAGTAACCCATTATTTCTTAACTCATAGGGCTTTGAATGTATTCGTCCAAAAAAAAAAGACCCTTTAATATCGAACTGTTCGTAACGATACACGGTGAAGGACTCCTGAAGTGTTAGATCCTGTTGTATTAAAAATAGGTAGAGGGGCTTTTTCTTTGCAAACTTCACCCTGTTATTTGGAGACTTGTCCGTCCTGCACTAACCGTTAGGTATAATTGATGTCTCGACCCCAGGACCACGACATTGCTGTTTTTAATCTGTCCTTTTTGATTACGTCGACTTCATTCCCCCACGTGGGTTTTGTATCATTTTGGTAAATTCATAGTTCACCTTTGCCCATGTTTTGTTGTTTTCCAATTGACTTAAAAACAGAGGAGGTGGAAAAAGTAAACTCATAGGTACATTTGTCATATGTCAATAAAAACATACTGGAGCACAAAACGCCATATTTTCTATTATTTTTAGGCGCATGTGTGTATAAATAATATTTTAACAGGTTAGTGCAAACACTGCAGGAAAACATTTAATGAAAGAACTGTTTTGATGTTGATTTCCATTAAATTAAAAAAAGACAAGGTGAAAAAAAGATGTTTACATGAACATAATCTGTCTCAAAGTCATATGTGATATTAAAATACCATATTCCAGCCATCCTTTTCAAAGTCTTTTTAGGCAAATGCGTGTATACACAAAAAACTATCGAGGCGTTGGCGTCCAGGTTAGTGCCAGAAGTGCAGGAAAAAAAACTCAGAACTTCTGATGCCTTCATAAACTGCTTGCATTTAAGAAACAAGTGGAGTCAAATCAACTACAAAACTAGAACTGATTAACTGGCCTAGATATAATCACAACAAGACCATAACTCGTTTTGTTCAGAAGACTTGAGGCTGCTGGGTAAATCCATTAGATCTGGTAGACGTGACCAATGTTGTTGACACGGTTGTCAGTGCTGCGGGAGAAGAGATAAAAGAGGGGGCATGGCATTTTCATTTTTGGGCTAAGAGAGATAATATTTAGGAGGAGTAAATAACTAATCAAAAGTGTAGTGATGGAGGTGGGGTGAGGGTTATCGACACCGCAGGATAACCACACAGCCAGCTAATGGATTTCATCTCGACCCGTCTCCAAACCTGCCATAACAGTCATAACAAAACAAAGAAACAGAACAGAACACGTGAGGAGAAACGCGTCCTGGAATGCCTTTGGTGGTTTTAAAAAATAATAATAATCCAGAGGTAAATCTGTGAAAATACCATATATATTATATTGTATATCACTGAAAGGAAACAAAAAAACACAAAGCTTCACTAGAGACCCGTCAAAGATCCTCTGTCCCTGCTCCAGTTAAAGTCCTTGCAGCGCTCTGCAGTTTGAACAGATGCTCACCTTCTTCTTCACCAGGAAATCACAGGTTGACGCCCGCTCCAGTATGATAGGGTCCTTTTTAAATACAGGGTATTTGGGGGGAAGTCCCTGGCACACCACGTACTCCTCCAGGCCCAGCAGCAGGTTGACCACCTCGGTGACGGAGGTTAGACGTGCCGGGTATTTATCGTACAGCGGGTGTGTGGGGAGCAGCGGCTGCTTCTGGACGGTGACCTGGTAGCAGAAGCCCGGGTCGATCAGCACGATGGCGTCCGTCAGGTTGGACTGTTTGGAGCACTGGATGATCTGCAGCTGAGGGCCGTCAACCAGGATGGCGTACCACAGGATGGGCATGACCGAGGAGCGCAAAGACTGGAGCAGCTTCATCAGCTGGTTCTCGATGTCCACACCACTGCTAGTCTGGCTCTCGGCCAAACTGAAGATCTGTGTGATCTGCAGAGAGAGGAAAATGTTTTTAAAGCAAACACAGCACAAGCCTTAGCCGTAACACAAAGAATTTCACTCAGGTTTAAGCATACTTATTCTCATATCAAATCAAATAAGCTGCAAAGTTCCCAGCGCGAAGCTAACCGTCATCCCTGCAGCACTATATCCAGACAGCTAATGTGAAAAGTCTCAGCAGGACACTTACCGTGGGGAGCTCATCTTCTTCATCCTCCTCCTCATCCTCCTCCTCCTCATCCTCTTCCTCGTAGTCATCATCATCATCTTCCTCGTCTTCTTCTTCAACATGTCTCTGACCATGTCTGCCAGCGCGTGATTTCTCTGCATCCCATCTGCTCAGCTGGTCCTGGATTGATAAGGGGGAGGTCATGAGCCTTGCCATTAGCTACAGCTTGAGACGACTAAGACAATCACTCAGACAAAACCAAGAAAGTTAAATCATATCGGATCCAATCTCAGCCGCATCAGATCTGCACATATTTGTATTTTGTGTCTCTTCTGGGACATGTCTCCATGCTTTAATGTTCAAAAGGCTCTTTATTTTTCTCATACTGCCTCTGCTGCAGCACCTCTTTTCACCCTCTGTCTGAAACCAGAGCCCAGTCTGCTCTGATTGGATAGCTGGCCGGCTCTGTTGTGATTGGTCAACAGCTTAAAGTTTTCACGCCCCTTACCCTATCACATACAATGTGTTGGGCCTCTACCCAATAACAGAAAAACTGCGACTCTGAAAAGGTTAAATTAGGGAATTAGCAGAATTCTGCAAAGTTGTCAATAGCTGAACTTTGCCATCCTGTAATAAAAAAAACTTTGGATACCACCATGATACTTGACTACACAAAGCATCACCAGATCAGATGACAAAAGAAGAGAGGGGCAACAGGGAGAGAGAACAAGCTTGGCATCCTTCAAATGGAGATCAAATTCACTTTTTGGGATGGCCTGGTGCCAAGTGGTTAAGCTGTGTACTATGTCGTTACAAAACCCCCAGATTGAGTCTGTCTGCATATGTTGCATGTCACTCTTCCTCTCCTCATTATTATTTCCTGTCTGTGTCTACGCTGTCAGACTTCGCAATAAAGGCACATATGAGCCCCAGGATTAACATATGTGCTGTTTGCGTTGCAGAGTGGGAAGGACCACACTGATTTAAGGCAAAATAAAGGAAGTCTGATGCAAAAAAAGCGAGCCATGGACTGTAATTACCATGGACTGGAAATAAACATGGTCAAACAGACAGAGCTGGAGCCAGAGCTGGAGCCAGGCCTGGATTCATCACACTGAGCCATATGGCCAAAAACAGCAAGACAACAGCAAAACAAATAAGGACATCGTCAAGGAGCCACAAGCATTGTAAAGACAGTGGTAAACAGGAGGCCCTGAAACTAAAACACAGACACACTAGTACCATTTAGAAAAAAAATCAGCATACAGTGGGGCAAAAAAGTATTTATTCAGCCACCAATTGTGCAAGTTCTCCCATTTAAAAAGATGAGAGAGGCCTGTAATTGTTATCATAGGTATACCTCAACTATGAGAGACAGAATGAGAAAATAAAATCCAGGAAATCACATTGTAGGATTTTTAATGAATTAATTTTCAAATGATTGTGGAAAATAAGTATTTGGTCAATAACAAAAGTTCATCTCAATACTTTGTTATATACCCTTTGTTGGCAATGACAGAGGTCAAACGTTTTCTGTAAGTCTTCACAAGGTTTCCACACACTGTTGCTGGTATTTTGGCCCATTCCTCCATGCAGATCTCCTCTAAAGCAGTGATGTTTTGGGGCTGTCCCTGGGCAATACGGACTTTCAACTCCCTCCAAAGATTTTCTATGGGGTTGAGATCTGGAGACTGACTAGGCCACTCCAGGACCTTAAAATGCTTCTTACGAAGCCACTCCTTCGTTGCCCTGGCGGTGTGTTTGGGATCATTGTCATGCTGAAAGACCCAGCCACGCTTCATCTTCAGTGCCCTTGCTGATGGAAGGAGGTTTTCACTCAAAATCTCACGATACATGGCCCCATTCATTCTTTCCTTTACACGGATCAGTCGTCCTGGTCCCTTTGCAGAAAAACAGCCCCAAAGCATGATGTTTCCACCCCCATGCTTCACAGTAGGTATGGTGTTCTTTGGATGCAACTCTGCATTCTTTCTCCTCCAAACACGACGAGTTGAGTTTTTACCAAAAAGTTCTATTTTGGTTTCATCTGACCATATGACATTCTCCCAATCCTCTTCTGGATCATCCAAATGCCCTCTAGGAAACTTCTGACGGGCCTGGACATGTACTGGCTTAAGCAGGGGGACACGTCTGGAACTGCAGGATTTAAGTCCCTGGCGGCGTAGTGTGTTACTGATGGTAGCCTCTGTTACTTTGGTCCCAACTCTCTGCAGGTCATTCACTAGGTCCCCCCGTGTGGTTCTGGGATTTTTGCTCCCCGTTCTTGTGATCATTTTGACCCCACGGGGTGAGATCTTGCGTGGAGCCCCAGATCGAGGGAGATTAGCAGTGGTCTTGTATGTCTTCCATTTTCTAATAATTGCTCCCACAGTTGATTTCTTCACACCAAGCTGCTTACCTATTGCAGATTCAGTTTTCCCAGCCTGGTGCAGGTCTACAATTTTGTCTCTGGTCTCCTTTGACAGCTCTTTGGTCTTGGCCATAGTGGAGTTGGAGTATGACTGTTTGAGGTTGTGGACAGGTGTCTTTATACTGATAACGAGTTCAAAAAGGTGCCATTAATACAGGTAACGAGTGGAGGACAGAGGAGCCTCTTAAAGAAGAAGTTACAGGTCTGTGAGAGCCAGAAATCTTGCTTGTTTGTAGGTGACCAAATACTTATTTTACCGAGAAATTTACCAATTAATTCATCAAAAATCTGACAATGTGATTTCCTGGATTGTTTCCCCCATTCTGTCTCTCATAGTTGAAGTGTACCTATGATGAAAATTACAGGCATCTCTCATCTTTTTAAATGGGAGAACTTGCACAATTGGTGGCTGACTAAATACTTTTTTGCCCCACTGTATGTTTGGCCTGATATATGAAAAAACAAGGTACCTGTTCAAAGCTGTTGTTGTTGTTGCTTATGTCAGGAATTCTGTCAGGGAGTCCGTTCAGCTGCCCGAAATCCAAATGATTTAACTGCAGAACAACAAAAATTAAGTTTGCATTACGCTTCAGTAAGATAAGCCTCAGGTGACAAAAACAGGTGAATATAAAGTCTATTTTCAGACCTGCATAGATGGATGGTGGTTTGTCACATTCAGTTCGTAGGAGAGACTGTTATCACTGGTAAACTCAGGGTTCCAGTTCATCTACAGCAGAGAAACATGAGTAAGAACAAACCACCATTTCTACTTTGAAGGGATTTTGTGTTTAATAAGGGGGTTGTATAAGGTGCTACTTATCCATAGTGAGTGTGGAGACACAGATAAGAAGTCAGAGTGGATGAGAGGCAGCAGCAAAATGTATTACATACCCCTTTTCAAAATGAGCTCCGCTGATTCAGATTGCTAACCACTTAAAAACTAGTTTGCTTCCCCCCCCCACCAGAGCCCGAGAGGAGCCACGTTATGATGTCACAGTTTACTGCTTTTTCTCAGATCGGCCACATCATGTAGTCTTATTTTTACAAAAGCCAGATTTAACTGGGCCCCAACTCCAAACTGGCTCTTGGTAACACCTCGTGGAAAAGGCTTATCAGTCAACTAAAAAAGGAACCACCTCAAAACGCTTGATACCAGGTTAACTTAATATTTTCACAGCTTTACCTTACCGTCAGAAAGCCCTTTCAGAAAGGGAACATGAGCTGAGTAATGTTTCTGTACAAAACATGAACTCTTTCAACTCTAGATGTATTGATAATATGTCGTGTGATGTCTGGGCCTCTATTCTCAAGCTTCCTATAGCTTATCAGGTGAAGTGACTCCATAACCCAAACGTGTACCTGGTTGCATCGCACTATTTTATTAATTACAAACAGTATTTAATTGTACATCACTGCACAATACTTAATCTCAACTCTTAAAATTCTGTTATTGTATATTTAATTCTCTACATACAGAATCCTGCATACAGTTGATCACTTTCATCCTGCCATGCATAAGTTAGCTTGTTTTGTTTATATTCTATTCATTATTCATTTTGCACTACTTTTATTTTAAGAAGTAGTATTTCTATTTTATTATTATTTTGTCTTATGCCCTTTTATAATATGTTGCACTGTTGGAGGAGCTCGGGACCTAAGATTCTCAATGCCAGAACTACACTGTAGCGACTGTGCACATGATAACAAAAATCCTTGAGGTGTCAAATTCCACATGCCTCCTTTATAGCTCATGATTCTACTTAAACTTGTGAATAAATGAAATACAATTAGTAATTTTACAGCTCAGAACACGGAAGATGCTGGTGTACCGCTGCCTCATTCGGTTATATCGTTTGTGCTACTTTGTGTAGCCCCCCCCCCGTCCACAGCAGCATAGCGCTTAGCTTCAGTGCCAGTACTCTTGTCTGTTCAGCCAAACCAGGAGCTTCTTCTTTATTTTATTGGATATGGACAGACACAATAAAAACCTTCTATGACCAAAGGCATCAGGGACTCACTCCTTGCAGGTTACTGTCGTCGTCTTCGTTGTCAGTGAAGTCTAAGCCCGATGTTCCTTTGTTTTTCTTTAGACCTGACTTTCTGCTGTATGTGTAGTGCGGTCGAGGTCTGCCCGGCAACAGTGAGCTCTCTGGCCCGAGGTCTGCTTGTCCCATCTGGTACGGCAGCAAGTGTCTCTGCCAAATGTGACAGAGATATTTAATCACCTTTACATTATTACTGGATGAGCACTTTTATTCACACTCTATAGGGTCTCACCATCGCCTGTCTCTGACACTGACGTAGTCGACACTTCTGCCTCTTCTTGTTGCTGCCTCCGAACTTTGGTTTGTCCACGCAGAAATCACACGTGCCGCAGTCTTTCCTGCAGAGACAGGCTTTGCATTCTCCACAGGACCGTCGCTTCCGCTTCTTATGCCACTGAGGGCAAGTCAAGTATATAATATGGGAGAAAGAGACATATTTAATGTAGTTATTTCAACACTGTCAGTGGCACCTTTTCTGTTGAATGAATCATGGTATAAAGGACTCAAATGTCAGCTACAATATAAATGAACACATCAGATGACAAAATAAATACATGAAACAAAAGTATTGCCAAATTTACATCACATGGTTTTCCATTAGTGACAGTAGTTGATGGAAACATGTGGTTTTAGCAAATGTGGTGAAAATGTCTTTAGTCCAATGACCAATAACCCCAGCAAAATACCAGAACTAAACATCCATGACAAACCATAGACAGCACATGTTTATTTGCGCCAGCATTAAAGCATCTTTACCTGAATGGTTTTTACATCAGGTCCTAAAATGCTAAAAAGGTTATATTATTACCTCTGTGAACGTGTCTACGCGTATGCACCTGTTGATCCCTCTTTCCTATTTCTCTTCCCTTTCACTCTTCCTGCCTGCCTGGACAACATCTATCTACTCCTTTTTCTTATGTATTTTCTGTAGCTGAAACAAAGCCTCAGTTTCAACTGGTACACCTTACTCACGGGCGGAGGGGCGGGCAGAGAGCATGAGGCATATAGTGTGGGTGTAGGTCTTCTACAGTCGGAGGGTTCAGTGTGTCCATGCCCTACTGCTTGCCTCCTTTTCAACTTCAAGCATCCTGAGAAAATGCTTTAAATTCTAAAATTGGTTATTTTTCCGACAGAAACTTTATAATAAGTCGCATTCGGCTAGATAGAATTGATATGCTTTATAAATGCTGTGACCCATCCTAGTGTTAGGAGCAGTGGGCTGCCATTATGTACTGCGCCCGGGGAGCAGTGTAGGTAACCAGTGTCTTGCTCAGGGACACCACGGTGGCACTTGGTCTTTCGGGGACTTGAACTGGTGACCTTCCAGTTCCCAGGCCAAGCCCCTATGGACTTTGCCACCACCGCCCTGCTTTGCCACCACCACCCTGCATTTCGTTGTCCTAGTACTTGTACTCTGTGCAATGACAATAAAGTTGAATCTAATCTAATAGTTGTTTTCCTGTCTTCACCACAGATGTTTTTCCCTGTGAAGGAAAGAAAAGCTGCACACTTTACCATCCACTATTCAGGCCTATAAGAGTCGCTCAATGAGGAGCAGGTTCATAAATAAACTCACATCATCATCATCGTCAGTCGACATGTCATCGTCGTCATCGAGGTCCACGTTGACGGAGAAGTTCTCTGTGTCGCTACTCTTCAGACTCAGCTGCTGTGTGAATGAAACAGTGCCAGTGAGAGAGGGTAAAAGGTAGCAATCATATTATGTAATATACGTAAGATGGAAATGTGTCTTGATTTACCTGCGAGTCCGTGACTTCATTCTGTAAAATAAAAAGGTTTTTTTAGAAATGAAATTTAAATTCAGTGTAGGGCTGCACGATACGCAAACAGTGATTGCATTATGATTCTCAATATTGATCTAGTTGAATCATAATTATCATTGAATACATATGAAATGATAATGGTAACAGTTTCAATAGGATCTTAATCAACAAAGATTTTTTGTAAAATACTATTTATATTTCTTTAGTAGAATAGGATTTGTATGCAGGGATAACTTTGCAGTTCCAAAATGACTTGAACACATATTAAGCCTTTAACAAATACTGTGCTAACTGAGATTTCAATTTTTGACTATTCCTTATTGCGCTATGATTTCAAATAAACAAGAGCTGATCATGATTTTATGCCAAAGCTTCAGTGTGTAATTTTGCTGTGATTACAGTGTTGAACATTTGGAAGGAGTATAGGATAGTTTTCACCAATAGTCATTCTATTTGAAATTCTATTTTACTAAAAACACTGGCAACGATCAAGGTTGACTTAAGGGTAAACCTTGGTCTAAACGTGACACAGATTAAATACAAATAGCAACATCATTTGACCTGCGTAGTGTAGCAAGAACCCATGATTTCATCAAACGTCTCTGGAATTTCGTTGTAAGGCCTCTGCGGCATGAAGCCCCCACTTCCAGGGCCCTGCTGGAACATAAAACAAAGCGTCAATGCAAAAGAAATACACCTCTAAATAAAAACTGTTGAGCGCCCGGGAGCTAACCTTGCGAATAGGACAAATACATTTGCGTTTCCGGCATAAGCGCTTTCCGTGTCTCTGGGCTCTGCAGTCCATTCTTGCAGTTGGCACACTGCCCACAGTTGACCGTGTTCAGGCATCCCACACACTGTCCGCAGGGAATCCACTACCAATAGCATGAACATAAATAAGAAAGCACGTTTGATAATTAACTAACACCCATTTTCCTTTCCTCTGTATTTTTCTCACATTTCATCTCTGGAAATCGAGGCATATGGTCTTTCGGGGGTTGAAGATTCTTTTCATGTCAGACATAAAACTGTCCGGTCAATTTCCGCAACTCCCCTGATATAAACCCAACATTTACACATGTACGTTCTGAATCCATGGTTTAAATACTGTGTAATTCACACATTACCAATAAGCCACATGCTAACCTTTTGGCTATTTAAACAGTTCATCCACACCACTGTTGGACAGACAATGCTTTACCTTTCTGAATCGAACCATCGGATGCTCTTTCGTCTTCGAGCTGGCTGAAATTAGAAAGAAAGAAACATTGTAGGATGAAAGCCTTCACCGGAGTTATTGCCATTATTTTTATCAACAATTTCTAAAGCTGTAGTTTCCTCAGAATCATGACGTTGCATAACCACAAACTGACATACCCCAGCAGCTGGGACAGCAGGGCCTCTTCCTTTGTTTGTCGTACCACGTGCCTATGAAGGAAATACTGCATCTGGAACAAACCCTGCAGGGAAAACAAAACCGCTCAGCATATCACATCTAATCCCCACAAACAACTCCCTTTCATTAAACTGAAAGACTTGAGTGTCTTGTTGATTACATCAGCAGCTTTAATGGTTGACATATAAACAATTAATAATGGACTAACAGTGTGTTTTCCTCAGAGCCGACTTCCCCATTTATGGAGGGGAGGGGGAGTGCTCTGGATGATGAAGGAAGTTGAACTTTATTTTTCTCTTCTGCCGGTGGTTCTTCATATTCTTGTTTTGGAATTACTACTGTGCTGTTGGAGGACAAAACACTCTGTTGGGGCGGGACGTTTTTGGGCGGAAGGTTGGGGGTGAGCCTGTGGTAGGAGTCTGGAGTGTCGGCCCCCTCCCCTCGCTCCATAAAGCTGGACTCTGAGGAGGAACTCTCCGGGACTTTCCTCTAATGGATAAAAAGAGAGGATGACTTTACTGTGAGATTCACACCTCTTAAATGTTTCAAGCTTTAAGTGCTAGAAGAGGCTGTTACCTTGGCTCTGTTGCGAACTCTCGTGGTGGGTAGTCCGCCTTCGATAAACTTTCCTGACTTGTATTCAAAGGTTGACAAGTCAACTGCCACCATCGCTGACATCAGCTCTACTCGGCTTCTCACTCGATCCCCTCGCGGACTGCAAAGAGAAAAATAAAATAAACAACCGCTAAAAACTACAATCCAGTTGTCATCTAATCGCATGCATATCTAAATATCTAAATATCTTGTTTTTTAGGAATTAGGCTTTTAAAACTGTCTTTAAACAGTTTTATTGTTTCGTCCATAAAATGTTCCTACTAAACCTAAATATAAAAATCTGTAAATATAAAAATCCTAATAACGTATACCAACACATTTTAAAAATAACAAGTACATTTAGGCTCTAAAATGTCCATCCATCTATCCATCTTCTCCCACTTTTCCGTCAGGGTCGCGGAGGTAACAGCTCCAGCAGAGAGCCCCAAACTTTCCTTTCCCTGGCCACATCAACCAGCTCTGACTGGGGGATTCCAAGGCGCTCCCAGGCCAGCGAAGAGATATAATCCCTCCACCTGGTCCTAGGTCTACCCCTTGGTCTCTTCCCAGCTGGACGTGCCTGGAACACCTCCCTAGGGAGGCGCCCAGGGCAGATCCAGTGAGTGCTGAAGGGCACAGACCGATGAAGCCATTAGGACCACATCATCTGCAAAAAGCAGTGGTGCAATCCTTAGCCCACCGAACTGCAAACCCCCTCCCCCACGACTACGCCTCGAAATCCTGTCCATGAATATCACTAACAGGATTGGTGACAAAGCGCAGCCCTGGCGGAGGCCAAACCTCACCGGAAATCGGTCCGACGTGCTGCCGAGGACCCGGACACAGCTCTCACTTTGAGAGTACAGAGATTGGATGGCCCTGAGCAGAGACCCCCTCACCCCATACTCCCGCAGCACCTCCCACAGTATCTCCCTGGGAACCCGGTCATACGCCTTCTCCAAATCCACAAAGCACATGTAGACCGGATGAGCGTACTCCCAGGCCCCCTCCAGGATCCTTGCGAGACTGAAAAGCTGGTCCGTCGTTCCACAACCAGGACGAAAACCACATTGTTCCTCTTCAATCTGAGGTTCGACAATCGGCCGGACCCTCCTTTCCAGCACCTTAGAGTAAACTTTCCCGGGGAGGCTGAGTAATGTGATGCCTCTGTAATTGGCACACACCCTCTGATCCCCCTTTTTAAAGAGAGGAACCACCACCCCGGTCTGCCACTCCTTCGGTACTGTTTCCGGCTCTAAAATGTATTAAATCATATTTTCAATGTATCCATTGCGGTACGTAGCCGTTATGATTGTTGTTGTCACATTGCACAGAAAACACAAGAGTAAAAGTAAAAATAAATACATCACATTACCTCTATCAACATTGTTGAACACAGAGTCAAAATATAAGTTACGTTCTGCACCCTGCAATTCAAAACCACGGTACATTGGATTTCTTTACAATTCACTACGCAGTAATTACCTCAAGTAATATACATCCTTCTGTCCAATGCTAGAACCTGAGCGCCGGACTACTTCTTTGCGTTTCCAACCATCTCCAAGAATTGGCCATTCTTCCCATCCTTCATCGGGATGCGATCGCTTGCGACGGGGAAGCTGAAATCTGAATTTAAAAAGGGGAAATATAAATATTGTTATATACAGCTTGTCTCTTTCACTAAATTGAGGTAGAGTTGCAATGAATCCCTAAAAAGTAGTTCAACAAAATACAGAACATAACACGATGAACTATAGAAAATAATAAGGGCATCTTAGTAAATAATACTTTACATATAATCTATTATAATCTAATCTGAGATAATGACGCACAATGTCAGGACCACAGAACAAGATAGAAGGACAACTTACTTATAAACCTTCTTGTTATTCTTCTCGCTGCCCGCCACGCTCACACTCTTTTCACTTTCTCCTGCCAGACTTTCAGCTTCATCATAGTCATCATCCTCCAGGGGCTCAAACCAGTCAACAGGGGGCTCTAAACCAGCAGCCTTATCTTCCTCCTTGACTTGTACTGGAGTTTCCTTTACAGGATCTGAGCTGGGGGGGTTTTTCTCTGTTGATATTTCTGTTTCACTGCTGATCGTCTCTGTGCTTTGTCCCACATCTTTTGCCTCTGGCTCTGTGACAGAGGCTGGTGCCCCAACTGGTTCCTCGTTCATTGTTGCACTCCTTCAAGCTCCAAATTGTATTCCTGGAAACAAATAACGATTTCCCTTAGTGTCGGCATTGCATCCCATTTAACGTTCCCATGTGTTGTCACACTGTCTGAGCATGTATCCTCAAACTATGGTTTGGTTAGATAGATGAATGGTCAGGATGGTTGACAACCTTTCAGTTTTTCAGAACCAAAACTGGAAAAAAGTCGTATTGACTTGTAGCTGCATACTGAACACAACGGTAACCTAGCTTTATGGTTGTTTGAGTAGTAAAAATGTTAGTTAAAAAGCCTGAGCTGGCCCCGGCCGTGGTGCAACTGGCTGGGGCACCTGCACCGTATGCCAGCGACCCAGGTTCGATTCCCGACCCATGGTCCTTTCCGGATCCCGCCCCGACTCTCTCTCCCACTTTCATGTCAATCTCCACTGTCCTATCCGATTAAAGGCAAAAGCCTCAGCTGATCAGATATCCATTCAAGTGTATCTAGCACATTATGTACACAGACGGATTCTAGGTCATGCTCCATTCTAATAAACATTACCTTTCATAAATAAAGCCAATATTGTCACATATCCATGGTAAACAGACTAGCACTTGATTGTTATAATAACACCAAGCTACACAAAGGTATCATCTGCCATTTGAAGTGCTGTTTTTGCAAAAAAGAAACTACACTAATACTCAGATATTGGTTATTATTTCTAAATACGTAGTTTGGCATAATCCCATATATTACTAGTAGCTACAGTAACGTTAGAAAGGATTAAGATACTAGCGACTGTCAGCGGCTGTTAGCTAGCTACAGCATCCCTCCATGGTTCATTTACCCCCCCTTGAGTCGATAATCAGTTTACACATACCTGCTGTTACGAGAGCCAAACAACACATACCTTTACATTAACATTTCCAGGATTGTTGGCAGTGTGGTCACATAAGGCACCACTTTAAAGAGGTAGAGCTAACGTAGCTAGCTTACAAACATCTAGTGCTAGCGGAAACAGTGGTAGTACCAGGGGTTTAACATTCAAGATGCTAATCTGCCTGGTCCGTGCATGTTCGGGAACCCTTGCCCCCTTCCTACAGAGACAACACTACAAACAGCAAGTTTGCATTACCAAGTAGTTTCTTATTATCTTTGTTTTTATATTGAAGTCAAATTATAACACGGGCACCTTCTATGTGTATTATATACAATGAAGTGTCAGTGTCTCTCAGGCAACGTGGTAATTCTCACATTTACTCAAGCAGACACGTGTGTATAGTGTGTCTGTTTTACATCTCTACTTGAGCTATTTCCGGTAGCAACATAGTAACCCTAATATACCACCGTGAGACTTGGTTGAATTTAATTCGTTGTTTACTCATTTCAAACGTTATTTATTTGAATTTTGTTGCCAGGAGAAAAGGAAAAAACAATAAACAAGCGGAAGGGAGTGACTTCTCTCATACTGCACTCTACCCTTTGATAGCGCTCTCTCGCCTTCAAGCTATTGTGCTGCCTTCACGGGTTATGGGAAAGAAGTGTACTGGTAGCGCTGTGTTCGTCTTAAAATAAGGATTGTCTTCACATCGGAGCACAGATAGAACATCATATCTACCATTGACATTGTTTTATCTTATAGTTTGTTCCTCTTTTGAAACTATTTTGTAGCGTTTTCTTTTTTTTTAAGACCATCTGATATGCACACTATTGGTAAACAAGCAAGAATTTAGGAGGAGCACTTGAAGGCAACGGTTCACTTTCTCATTTCTTATATATACATATTTAAAATGTACAGATATTCAGGCAATAAACAAAAATACACACATAACATTGGGGAGTGAACCATTTTTGTGATTTAAGGGGCAAAGCCTTATTCAGTTTGTAATGATGTGTATTTAAATAACCAATACATCACCTTTTCACAAGAAACATTACCCATAATCAGAAAGTAAGTCAACTGATGCATAAAACATAGCTAGGTAAATACAATACAATCTTCTTCCTTTTAAATAGTAAAAAGCAGAGAGTCAGTCAGGAAGTCCCATCACATGAGCAGTGCGGTATGAGAGGTTGAAAAGTTGTGTTTTTTAATTGTAATCTGGGTCTGTACTCAGCGTTTGGTTACTATGACTAAGTTACTAATAGTGTTTGTTGCGGGGGGAATAGTCTACCCTGCAATGTCCATCGTACTTCACTACTTTTGATGAACTTTTTATCAGCCTTTCCTTGCTTACATTCATACATGCAACCATTTTCCCCCTTTGAAAAACAGCACTGATTGTTTTGAAGATGGACCGATACAGCCACACTTCTTGGTCAGTAATTTTATTCAAAGATACATGCATTATAGAAAGGCTAAAAGAAATTCTAGAACAAATAGCAGATTCGTCAAAGTGTTTATTCTGAGCATTCATACCAAAAGCAGCTGTTATCAATCAACAGCAAGTCATCCATCGCAGTCAGGAAAATATATATATCCATTTACCTCTTTCAGTTAGTTATCACAAAAACATTTTAAAATAATTATCTAGTTAGAAAATGAGTTTTTGACCAAATGGTATCATTTAAATCTTTAAAACTCAGACAGGTCGACTACCTATCCTTGTTACTACGGAGATCAGTGGTCACGGGGTCATGCTGAATAGTTTGGTGCAGCATCAGAGCGAGCAAACCGGCTCTGTTGGTCATCGCTGTTCTGACGTTACGCTCCTGTTCAAAGAGCTCGTCCAACTTGTACCACTTGAAAGAAAAGAAAATCGATTTCTTTGACGTTTCAAATGGAAAATATGCAACATTTCCAATAAATAATCACAATTTGATGTCCGTTAAAACCAAAAGAAACATTCCCGGAGTTCGACTTACCACTCTGACTCGCTCCAGGTCCACCTCCGCTCTCCTGAGCTTCTCCCAGTTGTAATGTTTGTTGCATTTCCTTTTGGCGACCCTGCAGTAATCTCCGGTCAGCTCAAACACATTCTTCACCAGAGGACACCCACACACCTCATCCAATGGGATCTAAAAACAAAAAAGGTCAATGAATTAACCATTTACACATAAACACTAATAGGCAGCGGACTGTATGAACATGATTCTCCATTAACTGTGTTTATTACAATATGTGCACTCGTATAATCCACAGAAAAAGGTCTGGTTAATTTATTGTCAGCTGAAGACATCAACAATGTGTTCCCTCTGGAGATCATCATAACCAATTTCTTTATTTTTTCAGATATCAATTAATATTTTAGGTCTTAGCAGGATTTTTTTATTGAAATGTGGATATCATACATGTGTCTGAGGGGTTTCCACTGACCTTAGGATCTCTGGAATGTTCCGGACACAGAACCTGAAGTCTCTTACAATACGTTTTGCTTTGGGGGTTGTACACGTCACAGAAGAGTCTCGTTGCTCTGTGGAAAAGGTAAAGACATTTCAGTAAAGCGACTAAACAGGTTGAAGTTAAACATTTTGAGAGGATTCATTTCTCTTACCCTTCTATCTTTGTAGGGTACATGGAACCGAAGGAAGTCTGACTTTCATACTGTTAAGATAATCATACAGGAAAGACATTTTAAAACCAGCCCAATTGCTTTATGTTAAAGACTGTATGTTCTATGTTTAGAGGCAGCGACAGCATTTTAAATACACTCACTTTTGCGTAACATCTCTCCATGTGTCTCAGGGCCACTTTTGGATTGATGGGATGACTACAAGACACGCAGAAGATCTGCAGGTCTGTGTCCTCGCTGTCGTTTTCATTACTCTGCACACAGAAACAAAAGCATTTAATCAAAAAGTTTTACCTCTGCTCCGTTTCAGCAGCCTTAATTGGCCTTTTCATCTACTGTTTCGAATGACAAAAGAACACTCGTCTTTTTTGTCTGGGTTCTCCGAGGGCTTCCAGTTGAAAATATGTCGAATTTCTGTGCCGTATCTTCCATACATCATAACAAAGACTAAGTAGCTCATTTTTGGAAGCAGATCAGCCGGGTGAGTGTTGTGCTTTTATCCCCGAACGCAAATCCTCCTCCTTGTTAGACTGAGCGATTGAAAGCATAAACTCATTCGTACAAAGTGTGATAGCAGGTGTCTTCTGGTTGGTGCTACTTGTGAAAAACTGGTCTCAAAAAAATATATAGCAGCATATAGAGATAATAAAAGCAACAGGCAATGCTAGTGTGTCATATGCTGCCAAGATACAAGTCCGGAAATAAAGAATTACCCTGACTTTCACAAGACTCACTGGAAGCACGTGGGAGAAATAGTTACAATAAGCGGAGCCATTGCCCTCTCCCTCCTCACCTCCTCGTCCTGCTGGACCGCCTGGTGCTTGGCCTTGGTGATGATGCCTTCCAGTTCGTGGAAGCGTCGCTCCATCTCTGTGAGGCGTTGCCGGGCGTTCTGCTGATCCCGGCGGATTCGCTCCAGCTGCTTCTTGCCGTGCTCCTCGGCGATGCAGGGACTCTGCTGCCACTGCTGGATGCGCTGAGGGAGGATCTCATAGATCCGGCTGTGGAGCAAAATGTATGCAAAAGATTGTTAAACAAGGAAGCATAATAAGGATTTCCTCATTGATATCAGTCGCAAAATACCAAACTGAGGAAGAGAAGGACAAAATAAAGAGACTAAATAAGAGACTTGAAGGCAGTGAGCAATTTACCCAGCATTTCACTTTTCCAACACTAGGTGGAGCTATAGTACTATCAGGAAATAACAAACTGGGATAAAAACAGCTTTTGGCTATTTGGTTCCTAATAACAAAAAATGATTCCTTTTTTTTTTACTCGTAAATTAGTGAACAGAAGATACATTAGACTCCTATCTAAGCGATGTTGACTTTTTAAAAGTTCTTCTAAGCAGGTATAGAGACTTAGGGGTGGGAGAATATAGATTGCAGATCTATTGTGGATTGCTAAAGTTGTGGTGAATTTAAAAAAGACACGTCACATCTGAGATGGAATCCAAATCTGAGATGGTTTCTTAACAAGTGATTCCAGTTTTAGTGTCATTCTAAGCATATTCTGATGATATTATACAATATGGTGAATAGCAATTATTCCTATGGATATCCAAAATGAAGTATCGGACCTGATAGAAGCAACATTATTGCATGAATGGTGAAAGTAGTAGTAGTAGTTCTTACTTGGCGGCTAGCTTCATGCCGCAGTCCTCGGAGCAGTATTTGGAGTTGACTCTTGTTGGCTGCACACAGCTCGGCCCGAGACACTGACGCTGCCCCGTGCTGTCCCGGAGCTCGCCTTTCTCACTGGATCTGGTTTTGTCTTTGTGCTTCTGCTTCTGTTTGTGCCGCCGTGACTCCTTCTAGATAATTTAAAAAAGAAGGAGGTGTTATAATGTACGTTACTTTCATTTACCTTACCTGGCAGAACCTCACATATTGATGATAATAGTTCAATGAGGGAACTTACTTTCTTGTCAAACTTCTTCTCTCTTCTCTTGACGTGCTTCACCTTCACAGCTTTCTTACGCATGACAGGACTGAACGGCGCCTCATCATCTTCATCACTGTTCCATGCCTGGGTGAGGAGAGCAAGAAAAATAAGACTCAAGATCATTTTTCAGATTAAATGATTCTACACGATAAGATATTGTTGAGTGTTTTTCTACCATGTTGTGGTTGTTGTTTTTTTTCCCCATTGCCTTGTACTTCTGGTAGAGTTCCTCCTCGCTGTCGTAGTCATTGGAATATCGCCTCCGTCTGTTTTCTCTTCTTTCTTGCAAAGACATCTCCTCGTCCTTCACACGCAGCATTTTCTGTACCAAACAAGAGGCCAAAGGTGTCACATTTCCAGAGTTAACTCAAGGGAGTGCACAAATACATCAGTTAACCGCTTCAGGGAGGAAAAAAAATCTCATTTTAAACCACTCTTTGGGTCTGAAAAGGTACCTATAATATATTATATGCATGATTATTTTACAGAGCACTGCTACTTTAGGGGACAAGAATATTTTGTCTCTCAGTTTGAGCATGGTGTTTCTAAAAACTACTAAATTAAATGTATTGCATCCATTCTAAGACATTAGAATGACAAAAAAGTTAGTCACATGAAGATGAAAACCTTAAAAAATGGGTGGAAATGTTAAATGTACTTCTACACTTGAGCTTGTATACTTATGTTTGTAAAGAAACTTGAGATGTAGTGACTTACCCTGGCTCGGACCTCACACTGCCTGAACCTGCACTTCTGCCTGATTTTGTTGGGGCCTCCAAACTTCTTCATGTCCTTACAAAAGTCACACGCGGCGCAGTCCTCCGTCCTCCTGCAGGGCTCACACTCCCCACACATACGAACAGAACGCTTCACCTGAAGAAAAGCAAACAATGGACAATAAGAGCCATTGCATCCTAAGAAATGTGCATTGTTTTACATCCTACATAATGAATACGTGTCCACAAAGTTCATTTATTAGGTTTGGAGTTTAGAACTTCAGAGAAAAACTATAACATTGAAGAAGATGAAGAGCAGTCAAATTGACAGTTGGAAAATAGGGCTGCACAATATATCAAACATCTATTGTAATCTATACTAGCATTTGCAGAGTATTGCAAAGACTGCCTGAACTGCCATAAATGCTTGTCTATTTATTGAACCATAGATTTCTAATCCGCATGTTAATATAAGGGGATGCTCTAGTGCTCAAGATGAATTAATAATAACAATTTGAAAGATCTCACTCTATATATTTTGTAAGTATTTTTTTATGCTCTTTGGATATTGCAGTCAAACCTAAATATTTAGTTCAGAAGTACGACTTACTTTGGATCCACGCCGCCTTTCACTCTTATAGTCGGGAGTACTCGGGGTGCTGTACTGTCTGTCGGATCCTCTGTCATACTCAACCTCCTTCTCTTTGTTTTTCTTTGTTCTGTACTTTATTTCCAGTGATGGGTTTTTACCTGGTGACAGGGAGAATGACACAGGAATGTCACGATTATGTGAAGTACTTAATATAAAGCATGGCACTTTCAAATGCTGTGATAAAAGACAAAAGGTTTTCTCAGTACCTTTGCATCTCATGCAATACCATTCCCTGATTGCCTTCGCCATCTTCTCAGTGATGTTAATGCAGTGGCCATGGAACCACTCGTTACAGTTATCACAGCCACTGTCAGTGGGAGAAGCACATGAAGGAATGAGTGTATGAGCATTGGTGCATCCATATGCAGTGATGAAAGAAACTGGACTTACATCATGAAGCAGTTGATGTCCGGTTTTCGGCAGATACAGTACAGTGGTGCGTTCTCCCCGTCCATACTGCTGTTCTCAGGCCCTGGTGCATGGTCAAGGTCAGACATTTCACTGTCCTGAAAAATAGAATATGTGTTATAACACACATAACAACTGGTAAAAACATAAATACAAGACCTGCATAACGGACTGCTGAGCTGCAGGACATTTTTCCTCAAAGGCTAAAGGCTAAACAAAACAATATTTGGGTTTTCACAATACCACTACTTTGAAGAGTAGCTCTGCTGTAAAACAGTTTTGCTGCTCAGTAACTGGGGATCTTTCCTATCAAAAGTCCCCTTATGTCCCCCCTTGAATTTCCTCCCCACCATACAAGTTCAACAGTATGAGTAAATTAATCTCCAGTAAAATCAAACAGACCCTTCTTCCTGTTGCTGTAACAAAACACTCCTGTTTCTATACTTTGAGTCAAATTAACACAGGGTTATTACACTGTAAAGGCCAGAGCATGGTGTTTAATATTAAAACTAGGCTTAGCTGTATATTATTCATATTGTCACATCCAGCTAGAAAGACTCGGTTTGTTGATGTAAGGATACTGTTTAAAATAGTGGTAGTTGGCAATGTAACCAAAAGACGTACAGTAAACCTTAAACTCCAAGGAATATTAAAAACAGCTGTGTTTATCTTTCACTAACAATATTTATATTTATATATATTTCCTTTTATTTCGTTTTTACTTTCTGTTTTGAGATGTTTATATTTAATATTGAGTCATTTTTTTTACTATGTTCCCTTTTCACATTATGTGCAAAGCCTTGTTTATATGCTGCTTTGATAGACAATCCCGATCGGGGTTTACAAAGTAGATCTTATCTTATTCACACACTGTATGTTACTGTTTGTGGCTCTGTTAGCATGCTAAGTAACATTAGCCAGTTAGCATCAGCTAGCTAAATGTCAGTTAAAGGCGATTAACTAGCCTTCTTTGCTGTACCACATATAAACTAAGTCACCACAAGTATATTGAATTTAGCTAACGGTGTAAATTCATTTTTGGGATTCAATTGGACCTATATTTACACACCTAAAAAGCTAACTAAATAGCATCACAACAGTCTCCTTTGGGATGTAAACTTATGGCCGTTTGACGTTAACGTATTCTTGTTTTTTTAACATTAGCTAACTTTGATATAAGGTGTTTCTATCGTTTACTTACCATTTTGGGGGATCTTTAATCCTTGCACGCTTGGATCGTTCAACAATTATTAATGTAAAGACAACAGATGCAACATCAAGACAGTGAACGAATTAGCTTGATAGCTAGCGTTCTGTTAAGATGTACACGGAAATAACATCGGTCACTCTCGGCTAAATTCGTTACTACTCGTAAATATACACCAATCTCATTGGTCGTTGGTCAGTTGTTCTTCTTCTTTGGTGGCAAATTAACCATCCAACGGTGCGCTAATGCCACCTGTCGGATTGTTTGAGAAATGCGTTTGTTGCGGAGAATATACTAAACATAATTCAAATCAGTGATTCTTCTATTATTGTCGTCACAATATATATAGAATATAGTTTAAATATGTGGAATATAGGATGAAAAGATAAGAAGTGTATTGGTAATAATGCTGATATCTGTGTACTTTAGTTCCTATGAGAAAGAAATGAATACTTTTTTTTAGGAAAGTCTTGTCAGAAATTGCTCCAAAATAAAAAAAAGGAATAGAATAATTCCTCAAACTGTATAAAATGTATGATATTGATAATGAATGTAATATTGCACACGATATTAAAATAGTACAGGAGGAAGAATACACATACATTAAAAAGCAAAGACATTACAACCATTCTTGTTTCTGTTCTCACACACACACACACACACACACACACACACACACACACACACACACACACACACACACACACACACAACCAATCACACACACACACACAGATAAAGAGAGAGGGGGGGGGAGAGAGAGGAGCTGTTATGGTCTTTATGTTGCAGTTAAACCTCCAAAGCTGAGATTTCACTCAGGGATGCATCTACGACAAACGCTGCACAGTGGATCGCCTACTTTTACAAAATGTCATGAGAAGTGAGTACAATTGTATATCACAATATTCTCCATTCAGAGAGGAATAATGAGAAATAACCACAGTAGGCGTTGGATTCCTGTACATGACAGCAAATAATCAAATCTAATTCATCTTTAATTTTCAATATTTGACAGCTTTTATCTATTATCAAATTAACTGAATAATATTTCATTGAATTTAAAACCTTTTAAATTCACTCATTCACTTTTACACACGCTAAATTATACCCTATTTACATCTTCGGTATCACCTATAAATTATTTCTGTATTACCTAATAGAAAGTATTGGTATAAGAAAGAAAGAAATAGTGATTCTGATCAAATATTTGAGATAGTTGCCCTAAGGTGTTTTCTGTTTTATCTGCAAATAAAATATAAAATCTGCCAAGATATCACAGGAAGTAAGTATTACTTGAAGACATGAATTATTGATGAAAAATCAAATGAAGGTCTCACATATTCATATAGCTGTCAGGATATCCCTGTGCTGCCTCTCATCATTGTAAATGTTTGGAAATGCTGATTAATAATAGATTAACTTCTCTGCCATTTCTGAAATGTCCACTCATCACTAACAGCTATGAAACCTGGGTCTGCGGTGAAAATGATGTGGTGTAATTTCATAATATTAAGTGAATTATAAATAAGTAACTAAGGAAGGAAGGAAGCACGGATGGAAGTAATTAAGGTTATGATTTATTTAGTTTCATTCATAGAAGTGAAAAGATCCATTTTACAAATTAATATTAAAAATGAACAGAAAATTAATAATATATATAGATGAAAATATATGAGTAAAAAAAGTGTATTAAAAAATATATATCCATAAACTACATTTTTAAAAGTATGTATTTCTTATTCTGATTTCTTCCTTCTCCTTTTTTTTATAGTTTGTCTCAGATTAAATGTTCCTGATTGGTTGTCTTTTATTTCCCAAACTTGAAGCAGGATGGATGGAAAACTGGATTGTCTAGCTCTAAATGAAAAGATGGATTATGTTAATGAAGTCAAACCGATTATCTGTGACTCACCGACCGCTGCTTCAGAGTGTCCCATTTTACCTGACAACTCCATTGCAGATCTAAAGGGTAAGTTCACAAAAGACAGGGTTTTGTTTGGCTTTAAAATCAAATAAGTTGTCATTATATTGCATTATATATGCAATTGATATACTATCTTATGTAATTACTGTGTGTCTCTGTTTTGGAGTATTCATCTATATTTCTGTTACTTCTACATCGATAGTATAGAAAATACTGCAGTGACGCAATACTGCATAAATGTTGTAAAATCCTGCAGTGAAAATGTAACCTAAGCAAAAGAGCAACCGTTTAAGCATGATTATATACTCAAAGTATATATACATTGCATTCTGTATACAATATACTGTATATATGTATTACCATTCATAATATTTTTTTAAGGTGTGTTTTGCAGCTGGTAGGGGTTAAGCTAATTTCATTACTGTAAAGATTGCTTTGTATTTTGTGAATTTACTTGAAGTATTAACTTCTCATTAATGCAAAGTAACTAAAGCTTTCAGATGAATGTAGTTTATTTAAAATTGCAGAACTATCTCTGCATTTAGTGGAGTCAAAGTATAAAGTACAAGAAAGACAGAGTAGTCAAAACCTAAGTAGAACCTCAAAATTCTACTTGGGTACAGTAAGTACATGTATTTCCAGCACTGTTTGGCACTTTGTTAAAAGTTGAACTTTCTTTTCTCACAGGGTCTTTGACTGAAGTCACAATTTTTTCAGAGCACATCTCCTCATCAAGCGACATCCCAATGAATGTTTTCCCAACAGTAATAGGTACCTTAATCTATGAACTCTTTATGAATCGCTATGTTCTTCTCAAAGCAGTTTTCCTGAAGATTTGTTCATTTTTTATGTCCGGTGCAGATACCCACTTGCATAAAAACCCAAAAGGTGGAGAGATGGTAGATGTCTTCACCTGCAGCTCTGTGGAGCAGCCACAGCCTCCGAGAGCCCTGCTGTCCTCCCCCAGGGAGGCCTGCACTGTGCATGAAATGAGTCAGACATTCACGTCCATCAGCCGGAGTCAAGACAGCCTCAAAACCACAACCACAGTCCACACTGAGCCCGATACTGACGGTAAGGACACACAAAAATACTTATTGAATTAATAACGATAGACAAAACGGATTTTTTGAAGATCCACTTCAACATTTTAAATAAGCTAGTCCAATATGCCAATCAAAAATCATAATGCCAAGCATATTTATTGTTGTATATAATCCCACTTTAGGGCTGATGCTGTCCCTTGTTATGTTGCTTTGTGCCACGTTGTAAAAGCGTGTGGCAACAGTCCAACAGAAGTTGGTTTGAAAATGTATTTTTTAGAAAACTTTTAGGGGCCCTTTTATGCTTTTGGGGGGGTTATCCCTCTCCTGTAGTGTGGGATATAGGTTTTTGTGCATGTAAAGTGTCTGCAAATTTCGACTTTTTGGAAATTCCGACTATTTCTTCAAAATTAACACTTTCCTAAAAATTCTGCATTATTTTCAAATGTCTGACTTTTTTTTTTCTGTAGTTCCACTTTAAAATGTCCCACTATTTTTTTTCCTTTCTATTTTCTTGTCAAAGTTCAGATTTTTTTTTCAAATTTTATTTTTTTTAATTTCCGACTATTTTTCTTCAAACTGATCACTTTTATCCTAAAATATCTGACTTTTTTCAAATTTGGGAAATGTTTTCCACCTGTCTGAAACGCCTCCATTGGAGTGTGTTGTTTACTTCCCTAACATAGTGAAATCAATATGTAACACTTGCGCTTCTATTGGCTAGCACTCCAACACATTGTACGTGACAGGCTAAGGGGCGGGACATTTTTAAGCCGTTAACCAATCACAACAGAGCCAGCCAGCTAACCAATCAGAGCAGACTGGGCTCTGGCAGTATGAGAAATACAAACCTTTTTCAACATTGAAGTCTGTAAACATATCTCAGTAGAGGCACAAAATACAAACATGAATCTGAAAATGATCATAATAGGGCCCCTCTAAATCTTTTGTTCTTAAAATGAAGCATTCCTCTCTTTTCCTCTTTCCCTGAGATATTTGTGCTGCAATCCTTCTGTCCTGCCTCTTCTGTCACCCGCTGGACTGTTTCCTGGCCGTGATGAGAGGCTGCAACGGGTGCATTTGGTCGCTGTGCTCCGTCCTGTGCGGCTGCGAGCCCAGCAGCCTGCAGCCTCTCCTGGACGTCACCCGGAGCTGCGACCTCTGCGGGTGTCTGGGTGTTCGCTGCTTCCTGTGCGACTGTCCAGCCTACGACATCTGCCTCCAGGCCACCGAGTGCCTGGACCTCGCCATGGAGATCTCCCAAATGCTTTACCACTAAATGCAGCAAATAACCACAAACACAGGAAATACATGGGAATCATTTATTTGTTAAAATCTTTTCCGAAAGTCAACTTGTAGGGACACAAATGCTACCAGTTTATGGTTAACAGTCAATGTTAGCACTCAGATAAATGTCAAGGTATCATTGTTAATATATTTTAGAGGAGATTAAGTACGATCGGTAAAAACTCTCATCTTATGGGACTAGGAACAACGTAATTTTGAAGCACTTAGCTATGTAGTAGAGCTCCAAATCAATCAATTTAACCACCAAATAGTTAAAATATTTGTGGCTGCTGAGTAGTTTCAAATGAATGCAAGTCAATAACTTGGAGGGTGTGCCGGAGGAAAATGAAATCAGTCTGTCAGTGTTAAGAAAACACACATTAATTTACTGTACACAAGGTCGCGTAAAGCATCTGACAAATTAAAATGCCTTTCTAATCTTTGTGGCTATTTTATTGAGTAATAATATTTGCATTGCAGGTTTCAGACGACAAACAGTTATACCTTATCGTTACAGACGTGAGGCTAGTGGTTGGTTTAACAGAAGGTCAAAGCCCTCTGAATTCAAACTACAATGAGCGATAGTAAAGTATTAGATATATCACTTTTGATCGTCCCAAAAACAAAATAAAAACAGAAGCCATAATCTTTGTAGAACCAGTAAAATCACCCAGTGACAAACAGCGACTGACAACACGGATATGAGTCAGAAGAGGCGACTTATATTAAGGTATAAAAACGTAATGAGCTACAGTACGGTTGTAAAACATGATCTCGTTCTGTCTTGCATTTCCATTGACTGCGTGAATATAAAATAAAAAAAGCTGATTTGTAATTTGTAGCTACTCTGGAAGAGGTCCTGCTTTGGCTAACTAGCTGCAGCAGCGAGTGATTTTCCATTGCTTTTCATTTTTATTACAAATACATGCAACCCTGGGCATTATCCGTCCGTTGTGAGTGATAGTAATAAAAACAGACAAAAGCTCTCATAAAATGCATAGACTGCCTTAAAATAAGGTGCAATAAAACTGCTCAAAATAAAATATTCTTATGTACAATATGCGGTAAATATTTCACTATGTGCCAATTCACTTTACATAGATCCCTTCTGTAGCTGCTGGTGAGACGGACCAACATGGAGCAGCGTGACACTGCTATAAACAAACCCTGATTCCAGTCACTTGAGAAAAACTAAATATGACGCATGTCCTCATCTTCTTAATTTGTTTGTTAAAAAATAAACCTCACAGCTTTCTTCCCTAAGTATGAGCACCTAATAATCTCAAGCAAACTTTAAATCCCTCTTATATCTCTGAAGTAAAATCTATGTATAGAATGTTTTATCGCTTAATCCATGCCCCTATTATACAATATTCAATTTCTTAGTAAGATTGCATTTAAAAACCCAGACATAATCATCTGAACAGCTCCAAACAGGAACAATAATAATAATAATAACAATAAGGTCTGTATGGCGAACGAAATCAGGAATAACGTACTTTGTCCAATGTGTGTTAGTTTTGATCTTAATGTTTCAGTCCTATAAACAGACTTGTGTTATTTTAGGATACACGTCCCGACATTCTCGTCCCTACAGACTGTCTCTGAGACTCGGGGCTCATCATAAGTCCTCGTCCATTTCCAGGCTGCTCCTGCGACTGCTTGCTTTCGAGGCACCGGGCGACAGAGGGGAGAAGAAAGACTCCCCCCCCCTATCCGGAGACAGGGTGCACCCGTCGTCCATAAGAATGTCTCCCAAGCTCACGTCGGGGTAGAACGCCGAGGCCGAGGCGTCATCCAGCTCGGCAAAGCTCAGGCTGCCCAGGTCCAGGGGGCTGCTGATGGTGACTCCCACGGGAGAGTCTGAGGAGGGCGGGGACAGGAAGGAGGTCGGGAGAGGCTGTCCGACGCCGCCCAGATCCAGGAGGTTCTGGGAGGAGTGTCCTCCCCCGCTGGGAGGCAGCGACTGGCCGCTCTGTGGGAGCTGCTGCTGCTGCTGCTGCTGCTGCTGGAGCTGAGAGGGGTCGTGGCTCAGGCCGTGGAGCCGCGCCTGCATCTCCAGCTCCTGAAAGAGACGTTGGTATTTTTACATGCAGATGCAATAGTGTTCTAAAACCCGGAAATTGGTTAGCATTTTACCACTTCTGTTTCCATTACATTTCATTTAGCTGACGCGTTTTAATCCAAAGCCACAGACAATGAGTGCAATAAACCTAAAAGAGACAAACTCAGAACAGAAAAAGAGCAGATACTGTATTTTCACTTCAAAAGAGCAAAACCCTTGTAAGTGAAATGAAGTTATCATTTAGTTTTTAGTCAAAGCTTTTTACTTTTAGACATTGCACTTAAGTTTTAAAAATCTCAAAAGTGGTGTGAATATGTCAAGACAATGTATGTATGTTATTTGTGTGGTGGTCACAGAGCTTATTTTCTGAAATATTTCAAAACCAATAGTAACGTTTCCTTGCTTTTTGCCTTGCTATGCTAACTTCTGGGTCAGCCTATAGTAATCACTTCACCACTGTATATCCTGAAATGACTGAAAATGAAATCATGTTAGCATAAATAATCTGCTACAATATTTAACATTGGTACACTCTTAATTTATGGTGCATTACCGCCAACAACTCTCCATATGTGCGATTAAATGACTCCTCTCACATGAGGCATGGCCAGGAACATTTCAGTAAACAGAAGTCAAGGTGACTTATCTGTCAACAAATGACAGTTTCCTGCTCCTGAAAACAGTGACAGTGTAATATGTTACGATCTCTATATTTGTCAGACCGGTCTGTGTTGGAGCTTTTGCATCAAGCAGTCTGTGGACTCACTTATCACTGTGGCCAAATTTAACTACAACACCGAGCAGCTGTTGTTTTCAAGTCTTGGATCTTGGCCTCCCTCTAACACAGCTGACAAACAAACACTGACCTGGATGCGTAATATTAGACTGTGGTTCGCGAGCTCCAGCTTTTTCTGACGCATATCGATATCCTTGGCTCTCTGCTGCTCCTTCTGCAACTTCCTGATGTAGTCCACGGAGGCTTTCAGGATGGTGCCTTTATTCCAGCGCATTTCGCTGACGTCATTGTGATATCAGTAAACATATATTGTAGTGGCAGGGAGAAAAGGAAACACAAAGAAGAGCAAAGCAGATTTTTACTACACAACAGTTGCAGGGAGCATAGACTGTATTAACAAAGTGGGCGTGGCCACAATGACACTGTTTTGAAGCTTGGCGTTTGGCAACTAACCATTATTTACTTTTTTTGTACAATCTACCAACTTTTTCAAATATTAATCGTCTATAAAATGAAAGAAAATTGAGAATAAAATGTAATCCTAGTTGCTAAAAGTTTTGAAATGGTTTTTTTTGTCATTAAAAACCCCAAATATAAAAAAATAAAGTCTAGAAAAAACTGGAAATCCCCAAACCGCAGACATCGACGACAGCTTTTTGTGCCTTTTCACTGATTTTGCTTTGTAATGATTAATCAATATAATAAAACAATAATAATAAAGCTATATGCTGCTTTATCCTCATGGTACTCGAAATGGGACTATCATCTACCAAAGTGAACATAATGCCTGACCGAAGAAGACTTGTTATTATCTATTAAAACCCTAAACTCAATTTGGAAAATCAGGAGATAAATTAAGTTTAAAAAAAAGCAGGATCATTTTCTCATTGGCTTTTATGCAATTGGAATTCTTTTCGAACCAATTCTATAGAAGTCAATGTGAAAAGAGCCATATATTTAATGTTGGCAATTATTTAGAAAGTATGTTTCAGGTCACAGAAGCTACGTCCACTGGTTTTCTATGTCAGGGTCTCAATTTAAAACTTCCTATCCTGAAAAAAATCAAACTCTGCTTACGAGTCACTTGACTTGGGTATCAGCGTGCCCAGCTCCTTTATACGGTCGTTGATGTTGAATCTCCGCCTCCTCTCGACTGTAGACAAGCAAGAAGAACAAGTCAGTATGGAAAGAAACAGTTAGAATTACCTTTAACAATCAGTTAGCACTATGCAAGAACTGTGAGACACATGTCACATGGACTGGGATATTCTTGAGCACGTCTGCACGCACTGCACGTCACCTTTGCTTATTGCATTCATAGTGCTCAAAATGGTTGAAATAAATCTGGACTTACTGAGGTTGTGGTTGTCTTTCTTCTGTCTTTCTTTCATTATCGCTTTGACGTCTGCATCTTGAAAGACACATTTATAATGAGCTTCACAATTCAATATTAACAAACTTTTAGTCATCGTAAACATTTCATTTTAAGACAAGACGCGTGTATAAGATACATTGTATAAGCGGGTTACCGTACCAGTAATTTCCCTTTTAATTTGTGGAAGATCAGCGGGGCAGGAGTTGCTGGCAGTGAGAGTGGGAGCTGCCATTCCAGGACTGTGGTAAACATCCAGCAGATTCCCTGGGAGCTGCAGGAAAAATAATGAGTTAAAATATATTTATTATGAATATAGTCATCAAATGTGGAGGAGCACTCAGATATAAGTAAAAATATTAACACCATACTGTAGAAAATACTCTATTACAAGTAAAAGTGCTTAACTTGAGTTAGATATACCTAAAGAACCTACATTAAAAGTACTTTTATTCAGAATGCCAATTTTCTTAATGAAATACATACACGTGTTGGACTATGAAAAGTGATCCATTCATAGGTTGTTCATTTCCTGCAGCTGTTGAAGGTAGAACTACCTTACATGACTTTGTATACTGTTTCTTAATCCGTAAAAAGTACATCTTAACTCATTAGATGGTTACTTATGTAGTCAAACAAATACATAGCATTTAAAATGACAATGCCTGCTTTCAAATTGTAGTGGAGTAGAAATATAAAGTACCGCAATTATACTTAATGTAGATACTTGAGGTGAGATATACCTTTTTAATCCCAAATTGGGAATAGAGGATAAACAATTATACAATATAAACATCTGAAAAAAGCAAATAAAACAGAACTAAAAGAGTGAGAATATAAAAGTTGACTGTGAAGATGAAAATATGTTAACAATCTGACAAATACATTTCAGCTTACACAACATAACACTACCATATTATTAGATTTAGTTTGCAAGAATGGCATATTAAATGAAATGTAAAGTGAGAAGTTATAAGTCTATCTAATAACTGAGAAACTATGGAGCAGTGAGTTCTCTGACAGCCAGATACATTTATCTACTGCTGATTTCCAGAAACCTAGTGTCCTAAGTGTTCCCCATTCTTGCATAAGAGTTCTAATCATCTAAAAGTTAGTTTCTGTCGTATCAGATACATGTTATTACGTGTTGCACAGAGCAAATGTGTTGAAAGAAAATCCTAAATTTGACCAACAGATGCCCTTTAGGATTAAGCCCAAACTCCAAACATTACATTACATATTTAAGGATAACAACACCTTTCTAAAGTCACCAAAAAGAATTACCTCAGTGTATTTTTTTTTCTTCTCTTCCACCAGCATCACCATAATCCTCATATTTTGTTTTCCGGCAAATTGTTGGCAAGCTCTTTTTCTTTTCTCACAAACTACTTGTTAACCCAGCAGTTATGAGGAACTTTTTTATGAGTGCAATCCTCTTGGTTTCACTTCTCCCTGTCCTCTGATACATTCACCCCGCCCAGGCAGCACTTTTGTGATGAATAGTAACCAAGTGCCAAAAGTATATATTTGCTTCTACGACTTCTGAATTCCACACACAAAAGAGACCGTCCATTCACAGAACAAACACTTTGGCTACAAAAAGTTTGTGGCTTAACCCTGAAATCCAGTGATTACCTGTCACTGAACACCAAAAAATGAAACTCTAGAGAAAACGTTAACAAAGGAAGTTGTTCAAATAAATACATTGATCTCCATACCGTGCTAGGTAACTGAAGTCCTGAGTCAATCAGCGAAATGATGTCGTCATTAAAACTGGATTCAAGACTAATGATGTCGTCGATCACATCGTCAATCTAGATAAAGCAGATGAGAGAAAGGGTTAAATGTGTCATAGCAATCAAGATGTATGTACATATAGTGAGCTTTGTAATCTTAAACTTACAGTGTAAAGGCTGACACTTAACATTTAAAACATTTGAACTAAAGTGGCCTGATTTCAAAGAGGCGAGCGTGTGCAAGGGAGGTGCATGGTTAAACTGTAGGTGCAGTATTTAACATCTTATTGTGACAACAGGCCAACAGGGGTACGAGGACAAAAGGCATGCATCAGCGCGGTGGGACCTTCAGACACATCATTGCAGAGCAAACAAAAAGTAATTAGCTAGAAGTGAGCAGAAGGTTAGACATTTAACTTCTCCAAATTCGCACTGTAAGTCTGCAGAAAGGCAACTGTTAACAGGGTTGTGCAATCTGAAAAGTGAAAGCAACACAACAAGTTAAACTGCTGTTATCAAAGCAGGAATTTCCCATACTTCCTCCTTGTTGGAGCTGATGTTGAGCAGGGCCATAGGACTGTTGGGGGCACTGCTGGCTGTATGAGAGGCGGCTTCAGGGGCCGAGCTGGACTGCGGCACAGGGGACACACCCATGGTCTGAGTGACCGCGTTGTTGCCCAGAGTGGTGGAGAGGTACTGCTTCACCTGCTGCCTCTGAGCCTGCTGGATGTGATACTTGGTGGGGTTTTCCAAGTGGGTCTGCACCTGGTCATTTAAAGAAGAGTTTAATGTTCTCACTTTTTTTTAAAATAATGAAACAGAAGTGATACAAATACAAACATGTGTCTATGCTGGGAAAATATCTATCTGCAACCGTACTAAATCTACTCAGTTGGGAATCTTACATCGCACACATATAACACCTGCTCTCAAAAACAAAATGGATATGAATTAATTTCCGCTCTGCAGTAAATGTTACTCTGAAACTGACGATCTTGTTCACTGTTTCTGGTCATGTGTGAAGTTATAATGCTACTGGTCTGGTATTGTGAGAGAACTGTTTGTTATTTCTGGTGTTCTAATAGAGCTAAACCATATGTCCCACGTGTGGGTAATAGTAAAGGTTGGGGATCCTTATATTGTCCAGTGTTTAATATTTCTTACTCTTAACTACAGTACGTACCATGTAATGCCTGAGCTGTTGTGTGCTGTGTTGTATTTGAAAAATGTAAATGTGAAACACTTACTTTGAGCACCTCCACAGGCACCTGTGCCGGAGGCGGGCGGGGAGCATTTGGGGGCAGAGTGACAGAGATGGCTGGAGTGGAGTCAGAGGCCCGGAGCTGAGAGACGGAGGCCTGCTGCTGGGCCTCACGTCTCTCCTGCTCCTGGGCTTGTTCTCGCATCAACTGCTGCCGAAGCAACACGCGTGATGACATGCTTAAGGAGCGCTAACCCAGATCTAGGAATGGAGCTGTAAAACAAAACAAAAGGAGAATTATAGATGTACAAGTATGTCATGTTATTCTATTAATATTAGAGATAAGTGTTTTAGTGATCTTAGAACTATCCAGATGTTAGGTCCACTATTGGTAAATACATGTTAATTTCCAATAGAAATGTTGTATTTTCTTATCATTTTGAAAAAAAATGTAGCAATTAAAGTTCCCAATCAAAGAATGTTTCGCAACATAATCAATCAGCTTGCTGAGCCTAACGCTGGTGTTTTACAATAGATAATCAATAATTGCAATCAAAATATATCATACATATTTTTTCTGAAACGCATTCTGCATAATGAGTACTTTTACTTTGGGTCATTTTAAGTAATTGTATTTACTTTTTTACTTGAGAAACATACTTGAGAACATAAGTTGTCAGAGCCGTTATGTCCGCAAGCTGTGGTGCTGTCTCTATAGAACCACACTGTCAACAAACTGTAAAAAGTCGCATTACTCCATGACATGTTAATGAATGTTTGGGTAGATTAACGAGCCATTAAGAGAAGAACTGAACATGAAATGGTTAGCTTTGTTAATGGTAGCCGTTTTCGCAATCTCTATTCTTGGTGAGTTCTAATCTTGCGTCATGACAGTTTGACAGCTCAGTGCTGCTAACGGGCCCACAACAACTAAAGCTAAAGCTATGTAATGTTAATATTTACACCACCGACTATTGAAAGTGGTTAAGCTAACGTTACCTACCAGTCGCTAAATGTAAATGTCGTAAGAATGCTAGATATTTATGTTGAAAGCAGTCGTGTTACATCAGAGTCACGTCAAAGTAAAAATAGGAAGTTGCTTTCTAGCTAAGCTAAGCTAACTAGCATCCGTTCGTTTCCCAAAAAGCTAATGCTACCTAGTTTATTGTAAAGGAAATATTAAACGTACTTTGGCAATAGATGTGTAAAATGAATCAAAAATATCCGAAGTCCAAAGGTTTCTTTGCCATTTTGAAAGTTGGTGAATACAAGCTCTTCGGCAGCCGTTAGCTTAGGCACCAGTGTTGTTTATCTTGGGCCGACGGGCTGAGGTCATCGCACCACGCAGGTTACCCGGAACTTGTTGACTGCTGTGAGGTTACTACACTTTCAAAACACCCCATGTAATGCAGGCATACCCGGGTTGTTAGAAGTTAAGTCGTATAGACAAAATAAAGAAATTCAAGTCTTTAATGTGATATATATGTTGTCTAAAGTAGTGCAGATATATACCCGTGTTAATATGAGAAAGTCTTCATTTGACCTGAAGTGCAACTTCCTACTAGCTCCTCAATATGAAAGTGTCAACACTAAAAACGTGTCAACTTTTAATACAACTAAAAATGATACCATATCAAAACTATTGCAATGGTTTAAGAAACTGTGGTTGAACAATATTAACATTTAGCTTGTGAAAAAAAAATTATACCATAACAGAACCATAGATTTGTTATTATTAAATGAAGAAAGGATCAAGGGTATGTGAATCCAAAGGTTTTTGCATCGACATCATTCCCGCTCACAAAATAGTTCAAAACATAAGATAATGACAAAACACAAATATGCACTCTTGAAATCTTTTCTTTTAATCAAATGAGAAATCCATTGCGGCTGTCAAGGTGTCTGAGAGTTTGATGGCAATTTTGTCTGTGGAGAAAACAGAACACTTGTTAGATTGTGCATGATAACACATTACACACAACACACCTGCATATAGAAGATTAGCCATCGTAAAGCTGGTGGATGACATCTCAACTATCAAATGATCACACAATCTTAAGGTCTTTAATTTATTTTCCTACTTCTGCACATTTGTTTAAATTAAAACACTACAATTAGGCTATTTTAAAATAAAACTTCGATTTTCCAGTTTGTTTTGTTTTATGTAGCATAAACAATCCACACCACGGACAAGACATTCTTTATAAGGCTTGAGACAAATATTAATACAAACCTGCTCTTTTCTGTTGCTTTTTCCTCTTCTTGCCAGCAGCCCGGAGTGCCTGACCCTGCTGTAGAGGATCTACAGCCAGAATATCTTTCAGATCTGGAGCTCTTGGTGCTGCCGCCCCAGGTAAGTCAGTCTTTGACTTCT
This sequence comes from Eleginops maclovinus, assembly GCF_036324505.1. Lineage (NCBI taxonomy): Eukaryota > Metazoa > Chordata > Actinopteri > Perciformes > Eleginopidae > Eleginops > Eleginops maclovinus. Next base: position 25,414,402 of record NC_086368.1, on the reverse strand, counting down.
GAGATTTTATCTCCACTGTCATAGGTCCAAACTATTTTGAGCAGAGAGGAAAGCACATTTAAAAGAGAGTCAGTTTATATATCCACAACATACTTTACTTAAGTTAACTTTAGTTGTAAGAACTGCACTGTTTCACACCTCTTGGTCCTGGCCATCCTCCATAGACTCAGTTTCTTCTTTGAATTCGGGCTCTTCCAAGGACTCCCCCAACATTCCCAGGTCCGAAGGTGGTTCACCCTGGCCCCCTTGTGTCATTCCGGTGGTTTCCATGCAAAATCCCATTTGGACATCAGGACAGGAGGACTCTGAAAGACAGCAAAAAGCATATCCAACTTTGGAGCAACTACTGCCTTCTTTTGGGTGTGGAATGGAAGTCAACATTTCAGTACTCTCTTAGTCCAATCTAACCAAATCATGTCATTATGGGATTATCTTCTGGTTGCCCTTCTGTGACACTTTAATTTGAAGTGTTCTTAAATCTAGTGCTGTTGCTGATTTATTCAGGTATATGTTCAATCGTTTTTGAGATACCTGCCTTTAGAACTACTTTTGACTAAAGAAAGTAGATACAATTGCTCACAGCGAGGTCTGATGATTCTGCGGTTTCTAGATTCCAGTAGAATTAGGCATGGGACAATGAACATTTTACACTGTAATATTTATCCCAATTATCGTAAAAAGATGCTTAACAATCTTAAAATGGCACTAAAACACAGTGTCATCACTTTACCTTACATTTTGAAACCAATATGTTCATGCATCATCTTGTCAGTGAAAAGCAATCAAACAATCCTTAATCAGGTCATCAAATAATCATATGCTATCCTTAAATAAATAAAGGATTATAATTAAAATGTCAACACTATGCAAGTCTGTGCTTCCTTACATGATCATTTTTGGATAAGGCTGAATTAAAACTATTGACCATAATAAGGTGAGCTAGACAGCTTTACTCTTGTAAGATTATTCCAGAAATGTACCGCAATCAATTGATTGTGAGTGTGTTTTAAGTTTGAGATTTAACAACTTTATAAATCCCGATGGAAATTCAGTTCTTCGTTCTGAGTGTGAGATCAACAATGCAATCCTGTGTCGTCTCATCCCTAACTAGAAGTAACTTTTACCTGCAAGAACCTCCCGATTTCCTTTTTCCAGCTCATCCCAGTCAAAGGCTTTACCCATCTCCGTAACAATCTCAGCACTGACGTGTGTGGGGAGAGTGTGCGTCTCTGGAGGGTGTGTGAAGTAGCTGATCCTTCCCCTAAATGACACAACATGCTGGAATTAATTAATTTAGGTGCCAAGAACTGATAGTCAAACCTCAACATTCTGATTGTTTTAAAACTCACCCTGTCCAGTCCATCAACACACTCTTTGCTGCTTTGTCAGTGTCGGGCAGTCCTCCCTTTCTTAGTTTGCCTTGACGTCGGGCGAGCATTGCCAGAAACTCCAGAGCTGTGTGAAAGTCGGAAACTCCGTAGTGCTGAATGATCTGTACACCCGGCAAAAAAGACGGTAATTGCAGCATTCAAGAGATAGTCAAGCAACATACAAGAGGCGCCGATGTGACTTACCTCAGCCTTGTTGCACCGCCGCAGGATGGCTTCGACGGGTGAAAAGGGGTCTACCAGCTGCTCGATTTTTACACAGTTACGAAGAATCATTGCCGCGTCAGATGTTGATGTTGCCATGACAATGCCAGGGCAATCGAGAAGCTTAATGTGTTTGTCCAGATGCACCTGTTGAAGGCACCTGAAATACATCAAACCCATTAATGCCGAATGATTTGGAAATAATATCTTAGTAGATTTTTTTCATGGATATGGCAATTATGATATGTTGTATCAGAAAAGAAAAGTAAAGAAAATGTCTGCTGCAAGCAAGTAAAGATAAAGTTCTGATTAAATTTCAGCCCAAAAAATTAAAACAAATCTTATCATGTACTTACTTGGTGACACCAGGAGTGGCTCCAACATTACACGCTCGTGCCCGTTTCAAACTGTTGATCAAACTACTCTTTCCCACGTTAGGAAAACCTACAAAACAGGAATGGCGAAATTATTGTTTTCGTGCATGTAAATGGTCTGCAAAGGTTAATATCCCAAAGTTCACACCAGAGGAAATGTATCTCCCACACACTCCCCCCCCAGCCTGGAACTCCTCCATTGGAGTCCTTTTTAATTCCGTGACATTCTGACATCATCGTGCAACAATTCTGCTTGTAACACATTGTACATGATAGGCTAAGGGTCGTGACATCTCTAAGGTTGACCAATCACATCAGAGCTGTCCAGCTAACCAATCAGAGCAGACTGGGCTCTGGTTTCAGACAGAGGGTGAAAAGAGGTGCAGCAGCACAGGCAGTATGAGAAAAATAAAGAGCTTTTTGATCATTAAAGCATGGAGACATGTGAGCAGAGACACAAAATACAAATATCAACCTGAAAAGGAGCATAATCGGTCCTCTCTAGCATAGGAAGAACGTGGTTTCATGGGGCTGCTTACCTACAACACCTACAGTGATGGCTGTCTTTATGTCCAGGTTGCGGCAGTAGTTGCCCAGTAGCTTCATCAAGCAGTCTGCTCCAATACAAGCACTGGTACTGAGAAGCTCTGCGGTGGCTTGTGTCACTGATACGGTACTGCGTTTCTGTCCATGGAGACAGAGGGACAGAGAGTGTATGTAGAATATTGTTTTTCCATGGATTTTATAAGAACTTCATCAGCAGATTCGTATAAAACAAATATAAATAGGAAACGGCATACCAAGTTCTTGTTCTGTTGCTGAGTAGATGCTTTGAAGGCTACCGTTGGAAACTCGTTACGAAGATATTTAATCCACTTCTCCACGATTTCCTTTGACACCAAATCTGTAATCAAAGGCAAATAAGTCAAGCATCGAGTATTTAACACAAAAAATAAAAATACAATCCCTTACCAACAACTTACCAATTTTATTAAGCACTAAAACTATCTTCTTGTTCGTTCCGCTCTGAATGACTGCCTGCTCCACCTGAGGACATCTGCAGCCGAGGGGGTCACGTGCGTCCAGAACTTCCAAAATCACATCTGAGGCCTCCACCACCTTAGAGAAGATCATTTTATTAAAAAAGCCAAAAATCTACATCAGCCTATCTGAACAACATGATTTAGAAGGCAGGAAATCCATACTACCCTCTGTGTGTGTGTGTGTGTGTGTGTGTGTGTGTGTGTGTGTGTGTGTGTGTGTGTGTGTGTGTGTGTGTGGTACTGTAGAATGTAGATATTAATATTTCTCCATCCTTCATTTTATCAACCACTTTTAAAAAGAGAAAACTGTCACAAGTAAAGGTAATTCCACGAATACGACTCCAAAATGTAATTGTCATGTCAGTTTTCTCATGTATGGAACAAAAACATACCTTTTTAAATTCTCTGTAATATGCCTTTCTCGAATTCTCGTTCTCAAAATTAACATTTTTCTCCAAACTCTGCATATCCAACTCCTGTGAAAACAGAAGGAAACAGAAATCACTACAGGGGCAATTTGCACAGTATTCTGATAGTATAATTGCATTCCACTGAATAGTCATTAGACAATAAGACATTTACCTTCTGCTCAAACTCTCTTTGCCGCTGTAGGATGTCATTCTGAAAGCTGTGCAAACTCCTCCTCTTCATCTGCTCTCGTTCTCTGGAGACTCTCTGCCTGTCCTGGAGGTCCTGAAGCTAGGTGGGGAATTATCAAATTGTTACATTCAAGAAAATATAAGCAATGGAACCTGAAACAAGAGTACAGGTAAAGATATCCTGTGTTCACCCTTTGCTTTCGGACTTCTTCTTGTTTTCTGTGTTCTTTGACGTGCTGCTCTGAAATCTTTGGCCGCCCTGAAGCATCATTGATTCCTCCATCTTTGTTCTGCAGGCAGGAAAACATACACAATATCCTTGAAATCAAATACAGCTCTGAGAACAATTTAAGAGACAAGTGTAAAATGATCAGTTTATTTTATTTGGAACCTCAGGAATTATCAAGATAAAGTTCGACGGTCACACGGCAACAAACAAAAGTGAGCTGATTGTTTATAAATCTAAATCTCTTTATTTTGCCATTTTTAACTTTCAGCAAATACAACTTTTACCACATACCTAACCCAACCACAAATCTTTTTTGCAATCGATCATCATCATCATCATCATCGAACTCCCACAACATTGTAATTAGGCTCTAAATATTTTGCGACGCTCTTCCTTTGGCCCTTTACAGTCTATTCTTTGTTGAATAGGTGGTACAGTTCCAATATTGCTAACCCTATATAATAACCTTTTATTTCTAATTGGAAGAATAGCTTTGCATAAGCAACACAACTGAGTTCCAGCTCGTGGGGCATTTAAAGTGCGCTTGACACTGAAACAGGAACCTGTTCCTTTTGACAGTCAGCGGTGTAAAGTAACTAAGTACATTTACTCAAGTACTGTAATTAAGTACACGTTTGAGAGACTTGTACTTTACTTGAGTATTCATTTTTGCTACTTTGTACTTCTACCCCACCACAATTCAGAGGTAAATTGTATACTTTTACTCCACTACATTTATTTAGTACCTTTACCAGCTTCAATAATCATAATAAAAACGCATGATATATTATTCTGAAATGGGCCAATCTACAGAATGAATACTTTTACTTTTGGTACTTTAAGTATAGTTTGATGCTAATACTTGTGTACTTCTTCTTGAGTAATATTTTTGAATCCAGGACTTTTACTTGTAACAGAGTATTCCTACACTCTGGTACTACTTACTTAAGTAGAAGTTCTGAGTACTTCTCCCACCTCTGTTGACAGCATATGTCAAACACTGTTTTATGAATGACATGCACAGTGACACTGTAGCATCTGAATGCTAAATTAAACCCGAGTGTGGCAATGAGGTAGGCTGAGAGAGTGTTGGGTTTCTTCTTTATAGAAATTACTTCTGAACTACAGAGCATGTTTTGACTCCATCAGGTTAGCCATTAGCCGGGACACGCTTACCTTACATTTCCCCAGGAAGTCCATACGTTTGGCCCGTTTTTGTTCTGCAAGTAACGACATAATACAGTTAAAACTATTACAATTATAAGTTAGAGAATACATGGAGTCAAGTTTAATAAAATACGTACTAGCTTTGGACATTATTTAACCAGCGACTTGCTTCTTACTGACTTCACGTGTGGTGCAAGAGGGGGCGACGTGCGCACACGATGACGTCAACCACACAACATCCGGCTATATTTCAAAATAAAAGACCATGGTTCCAAACTGGGGAGACGAAAGGCAGGAGTTGAAGATGACAAGACCTTCTCTGGTGGGAGAAGATCTTGTACTGAAATAAAAGTAGAACTACCAGAGTGTAGGAACACTCTGTTACAAGAAAAAGTCCAGCATTCAAAATCTTACTCATTCAAATATAGCTACTTAAAGTACCAGAAGTTGAAGTACGAAGTGGCAATATACAGAAATACTCAAGTAGAGTATGCGTATCTCAAAATTGTACCTAAGTACAGTACTTGAGTAAATGTACTTTGTTACTTTACAGCAGGTAAGAATGAGAACCTGGATCAGATCTGATACTGGCTCACAGTCTGAGACCAAGATGGCTTTAGGTTCATTATCATGATATGTATTTGCACCTTTTGGCGTAATGCTGGTTATTTTTCTATATCCTCTGGATTGTCATTTTAGAGAGCCATTTAAATTAGCTCTATTATGCTTTTGAGGGTTTTCCCTATCCTGTAGTGTGTTATAGGTTTTTGTGCATATAAATGGTCTGTAAATGCTCAAATCCAAAAGTTCCCTCCAGAGTGTCTCTCCCACACTGTTCCCTTCCATCCAGTTTTTAAGAAACTGATTGTCAATTTTTCACAGCTGTTCATATGAAGCCCATAACATCCTATAAAAAACCTTACTGATATAACATGTATATAATGTCTTTATATATTACTGATTTAAATTATAGGGGCCTATACGTGTTTATTTTATATGTGTATGTTGTGCCTCTCAGCAGTACATGACACCATGGTCTTTTTCAGGTAAAGAGAAAATATTATCTTAGGTTCACATTTATTGTCTGTGCCTCTACTGTGACATGTCTCCATGCTTTAATGTTCAAAAAACTCTTTATTTGTTGAGTGTAAAAGTAATCAGGTTACTTTTATATTTTGATATTCAGATTACTTATTACCTTTTATAGGTAACTATTCATTCTAACAGAATACACTTTTAAAGTAACCCTCCCAACCATGGCAGTACCTGGTCATAGGCAGTCATTTCAGGTGAGTATTTTGATCTCACTGCACAGACATTTTAACCAGGAATGTCACAACAGACATCTCATTTGGCAAAACAATGTTTTACATGTTAAAATGATTGCAGTCTTTCTGCTGGGTGAAGAATACAGATTATTTTGGACTCTGATTCTCTGAATCAATTCCTTGTTCGATCAAGTATCTTTTCCCTTGTGTTTCTTTAAGCCGTAGATGTACCCCATAGCTCTTAGGATTACAATTTGAAATGAAAGCAATGTACATTAACAGTAACACCAGTGACAAGGAACATTATATCTAATCTACTCTAATGTGCACCCGTAGTTTAAAAGAATCACAGAAGGAAAGTGTTCAACATGCTTGATATTCTTTTTATTTTCATCTGAAAAAAGATCATTCATATAATGATTCATTTGCTTTATATATATATTTATATATATGTTGGTTTTTTTTTTTGGTTTTTTCTTTTGCCAGAAAGCTATATTTGCTAAAAAAAAAAAAAAAAGAAAAGAAAAGAAAATGAAACAATATATATTTACTGTACAATTCACAATAGTTCTCAGTTTTGTTTTTCCAAAAGGGAGAACATCAACAGCTTTATGCAGGAGCCACAGAGGAGACTTCTGTCTTTGAAGTGGACACCTCAGAGCCATCATCTGCTTCTTTTCCAAAGAGCTGCATGATGCATGAACGGAACTGAAAAATAAATGTAAAAAATGTTAGCAACTGTAAACAAAACACATCTGATTTTAACAGAGACCAAATATGACTGTTGTACCCACCTGCCGGTTCATAAAGACATAAATAACTGGGTTGTAGATGGTGGCGCTCTTGGCAAAGTATGCGGGCATGGCAGCAGCCAGAGGGTGGAAGGCATATCCAGGATTAGCCGCGGCAAAGCAGGCGAAAAATGTGTAAGGTCCCCAACAGACTATATAAGCTACAATCATGACAACGACCATTCTGGATACTTCCCTCTCAGCTTTCTGGGTTGACTCTGATTCCTTCTGCTGCATGGCAACCTGTGATCAACAAATGAACACAGTGTAAGATTCTGTCAGGCTGCGGAGCTACTTGATGTATACAAGTGTTGATGACATAACTTACGGCACGGATAGCCAGCCAGACTGCAAGGTAGCACAGGAGGATGACTGCCAATGGAATTAAACAGCATGTGATCATAAGAACAATCATGTAGGACTGGACTCCAGGGTCTTCACTTCCACTGAATACATCAGGGCCACAGGAAGTCTTCAGTCCATGAGGCCAGTACCTGAATTAGGACAATGTTAAGTTTGAGGTTCTTATGATTGATTTAAACATGTTTTTGAGGTAAAATATAATCAGGCTACCTGCTCCATCCAAAAATTGGGGGAGCACACCATGCTGCTGACCAGACCCAGGAGAATACTATTCCACCCGTGGCCCATTTTTCATCAAACTTGACGTTTCCAAAAGGTTTGCACACAACTACCCATCTCTCCCAGGAGATGATAGTCAGGGACCAGAGAGCAGCAATACCTGTGTGAAGAATAAGGACACTCAGTTAGGGTATTTAAGCCTGATGAGATTATGTGACATAAAGAAAACTCTCTTTTCAAACAATCTTCTAAACAAATCAAGGACATATTTTCAGCACTTACCACAAACTGAGACGGTGTAGCCCTCAAAGACACACATTGGGTGTCCAAGAATGAAGTAACCAAAAAACTGGTTGCATACACTGATGGTACTGGCAAAAACTGTCTCTCCAAGATCAGCAATAGCAAGATTGACCAAGATCCAGTTCAGAGGGTGGCGGAGCTTCTTGAACTTGGCTGTGGCCACCAAGACGAGACCGTTGGTGAAGACTGATAAGACCACCACAATAAACATCCAGAGCGTTGCAAGGTTGTAAACCCATCTTGGAGCAATGTGGTAGTTGGGACCCTCAAAGGGATCTGAAAGGGGGAAAAAATAATCTGGTGTTTAGTCTCTCAGTTTTGAATCTCATGTTGTCCACTGTCTCATTTTTCGAAGTGACAAAGAAGCAATGCCTTGATGCAGTGACAATGAAACTCCCTAATCTATCTTGTAATAATAATTACACAAAAGCAATTTGTCAAACTCTAAATCTATTGTCAAATGTAAAATAAAAACAAATACTAAAAGTACATGGAGTTCAATGTCAGTCAAACTGTCACATTTGTTTTGCAAGGCTACATCTTAAATGAGCGAATACATTCAAATTAAGTTCAACCAAGTTTCTTTAAAGATTACGAAAGTTAGAAAAATTCTTCAAAAATCAACAAATGTAGAGACAAATCAGAGCATATGAATGATTTTCTTTTGGTATACGATGTAGGGATTTTGGTTAACAAGACCATTGTATTGTTAAAAATAAGACAAAAAACTGTACCTCTGGTATGATTGCTGTTTGTGTAAGCGAAGGCTGATCCTCTAGTTGAATCTTCATTGTGTCGCCTGGCAGCAAATACCGGTTTTCCCCAATCTTCTGCCATTGTGATTGTAGAGGGAGAACCTCAGAAGCTAAACTTTCACTTGCAACCTCCTTCGACGACTTGTGCAACACGTTTCACTTTAGCTTTTATACTTGTGCTTCATAGACCTCTGATAGGATTAGGTAGTTTGGTTAGCTGTGCTACTTGCAGTGAAACCAAAGCAGCTGTAAGCAAACTTATTTGAACTGTAATTAAAACCATTAGCTTATTGCCTTAAGACACAAAATGCCCAAATAATCCTGTTTGAAAGCGGATATACGTCTACTCTGTTAAACTGAGGATTAGGTGACTTAGACATAAACGCAATTTTGAGCCATCATTTTCTTTCACTGAGACCTGCCGGGGCCAATATTGTCTATTTCTATATTTGTATATTACACAACACAAGCAATAAAGCTACACAAGAAACGTATTCCACCTCATATTATATTTTCTTATACTGTTTAATGCAGAGGATTATTCCAAATGGAAAAACTTTGACTCTCATTCCAAGTTGTTCCATTAAAATGAATGCATTTGAAAATTAGGAAAGTGCAGCAGAACTGTGCATCAACATGATCTTTCTTGTGTGTTTTTTGTGAAGTGTCCTGATGGCATATCTAAAGGTCTGAGTGTGTGATTTCTCCTTCTAAACAAGATGACACGTACTGTAAATCTGCCTCTCTATGAATGTTTGTGTGAATACTTGTGTTTTAAAAGCGTTCTAATTTGTCCCAAAGAGTAGAAATATATAAGCTATATAAATGGTTCCATCTGCTCTATGTTGTAGTGATCGAACTAAGTTAGTCCACATTAGAGGACAGCCAAGTGGAAAGCAGCTTTATTGGACAAGGGGTGATCCATAGACCTATAATAGCGACAGTCGCAGCCCTGAATGCCAGGCCCTTTTAATCCCTCCGGATAGAGAGTTCACATCAGAACACAGGATTTTCAGACTCCGCTTTGATCCTGCAGAGCACGTCATGCTCCTCATGCCAGGGGCAAAGCTGGAGAGGCTGATATTTCCGGAAGGATGGAACAACCAAACAGCAGGAAAGGATTGAAAAGCTCCTTCATCCCGTGACTTAAATAAGGATCCGTGGCCCATATAGGCAGGATAAGTGGCCTAAATAACAATAAAATAATTAGCAATCTAGGGGGAAAATATGTTTTTGAACACTTTCTATGATGCCCATGTTTTTAATTCAATTTCTGTTTTGACATTTTAAACATATGAAGTCATTTTGAAAGGTTTTGTGTTGTTTCTGCATGAGTTTAATTATATATTTTCCCGTTAAAGCAAACAAATGATCACAAGTAACTCATGACCAGTTTTGATTTTCTCAGGAATTTAATAACTTAATGACCGCTTAGAGTAGCAAATAACAACGCATCATCATGATCTATTATGAATGGATTATAATGCAAGTATAATGCATTATAATCTTGTGCATCATTTTTTACCATATATATTGTATTATGTACAGCAATGTGACCTAATGGGCTCTGGAGGGGAGAAAATGGATCTGCTGTCTATTAGTTTACTTCATTTACTCAGAAGTAAGGGATTGGTTTGGTTATTGAAAAATCTGATTGTCAACCATTGTCAATGTTGCTTCAATGGGCCATGCTGCATAACGAGTCATTTTACTTTTGTTACCTAAAGTATAAATTAGGTTAATACTTCTGAAATCTGAATGCAGGACTTAAAACAGACTCTTTTGACACTACAGTATTGTTACTTTAACTCAAGTAAATAGTAAATATTCTACCTCTGACTGTAACTCTGAGCTTTCTCTCCCCAGCACGCTTTGATCCAGGCCATCTGCGCCTCAGGGAGGGCTTTTAGATGGGTAGGATCACATCGAACAAACTGGCTTGCGTAGGATTTTTTCGTCTTATTCAAGGTTTCAGTTTGATAATCTCATGCACGCAGGAAACCAGGCGGGACCAGAACACACAGTCTCCCAGTCTGACTTCACATTCAGCCCTACTTCTGGAATTTAAAGCCAAAACTCAGTTCTGGGCCCTCATTGCCGGTAAATAACTTGCCTTTGCAAACCATTTATATGCACAAAAACCTATACAACACACTACATGAAAGGGAAAACATCCAAAGGATAATAGGGCTCAAGTGAAGAATTAGATCCTAATCATCTGTTGGGTCTACTCGTGTTTGTTTATTCTGAAGGCAGTGATGAACTTGGAGAACACAAGGGGCTCAAAACTGTTTCGGGGGAAGATCAGTTAATGGAGGGAAGAAATATGTTTGTATTAGTTCTTACATTAGTTATCAAAAGTAGATCACATGTACTAGCCTACATGTGTTTTCTTTGGTTAAAGACATAGTTGGAAATACTGTAGTTCTCTTTTCCCCACTTTTCCATAGTCTGAAAATAAAAAGGCTTTTTTTAAGCTTTCCAGGTTCAATTGTTGGGTGTCTTTTGGATCAAATAAGATAATCATGATCCCATTTAGGCAGCAAGGAGTTGAGCAGAACTAATTAAGTAAACCAAGGGGCTGCGAGGAGGGATGGCAGTGCTACAAATCATGAAACAAAAGCTCCAATTAAATAGTAGAAAATACGTCCAGTGTCTTTTCTTAACCAATTTCTGAGTGTCAAACTTCATGAGTTCCAGGAAAGATGTGAATGAAATGTAATTTGAAAAACTACGATAAGGCAATGACAGTACCTAATTGGACTGCACTTACAAAATACGAATTTTTTCAAAGTAACTTCAATTATAACACGCAATAAAGGTTCCTATGCTGTACAGTTCAAGAAATGATTCCTGTCCAAAGAGAAAAGACTCACTCCTCCAAAGAACAACGTTTAGATTAATCCGATGTCCACAATTAAACAGTGACGCAGATGTTATTGATATCCGGTTGGTGCGTTGCTTTAAATGTTTCTACCGCAAGGAATTGTGGGATGGCATTATCTCCTTTCCATATAAAGGTTGGTCCACGGTTCCCCGTGCTGAAGTAGATCAGAAATGAAGCATTGTAGTATCTTTCTTTAGCATTTAGAGAACTCAACCAGCTCTTATCATGGCTTAATTCAATACTTAGGGGTTATCTCGCTGAGTTAAGAAGATTCTCAAGCAAAAAAGACTATTCCATCGCATTAAAAAAGGCTTGGCTCTGATTGTTGAGAGTGGAAAGCTAACAAACTTTGATTATATACCCCTGGTTTATGTTTCAAAACTTATCAGGGTTTTTATAAACAGATATGAGAGCCTCTGTACCAAACAATCGCTAACACTACCTAATCGTCGATAAAGTTGAAACTATGTCAGTGTATTAAGGCATTGTTGGGGATCTGTTGAGTTAGTATTCTCCCCTGTTGTGTTGAACCTCTTATCCGAAGATAGTCAATTCAGGTGAGGATCTTAATAGCCGGCAGACCAAAGTAGCTTATATGGACAACTCCGGCTCTAAGATGTAACTACTTCTGAGTAATTACTTCTGGCATTCTCCCTCGATAACAGGTTAATCTATCCGGAACAATAGTTCACTTCAGATCAGGGTTAACAAAGTTTTCTGGAAATCTGTTGCACCTCTCGCCTCAAGTAGCTGTCTCGCAGATTTGATGAGGACTCCAAGTGGGGCAAGGACTGCGCATCCTGAAGAAGACGGACACTAAAGAAATCTGTAAACTTTCATTTTCTATTCATTTCTAACTCTGTCTCTATTTATGTTTGACTTAACAGATGTCATAGTGCTTCATCTAATGTCTAAGGGGATGGTATATTACTTTTATGTATCTTAATGTACCAAGAGGCGGAGATTTAATGATTTTCTAGGTGAGTCTGTGATGTTTCGAGGGTAGGTCTGGAATTCCGCTAGTTCTGAACTATTCATGGTTGGTAAAAGTTCTCTACTAGCAGAACTCGGATTTGCTCCCGACTAGCGACGGGAATCTCCATGACATGAGAGTCTTGCTTTAACACCCTCTGTCTGAAAAACATGTGTATTAAGAGAAATTACACTGGTGAGGAATGAACCATGTTGCTTGTCATCGCGTTCACTTCACACCAGTGTAATAATCCTATTTGTAGATGTTTGCAGATGTTAATGAGAGATGTTGTGATGATTGGATTATTCTCTTTCTCTTCGTTTTCTCTTTGCTTTTCTCTCTGCAGCACAGATGACCCTGGGCTGTTATATTCATTACTTTCACATGTAAAACAGATAACAGAACAAAATGTTCAGATTTAGGATTTTTTATGTTTTCATATGTGTTTTCGCTTCTCATGGTAAAACATACAGTTGATTACGGGTGGCAGGTGTTTCTGTGGCAGATTGTTCAAAAGTTGATTAGAATAGGTTCACACAAACAGAGGAATGTAAACACTATGCGACTAACTGGAGATTAAAGGCTAATCCCATTTAGGGAACTGTCTTTAGTTTATTGTGTTAAAGAATTAAAAGAAAACTGAGAACTACTTTAAACCGAGTGCCATGTACACGGTATTTAGTTTTTTGAATAGAAAAAGATGAATAGAATAGAATTACTTTATTGATCCCAAATTGGGAAATGTTCTTGTTGCAGCAGCATAGAAACAAGACAATGTAATTACAATCAAATCAAATCAAATAGCATTTAAAAAGAAATTAAAACATATACAATTTGGACAACAAATGTACAGAAAATATGAACAAAAACAAAACATGAAGCAGGATATGATATGTACAATAAGTGTGAAAGGTAAGGAATATTAAATGGAATACATATAGAATGTACAGTGTGTGTGTGTGTGTGTGTGTGTGTGTGTGTGTGTGTGTGTGTGTGTGTGTGTGTGTGTGTGTGTGTGTGTGTGTGTGTGTGTGTGTGTGTGTGTGTGTGTGTGTGTGTGTGTGTGCGTGTGTGTCTATGCCAAGTCATACTCTGAGCCCTGCGATGTAATGCCTTTCAGTGCGCGTGGAAGGTAAACTAGTAAAACATGCACATGCAAAACGTGAGTGGTGTGGTGGTGAAATGTAATAAAGTACAATTACTCAGGTATTGTTCTTAAGTATATTTCAGATTCTTGTACTTTACTTATCATTTTTACGCTGTTCTACTTGGATAATTCCTCTACAATTTTGAATGCAGGACTTGTAACAGATGAATTAAACAGTTAAGTTTTGTTTAACCTAACTAAGAGACATGTTTTCTGCCACTGGTCAAACCTACGTATAATATATAATTAAATGTGATGTTATTTAAAAATAATTATATTGTATATTTGACCATTTAGTATTGTCCATTCTGCTATGAACCACTACACACTATTTCCAAGTGATTTGCTCACAACTGTACAGTAACATACAGTACACAAGGGGCCTGTTGTGAGGAGGCAATATGGCGCCATCTTGAGTGTTCACTTGTTTCAACAGCAGGGACATTTTATGTATATTTTCTATGTCTTTTTGTTCGCAGATATCGAAGAAATGTTCACAACTTTCCAGTCAAAATACAACACTGTGACAATAACCCAATGATATGATAAATGCTGCATTTAGAATCTAACTGAAATAAATGTAAAAATATTATAAACAAAAAGTGTGAAAAGTACGTGTGGTGTAAAAAAGTGTTTACCGTTTTACTGATTAATTAAGGTGTATGTGTAGCTGTGTATGGTATGAAACATAACGCATTCTATAAGATCGAAGATATGATTGTGGCTTTGTCATTGTCCTGTGTGAACCAAATATCTGTTACAAGTACTTTTCATGAGCTCATCAAAACAGCCTTGTTTTTCAGATTTTTGATTGTGTATTTTCCAGCTGATCCAAAAGACTTTCTGAAGAGTGGATTTAGCTTGAGGAGCTGACCCATAAGGGAAAATATTATCTCAGTTTACCATTTTGTTTTGGTTTTCACTGGACAGGAAGAGGAGGACAATCTGAAAAGTAAGCTTATTAAAGCTGTAAGACTAATGTAATGGATAATAAGCATAAAACAACATATTTAGCCTTAATTTGTGACCTTAATTATTTGATCTGTTTATTATGTAATATTAGATTGAGAACTGTCATAATGTCCAACAGATCATTTTGGAGCAAATGACCCTGTGGCATTTCTTGTAGTGTCAGTGTATGTAATACAAAAGGTTTTTTGAAAATAGTTTTCTGTAACTTTCATATCACATAGTATCTCTGAAATAGTCTCTGAATTCTCCCTTTAGCTCACTGCTGATGTTCTGAAACTAAATCTAAATATAACATATTAAGTTTCAAAATATCTACAGTGAGCTGGAAGAAAATATTTGGACCTTGCTTGTAACTCCTTATTGGTAAGAATGATACAATTCTGTTTGTCAAAATGTTTTCTTGTTCCTTGTTATTCACGTCATGTAAGTCATTTGTTGGTGAGGGAAATATATATCAATCCGTCATGTAATAATGTAAGGAATTTTGCAGGTAATGTTTTTGCAGATACAAACATTAACAATACAGTGATTTAGCGACGACAGTGCTGTCAAACTCAAGGCTTTGAAACCATAGTCAACAAACCAATGGTAGACGTCATTGTGACTGAGTCCACTTTTTATATATGCCTCCGGTCTGCAAATATAGATTTAACGTCATGGGAAATATTGACAATTTTGCAAACTGTTGTTTAAGGAGGATGTTAATAAGAGGGTTGTTGACTGTAAAGTCTTCAGACAGACAGGATGTGATGATATTTAGTCTTACAAACTCCAATCATAGTTACCAATCCAAAAGCGCAAAGGGGGCGTTCGGCATCCATCACCAAAACGACCACTATCCTAACTCTAACTTTGCCTTACAGGTGGAGGCACATACTCAGCCTGGGCCTTCCATAACGTCATGATCTTGTGTTTTGAATGTTCTGTTTCCAGTTTTATCATTTAAAAATACATTCATTGTGTCATGATGTTGTCTGCTATCACTTCCTTGCTTTTTGTATTCCCGCCTTTTTGTGATTGTTTGCCCCGACCTGATAAAGTGGTGCAATGTTTTCCTTGAAGGGAGGCCCGGGGATATAGTATAACTACTGGATACAGCTTCGGAAGCAGGGCCTTGTTAATTTGCACATCAAGACAAAATGGCCTGACATTCTCGAGAGCAGAACCTCCCATTTACCCAACAGAATACCTGAGTGTGGCTCATAGAGCATGCGCAGTTAAGTTTTTCCTTTAGCCCCGCCCCCGATCTCCCGCTCTCGGCTCAGGACGAAGAGAGAAAATAAATATGGATTTATCTTTAAGCGCATTTTACAACTTTTAAAACCTAATGAAACAAACAAGTGATATACAAGTGTTAATACTGGGTAGTTTATTCAGTTTAAAACTAACTATCAGCTGATTTACAGACGTCTCTTTCCCAGTGATGTCACGCACCGACACGGCAGGTGTAGAACTGCCTCTTGGCCACTACAAATATTTGCCTCAGCGTCCCGCTCACTTCCGGGTCAGCCTACAAAAATACATCATCAATGAACGACTCTATTGTATCCTTAATTACAGTTCATGTTTATAGGTCAATGCACTCTCAAAATGTCTACAATTAAACCGGAATGTGGCTCAAAAGCTGCCAAACTATCCACCCATGTTAATTTCAGAAGTTATCAGACGAAGTTTGCGAGGCCTTTTATTTTGAAACAACTTCCGGGAGTTTAAATCCGCCGGTCACTCCAATGCTCCATAAACGAATGATGCTAAGGTAATTTACGGTAAGGTACACGCAAATTAGGTTTGCAAAGACCCATTTAACTTGATTTCAGTATGTTTTGTGGAATTATATTTTAAAGGGAGTTTGAAATCATTATTAATATTTTAAAAAACCTGCATTTTTGTATTTCCTAGTAAAAATGTGATCACAGCACAATAACCGTAAGGAAACAATATACATCAATCATTCAATCAGGGAATACCACCATCATACAGAGTCTATATATAAATGTTTTAATGTTCGTTTTTCACTTTGCATATTTATTTAGATGTCTTACTTGAATAGCAACATCCCATATATACTTATTCATATGACAAAACACACTTACATGTATTCTTATTTACAATTCAAAATCAGTACTGTCTAGTCCGATGTTCAGTCTAAGCAGGACCAACTTTGGAGACTTCAGTCACTGATTGTGATGTTGAGCTTTCTTCATCACTTCCACTACCCATACCCAGCATCTGCATCATGCATGAACGAAACTGTAGGGGGGAGAAAAAAACAGATAGTTTAGGTTTGGATGGAAATGGTTTCTTTAGAACGAGTGGAACAAACAAGTGTGAAAACTAAGGGGAAAAAGCTATATGTACCATAAAGAAACCATGTAAAAACAACCAAGGGAATACTTTGGCACCCCCAAGTGGTGTCAGAAACTGCTAAATGCACCAGTTCTCAGGATGGGATTTTGTCATTTTTCTTTATACTGAAATGTTTGCTATCGGGACATTTCCACACATTTAACATGTTCTCTTTACTTGCTGTAACGACTGTAAGTAAGTCCTTGTGTGGTCTTCTAAAGGCTAAGAGGACTACATCTTATAATTCAAACAGAAGATTATGGGCAAAGACCATTTTAGCACTTGAACATACATTTAGAGTGTGTTGTGCATCACAACATTTAACAGACCTGTTTATTGAAGAGAACATAGATAACAGGGTTGTAGACTGTAGAGCCCTTCGAGAGGCAGGAAGGTATGGTCGCCATCCTGAGATCGAAGGATTGCCCACGGTTGTTCACAACCCAAAGAGCAAAGGAGGCGTAAGGCAACCAGCACACCAGGAAGCCCAGCACCATGACCACCACCATCTTGGTCACCTCGCGCTCTGCCTTCTGGGTGGAGGCAGACTCTGCTTGGGCCTTTGCTGCCTGTTGAGGAAAAGAGAGGTAAGTTGGGTTAAAGACTTTTTCTAAGTCAGTAGTATAACCAGCAAGTATGTTTTCAACCACTCTGTTGAAAGTACACTATCAGAAGGATGAACTTAATAAGTCTTAAGATTAAGGTTGTTGAAATAATAAAATCTTCTTCCTACGAGCGTCATGGCCAAGATAGGTTGCAGGCACAAAGACAAAAAAGCCAATCAATTTGAAATAAACACAAACATATATTACAGATCAGTGAAATATCAAATAACAATCATCAACAATGGAGTCCAATCTTCCTTGCTTCAAGTCAATTGAAATCCCCTTTAATGCCTCTGAAGAGGCCAGCTTCCTGATTCCAAACACAGGGAACACCACACTTAATGTATTTTTACCAAAGTCAGTCCCGGCTTTAGAGAAACAGAGTAGAAATGAGTCCTGGGAGCTAACTTCCCATACTTTGTTCAAGTGATGTTGGTAAGATGGAAGACCGAGCACAGTCTTGTAAAGAAGTGTCAATATTTAAGTGTACAAGCACACAGATGATTTCTAAATGTATAGTAAATCTGAATTAAAACATCAGGTTTTCTTTTTTGGTACAAAGCGTTTAACTGGCAAACAATCTGGTTTGGTATAAACACATAGATCACAATATTATTTACATAAGTGGTCATTTACATTGAAACTATGTTTAATGAATACTAGTGATCCCAGGAGGATCCCATAGCATACACCTTAAGATACACTAAGGGGACTAAAAGAATAAAAATTCTCAAACCAGCAGCTTGTTCTGAAGGACTTATCCTGATACGTTTTTGCTTATCAGTATAGTTCAATATTTCACGAACCACATTATCTGAGATGAGTCAATATCTAAGAAATTAACAAGATAATTTACGAATATCTGATAAAGACAGCCCGATGATTGTGACTGATAGACTTCGACTTTGATAAGACAACATGCAATAAACTACAAAAGTTGCTTGACTTTTTTGTTTTCAAATGTTAAAACTAAACTACATTTGAGTGTTTTTTGATTTGAGATTTTGCTGGAAGAATTTGTTTTCCTCACCATTTTCAGCGTAATGAGGAGCTGAGAGTAGCAGAAGACGATGGTGGAGAAGGGCACAGCGAAGCAGAACCCGAAGAGAAACATGACGTAGGTTTCATTGTTGTATTTGTTGTTTGTGGTGTACCAGTCTGGACCACAAGAGCACTGCAGGCCCTCTGGGATGTACCTGGAGAGAGATAATAAAGAGCCTTGAGTGTACTTCCAAGATTCCCAGTTTTTAAATGAGTTTCAGTTGTTATAGGTTGGTTTTTGTTGCTTACCTGCTCCATCCGAAAAGTGGAGGAAGTGAAGCCATCAGTGCAAACACCCAGGTGAATGCACAGCAAGCTATAGCATGGTCAGGCTTGAAAATAAAGTTACCCATTGGCTTGCAGATAACCAGCCATCTTTCAAAAGCTACCACAGCAAGAGACCACAGGCTCACCATACCTGGAACGACAATGACAGACCATTAAAAAAACGTTTTGAAACCATTTTAGTTAAGTCCAGGAATAAAAAAAGGGTTTGATCAAATAGAAGTATATTGTTTCGAAACTACAGTTAGAATCTTACCTCCAAGCGTTGCCAGAAAACCTTCAATCTTGCATCCTAGTGCTCCAAAGATGAAATATCTGCATGCAAATGAGCAGAACGCAGTGAAAGAGCCCACGCCGGCCACGAGGAGGTTTGCCACGGCCAAGTTCACCAGGATGTAGTTAAGGTGGGACCGGAGCTTCTTGTATTGGGCAGTGCATGCAATGGTGAGGACGTTTATGGAAGTGCCAAAAATGAAAACGAAGAACATGAATGCTGCCATGCCATAGAAGACGGACGAGCTCCCCAGGTGGTCCTGAGGAACCAGGAATGGACTCATTGACGTGATGTTGTTGGTGTCCAGCGGAACAGGTATCCAAAAGTCTTCTGGTAGCTCCATGGCCCGAGATCCTTTCATTTTGCCCTATTTATATATTAAAACAATTTATTTACTTAAAGTGTTCTCCTTGTTGTTGCCTTGCCTAGATCATATATATCATATAACGAGAGTTTAAGTTTTAGGAGGCGGGCATGAATGCTGTGTGCTCTGCGTCCCTAACGTCTCTCGTTAATCTCGTGTGGAGGAGGGACTTTTATAAAGGCACTCAGGAAGCCACTCATCCCCATGACAGGGTTAATGATACTATAATTGACTCATACATTGGGGTGGGCTATAATCAGTGTAATTCATTTAGAGGTTTGCCCTTCTTGCTGTTCTGCCAAAGAGGATAAAGACCAGATATTTGAGGGGTTGAGAACAACATCTTCCAAAAGTTGAAAGACATCTTTGAAAATGTTACATTAAGGGCTTTTGTCATTGGAAAACATACAAAAAAAGCATGTGTTAGGGATTGGAAATCACTTGTCGGTGCTTATCCAACTGTCTGATAAATTAAACATTTGAAGAGGTTTTTGGGTAAGCAAGACACTGATCTAAATTATGAATTTTTTGCTTTAAGTAACAACATTCTGCTGTTTTGAGATAAGAATATGAATGAATAAGATTTACTTTTGTAGGAACACAAAGTACAGGTATCTCGATCAAGGAACACACACAAGCATGTAAATGTGTGCACCTGTGAAGATATACGTTGCACACTAGTTCTTAACGTGAAAAACCAATTAAAACAGGTTAATCCCACTTTCTTAGGGAAGAGTAAAGTAGGTCTTTGCCTGCTAATCTGATTCCAAATAACATTAATTCTAATCAGCTCTTGCACTTAAACCCTTTATAATCTTCTCTGCTGGTTTAACTCAAGCTTTGTGTTCCTTTTTTTTTGAAGTTTCTTCCGCCTCTGAGCTTAAAGAGCGCACAAGACGTGGAGAACCGAGTGTAATCGCAGAGGATGCTCACTGTAGCTTTGTCAATCCAATTACCAAATGCAGAGAGGACCTTTGTGCATCCTTGTATCCGGGGGTGCTATAAACAGAGAACGGAGGAGGAATTGGAAATGAACGAAAAATTGTGTTTGTTTTTAATTGCAAAGGTGAAATTGAAAAACACGTGTATCCAATGGAAGAGCAACCTTGCCACAAATGATCAGTCGCCTGTGCTGCAGTATTTTTGGAAAAACCAAGGATTTTGTTGGAACTTGACATCATAAAATGTCTTTACTGCCTTTTTGAATGTCACTAAAGATATGCGTTACTTTCACAACAGCTTGTTTTGCAGCCTCTTCCATGTTATAGGACTGACAAAACATTGCCCTTATAAAGAAACTGTATAGATTTCAAACCAGTATAAAAGACACCAAATATGTTCGATTTTTTTTATTTTTTCCACTTTGCAGAACATGTAATATTTCTTTATTATATGATTTGAAGCATTCATATATATATATTTTCAAATGACAAGACACACGTACCTTTACCGTTATTTACAATTAAGTAATTTGTGGCAGATAAGTCATGATGTTCAGACTAAGCAGGCCCAACTTTGGAAACTTCTGTGACTGACGAAGATGCCGACGACTCATCATCATCACCTCCACCCATCCCCAGCATCTTCATCATGCATGTACGGAACTGAGAAACATCAAGGAAACACTTGTTTTAAAATGCACCATTAACTCCATAGATGTGATTTCAATAAGAATGGGGTGCATCAGACTGACCTGTTTGTTGAGGAGAACATAGATGACCGGGTTGTAGATTGCAGAGGATTTAGAAAAGACAGACGGTACAGAAGCTAATCTCAGGTCGAATGTTTGCCCACGGTTGTTCACAACCCAAAGGGCAAAGGAGGCGTAAGGCAACCAGCACACCAGGAAACCCAGCACCATGATGACCACCATCCTCGTCACCTCGCGCTCTGCCTTCTGCGTGGAGGCAGACTCTGCTTGGGCCTTCGCTGCCTGTTGAGGAAAAGCCAGTAGTGTAATCAGCAAGCATCTTCTCAACCACTCTGTGTTGAAATTACAGCATAAGAAGTATACATTTAATAAATCTTAAGATTAAGATTGTTGAAATAAAAAATCTTCATCCTAAGAGCATCATGGCTGCAGGCCCCATGACAAAAAAGCAAATAAATCTGAAATAAACACAAACATAAATAACAGATCAATGAAATATCAAATAGCAATCATCAACATTGGAGACCAAGTGGCTGTAATGTCTTCTGAGTCCTTCATGTTTAGTAGTCCTCACCCTGTGTCACCTTGAATGCTTAAGGAATATGTTTTGGTGCATGCCTCCAAGGTGAGCAAAGAATTTAGACCTTTTTAATGAATCGAAGTATATCGGGGCAGAGTTGAGTCACAACACAACAGGTTCTGTGTATTAGATATAATAGTTTAGCAAAAATGTAGGAAAGTAGTGAGAATACCACTAGATAAACGACACTCGGATTATATATTATTGCCCAAGTTGTTTGGTATTCCCAAACTGATATATCAAGTTTGCTGTTTTAAACGCATTCACTGTTTACTTCAATTCATCAACTTTTCTCAGTTTTGAGATTCTTTTTACTATGGAGGAAAAAACAAGAATTTAAGGCATCATGGGATGAATTAAGTTCTGAGCAGCATTAAAAAATATTCCTAAAATCTGTTCCTGGTCTTCTAACTTTTCCTCACCATTTTCAGCGTAATGAGGAGCTGAGAATAGCAGAAGATAATTGTTGATAAGGGCACAGCGAAGCAGAACCCGAAGAGAAACATGACGTAGGTTTCATTGTTGTATTTGTTGTTTGTGGTGTACCAGTCTGGACCACAAGAGCACTGCAGGCCCTCTGGGATGTACCTGGAGAGAGATAATCACAAGAGCATTCGCATGTATGTCCAAGATTCCCAGTTGTTATAGGTTGGTTTTTGTTGCTTACCTGCTCCATCCGAAAAGTGGAGGAAGTGAAGCCATCAGTGCAAACACCCAGGTGAATGCACAGCAAGCTATAGCATGGTCAGGCTTGAAAATAAAGTTACCCATTGGCTTGCAGATAACCAGCCATCTTTCAAAAGCTACCACAGCAAGAGACCACAGGCTCACCATACCTGGAACGACATACAGCACGAATTATAAGACTCTTTAAAACTCATTTACTTAAATATGTGTTTTTAAAGTTTCTCTTACCACCAAGCGTCACAATAAAACCTTCAATCTTGCATGCTAGTGGCCCGAGGATAAAATATTTGTTCGCAAAGGAGCAGAATGCAGTGAAGGAGCCCACGCAGGACACAAGAAGGTTTGAAATCGCCAAGTTCACCAGGATGTAGTTCAGGTGGGACCTGAGCTTCTTGTTCTGGATGGTGCATGCCACTGTTAGCGCATTGATGAAGGTGCCCACAACAAATATAAAAAGCATGTACAGGGCCATTGCGTAGTAGATGCCGGAGCTGGCTAGATGGTCCTGGGGGACCAGGAATGGGCTGAGGGACGTGATGTTGTTGGTTTCCAGAGGGATGGGGATCCAGAAATCCTCCGGAAGCTCCATATCACGGCCGTGCTTCATTTTTCCCTGAAGGTTAGAAAGGAAAACTCAAAAATACCTTTTCATGTGATCGGTCAGTTAACCGTCGGCAGCACTATGACTATAGCAGTCCTGTAGAGTTCACTGGGAAGTCATTTATAGTGTTGCCTGACATAAATTAACTAATTAAATGATTGAATAATGAATTGCTTGACTAACTTAACAAAACCCTGACTTTGGTCAATGGGATTAGAGAACTATAGAAACCACTGGAACATCTACAAATAATATTGGCCAAGAACCCAATAAACAATTAAGGGACCTAATCAACGGGATCCTGTTCTCATCCCGTCACTTTTTTTATAACAGAAGCAGTCCTATACAGATAATTAGGACACAGACTTAAAGATGTACTGACGTAAACATATGAATCCATAAGTAAACATTTTTGGTTGGGATGTGACCTCTTCGTGGACAGCTGGTGATCTAAACATTTAGTTTTTTTACTGTTAATCTGTTTATCACATTCAGTCTATCCTCCAAGTTACCGGCTTTCTGTTAGCGTAAGCACGGATGATCTGTCCCTTCATTAGCGTATCAGGAACAACAAAGGCTTACCCCGTTGTTATGCATTGATCTCACAAAGCTTCGCATCTTTTCATTTTGTCAACATCTCCAGACCATTTTTGAATTAGAGCGTTCTATTTAATTATGCACTTCCTCCACAGTATCAAACTTACGGTATGTTACGTGTCAAATACCATCTTACATTGCGCTATGAACAGCACAAACAGGTTGCTGCAAAAAGTGTTCAGGGAAATTGTGCAAATTGCCTCCTTTATTTTTGAAAGATGGCAGAAACAAAACAAGACAAACCCCTATTGATCACCATAGGAAAATATAGGTGTAGACACAGCATTCTTAAGAATAAAACATATACCAAAAAGGTGAGAGTAAAGGTTCAAATTAAAGTTGTTTACATATATACAGATTTGTAGGGCCGGTTCGTGTCCCCGATCAAACCACAGAGTGTGGACTGGTAGCTGGAGTTCACCTCCTGGTCACTGCAGAGGTGTCCTTGAGCAAGGAACCAAAAGAAAAATAACATTGAAAAGACGCAGGGAACCAACCTTCAGTTTGGTTGAAAAAAACTCAAAACTGAACATCTCCTGTTACCTGAATTTGTAAAAAAAAAAATATATATACATTTTGCAAATTATGAAAATATACCTGTAAGTATTTAGCAGAAGGCAAGAAAACAGAACACACAAGATGAATCACAATGTGAATTATACAGCCTATATTAACATATTTAAAAGAAATATAGGTGTTTATATTGTTTCTACATGTCAACACTTGTTTACTTATAACTTTTGCATTCAGTATGTCACCATCTCAAATAGACACAACCATTTAGGATGGTTGGCTTTTAGAAACAGGAAGGAAATAAAGGCTTACAAGAGCATTAGAAACAAGGGCAATCTGATTTTACAATCGTGGTCATATCCGTTTGCTCTGGCTCGGGGAGTAACATTTAACAGGATTAAGTCATCATAAAACATAACTGGTACAAAAAAAAGTTAAATGGGGAGCAGGATTACAATATATATTATAAGTAGACATACTGTGTGATTTTCTTTTTAAGCTTTCATTTAATTTAAATTGTTGTTGTTTTTAAATGCAGTATATGGAAACCACTCTGTGTTTGCTTTTAATGAATGTGTTAAACTTAAACAGCATTTGTAAACTATCATTGTTATTTTTATGTATGTATGTTTAAGTGTGCACCAAAAACACCAAGACCAATTCCTTGAATGTGTTAACCTACTTGGCAAAAAAACCTGTGACAAAACTTGAACATCATTTGTAAATATGGCAAAAGTAATGAGGTTATTAGACGTGATAACACCCGCATACATCTCACTGGTGAGGCTTTACATCACAATCTCATTAGGCTTTCAGACTTCAGTCCTGCAGCTGTTTCCTAAGTCTCTTATCGTGTGTAAACCATGAGGCATCTTGAAATGTCCAAGTGTTTATCTGAGCTCAACTGACCTGTTTGAACTTCCGCTGTGCTATTGGAAAAGAAATGTGTGTTTAAACGCTGAACGATCATGTGACAATAAAAAGAAGTAGTAAAAACGGCCTCTGTCATTGCATTAAATACATTTAAAATACATTTAAATTAAAAAATACAATACAAGCATATTTTTGTTTTTGTGGCCCAAACTGATTTAAATCAACAATATTTTGAGTAAAAAATGTAGTGGAAATGGTTCAGATTCAAATATTGTTTGAATCAAAATGATTTGTGGTAGAAGAATGTTTAACAGTTAACAATAAATAGTTTTTATTGATTCCTATTGTTTTTTCTGTAGAGGATTGTCCATTATTATTGTTTTTATTCTCATATACTCATAAATATGAGATTTTTTTTCTTGACAGTTTTTATTTTTTATACCTGTATGCCTTTTTGAAATATATATGAATGAATGACAATGGGTAAATTGATTGGCTGACTGATGGAACACTAATTAGTCAAGGCATGTCATTAGATTACAGGCTCTGACCTGAGCCGCTGCATTAGGACTCACCTTGATGCTTGGCACGGGAGAAATCATGGACAGAATGCCAAAGAGGGATGTACTTTATTTTATTTATTTAACCGTGATATACCCAGGAGAAGTCCCATTGAGATATTTTACGAAAGAGTCCTGGCCAAGATAGACATCAGTGAGGTTACAGACAAAAAATGGAAAACCAAAAAATGTCACCATAGCGAGCATCTGCAGGTCTGTGTGCCTGCTTCTCTGTCATTAAGAGGCACTTGGATGTATCAAAGTACTTTGTGTGAACATCACATACAACGGTGCAAAAACAGATACAAATGTGTGTCAGGTGGGTGTTAAAAGGGGCCAGGACTGGCTGCAATCGTAACTAACACAATGTAAAAGTTGCCATGTTTTAATTTTGTTCATTGACATTTTCACCTTTCTTTTAAAAGCATTTGTATTAGAAAATTCTGGAAAAATTCCCAAAGTTGTGCCCACGCAGGTGATTTGGATTGACAGGTGATTAGAGGTCTTTTCAGGCTGTGTGGGCGGCACAGACTGTCCTTGATTGACATTTCACCGACTTTCCTATTAGCTTTGCTGCACCTATAACAAGTTATAGAGTTATGATTGTTACTGCACATGGAGTTTGGTGAACACAGGTCATCCCATCTTCAATCTGAGCAGAGCTGTAAACACTCAGAAAAAGGGACTTCTTCTCATGACATTCCAGTAAAGGACAGCAAACTAAATCATCAATAAATAATAAGAAACATAACACCCTTCTTCCCCCGTTTCATTGCTTTTGTATATATATTTCCGATTATTAAACATTTCAATGAGACAGGCTGTGTTATAATGTAACACGTTTACTAATTTCAATTTTTAGATGTCTATTCAATTTTTGTAGATGTAAAATTTCCCTCTGTGCGACAAATAAAGATAGTTTGATTCTGATTTATAACTGATGCAAATAAATACTAATAAATAAATAAATAATAACCCACTTTATATATCAATAGCAAAACTGAATTAGACAAGTCTTCAGTGTCTGACAAATGGAAACTTCTGAGGCCTCAGAAATCAACATTTTGTTGGAGTAACAACACAGGCCACCCATAACAATATTTCATATATTATATCATATACATATATATACGAGTTATAGAACGATCAAACATGCATTGAACCTCATTAAACTGTAACCAGGGCAATGATATGCATTCAGAAATGTTATGAAATAATAGGACTTCCACTTATCATGGAGGACAAATCTATTTTCCAAAACAAAAATAGACTGAGAAATTAAATGTTTCAAAAATATCCACATCTGGAGCATTTTGTATTCCTTTTATTTCAGTGAGAGTCCATCGGAGAAATATGGCTGAACACACTTTATACTGTTTTGTAAATAAAGGGTACATTATTTGATGTCAATAGTAATGCAGCACTTGTATCAGTGGAGGGCGCACTTCATGGATGTATAAAGAGAGCTAATGTTGTGTGTGGGCGTGGCAACTGTAGTACATTTGAGCGCTAAATTTGTATATTACCCACCGTTTTAACACTATTATTGTGCTTTATAGGCCCATTTTAGTAGATTAAGCGTGGAATAAAATCCCCATCCCTTATGATATGAAAATAAAGCGGTGTCTGGGCGGATGTCGCCATCTTTAGTAAGGGACAATAAGCCAAACGCTAAAACACAAGTTGTTGCAATTTCCTGAAACTTGCCATATGTTTACTTTATATGTATTCTAAGTTTCCTGTTAAAAACCTCACTGTACCAAGCAACCTTCGTCTACTTACGATGGCATACCACTAAAACTAAAAGGCGTTTCTGTCGGAAATGGTTAGCGAGCGGGTCTCAGTCGCCATGTTTACTTTGGGTGACGCCAGCTCTCTACCATTTTCCTCCGCCTCTGGTTGTCAAGAAGATGGCAGCTTCCAGGCAGGCATGAGAGGAAATACTTCTTCATAAATCGAATGAATTTGGATTATTGCCGCAAGATTAGACCACAAACCCGTGTTTTTGCAACTACTGCATCGATATAAGTGAGTAATAATCAGAAATATTTGCGCCTTTTTTCGGGTTTGTTGTGTTTTGTTGTGGCTTACCGCCCGGCCATTTTTCTTGTGGGAGCTGTAGAAGTAGGCCGAGTATCGAAAAGATGGCTGCTTCCAGAGACGGCATGAAACATAATAACACTCTCTTTATGCAGTTGATCTCAGTTTAGCTGCGTTTAACGGGTGTTGTTGCAACTGCATTTGTATCAGGTAAAATATGCATGTCAGAATAAAACGTTATTGTATTGCATTTAATTGTAAAATAGCGCGACGCTTTGACAGATGCTAACGCTGTTAGCGTGTGCTAGTTAGGTTGAGCAACTAGCCGCTTTTGCTAACGGAGTTCAGCTAACGTTAGCATCCATTTTATTGTCACAATTTGGTTTTAATTTTACGTATATTTTAAGACCTTTTTAGATGGGGGTGTAGGGATGTGTTTACCAAAGTCTTACAACTGTTAATAATGAAGTTAAGTATATGTACAGTGTTAATAATTACGTTAAAGGGATTGCAGAGAATGCTAAGCTAGTTAGCTACAAGATGGCGACTCCCAGAGAAGCATGAAAATAGCCGACTCTTGCTAACGGTTCCAACTGTGGATTAAGTGTATGTTGCAAATGCGCATTGTTTTCCTCTGTTCTCCCGCTACCACTTTAGTGAATTTGTTTTCATTTTATTGTGTTCCTTCGCTGTTGTAGTTGGCTAGCTATTTTTCCTTTTCATTCGCTTCCGCCATTTTTCAGACTGGCAGCGGTGTTAGCGGGGGTTTGTTTGGTTACAAGATGGCTGCTTCCATGGATTGAATTCAATGGTTTAGAAAACAACAAAACTTGGGTATATGAACATATCCTAGTATTTGTTTTGCACAACTGCCACTCTAAGTCTATATTAAAGGGTATTACTCAGTACTTGTTGGAAAGCTCTTACTGCGCATTGGTTTTTATTAATGAATGTGTTCATTAATCAGAGCTTCGGGCACACACTGTTTTTAGAAGTGAGTCACAGTGCGCGGTTACATCCTGCTGATGAGTTTCTATAGTTATTAACTTTGTAAAACCAGGAGTATTTCAGCCGCCAAGAAGAAACAAACGTTGTTTTATTAATGTTTCCGACAGAAGTCATGTCTGCCCCTGGCTCCACGGCGTCGGTTCTGCAGCCGCGGTGGAAGCGGGTCCTCGGATGGTCCGGTCCCGTTCCCCGGCCCAGGCATGGACACAGAGCTGTGGCGATAAAGGAGCTTATGGTTGTCTTTGGTGGGGGAAACGAAGGAATAGTGGATGAATTGCATGTATACAACACTGGTAAGATAATCACTTTTGCATGTTTAACTTTACGGATTACTGTTTGCAGCCAGCATGATGTTTACTTATCAAATATTCAGATGTTAATTCGTTAACAATACATTTGAGCATTTAGCCTCAGCATAAAAAAACATTCTACTTATTTCTAAAGATCGATTCGTGATGTGCAGAACTAAGTAGAGTACAGGCCTCAGCAGGCCAAACAAGCCCGTGTCTGATTATATTTGGCCCCCTCTGCTGGAGAGAGATGGTATTGTACGTTAAAAAAGGCGGGCTAAAATAAAATGGATGATGCTGGTTGGTTTAACTATTATCCTATGCCCCAATTTCCTGTACATAAACCAATAAGGACAGACACATTTAATACAAACATGTTTTCATCACCATCCTTAAATACATATGTTGGTTTATGTACTAATAATTACCAGATAGTTATACTAGTAAGGTTTTTCACAGCCTTGTTTAGACAATAACAAACCTTGGTCATAATTGAAATGGATTGATAGGAGTTAGAATCATCTGATTCATCATTGTGTTTTAATTTCTAGCAACAAACCAGTGGTTTATCCCAGCGGTCCGTGGTGATATTCCCCCCGGCTGTGCAGCATATGGTTTTGTATGTGATGGCACACGATTGCTGGTGTTCGGTGGAATGGTGGAGTATGGAAAGTACAGCAACGATCTCTATGAACTTCAGGTAATATATCTATTCAAAAGTATCCCAATTATTCTATTAAATGTGTGCATTAGGATAATGCAATGTTTCTAAATGAAGTGATAACAAGTTATAGTTTCAATATAATGGGATCATTCTTTTTTTACTGAAGCACAGCAACAGCCAAACAAAACAAAGTATATCTGTCTTTAAGTTGTAAGATTCACAGCTATGGATATTTATAAGCTCTGTGCAGTTTCGTACATTACATTTATAGAAAGCCGTTGAACCATAATCCTGATTTATTAAATGCAGACTGAGTGTTGAAAGGTTTTTGGGATCCCGTTGAGTTGAGTTATTCTAACTGCATTCTAGATAACGCAATAGAATGGCTAATGCAGTGCAAATGTTTTACTCCAATCTCAACCCATATTGTCTTATTTAAATAACTGTCAGGCTAATGACTTTTATGGATTCTTAGATGCATCATCATTTATTTTTTGTATAATTACAATTTGTTTACAAGAGTTGTTAATCAACATTCAGAGGGTTCGCCAAGCTCCATCAACTGATTCAAAAGATAGCTAATCAGCAGCTGCTTTTTAAAAAAAAACTACTGTGAAGTCATGTTTTGTGAGGGGAGGGTAGCCTGAAGTAGTAATTAAGTTGTTTATGAAACGTGACGCTAATCAGCAGCACAAGTTATTCTGCCAGTGCAACGTGCCACAATGCATCTTTATTGTCCTCCTTCATTTTGCGAAAATGTACACTTTAAACATTCTCTGTTTTTGGTTATGACATAAATAAGGTATGCCCCTATCAAGTTTTCAACAAGAGTCAGGATGGATTATGAGCAACTGGGAAGTGAAATGTCCAAATATAACAGTGTAATAGGATTTAATGAATAAATGTAACATTTATTAAGATATGTTTTTATGTTTTTACACAAAATCTTTATCATTTTGTCAGAAAAGGTCAGCTTGTGTTTGTAAATGCTTAATGTTGTTATGAACGTTGTTTTTCACAACAGGCCAGCAGATGGGAATGGAAAAAGTTGAAAGCGAAAAACCCGAAGAATGGCCCCCCTCCTTGTCCTCGTTTGGGCCACAGTTTTTCCTTGGTTGGCAATAAATGCTACCTGTTCGGTGGACTCGCCAATGACAGCGAGGACCCAAAAAACAACATTCCCAGGTACAGATGTTGTTTCCAAGCGGGTCTTTTTTTTTCTACACAAGATGCTTGAGATTTTACTTCCACCAGCAACATGAACATGGCCTCTGTCATTTTTCCTCAGATACCTAAATGATCTGTACACACTTGAGCTGCGTGCGGGTTCAAGTGTGGTTGGATGGGATATTCCAATCACATACGGAGTCCTGCCTCCTCCCCGTGAGAGCCACACTGCTGTGGTCTACACAGAAAAGACCAGCAGGAAATCTCGCCTGATAATCTACGGAGGCATGAGTGGTTGTCGCCTTGGAGATCTTTGGACACTTGATATCGGTAAGTTTGTGAATGTGAAAAGATAAATGACCGCAACCATATGCCCCAGCTGGTGCTACTCAGAGACAGAGCTGCAACTTATACCTGATCAGACGATAAGAGTCACACACTTTTAGTGAGGATAAAAAGGTGACTTTGAACAAAGTCCCTTACCCGAATACTTTCATTTATCTGGTTGCATGTCAGAAAACTTTGCTGCCTTTGTATAACATCCTTCTGTTTGTCTCTAGATACCCTGACATGGAACAAACCATCAGTAAACGGGACAGCACCTTTACCCAGAAGTCTTCACTCTGCCACTACCATCACAAACAAGTGAGACAACTGCTCTACCTCTAGCAATAACATTGAACTATTTCTTTAATCCTGTTTAAGTTCCCAGAAGAAGAGATTCTGTGCTTCTTGGAGGCTGCATATCACTGATTTTATTTCTTCCATGTGCAGGATGTATGTTTTTGGAGGATGGGTTCCATTGGTAATGGACGACGTCAAAGTGGCCACACACGAGAAGGAGTGGAAGTGCACAAACACTCTCGCCTGCCTAAATTTAGGTTTGTATAACTCTGTGTTTATTAAAATAGAATATACTTTCAGAGTAAGAGGCTTCACTGATTAATCTTTATTTGTGTGTCTGTAGACTCCAATTGTTGGGAGACAGTGTTGATGGATACTCTTGAAGACAACATCCCCAGGGCCCGTGCCGGCCACTGTGCCGTGGCCATCAATTCCCGACTCTACGTCTGGAGTGGCCGCGACGGTTATCGTAAAGCTTGGAACAACCAAGTCTGTTGTAAAGACCTCTGGTATCTGGAAACAGGTATGTGTGCTGTAACATAATTTATACTAACAGTGTCTTCCTCGGTTCAGATAGTGAAAGTATCATTGTTGGTAAACTTATTTTCCTCCACAGAGCGGCCACATGCTCCTGCCAGGGTGCAGCTAGTCCGTGCCAACACAAACTCTCTCGAGGTCAGCTGGGGCGCCGTCTCAACCGCTGACACTTATTTACTGCAGCTGCAGAAGTACGACATCCCAGCAACTCCAGCTGCAGCCTCGCCAGCCATGAGTGCCACCCCCGTACAGCCCCTGAACTCTCCAAAGAGCCCAGCACTGGCTGTTGCAGCTCCCTCTGCTCAGAACCTCCCCCAGACAGGTACTTTACTAGAGACTCAGCCATGTTCACTGTTGTTGCTACACCAACAAATGCAAAGAAGTCTAATCACCTTTTGTGTTTCAGCCGTCTTGAAGGTTGCGGCTCAACAGTCTGCCACAGGCGCATCTGTAGTCACAGTCCGCCCCAGCCAGCCCGGGAAATCCCCCGTCACTCTGACATCCCTCCCGCCGGGTGTAAGAATGGTCATGCCCGCCCAGACCACCCAAGGATCGGTAGGAGCAATTTGCTTTGTATTTTATCTTGAAGTATATTATCCGTATGAAGAAATGGTCCAAACATGTTGTATCATCTTTTCTTTAAGCCAATTGGAAGTAGCCCTCAGATGAGTGGCATGGCAGCTTTAGCTGCTGCAGCTGCAGCAACACAGAAGATCCCGCCCTCTGGTGGCACTGTCCTCAATGTTCCTGCCGGGGCCACCATTCTCAAAACTGTTTCCATGTCCCCTGGCACAACCACAATGAAAATGGCTTCTCCACTCATGGTAAAGTCCTCACTAAATGGTCTAACATTAAGTGCTTTCTCTCCGTCACAGATCAGTTCTCATAAGTATTTCTGTTCTTGTAGGTCAGTAACCCAGCCACCCGGATGCTGAAGACCGCTGCAGCCCAGGTGGGAACAGCTACTGGTTCTTCTCCCACCAACACCAGACCCATCATCACTGTGCATAAGTCTGGCGCAGTCACTGTGGCTCAGCAGGCCCAGGTGGTTACCACTGTGGTGGGAGGAGTCACCAAGACTATCACCCTGGTGAAGAGTCCCCTCACCATGGGCGGCAGTGGCACTCTGGTAAGAGAGCATTTCTTCATCACAATGTTATACTGGAACATCTTCCACGCATGCTGTCAATCATGTATTCTCCAAATTGCCACTTCACCCTTGGTATGCGTTTTATTTTGTATGCACTGAGCATAGCCCAGTGGGGGACGGAGTGAAGTCCGTCCTTCAGTGACTAAGTCAATGGGAAGCTTAGTGTTAGCGATCTGAATGATGTATGTTGAGTTATAGTTGTAATGATTTGTTGAGCCAACTCTGAAGTCCGTGCATTTCATGTTTTCACATCAATCATGACTTGAGCTTTCGTCCTATGTCTGCAGATCTCCAACCTTGGCAAGATGATGTCTGTTGTACAAACCAAGCCAGTGCAGACATCAGCTATCACGGGCCAGGCTTCCACTAATCCTCTCACACAGCTCATACAGGTGAGATATGTGCTTCAAAAAAACACACGGACATATCCTGAGACAACACCAGTTGTCCATATGCAGTGGAATAACATGTGTCTCTCGCTCCTCAGACAAAGGGTCCCCTCCCAGCCGGCACCATCCTTAAGCTGGTGACCTCTGCCGATGGCAAGCCCACGACCATCATCACAACCTCCCAGGCAGGAGGCACTGGAAACAAGCCCACGATCCTCAACATCAGCGGGGTCTCTCCCACCACCACTAAGCAGGGCACCACCATCATTAAGACCATCCCTATGTCTGCAATCATGTCCCAGTCCGGAGCTACAGGTCTAAACTCACGCAAGTTTGATATTCAGTTACTACATATCACAACAGAGAACAGAAGTACTGACCAAGAGTTTGAACGCCTGGACAAAATGACTAAGTAGTGATGATGTTGTCTTTCCTGAGCATTTTGAAACAAACATCTGAAATGTGTGCAGGTGTAAATGAGCTAAGCTTGTGTCTTAATTCGATGAAAATGTACTAACAATCTTGCGTTGGTCCCTTCAGGTGTGACCAGCAGTGGAGGCATGAAGACGCCTATCACGATCCTCACCACCAAAGTGATGACCACAGGATCTCCCAGTAAATTCATCACTGCAGTTCCCAAACTCGCCACTGCAGCCGGACAACAGGGACTGACACAGGTACACTGACTGATTGAGCGGTCATAAATGTCTCTATGAAGATTAACTTTGCTGTTCTGCCCAAGTATTTTGCACCTGAGGTGACTCATCCTGAACTGTGTCTTTAGGTCGTATTGAAGGGCGCTCACGGGCAACCTGGCACCATCCTGCGCACTGTGCCTATGAGCACAGTCGGTGGTGTTCGACTTATGACACCAGTGACCATGTCTTCTGTTAAGCCCGCTGTCACCACTCTGGTTGTCAAGGGGACTACTGGTAAGAATATTTTGTTCTTGTAATTTTATTTCAATTTATTCTCTTGATAGAATAGAAAGGCTTTATTAAATATACAACGAGAGTGCATCCCTGTCACAGCCAAAGCATAAAAGCAGGCAGGAGAGCTCACATGCATACATATAATGCCTATGTCTTTCTATCAGGTGTCACCACTCTCGGGACGGTCACCGGTACGGTCTCCAGCCTGACAGGAGCAGTGGCGGACAGCTCCAACGCCTCTCTGGTTACTCCCATCACCACCCTGGGAACCATTGCCACCCTGTCCAGTCAGGTCATCAGCCCGGCTGCAATAACTGTGTCAGCCGCTCAGACCAGCCTGACCTCTGCCACCACCCTGACCTCCTCCACCATGACGGTGCAGGTACCAGTCTGCACGTCTTCTTCCCTTAGGCGATGAGCATTTATTTTTTATGAATCTGTTTTTACATATTTAGCAAATATAGAGCTGACGGCGATTAAAATATTTGGATTAGACAACATTTTTATTAATATTGCAGCCCTTATAATTATATTATTAGAATCAGAAATAACTGAAGGTTGGGGTGTTTATGCCTTTTTAATAACTAGAAAAAGACTAACAAAGTTATTGCTGTGGGATTTTTGGAAAACTTAACTAACTTGCCTGTCTCGTCTGCCCAGAACCAGCCCACCCAGGTGACTCTGATCACAACTCCCAGCGGTGTTGAAGCTCAGCCAATCCAGGACCTACCCGTGTCCATCCTGGCTTCTCCCACCTCCGAGCAGCCCAGCTCCTCTGAAGCTGGAGCGGCTGGCGAGGGCTCAGGCACCGTCACCCTGGTGTGCTCCAACCCGCCCTGCGAGACCCACGAGACCGGCACCACCAACACGGCCACCACCGCCTCCGCTGCCATGGGAGCAGGACAGGTGTGCTCCAACCCGCCCTGCGAGACGCATGAAACGGGCACCACCAACACGGCCACAACCGCGTCGTCAAACATGTCGACGCCGCGCATGTGCTCCAACCCGCCGTGCGAGACCCACGAAACAGGGACGACCAACACAGCCACCACAGCGTCCAGCAGCATGGGAGGAGTCCAGAAGGTTTGCTCCAACCCGCCCTGTGAGACCCACGTGACGGGCACCACCAACACGGCCACCCAGTCGTCATCCAACATGAGCACGGGCCAGACGAGCACGGGCCAGACGAGCACGAGCGCGCCCAGAGTGTGCTCCAACCCGCCCTGCGAAACACACGAGACCGGGACCACCAACACCCCGTCCACAGCCACCTCCAGCATGGGGGGCGACCAGGCCAGCACAGCAGGAGGCCCCGTCCAGAGAGTGTGCTCCAACCCGCCTTGCGAAACACACGAGACCGGCACCACCAACACAGCCACCACTGCCACCTGCAACATGGAGACAGGCGAAGGTACCGTTGTGGAATTGATGTTGTTTTTTTGATTGGTATGAAGTCGAGCTCACATTGTGTTATTGCGTCTCTGAGCAGGCCAGCAGACGGAGGAGGGAGCAGAAAGTACCACCAGCGCAGAAGTGGCCCCCACCACGGCAGCAACAAGCACTGTTACCACCACCCAGGGCAGGGCCGTCACTACTGTCACTCAGTCTACACCCGCACCCGGACCCTCAGTTCCGGTAAGAGATGCACTTTTTATTATGCAAACAGGGCATTAAAAAGTATAACCTTGGATTTTGAGAAACTGTGTTGGATATCTTTCCATATTTTCCAATATTTAGTTTATAGACCAAACGATTCATCAAGAGAAAAACACTTTTTTTGCAGCCCTAATTATGTAACAGAAACGTAACTTCTATCTTTGTTTGTTGTTTGTTTCTCTCCAGTCGATCTCATCCATCACAACCAGCTCCCCAGAGGAGCCCATGCAGACCGATGAGACGGCATCAGCAGAGGCTGCACCTGCAGGAGAAGGAGCGACCGCTATGGAGACGCAAGCCGAGGTAAATGCTTTGTAATAATCACCACTTGAAGTCCATGTTATCAAAGATATATTATGTTTGACCTACAAAATGTTCTCTCAGGGTCAAACAGCCGCAGCTACAGCCATGAATCTGCCCTCGGAGCTGATGGCTGAGGCTCAGGGTGCCACCCTGATGGTAACGGGGCTGTCGGACGAGGAGCTGGCTGTGACTGCAGCTGCAGAGGCCGCTGCTCAGGCAGCTGCTACTGAAGAAGCTCAGGCGCTCGCCATCCAGGCAGTCCTCCAGGCAGCACAGCAAGCCGTAATGAGTGAGTTTAACCGTAGTGCATCAACAGATTACTGAACAGGTTCATCGATGGAGTTCTGTGTAGGACGGAGGCATGGAGAGACTTGTGTATTCTTAAAGTCCCTAACAAATAACTGAGAAGCTGGCTTTAGCTCTGTAACTACTGCAACCTCCTGAATGTAGTTGTAGATTAGTTATGTATTGTGATTTCAAAAATATTTCTTTCTCTTTTCAAATGAAGGCGATTCCTCCGGAGAGAGCCAGCAGCCCACCACCATCCCCATCATGTTGACCCAGCAGGAGCTGGCGGCACTGGTCCAGCAGCAGCAGCAGCTGCAGATGCAGGAGGCTCAGGCCGCTGCACAGCAGGCCAGCGCGGAGGCCAACCTGCCAACTGAAGGCCTGGCCCCCGCAGACAGCCTCAACGACCCCTCCGTCGAGAGTAACGGACACAATGAGATGGCAGCCGCAGTCACCAGCGCTGTGGCGTCTCTGCTGCCTCGCACCACCGCAGAGAGTAAGACTTTTGCTTTTTATCTAGAAGTGTCTCATAATGTCACGTTTTACAGCAAGTTGACCTTTTATATCTTGATCGCTTTCCCTCCACAGCACTCGCTCCTTCGAGCACATTTGCGCCGTCTGTATCGGTGGCAAGTCCAGCCAAGCTGCAAGCAGCAGCTGCCCTGGCAGAGGTGGCCAATGGGATCGAGGGAGAGGTGAGTTATTGTGCAACATCTGGCTGGTTCAGCTAAGGTCCAAGAAAGGAGAAATGTAACCGAGTATCTCTTGTGTTACAGAAACAAGCCCCACAGCCAACCCCGGTGAAGGCTGTTGTAAAGAAAGACAACCAGTGGTTCGATGTTGGGATCGTTAAAGTGACAAATATGGTTGTCACCCACTTCTATATGCCAGGAGATGACTCTCAGGGAGATGTAAGTGTCTCCGGAGGCTCCTTTCCTGCTCAGGTGACTGTGTTCATGTGCCTCGGAGCATCTCTCATCTCTGTTATGTTCTGCAGGATGACTCTGGCAACATGCCCGACTACAGCCAGATGAAGAAAATGGAGCTGCAGCCGGGCACAGCTTATAAGTTTCGTGTTGCTGGAATCAACGCTTGTGGCCGTGGATCTTTCTCCGAGATATCTGCTTTCAAGACCTGCCTACCAGGCTTCCCAGGGGCTCCTTGCGCCATCAAAATCAGCAAGGTAAACACTCCAGTGAAGCCCTTTCCCTTGTTTTCTCTTATCGTTGTGAATCACATCATGGCTGCAGCTGCTCTCATGAGTCGTGCTCCCAGGCACTGAGTAGTAATCATTCCTCGTCCCTCTGCAGAGCCCGGATGGTGCCCACCTGACCTGGGAGCCCCCCTCTGTGACGTCGGGGAAGATCATCGAGTACTCTGTGTACCTGGCCATCCAGAGCAACCAGACAGCCGAAGCCAAGGCCTCCACCCCGGCGCAGCTAGCCTTCATGCGCGTGTACTGTGGGCCCAACCCCTCCTGCTTGGTGCAGTCGTCCAGCCTCTCCAACGCCCACATCGACTACACCACCAAGCCCGCCATCATCTTCCGCATCGCCGCTCGTAACGAGAAGGGCTACGGCCCCGCCACCCAAGTCCGATGGCTGCAAGGTGAGCACACAGATTCAAGAACAAATGCTGAAATATAAGTCATTACTTCTGACATTTGAAAAGAGGCAATACAATCTGTCAGGTTTGAATTCACTGAAGGGTTGAGGACTATAAATAAATGACTCGACACTGAAATGCATTCCATTTACACAATTTTGTGTCTGTTTATTATATTTTCCTCATTTAATACCAGTGTGTGGGCTAATGCAATGGATGTTTTTTGACCATTTAGTAGTTGGGCTTTAAATGGATTAGTTTTGAGTGTAATTTGTTAGTTTTAAGTTGGTTTTTTTGCTGATTTGTGGTATGTGTAAGACATGGATTCTCTCCAATCGATAATTGTTATTAAGAAAATTGTGTATGTTTGTTTACTGTCTGGGTCCCTGTTGTGCTCTTTGGGATTTCCCTTCCCTGTAGTGTTTCTATAGGTTTTTGTGCCTGTATTTTCTACTAATAATAACCATTATTGGACAAAGAGATGTTTTAACAAATGGTTCTGCTTTCTAGAATCCGGCAAAGACGCCGCCTCTGCAAAACCGGCCCCAAAAAGACCAGGCGCCTCTCCTGATACGTAAGTACCGTACATGTTTCACACTGTGCACACAAGGCGTTCACATGCCACTGGAGAATCAAACATGCTTTACTCATCCCATTTTTTATTTTGTGCTCTTGCAGTAAGGTTGCCGGTCCAAAGAAAGCGAGGACGGACCAGTGAGGTCGCCCGGAGACCCCTCCCAGTCTTTTGTCCTTTTTTCCACTCGCTGTCCTTTTTATCAGGAAGACTGACCTTCACCCCTCCTCCACCACCTCCTCATCCTCCATCCTAATCTCATCCTCCACCCTTCAAGTCTCAGAGACAGCAATTGAGGCAGAACAACCGTATGAAGCCGAGATGAAAGTCAATCTGAGAGATGTTTCTGTAGATAAAACCCTCCTTCCTCCTTCTGTTGGTTGTACTATTTTTAGAGCAACAGAAAACTTAGAAGCACATTATCTTTTTCTGTCACATCCCCTTCCATCGTTTAACATCTATTTTTGGCTTGTTTCAGTAGTTGAGCAGTATAGAGAAGCATTTACATCTTTCACAAACTGGGAGCCAGCCTGAGCGCAATGTTACCTTCTTTTTTTTTGTCTTTGTTTTGTGAATCCAAGGGGGGATGTAGAGAGAGACTACACAAAATGATGTACAGTGTTGAGAAAAAAAAGGCTGTGGAGGCTTTAGTTTAGATGAGAGGAAAAATCGGTATGGATACAAATAAAGCACTTGTCCTCAGCGACAGAGGACATCATTTTTCTCCTTTTTCTTTTTTTGCTGAAAACTAAAATTTGCATCATCGAGAACCAAGTCTGTATTCGCCGTACTGGACTCCAGTCTCCTGGTAATGTCATCACTGTGCGCTTTTTACCCCGACGTGAGGACTGGTGGCCGACACTTCGACGTGGACAAGAAGAGATTTGTAGAGAGTGAATTACAGACATTGCTATAGGACTGAGACTTGCAGCACACACAAACACACACATACACACACACACACACACACACAAAAATCGTGCAAAATCTTCCCATAAAATTAGCAAGCAGCAATGACGCAGAAGATCTTTTGTGTAGTTTATTTTTGTATTTTTTAAGCTTTTTTTTGTTTGTTTCTTTCCTCCTGTGTGTATGTCGTGTGCATTTTAAAAAGAAAAACATCACTTTTTTTAACTGTTTGTTCATCCCCATAGTTTGTGTTCGTGGGAAGATCGGTGGCTGTGTTGAGGTTGCCACTATATTTTTAAAAGAAATCTTCATTCAGCCGGTTGTATGTTGTTGTTGACAGAAAGTAAATAAACTGCAGAAAGACTTTTGTATTTGTTCCAAGTAACCCGAGGTTATAGGACTGAAGGGAACTCTGAAGTGGACCCAGGGAGAGGAGGAGATTTTACTTTGTTTACTACTCAATGCTTGTGTTGCTTTGTTTGCCAAACATGAGGTATGAGGGACAACATCAGATCTTTTCATACCCCCCCCCCCCCAACCTTCCCCCTTTGATAAACAAAAAAATGATCCCCCTCTTTTTTTATGCTAATGAATGTGGTGTCTCACCTCTTCTTTCTTTCTTTTTTTTTTTTTAGAATGGCAAATTATATTAGTAGACATATTTCCCCTACCCTATTAATGTATGTGAATCCATTTAATTCATTTTAATTTTATTTTTTTCTTTCCACGGCTCTGTATTTCAGACTACAGATGGTATTCAGGCTAACTGTGATGTGTAAAACTTGTGTGTCTTTGGAAAATGGGGGTGTCTTTTGGGAAGAAAAGCTTACCTAGCCGGAGTGTACTCACTTGTAAATTAGTTCGTTCATAGAGCAAGAATAAAACAAACAAAAAAAAAATTCATCATCTTGGCCTTTTATATAATTACCTGTAACAAACTGTTTTTACATGTCGGTCATCTCGATTGCCTTTTTTTGTCTTTACTTATAAAAGAAACAAATATATATCTATATATATAAATATATATAGTCTCCCTGATGGTTTGCTTCTGTCGAGCTGATTCACTGTAGGAGTCTGAATCACTGCTAGGTTCATTACAACACGAGGATCTGTACAGGGAGCGTTGCAGGACTCTATATCTACTTTGTCACGGTAAAAGGTCAGGAAGATCCGAGGTTTTCCGCTTTGCTGCCTTTTTTCTCCGGCCGGTGCCTCGGTCTCTCTCGTTTTGTGCTCTCTCCCAATTTGTTTCTTTCTCAAAAACTCTCTTCATATGCATTCATAATTTTTGTGTGTGTCGGTGTGTCTGTTGAACAAAAACTAGACATGCATGCAAAAGCAGTGTATTTTAGTAGTGATGCCTTAAGTTAGACCATAAGCTGAAGGTTCTCGAGATAAAAAAAAAAAAAGAAAAAACATTTACTGAGTTTGTTCCTCTCTCCATGTGGTATACAATTGTGTCCTTTTCCTTCCACAGTACCTTTGCTGGGTCACTATTTTTGCACCCTCGTTAGATAGGTCATCATCAGCAGTGCCGAGGTCTCTCTGAACTTTCCCCCCCTCTCCCCGGCTTCTCGGGGACGAGCGCTGTCTCAGCACTCACAGGCGTTGCGAGTTTCTCTCGGCTGTTCGCAGGTTATCTGGAAATGTCCTGTATTTTCCAATGTGTGTTTTTTGTACTGTAGGGAGTAATGTATCTTTTATCATCAAAAAATAAACATGTTAAACATATAGAGAGAGATGTTGCGTCTTCTTTTCTCTACTAAGATTTTTAAAGTATTGAATCACCTGCTGTAGGCCGCTCCGAGCCGCTGTCAGGAACGGCTTCTCCACATCCAGATCTGCTTTAGCGCTTCCTTCAAAATACTCTGCTCCGATTTCCCTGCACCACTGCTGGGCTTTTATGCCAGACACCTGCCAAGAAATACAACAGTACAAAGAACATGTAATGGAGCAACATCTGAAGTCACAATTTGGTTTTTGTATAACATGTTAGGGCTGAAGTTTACCATTTCATTATGGATGCTATTATGTTCTACAAAAATGGTTTGGAATATGGAGATATGTCCATCCCAGTTTTAAAAGTACTTGCATGAAGAATAATAAAGCGACTAACAGATTTTCAAATCATAGTCATCCTTGTCTGTCAATGGATAATCATTATATGTTGAGAAACTGTAATAATCCATTTGTGGTCTGGTGGAATGAAAATATTAAGAGTTGTCATTATTTCTGTCATTATTTGAGATATTATGGCCTTATTTCAAGATTGTCATTTAATTGTACACATTTAACACCAAGCACAGTAAGTGATGTTTTAAAAGTCTTATTTGCATCGTGTTAGATAATACAAGTTTCTAATTTCTCTGTCATTATTTTGAAATATAATCACTATTATTTTTAATAACTTTTGTCTTTAACTTCCATAATGTTTCTTAACGATTCATGGGAGATTACTGACATAAAGCAGTGTAAAAATACTGTTACTCATGTCAGCCTTCAGATGACACCAGTTGAATCGGGGTATCTATGCTTCACTACATCTTTCTGATACTCTATGACCGACCTCTCTGTCGCTCAGGTCGGTCTTGTTGCCCAGCACGATGAAGGGGAAGTGGTCAGGGTCCTCAGGCTCTCCCTGGAACAGAAACTCCTTCCTCCACTCCTCCAGGGCGGAGAAACTGTCTCTGGATGTGACGTCAAACACCAGCAGGCAGCAGTGAGCTTCTC